>NC_068567.1:52643370-53273281 GCF_025698545.1 Gossypium raimondii | reverse complement strand
CATGTGGAACTACGAATTCGAATTTTTTTATGTTGAATTTCGAGGTCATGAATGCATGATACATTGGTTTATGTATGGTTGAGTTAATTGCCGTGTTCTACTGTGAATTTAAGTGTTTAGTGCAGAGGTATCGATAATCGAGTATTTAGTATCGATACCTCCATATTATTTCATAAGTGTAGGAAGTCAGTAGCTCAATTTGGTATCAATACCAATTCTCGAGTATTGATACTAAAGGTGAAAATATAAATACTTTTGATAATTGTATCGATAAAATGTTGGCTTTAAATTTTGTAGAGAAATGAAATGCTAAAATGGTACCGATTTTCTAAATGGTATTGACACCCCTTATGGAAAATATCAATAGCAACGAATGAGTATCGATACCTACGTGATCTTTTAGGAATTTTCGTTAAATGGTCTTTAAGCATGTTTCTAACTAGTTTTAAGGTCGATTAATGTATGTTTAGTAAATTTTAACCTCGTCTAGGGTAAATTAGACTTAAACCTCCGATAGTTATTTGATTATGATTTTAATCGTATGATAATGAGATGTATTATGCTTTATTGATGATGAGACGATGGTGTAGCGTCTTGTTACTCGGGCTCGACGACCGGGCCGGGTTAGGGTGTTACATTTGTGTAATTATTTTAGAAGGGACTAATGAGCTCGTTTTCAAATTAACAAGGATCCAATGGGTATTGTAACACCCCTTGATGACTCAATTGTCGGGTCCAAGCTACAGAATGTCACATTTGCTGTCGGAGAAAAATCTGTCAAAATACAGTAAATATATCAAACAAACAAATATTTATGACTTAAGCACATTTACGAAAGCTCTTTTGTTGACCCAAGCATGAATTCATATCAAATTGTAAAGTTTTAAAAATTTAGTGCCGATGTCGTGATGTCACTAAACAGTTTATCACGTCCAACCTCTAGACATCGGTATGTCACAAACTATCGATCGATGTTGCTACGATGAGAGTTGCTCGTCTCGATGTTGACTCCGTTTTTTGTAGTCATTTGGTACCTATTCCATGTCAACTTAACCAATTTCATATTTGGAGCATAATTGTACACCTTTACCTACACAAGATCATGCCATAATACATACCAAAGACCTTACAACATCATTTCAATTCAACCTATCCAACATGTCTTCATTTAAACAACAAAACATATCAAATTTGCTTAATCAATTCAATATAATCATCAATGCATTTTCCATTTCTTACCATCACATATACTACCTCATTTCATACTCGTTTTACCATTGAAATATCAAACACAAAGTTACAAAAGTTACCAAAACATACACTATTGCATATATGAACATTTGTTTTCCAAAATCAAACATTAACTGAGGTTTAAACCAAACCATCATTCACAAGTAACACATATATAAACACCTATGTACATGCCATATAATCGAGTTTAAAACAACTAGAAGTTTATTGAATTGATAGCTGGAGAGTGAGCTTTAAGGTGATCCGATCAATGAGTTCCGCAACCCAACAATCTACAAAAAAAGGGAAATACAATTGATAAGCATTCTGAATGCTTCGTAAGTTCATAATAAATTAACTAAATTTACCTTGTCATTTTAACAATTCAAGTAATTGAAACACAAAGGCACAACATGGCATATTCTAAGCATCCTTTTATATATATATATATATATATATATATTCATAAACTACTCCACAAGACAACCTGTAGGTTAGTACTTCACATAACAATATCATAGTATTTAAATTCATATGCATGTACAACCAAATTACTTTACATCATACTATTCAACCTTGTTCGATACTAAAACACATAAATGAAGTTCACATTCAATCATTTCATTACCATTTAATTTTCGCTTTCTGTCCGGAGAACTATAACAATTTAAATTCGGATACACGTGACTAATTTACTTCCACAAATTGTAGAGCTTATTTACTTATAAACTTTATTTGATGTCGCTCACTCAAGCTATCAAGAATCCGCAACATGTGCTGGATCTCAACCATCAATAAAGAATAATTTGATTTGCTCACACAAGTTGTGGATTGGGGTTGCTTATATAGATTGTATTCGATGCTGCTCACTCAAGCTGTCGAGAATTTGCAACACATGTTGGATCTCAACCAACGATAAAGAAATCTCTGACCAACACTCAATTTCATTTTTAACCTTAATGACATACCATTCATATCCTAATCGTTTATTGAGTTCAATTGGTATCACTACCAATTCTATATCATTACAAACCCTAAAACTGTATACTCACTTTTCACATTTCGAATAACAACCCATATACATTTTTAACCTTGTAACATCATCATATGCATACTACTTAATCATATATCAATTTCACATTTAATCATCATCATGTATCTATTCATATTAGTCATTTATTTCATATTTACGATTTAGTCCTTTGATGTCAAAAGACATTATTTACCTAACAATTTGAACTAAAAAGTAAAACAATATAATAGAAACATAACATGAATTAATAAAGTAAGTCTCGTATGAACTAACCTAGCAAAAACAACAAGCAAAACATCGAGGATTAATATATAATTTTGCCTTTTCCTCTATTTTCCTCCGATTGGTTCAAATCTCGATCTATACGATAAATCATTTCAATTTATCAATTCCAAATACCTTATATCATCATAATATATGTAGATGATAGTTCAATTTTTTAATTCACCCTCAAGTTTT
Source organism: Gossypium raimondii (assembly GCF_025698545.1). Lineage (NCBI taxonomy): Eukaryota > Viridiplantae > Streptophyta > Magnoliopsida > Malvales > Malvaceae > Gossypium > Gossypium raimondii. The sequence goes on along the minus strand of NC_068567.1, from coordinate 53,270,559 downwards.
TTATTTTATTCAATTTAGTCCCTAAAATCAAAATTACTATAACTTTCTAATTTGAGTTTTGATTTGAAACCGATCTCAATTTCATCCTTCTACAGACCTCTATTATAAATAATTACAGTAATTTTGAAATATTTACACTTTAGTCCCTATGTTCAAAACTAACAATTTTCACTTTACAATTTTGTTCGTTTTCATATCTAAGTTTAAAATTTAACCATTTAACATCAATTTCATCAAGAACTCATCAATGAAAACTTTTGAAAATTTTAACAGTTTTACAAATTGGTACTCGGTTGGCTAAATCAAGCTCTCGAAACCTCAAAAACATATAAATTACAAGAAACGAATTAAATTGAACTGACCAATCAAAGGACTAAATGTTGAGCTTTAAAATAGTTTTCTTCTTTCTTTCCTACGGGTTGAAGAAGATGATGAAGAAAATAACTTTTTTTTATCATTTATTTAACTTATATAGTTTGATTAAATCTAGTTAACCTTAATTAATTTAACTAATTTTAATTAGCTTAATCTTAATGACAATTAACAAAATTTGGTGGATACTAGCTAATTCCCACCACCACTTGGCATATTTGTAAGGGTCCAATTTCTTAATTAGTCATTTGATTAATTAAAAATCTATAGCGATTAATTTGTACTATATTTATAATTTATTCATTGTATCTTAATTAGTCACTAATTTGATAAAATTACCTATCTAAAATTTAATTCACCTATAAAATAACTCCGCAAATATTAAATATTTACGGGCTTGGTTTACGAAAATGATGTCCCGATACCTCGTTTTCCAATACCACTGACTTTAGGATTGTAACACTTGTACCTTTGTTAACTATCCAATTAACAAAATTAAAGAACCAAACTTTAATTAAATTTTATACTAACCTCGTAAATATTACAAATATCAGAATTGAGGTTCCAAAACCATTGAAAATTGAGCGAGCTGTTACAGGTATGTACACCAAATATTCGAATTAAAAAAATATTCAAATTATAAAAATCAACTTAATCCAAACTCGAATAACCAAAACTACTTATTCGAATTAATTTAATAACTTGTAACTTGAAATAAGAAAAAAAGTTAAATTTAGATGGCATCAAATTTTACGCGAAATAAATTTTTTAGCCCTTGGAATAAACAAGCAAGTCTAGTAGCATTTGCCTAAGACTCTTCGAGAATAATCATCAACGAAACCAATGCATTGATGCATTGCTCGACGACATCAATTAAGGGTGAATATTCGATCGAGTCGAGTTGAATTAAGTTAAAAAATTTTGAGTTAGTCAAGTTGACGAATCCTATTTTATCAACCGAACTCAATTTGAATTCTTTTTTGAATCGAGTCGAAAAATTTCGAGTTGAGTTGAGTCGAATTAACAAATCTTATTATTTATACTCAATGTTCCGGTTACATGGACCGATTATTTTACTAGTAGACGAAGTACAAGCTTTTAGATTAATTTTGAGTAAAGGAAAAAATGAGAGTGGGGCGATTCGGGAAGGAAAGTAAGATTAATGGGTAATTATTTATCAAAACAACATAGTTTTACCTTTTAACTTGATAGTTTTGACTTTTAACTTTAGAAAAGGTAAACATTTATCAAAACAATGTAGTTTTGCCTTTTTTTATTTGGATTTTTGGATAACTCGAATTAGGGGTGAGCATTCGATTGAATTGAGTGAAACTGTTTGAGTTAAATTAGAAAAATTAATAATGTTAAATTAAAATTTTGTACAATATAACTATTTCCATGTTAGAACACAAAATTTGAAACAATATACATTTAAAATCTTTTTAAAGCAAAATAATAAAAATAAGATATTTTAGTACGATAAACTTGAATAATTAATCACTTATTTAGATTTCAAAATTATTATTCTATTAAAATTTTTATATATATTTTTAAAATTTATAATTTTAAAAATTATTTTCAAATTTTGAAAATTATTTTGATTTTTTGTAATTTTTGTTAAGAGGTGGACCAATTTACTAATTTTCAAAATTGACAGGATCAAAACTGTATTTATACTAATCTGTTATTTAAATTATTCGAGTTATTATAATTTTAAAAATTCAACTCGACTCGAACTTGAAATTTGAAATTTTTTATTCGAGTTGACTCGAATAATTCGAATAACTCGATTCAATTAACTCGAAATTTAGATTTTTTTAATTTTTTTTAAAATTAAATCGATTCTTGCTCATTCCTGGTTGAAGCTTATATGTTGAGGATTGGGTATGAATTGATGAAGACTCAAAAATGAAAATCGAAAATCGTGAAATCTGATAAGCCGAGACATTCATATGTTGCTTGCCTCTTGTCCAAATTTGAAGTTTAATCATGCTTTTAGGGAAGAGAACAAAGCAATGAATTGGTTAGTCAAGAGAAGTAAGAGCAATGCTTCCCTTCTAATTTGCTTGGTTTTCTCTCTTATTGTAGTGGTATTCAACTGATGAGTTGGAAATTATGAATTAATCACTTAATCGATTTAAAGTTTGGAATTAATCAAATATTTTATTCAAACAAGCTTATAACATTATTTATTTAAGTAAAAAAAATGTAATATACTGAGTCAAAGTAAAAAGAAAAGAAAATTAATTTTGAGAAGAAGTTTTAATCACGGTTGAATGGATTATAAATTTTAATTAATTCATTTATGGAATATAATCCAATTCATGAAAAAGTTAGTGGTAGTAGTTATACAAGATTCAATGCATCAGGAGGCGATTAGCAGACGCCCCTCCCGCCTCTGGCAGACTTTTTCTTTTTCCTTTACTCAAAAAGAATAAAAATTTAAACTCCAGTTTTATCTCAATTTAAATAAATCCAAAAAGTCAAATTTAATTGAATTAATAACTCAGGACCAGGTATGTATGATGGGTTTTAGGTGGGATGTGATGGAAGGAAAAATGCATTCCTGTATGCTTTTTCTTAAGATCACGTTTATGGCTTGTGGTGTCACCGTCCTATCTCATACGCTTAATTAATCACCGCTTGCAATGTAAATACCATCACCAGTGGATTGGGTTGGAAAAAGTGAAATCTGAATCCCTTGAATTTTGAGATTTATTATGCCAACCACTTCATCCAACAAGGAAAAAAAAGACGACATTTGGCTGTTATTGCTGTAGGCACAGGTATAGCCATGTTCCAGATTTTTTGTTTCTAGTTTTTACCCTTATAAACCAAATTATTTTGCCTTTTAATAGAAGGGTGATTTTGGATTTCTGACACTATTAATTAGGATAAACATGCTTGGTTTTTCATGGAGGAGCATGTTTTGTTTTTTTTCTTTTTTTATATACAGAGATATAAGACAGAGAGACATGACAAAAGGTAAACAACAACCTCCCGCTAGCTGTATTTTGTTGTCCAACTCATATTTATAATAATCGTAGATTAATAAGATTCTTTCGATGTCACTGGAACACCACCCCAGCCTCTGCATAAAGTCATAAGCTTCTTTTATTATTATAATTTCTCTCTCTCTCTCTCCGGCCGCTAGTTCAAGAACACTTTTGTGACTGGACCTCCACAGTGGCCATAGCTTAGAGAAACCTAGAAAACACAGGTGAAGAGGAGGAGAGTGTCTAAAAAATGGGTGTAACAAGTCCACTCAAAGGCCAATCTCACTCTCGTTCACTCACCAGGAAGTTGTTGCCCTATGTTCTTTATGCTCTCCTCCCCATAGCTGTTTTTCGCTTCTACTTTCACCCTTTTCCTTTCCCTCTATCCACCTCAGATCAGCTTCCTCACCCCAACCGCATCATCCTCACCACTTCTTCTTCTTCTTCTTCTTCACCTCCTCCTTCATCCTTCTCTAGAGGTACATAGAGTAAAACATAAAAGTTGTCAGACTTTTTTACCTTTTCTTGACCTATGTTCTTTTATTTTTAGTTGTTTTAAATATGGGTGTTATTATTAAATAAGTTTTTGTTTTTGCTTATTTGCAGAAGAGGAAATAGCTAATGAAACTCCATGTAACTACACCTATGGCAGATGGGTATATGACAAGATGGGGCCTTTATACAATGGCACAACCTGTGGTACAATTAAGGAAGGTCAAAATTGCATCACACACGGGAGACCTGACTTGGGTTACCTTTACTGGAGATGGCAACCAAGCCAATGCAATCTCCCAAGGTTTGATCCCAACACTTTCTTCAACCTCCTAAGTAACAAGCATATAGCTTTTGTTGGTGACTCTATGGCTAGGAACCAATTGGAATCACTTCTTTGCATGCTAGCCACTGCCTCCTATCCTAACCTGGTTTACAAAAATGGGGAGGATAACAAGTTTCGTAGATGGCATTTTGCTTCTCATAACATTACTGTATCAGTTTATTGGTCACCATTTCTGGTTAAAGGTGTTGAGAAATCAAAAACTGGCCCAGATCATAATGAATTGTATGTAGATGTTGTTGACGAGAGGTGGGGATCTGATTTGGAGCATATAGATATGGTTGTACTCTCAATAGGGCATTGGTTTCTTCATCCAGCAGTGTATTATGAGGGTGGTTCGGTTTTAGGTTGCCATTACTGCCCTGGACTAAATCACACTGAGATTGGATTTTATGATGTGATGAGGAAGGCCATAAAGACCGCACTTAAGGCAATAATTGAAAGGAAGTCGACTGATGGTAATGGAATTGATGTGTTTTTAACCTCTTTTTCACCTTCACATTTTGAAGGTGAATGGGATAAGGCTGGTGCTTGTCCCAAGACGAAGCCTTACGAGGAAGGAGAAAAGATGGTTGAAGGAATGGATGCAGATATGAGATCAATTGCCATTGAAGAAATGGAAGCTGCTAAGGTAAATGCTAAGAAATTCAAAGGATTGAGACTAGAGACATTGGATGTGACTAAATTATCATTAATGAGACCAGATGGTCATCCCGGGCCTTACATGTATCCATTTCCATTCGCTGACGGCGTTCAAGAACATGTTCAGAACGACTGTGTACATTGGTGTCTTCCAGGTCCTATAGATACATGGAATCAGATAGTGTTAGAAGTTATTAGGAGATGGAGTGTTGTATCAAAGAGAGAGGAGTGAGGGAATACAGATACCAGATTCTGGGTTTTGTTTTCATTTTGCATTTCTGTTGTATTTGTTGGTGTATATTTCTTTCTCAAAACAAGCAATTTTGTTTGGGGTCATATCTTTCAGCTTGATTAGCAAGCAGAATAGGAAGAGTGTGGTTAATGACTGAACTTACTACCCACGTAACACCCTCAAAATTTACTTTAGAAGATGAACCTTGTTGATGCGTCTCTCTTTCAAATCAAAATTAAAAAAAAATAGAGGCTTCTCACTATTATGATAAGAATAGCTAAGGCCAAGGTATCCAAAGAAACTTACCTTTTTTACGAAGAAAGGGGGACAAGGTTCTAACAAGTGGTTAAAGTTGGTGAAATGTTTTCAGTATTTCACCCACAAACACAAAAGTTAGGCTTGCCAAAAAGGCAAAGGGCTTTGCATTCGCATCATTATTGTTTTTGCCCATCCCTTATTTTGGTTTTGGTCCTCACAGTAGTGCTTCCTGTCATGGGCACAAAGCAGACCAGGTAAAAAGGCAAAAGGTGGAAAACTTATTGTGTACCAATAGAATTCCATTTCCTTCCTTTGATTAATTTGGTTCATTAATCATACTTCTTATTCAAACCCAACTTATTTTCTCTTCTCTATTACCTCAGTTAAGGATAGGTTCCTGTTTGATCACAATTTTTTTTTCTTTTTTGGTATAACAAAATATACAAGCATTTTTAAAAAATAATTTAATGTATAATTATAATATTGCGACAACTAGACTTCTAATCTTCATTCAAATCTTTAAAAACTAACTCTTTTTTTTTAAATAAATATTTAATTAGATAAATTAAATTAGATGGTTAATTTTAGTTTAAAATAAATTAGACAAATATTTAATTACACAACCAGAAATTTTAAAATTATATAAAACATTTAATTAATTAAATAAAATTTTGTTTCGATGATTTATCTATTTTTAACTTACATAATTTTTATTTATATATTTTCTATATTACTATTTATTTTAAATTTTGGTTTTAATTAAATAAAATTTTATTTAGATGATTTATCTATTTTTAACTTAAATACTTTTTTATTTATATATTATCTATATTACTATTTATTTTAAATTTTGGTTTTAATTTTAAAAATCAACTATCACATTTTTAAAAATATTTTTTAAAATTACATAATCTATCTATTCCTTAGATTTTATGGTTATTTTCAAATCACTTTTAAAAATAATTATTATATATTTATATTATCTTAAATAATATTATTCAAAGAATAAAATTGAATATAAAGAATATTATAAATATTTTTATCCAATATTGAATTTTAAGATTTAAAACTAAAATACATTTCTACCTTTATCATCTAAAATTAAATAATTAAATATATGTTAGAAATTTAAAAAAAAGTATCCAATTCAACTATAAATAGTTTGATTATGTACAGGTTTTAATTTAATGTTTTAAATTGTTTTTCTATTATTTAGTCTTATTTTTCTTTTTAGTTATGTTTTAAGTATTAAAAAATTTTGACGGCAGAGATGAAGGAAAAGATAATTACAAATTGAAAACTAATCTGGTGTCAAAGAATTGAGTTATTGATATCTTTTAAGTCATGAATATATGATTTGTAGTTTTGTTTACAATTTAGTTTTTAATTTTAACTTTTTATATTTTTGTACTTTTTAATGTTAGAGTTGTATGACCCAAATTCTAAGAGGTTACTTGCAAGTTAAGTTAAACAAAATATATTTTCTTTCTAGAAGATTTAGTATTTATTAGTATAATATATTTAGCATTTAGTAGTATAATTTATTTGACCTACTAATTTAGCCTATTAATAGGTTCTTTTACAACCTTAGAAAATACACTTATTAGAGATTAGAACTCATAACACATTTAGAGAATTTTGTGTTTACATTTTGAGGGCTCTTTGTTTTCGGGGTTTAGTTTTTATCTCCATCTTTTGTACTCTTCGTTCTTTTGCCATTATAGTAAAATTATTTTTACCCGTGGTTTTTTATCCTCTTTGGAATGATTTTTCCACGTTAAATTTGTATGTTCAACTTCTCAATTTATTCCGCTATTTTTTTACTTGTTGCTTAATCGGGTCAATCCTAACAAGTGGTATCAGAGCTAATTTAATTTTTATAGATCAGCCCGTTCAGAGATGACAACAACAAGGTTTGAAATTGAGAAGTTTGATGGTGAGACAAATTTCAATCTGTGGCAAGTTCGGATGATGGCAATTCTAGTTTAAACCGGCTTGAAAAAGGTTATTACAGGGAAAAAGCCTGAGAATCTAAATCAAACAAAATGGGAAGAGCTTGATGAAAATGCATTATCTGTAATTTAGTTGTGCCTCGCGAATACGGTATTGTAGGAGGTATTGATGGAGAAGACCTCATCTGCCTTGTGGAAAAGGTTAGAAACTCTTTATGCGACTAAGTCTCTGGCTAATCGTTTAGTGTTGAAACAACGTCTATTTACGTTTTGCATGACCGAATGTGAGCTTCTTAGAGATCATATCAATCAATTCATTACTCTTTTAAATGATTTAATGAACGTTGAGATTCATAATGACGATGGAGATCAGGCTATGCTATTATTGTGCTCTTTACCCCCTTTATACAAGGCTTTTAGGGAAACCTTGATTTATGGCAGAGACAAACTCTTGTTCGAAGATGTGAAGGGTCATTTGTTGAGTAGAGACAAACTCAACAATGAGTTTGGTTTGGATAGCAAGGTAGATAGACAAGCTTCCGTTTTGGTAGCATTAAAGAAATGAGACAAAAGGTGTCGCTATTGTAAAAAGTTAGGTCACATCAAAGCAAATTTTTATAAACTACCAAATAAAAGAGCTGCTGAGAGTAACGAGGAAGATGTAGCTAGTGCTAATTTGACCGATGAAAGTGGTGACGATTTCTTGTTAGTGTCAACGAGCGATAACTCCAAGCTCACGTCCGAGTGGACCTAGATTCGGGATGTTCTTTCCATATGTATCCCAATAGAGAATAGTTTTCCATATGTATCCCAGTGGAGTTGTGCGCATGATAAACGATTCATCTAGTAAGGTAATTGGTATTGGTACTGTTAAAATTAGGACACTCTCAGATGTCAGGTATGTACCTGATTTACGAAAGAATCTCATCTCCTTGAGTATTTTAAACTTAAAAAGATGCAGAATCAACATCGAGTCTAGCGACATTAAAGTATCTCATGGAGCTCTCGTCTTGTTAAAAGGTAAAAGAACCGGCAATCTTTATATTCTGGAAGGTTCTATAGTGACCGATGAAATCGGACGTCCCTCGTCTGTTACGGAGTCAAAGTCAACTCGTTTGGAGCGGAGACAACTTGGTCATAGGAGGGAAAAAGGTATGACCGTTTCGTTGAAGAGAGGTTCTCTTTTGAATGTAGGTTTTGAAAAGTTAGGGCACTGTGTTCGTGAAAATCAGACTCAGGTTAGTTTTGATTTGGCAGCGCACAAGTCGAAGGCTAGAAGTCTTCCAACTTCTAGGCACAGATTCAACTCAGTTAATTCCCTACATAGTTCAAGATAGGCCCGTGGCGGGCTTTGGTAAAGATGGTGTTGTAAAAATTCGTGTCAAGGTGGAGATTGTTAGAGTTGTGTAAACAAAATTCTAAGAGATTACTTGCAAGTCAAGTTAAACAAAATATATTTTCTTTCTAGAAGATTTAGTATTTATGAGTATAATATATTTATATTTAGTATTTATTAGCATTGTTTATTTGATCTACTAATTTAGCCTATAAATAGGTTATTTTACAACCTTAGAAAATACACCCATTAGAGATTAGAACTTATAACACATTTAGAGAATTTTGTGTTTACGTTTTGAGGGTTCTTTTTTTTCGAATTTTTAGAGTTTAGTTTTTATCTCCATCTTTTGTACTCTTCGTTCTTTTGTCATTATAGTAAAATTATCTTTGTCCGTGGTTTTTTATTCTCTTTGGAGGGGTTTTTCCACGTTAAATTTGTGTGTTCAATTTCTCAATTTATTCCGTTATTTTTTTACTTATTGCTTAATTATGTCAATCCTAATATTAAATCATTTATCTATTTAAATAGAAAAAAGAAAGAAAAGAAGTTCATCGTTTTCTTTCAAAATTCAGATCAATATATATTGTGAGTCAATTGCCACTAATATTATTTTGTTTATTAATATTTTATATATGCTATTTTTATTTTTAACATTAAAACATACTTTAAATCATATTTTATTTATTATACTTTAAATCATACTTTAGATTTGATATATTGACAAATTTTAACAATAATTTTAAAATATAAGAATATTTTAAAATATTTTAATTAAATAAATAAAATTAACATGCTGCATATATAGGAAACTCGTTTTTTTATATATAAAAAGGTTTGTTTTATTATTTTGGACTTTAAAATTTTAAAGTCTTTTTTATATAAATTTTAAAAAATTAATTTATCTAGTAACTAAAAATAATCAGTAACTCTTATATAATATTTTCAAGAATAAATTTTTGCAATGGAAATATAAAGTTGTTTTGACTATTTTTATAACGACCCCAAATTTAGTGATGTCGAAAATGCGATTTCAAAATATTATTTTCATAAATCAAGTCTGTAAATATAAAATAGAAATATTTACGGAGTTAATGAGAATATAATAAAGAAAGGTCAAGTAATTTAGCTGATAAAATAGTTAATTAAAGTTCGAGACTAAATTGTAAATGTCTAATAGCTATTGAGTTTTAATTAAGAAAATGCTTGAGTACCTAGATTATAATTATTCCAAGGACCAAAATAGTTATTTAACCATTTTCCATCACGGCTTAGTGGATGATGATGTAGATTTCCACTTTGTTTAGCTAATTGTTAATCAAGTATAAGAAAATATTAATTTGACTAATTAAATAAGTTTAATTAATAATAAGCCATGTATAAAATGAAGATAGTGGGAGGAAAGATGAGAATGCTCATCTTCTTCCATCGTCCCAAAGAAGAAGAAGAAGAAAAGAGGAGAAAGCCTCAAGTATTCAAGCATTTGACCATACTAAAATTCTTAGGTAATTGAGTTATTCTTAATCAAATTTTTATAAATTTGTGATTATGGGAGTTTGTTTTAAATAGCCCATGTATCAACTTGTTCAATTGTTAAGCTTTTAGCAAGTTGCCATTGTTGTGGAATTGTTAATTTAGGCTTGGATTTGATAGATATTAAGCTTAGATTATGATAATGACTAAATTGTAAAACTAAATAAACTTGTTAGTTAACTTTGTAACATTAGAGTTAGGAGTAGAAAGTATAGGGTCCATAATGAAAGAATGTGAAAGCAGATTTAAATTCGATGCTAAGTATCGAAAGATACGCATATCCCAACTATAAGGACTAAATTAAATAAAATAAAAAATTATGTGTGATTTTGTATTTGGATGTGGATTGAATGAAATTTGATATCGTTTTATTTATTTATTTATCGTAGGGTAAGATGACGTCAGCCTATCATAAGGGAAAGGAAAAGCGAGAGTTGTAGATGAATAACTACGATTATCAGTTTGCATGTTTATGATTTGAGTGATATATATATTATACATGCATGATTGTAGCATATAAGATATTAAGGTGAGATGATTAAATTGTCTTATGACTTGATTTGTAACACCCATCATCCAGTCCAATCGCCGAACCCGAGTTACAGGATGGAATGACAGTCAATGGAATTGTTACATTCAAAACTAAATTCAAAATATCAATTGACATGCAATTCTTGCATATATCATACATAACAAACAAAATCGAATCTAATTTGAGCTTACGAAAGCTTTAAAATTAACCCGGAAACAAACAGGGATCAAATTGTAACATTTTCTAAAGATAAATGTAATCATGCAAAACAGGTGTTGCACGGTCGTGTGTCCAAGCCGTCTAACTCTTTAAATTCATGTGGATCAAATTGTAAAATTTCATCAAAAGTCACACGACCATGTAGCTTGGTGGTGTAACAAACTGAAATCGTGTGAAACTTAAATGACCAAATCTACAGTACTCGCACGGGTGTAGGCTAGCCTGTGTGACAATTGGGAACCGTGTGGGTTCAATGTTGACCATGTCTAAACATGTTATCATTTAGAGTATAAATACCACACCAAAAATATCAGTGATGTCTGCAAGTATATGGGTCAAATTATAGTATAGATATGTTACAACAAAACACTGGTAAGTATTCCTAGGATCGTACCTAATGGAATATGAATTAAACCAAAAATATATTTCTACAATAATAAGTCTAAAATAGTAATAATTAAAAATTATATTACGATAAACAATTAAATAGAGAATCAATCATAAAATAAATTAACTAAATAAAAAACAAAAAATAATCAAACACCCAAATTAAAATAACAGGTAGAAGATTAACTTGTTTTAGTGGTCATAATTAACTTAAAAATTAAGGTTTAGGTAGAATTGACTATTAACTAATTGGTATTACCTCTTGGCCTCTACTAATTAATTAACCAACATGTACTTACTTATCTCTCAACCTCGCTTTTTTCATTGGGATAAATTATGATTTACTCGATAAACTTATCTTTCGACCTCGTTTATCCTAGATTACTTCTTAAGGTCATCACTTTTAGGATTTAAGCACACATAATTTATTACCAGTTAATCCCGCTTGGGAACTCTAATCCATTAGTTAATTACTCTGTAATACCCTATATTCGACCCGATTGTTAGGTTTGGATACCAAATGTAACAATTAAATCATACTACTTAACAGGCTTCCTAACTTGATTCAATTATAACTTAAACCACGCAGATTTTCAAGCCCAATGTAATCCCTGCAATTCCATTTTAGCTTATTAGATGATAACTTTTTTCAGAGTTTAACCTTCAATTTAAAATCTCCATTACACAAGTATTAGAATTCTTACAATTGTTTTGCCCCACCAGGCTTGTATATTTATAAATACAACAACCTGGAATTTAAAGTTTCGATTAATTCATTCTCATTTATACCCCAGGGCACAGCCTCTAAGGGTGCCCCTCTATATACATGATACTGCTACGGCACCATTCGTGTGGACTTGGCAGTATCTGGCTTAGTCCCTCCATGGTCCTTGAGTCATTCTTTAACCTTACATTTAGAGCAACGCAAAAGTAAGTCCATATGAACTTAGTGAGGTTCTATGGAGTAGTACTTATAGAAACTCTTAATTTGACGAGTAAATAAGAATTAATGTATAGATTTAAAACTCCCTAAGTGACTTAAGGGATCCCGCAGGTTTGACATGGCATTGTTGACACCTTTACGTGTTTTGAACTAACCAATGGTGGACATATTGATAAGTGTGGTCGTAACCGTGCTTTTCCAAACACCCTATTTATGGGGCTTGACCTATATGGTTTTAGCTCAGACTTCCACGTTTGCCTTCTTGATTTGATTCATCATAGAGTAACCATATGTGTGAATACCTATATTGACGATTGTTGTTGGTGGACTATCAGATAACTCGCCATAACTACTGGCTTCTTACATTAACCCCCTCATTCCATACGGAGTCTAATTCTAAGTTTGTCGGCTTATTCTCAACAATATATTTCTTGTGACCTACCCTACGTACAAATCTCTCCTTAAAGGATAACCTATTTACTGATGCCCTTATTGGAGGCATTGGTTATGGATCATGTGTGTTGGATTGGCACCTCACTTTCTCGGCGGTCTCTAACCTATTAGAGAATCCTATAGGACTTCCCCATTTAGGTCAATCCTATCGAGATACTCCCAATGTCCAATGGTCTTCCTCACGGACTCTCTTTTCCTTAAGTTGTCCTTGGCAGACTTCTACATCTACTAGTCCCATAGAGACTATCCCATGCCAAAAAGTCGTGACAGACACCTTCTTTCTTTGAAAACCTCTAGGGGACTTTATCGGTCCTTTAACTTTGAGTTGACATTCACTTTTTCAGGATCCTTTGATGGACTACTCACTTTTCTGGCTGCTCCTTTTATCGACCACTAATAGGATTTCAACTACGATAATCCATTATGTATTTGCTTACCCAACAATGGTTCTACATCAACTCAGGCGGACTCTTAATGGAAAACACTAGATATGCCCATATGTTGAAGGAATTTCCCTTTCACATTAAGACGCTTTTATCAATTCCCCATACCATCGCATTTTGACAGATCCTCTTATTATCACATTTTCCCATGTTCTCAGTCATGCCACAATCATTTTGTCTTACTATTCGTCGCACGAGTCATACGGTGACTTCCCTTTTATGCTTTGACGGGCTTTCTGATTCAATGTCCTAGTGGACTTCATATGTTGTCATAGCCCAGCTATGGTCTTACACGATATAGAGCCATGTTTACTATCCTGGCAAAATTCATATATTTCTATAGCCCAACTATGGTCTTACACAATATGGTGTCATGTTAACTATCTTAACGGGCTTCATATGTTGCCATATCCCAGCTATAGTCTTACAGGATATAGTATCATGTTTACTGTCTTGGTGGACTTCATATGTTGCAATAACCCAGCTATGGTTTTACATGATATGGTACCATGTTTATTGTCCTCGCAGACTTTATATGTTGCCATAGCCCAGCTATGGTTTTACACGGTATGGTGTTGTGCACCTATGATTGTGAAGAATTAGTAAGCCTCTTTTGAGATGTCACCCCGAAAGACCTATATACCGTTTACATGATGTCGCCTCAAAGGAGCAATCGATAGATTGACATCACGATGTCGCTCTAGCAAGCCAGTAGATTCATTTCACGTTGCCGCCCAAACTTCCTCGAACCCCATAACAATCCTCCCATTCCTTTAATACGCCAATTTTTCCTATCTTCAACTAACCTACCAATGTACTTCCATTCGTACTTTGCACATAGCGTAATCATGCATTACAATCCATATAATACTACCTTAAGGAGTACGCCGCACTATACTACAACCACATTTAATTCTATCATATAGACATACTTGTATATTTTCATGAGTTCAAACTACCTTAGACACGCATATCATGCCCATACATCGAAATCATATACTATCATAGGTTTCAAACAAAACTTAGAACAGATGAAAACACAGATTATTCAAGCAACACTCATCCCTAATCATCCAAGATTAGATTACATAAACTCACCTTACATTCATTGTCCTTGCCAGTTAGCTTTTCCATATGTCAAAGCTTCCATCATCCTGACAACTAAGCACGACAATCATATATTGGTTAAATCAAAGGTATTCTAATCTTAAAACCCAGAACTAATTTATATATAAACTTATTAGGAAATCCTTACTCTCATTCATCCTTTAATTTCATGAGTATAGAAAGACAAGAAAGGTTACCAGTTTCTCAAATTATCTAATTCCAGACTTCAAATCTCACAACCACTGCTTCATGCAAGGCTCTCCCAAATTTTCCTCGATGAAGAGTGGAAGATATTTGCAAAAAGAATTAAGAAAATTTCCTTTTGCAGGAATATCCCTTCTCACCAAAATTTATAACTCCTCTTGCACGGTTTTCGTAGCTCAAATAGTCATGCATCGACAATCATTGTGTCTCCCACTATGGAACCAACCGGTTCCATCTTAACCAAACCAGGTTTGAAACTGAACTAACTGCCCAATAGCTAAAAAAATTTCAAAATTTCCTAGTAGAGCCCTCCAACTTTTAGTTTTATTCAATTTATCCCCATCTCTTCTTTAAATTTGGGTCATTAATGAGAACCGAGTGTGACATAATCCCATGTCCACTCGTTAATCTTTCGAGAGATTTAACCTCTCACAGATTTAGATGCCATAACTCTTAATCGTAATTTAAACACGTAAAAGAACACAATAAATTAGAATAAGATAAAGGTAAACAATTACTCAATCAATTGAATCTAATGTGGTCGGAGTTATATAATCTCGTAATAGTTAATTGATCTTTGATGTTTGAATAAGAACAATGAAAGAAAACTAAATAATTCAGTATAAAAGACTTAGGTTCAAACCGAATCTAGTTGAAAAGAATAAGAAGTTTTTAGAAACGAAATAAAAATGTAATAACACGTAGATCAACTAACTACAGCTCCTAACGACCTCCCTTAATTTAGGAATAGCCTTACTACATATAAAGACATTTAGAAGCCTTACTAGGCAAATTAGAAGTTCTAGTCTCGAATTATATCGATTGTATGGACGAATTGAGCCTTCTCAATCCTTGCTCCCCATGTTTAGCCATATGTCACGACACATATTGCCTGTGTCGCGACACAACATCGACATCTCATACTTGGTTTTCTGAATTCGTGTGTTGCATCTTGGGAACTCATGCTCTACTCGAGTGTCATCCATGAGGCTATCGGGTCTCTAAATAATCACCAACACACTCAATTGAACACATTAAAACTACCTAAGACCCACACTGGCATAATAGGTTAATAAATGTCAATTTATGTCTAAAAACACTTATTTTTGTGCTTAAGCTACTAATGCTGAAAATAACATAATTAATCCTAAAATGCCTAGAAAACAAACCCCTAAAGTGTTGAAATGTACAAAAACTACCACCACATTTTGTGGCAGGTCAAATGCTTCCTAATTTTCAGTTGACACATGGCTATGTCACTAGCCTGTGTGTGACACATGATTGTGTGAACAGGCCGTGTGGTACAAAATATGCCATTATGTGCCTAATTTGTAACAAGGCAAACCAAAGGTTCAAATGATGCATATAAGGCCATTCAAACCTGCACAAAAACATTCGAAAAACATGTCTAAATATTCATTCAACCAATATGCCACAGTTGGAACCACAAACACAAAGATTACCTAAAACTTTACAAGTCAGCCACACTTTTCAAAACAAAACATTCCAATAGCCAATATGATAATATACCAGTTCCTTTATGACTTTCATGTCACCTTAACTCAAACAAACCATAGCCAACATTGGCCATTATGCATACTTAGGGTCTCTTTGGATGAGCGTTTATCTCTAGTGTGATGCGTTTAGCTTTCTTGTTGTCTCATGCTACAGTATTGCTATAGTATCTAATCTTATCGCTATCATTGGTTTTACACTAACGGCGGGTAAACGCACCGTCCATCCAAAGGGGCCCTTAATAACTTTTAACTTTAAAGCATGTAACATTTAAGATGCTAGCACAAGCTAGATCCAAACATCACCATTCAAATGAATATAAACATTTAACAAAACTTAAACACATATCATATAATCATAAAGTACAAGTATTATATGCACAACATAACCATTAACATCCAAAATGACACTTATACATATCAAGTCTATATACATGCCACAAAATCAAGTTTTGAACAATTAAAAAGTCTACCGAAACTGAAGCTGGGTACTGTGAGGTTTGGAGTGATCCAATCTGTCGAGTTCGCAAAATGTCAACTATAGAACCAAAAAATGAAACGAATTAAGCATTACAAATGCTTAGTAAGTTCATAGGTATTAAATCAATAAACTTACCTTATTTCATAATTAAACAAACTGAACAACTAATTTAACTAAATTCTTGTCACAACATTTCACATTCACAAGGTGAGCATTTCGTATGCAACCACATAACAGTCAATTTGTTCAGTACAATTCAATTCAATATCATTTCATTAGAACTGTCGAACATATACTTCATTTACTCAATCTAGTAATATAACACAAAAATATTTATACAATCACATCAAATTCCATTTATCACATAACATTAGTGAATACATTTTCTTTTAAATAGTTAGCCTGATGAACTAAATAAACATATATGGATATGTTGGTAAGCACACCACACCAGTAGGCACCGTAGTGCTGAGCGATAGGCATCGAAGTGCGAATTAGTAGGCACTGTAGAGCAAATTAGTAGGCACCGTACTGCGAATCAGTAGGCACCATAGTGAAAATTGCGTACAAGTGTGCAACTAACCCTATTGGCATGCCAATTGTATCCTATCCTATATTCATCCGGGCTCAATATGCATATTAGGACAACTCTTTAGAATCCAGCCATTTCTCATCCTTTTATACCGTTTTGAATACATTTCAAAATGCAATTTATATAACAAAAACTCATGATTTAAGAACATTCAATACATTTACAAACATAAATTCACCATATTACCAGGCACAAATAGAAACAATAGAAGTGTAAGGGACTAATTTGTAATTTTTTTATTATATATCGGTTGATTCAATTTTGATCTTTATAGTAATTCATTTCAAAATATCAGTGTCAATTGCCTTATAAAATTCTATTTAATGCATATGATATCCTATTATCACTTTTCACAATTTCCTAAAGTTTCATATTTTATTCAATTTAGTCCCTAAAACTGAAACTATCATATCTTTCACATTTAAACCTCGTTTCACAATCCGATTTCAAATACATCCTTTCACAACCATTTACAATCAATAATTATAGAAATTTCCTGTCAAATCAAAATATTTTCATTTTAGTCCCTAAACTCAAAACTAACCAATTTCACTTTACAATTTAGTCCTTAATCAAATCTAAGCTTACAACCAAGCTATTTAACATTAAAAACCATCAATGGCAACATTTCAAAACTTTGAAAATTTTACAATTTAGTACCCAATTATCTAGATAAAGCTACAATGATTTCAAAAACATAGAATTTACGAGAAATGGGTTTCATATTCACTTACATGCACATAGCTAAACTTAATATATCAAAAATGGCTTATTTGCTTATTTTCTTGTTGAAGAAACGGTGGAAGAAGGATGAAGATGATGAAGATGATCACTATATTATGTTTTATTATATTTTATTAATAATTTAACATTATAAATGTAACACCCCTAACCAGTATCCGTCCCTGAAATAGGGTTATAGAGCATTACCAGAGTTTTCAAATCAAATGAACACATATTTATAAACATTTCATATCATATCAATAAAAGTATTAAAACCAAGTCAAAACATACATATTGTCCCTTAAACAAGCCCTTGAGGCCCAAAATACACGATAGAAACAAGTTGGGACTAAATCAGAAGCTTAGAGAATTTTTCAGAAAACATTGAAAGTTTTCAACACCGCAGGGGTCACACGGCTGTGTGAGCATTCACAATAGGGACATACAGTCGTGTCCCAGCTCGTGTCTGTGCCCGTATAACTCACTGACTTGGATCACACGGCTAAGCCACATTCCCATGTGCCAGGCCGTGTGTTAGGCCGTGTAACAGCCTGACTTGTAACCCTTCGAAAGCTACAGGGGACACATGGTTGTGTCACCTGGTTGTGTGTCACACACAGTTCAGACACACGCCCGTGTCTTTATCCATGTGGATGAAAATAGACCACTTTACAAGCCATTTTTCTCACCCAACAAAGCATATACCTACAACCAAAAATACATATATGCACAAGCCATAACAAGGCACCAAAATCATGCATAATCAAGTCATATACACATGATATAATGTCATACAACCCATATGCCCTTAGGCACCTCAAATGACAAAATATAAACATGTACTATCATGTACTCCATTTTTCCAAAATAATCAACTAACTTCCAATCAAGATTGAATCAATTCAAACTATTGAATTAGCTTACCATAACCTGTTAAATAGTACCAAGTATGTTATTCAATCATTAACATTAATAAACATGTATGCCTTTCATAACAAGGCACCAATTCACAATAAGTTACAATACTTATACATTATGCATACTTAACTATCATTTCGCCTTCCATCATTCAACCATATCAAACAATTCGTCAACCATTTTAATGCTAATATTTACATGCCAAAAACTAAGTTCATCTCATCATTAATGTGCCATATCACAAGCCAAAACAAATGGCCATTTCAACAACCAAAACACATGGCCAACAATAGCCAAAATACCTATACATGCCATTATAACCAAAGTTAAACATTTAAAAGTACCAAAAAAGCCAATGGATAGTGTGATATAGCTCCGACAAACTTCCAACCCAAATGAGCTTCCGATTCTCTATAAGATACAAAAAATAACACAGAGTAAGCATTTAAGCTTAGTAAGTTTGTGTAACTTAAAACATAACTTACCATTTAATCACATAATAGGTAAGATAAACATGACATAATCCAACACAATTTGGCTAAATGCTTAAACATATAAATCAAACATGTTAGTCATGTAAACACATATATGAATCAATATACATGGATGAGCACAACCATTAATTAAGTTTCCTATACATGTATCATCCGTTTCATTTCTCAATATACCTTGTATCATTATTTCCCTGTAATTCACATATGTCCCTGTAATAATTCATATTGAACTCTTACCATTTCGTATCAGAATATTGCCCGTTGAACCATTTAGAATACCGTTGGATACCCAGGATAGGTCACACATAATGTTCTAAATCATATAACTGTAATCCATCAAATCCTGCACATGTATGCTCTCACGAGCTGTAAATCGGTATGCTCTCACAAGCTGTAAATCGGTATACTCTTACAAGTTGTGGGTCAGAACATAGCTATACGATACTGCTCACACGAGCTGTGGAGTATTCACAACACATGCCGGACCTCAGCCATCGGTAGGATGTTCAGGACTAGCACCCAAATCATGCAAACCCTAATGACAAGTCATTTGTATCCTATGTATTTCTAAGGTTCAAACGGGGCTCGGTAATTATTATACGTCGTTGGATATGAAATCGGTATCTATATATATATATATATATATATATATATATGACATTTCACAACACATGTATAATTCAATTAAAAACATATAAACTCAATTTAATTACACGATCTTACCTCGACGAGTATACGTAGATACGGAGGCGTCTAACCCGAGACTTTCTTTTTGCCCCAGTCTAAAGCCGTACAAGGTCTATCTTGATTTATACGAATAAATTTAACTTAATTCAGTATATATTTTATTCAATTTAACCTAAAATCATATTTTGTAAAATTAACATTTTCCCCCTATACTTTTAATTTCTTTACAATTTAGTCCCTAGCTCATAAAAATAGAAATTCATGAAATTCCACCACAACCCACTATACTCGAATATCAATTAGGTCCCTAGAAAGCCCTATATTTAATTTATTTCATAATTTCACCATGTAAAATTTTCTATTTTTCAATTTAGTCCCTATTTGACAATTTCACCAAAATCCCTTTACAAAAGTTATTTATCTAACAACAACTATCCATTTTCTATCATCAAACATCAAAATTCATGTATATTCAACAATGGAAAAACCCTAATAGTTTAATAGTTTCACAAATTAGTCACTGGGCTAGCTAAATTAAGCTACAATGATCTCAAATATATAAAAATAATAAAAAAATGGGACAAAATACATACCTAATCAAGCAAGACAAGCATGGCCAAACCAAGCTATGGTTTCTCTTTGCTAAAATCGGTTGAAATGTTTTATTGAAAAAGATGAAAGCATTTTACCTATTTTAATTATCATTTAATTACTTAATTACTTAATTAACCTTTACAATTAATCAAAATTTCTATATTGCCAAACCATTCTCATCCACTAAGATATAAATGGTCTAATTACCATATAAGGACTTAAAATTTAAATTTCTATAGCTATTTAATACCTTTAGCTACTAGAACTCAACTTTTGCACTCTACGCAAGTTAGTCCTTTTGTAACAAATTGAGCATGTAAACGGTAACATTTCTTAACGAAATTTTTATACGGTACTACTATCATGTTGTAGAAAATAAAATAAAATTTTTTACTTCATATTTGTGGTCCCAAAACCACCGTTCTGATTTTACTGAAAATGGGCTGTTACAATAAAAACATATTTTTCTTTTACACATAAGCACCAACCATCCATTATTCTTTAAAAGTGGATAATTGCCACTTAAATCATTGAAATATTACCATACAAGCCCTTTTATCCATTAAAATTGATCGCCTCCAGGCGTACCAATGTCCAAGGTGTGAATACTTCAACTAAAGATGTGGAATAAAGGCGGTGTCTGCAGGTATACAGGTTAGGTTGTAATATAGTTATAATGATGGGTGAGTACTCCGAGGATCATACCCAAGGGAGGCAAGTACTAGATTAAATTTAACCTAAATGCAAATAGAATTAATTAGTAATCTAGGTAAATCAGATTACGACAAAACGTAAAGAAGAGATTTTTGGGTTTTTATGAATGAATAAGAATTGCATAAATAAAGTGAACTTTGAATAACTAAAATATAAACTTAATCAAATCTAAACATGGGTGATTAGCTCACTTCAGTAGTCATAATCAATTGTTGTCTCAGGTTTTCTTATTTAATCAACTAGTCAATACCTTAGCAGATCTTCCGATACGTCCACTGAAATGCTGAGTCGACAAGAACTACTTATCTTCCGACCTCACAGCCTAGATCAATTTAGGATTAAGGTGCTCACTGATAGGTCATACCAAATTTGGGTTAATTATCACCTTGATGACTTCTTAGGGTTGTCAATGGTTTAGATTATTCCTTTCCTGAACAACTGATCCATTAAGAAATCCCTACAAAATAGTTAATTATTCATATCTCCACTCACTAATCCCTTATAAGAGGATTAGCTCCTCATGAAATCTATAAACACAGTAAACTTGATAAATAATATATGCATAAATAATAAATCAAGAGTGAAGTTTAAGAGAATTCTGATTGTATTTTATTAATGAAAGTGCAGAAATCCAAAATAGTTTGATTGCATCTACGAATCAAGTTCTCCAAAGAACATGAATCAAAAGAACTAAAAAGAAATCTAAACACTAAGAGAAAGAAAAAAACTGAAAACTAAATTACAAAGAAAAGATTTGAATATCAAAAGTTGTCCTTTAATAAGTGTTTAAGAGCTTATTTATAGAGTTAGGGTTGCTGTTGTCCTCAACCCTAGGTCAGCTGACGCTATTGTATTTAAATTTTGATTGTGCAGAGTAAAACTCCTCTAACTCGTAAGTGTTTCCTGTACAGGACTGATGTTGCAACACCCTAGTGCATGTGTTGTGACATCAAAGGCAGTATGCTGAGGTTCAGGGTAGTTTCAGGTGTGTGTCGCGATATCCAATGGTTGTGTTGCGGCACCAAAGGCAATCTCAAGATTCTTTCATTTTACTCATTATGTTGCGATATCAAGCTTTCCGTGTTGCAACACAACGACTAGTATTGAGTTTGTACACCCTCTGATGATTTCCTGCACACTCACTAAGTACATTAGCTCACCTTTAGGCCTCATTCGACCCCTAAGGTCAATAAAAGTCTCCAAATACATTTTTAATTGGATTTAAACAAAACTATAAAAACTTAACTAAAACATAATACAAATGCTTATACTTAAACTCCTCAAGTGTGAAAACTAATTTAATCTGCTATACCAAATTAAGGCAAATAAAAAATCTACAACAATTAACTTTTACAATTTAGTCTTTGTACCTTGATTACTAACCGTTCAATAAAATTACTGACCAAAATTTAATATAACACTATAATGAACTTGTAAATATTAATAAATAATATTTACTGACACGGTCATCAAAAAATAAGGTTTCAAAATTGTCGTTTTCGGTACCACTGAAAGACGTGTTGTTACATGATTCGTGATTGGTGAAACTGAATATTGAGAAATTAGACTTAAGTGAATTAAATAGAAATAAGTAATATATAAATTTATAAACGTATTATATTATGAATTGATTATAGAAATGGTATGGAATGATGGTGTGGAATATGTGGTGATATGAATTTGATAATATTAAGTTATATGAATTGACTTGTGTTAACAATATTAAATGATATTGAATATCAAGAATTTGGACTAAACTGAATATAATATAAAATATTGTGATATTTTTTATATATTGTATATGATATGAATTATTCTATATGATATTGAATATTTATATATATGTATATGAATTGATGATAAAATGAAATGAGATTATGATATATGAATGGTTGATGCTCATTTGAACTTAGTAAAAGGCTAGGCTACAATCGGCATGCCAATAGGGTCATATGCACGCAAGTGTATGGGATAATTCATGATGTGGAGATTATGATATGTTATTTCGAGATCCAACATTTGTTACGGATCATCAAGCATTCATTGTCTCTACGGAGACCTTGGTGTGGTGGAGGGATGTATTTGAATACATACATTTGATGCCTACGGGTATTGCACTACGGTGCCTTGGTGTGGTGTAGTTATGCTCAGATGAGCTATATTGGTGTGGTGTAGTCACCCGCATGTCTTAACCCATTTTACTAAGATTGCATTGGGCGAAACGTTACATTTAATTTTGAAATCGAAATATGACATGTGTATTAGTTAAATGATGTTTGCAATGATTTGATAATATAGAATGGTATGACAAATACATATATGTGAAATATGTTTCAAGATAGCATGTGAAAGACCATGCGAAATGGTTTGTACGAGCCCAGAGGATCGATATGAAAATATAGCAAATTAATAAATTCGATACGAAAATGGACTAATGATACGTTAAATGGCTTGAATTGAAATGAAATTAAATGTATTAATGCTAATACAAAGTAAGGTTTGATATGTTATACTGATGTAATTAATTGGTGGCAATTGAGATGGAAATACATACATGATTAGTAATAGATTGATAACATGATATGTATAAATTAGATTGAAATTGATGGCATTGTATGAAAATGAAACACTTGATATGTGATAACTCTAAATTATATAGATTTTTTAGCACATTCTAAGTAGTAATTCATGTAAATTCGAGTGTTTCTACAGAAAATTTTTAATTTTTATTACAAAAGAACTAAAATGGAAAAAATTAAAAACAAATCTCCATTTTAATATTTATATGCTAAATTTACATATTTTTGCCAAATTTGAAGCAATTTGGTGCAAAAGGAGAAAAGATAGTCTTGCAACTCACCTTTTGACCGTCAAATATTGTAGCATCCTGTAACACTCACCATGAAAAGGAGGGCTGGTAATTAATCAGCTTTAGACGTCCAATTAATTAAATTTTTGAATCATGGGTCAAACTTGACCTAGCTCAAAATTAGATCACTGAAGTGGGCAAGCCTGCTACTTAATTTGAAGCCAAATCATCCATTAAAGAGGAAAGAGCCCAAATTCGACAATGGGCAGCCCACCCTGTAACACTCCTAATCCTAATCCGTCGCCAGAATAGGGTTACAGAGTATTACTGGACTTTTCAGATCAAATACGAATATTTTATATCATTTAACATACATATTAGAAACTAATCATAATCACTCATATTGTCCCTTATATGAGCCCTTGGGGCCAGAAATACATGTTAGAAATGAATCGGGACTAAACCAGAAACTCAGAGAATTTTTCACAACATTTCAAAATTTTTCTTAGGTGCAGGAGACACACACCAGTGTGGCCAGGCCGTGTGGCTCACATGGCCAAGAGACACAACCATATCTTAGGACGTCTGGGCATTTAAAGTGGGGCACACGGTCGTGTCCCAGCCCGTGTCCTTGCCCGTGTAACTCTCTGACTTGGGTCCACAGCCAAGCTACACACCCATGTGCTAGGCCGTGTGAGCATACTAACTTGTGAAATTAAAGTTAGGGGTCACACGGCCAAGCCACACACCCGTGTGCTAGGCCGTGTGAAAATACATGGGCATTCTATTTCTCAATTTTAAGGATGCGAGGGGCATACGGCTAGACCACTTGCCCATGTGTTAGACACACACCCATGTCTCTGCCCGTGTGGATGAAAATAGGCCATTTCAAGGCCACTTTTCTTACCCAATTTTGATTTCAAGTTAAACACTTCAAATTGCACTCTCATAGGCCATAACAAAGCCTCCAATACAACCAACCCTAGCTCTAAACATATCATATTGTCTCATATATCATAGCATTTAAAAGTTACCATATTGATCAAAACACATATACACATATTTATGCTAATTATACTATACTATTTCAATCACCAACATGCCTATAAACTTTCATTTAACCATACCAAACCCATATCAAGCATGATAAACTACCTACATATGTATATAAGTTGATTGTAAGAAAATAAACAAAATGTAATTCATATTATGTACATAACCAACTTTGATCAAACCATTCCAACCGTATACATGCCATATAAACCATAATGTACGTTGCAAAAACTACTAGAACAAGTTAGATAGTGTGGCTTGATGTGTTGATCCGATCTCCTGACCTTACGATAATCTACAAGGACATTAAACAACACAAATAAGCTTAATGAAGCTAAGCAAGTTCGTTAGGTTAAACATAAATCTTACCGAACCTAATATATCAAATCAATAAGCAAATTATTCATGCAATCTCCTTGTCAATCACAATTTTAATCGATCAATCCACTTATTTTAAATCAATACCAATAATAACAAGTCTTTCAATTTCAATTACATAAGTCACTTACCTAATCTTACCAAATAGGAGAACGACTTACGGATAAGAGTACATCATTATCAGAAACCCGAAGGGTGAACAAAAGCTCATAAAAGCTAAACAGAAACCCATAAGGGTTGAACGAGAGCTCTTAAGAGCTGAATGGAAACCCATAAGGGTTAAACAGAAGCTCAATAGAGCTGAACGAAAACTTATATGAGTTAAACAGAAGCTCGTGAGAGCTAAACAAAAAGTAAACATGAAAGTTTGTAACAAATGCTGAACCTCGATTTACTTGGGTAATTTGATGTCACTTTCCTCCAATGTCGTCAATTCATCAATTGCTAAATGTATTCATATCCCTCATTCCATTTAAATCCGAACATTCAATTCAGTTTTGTAACTTTAACAACATTTCATTTTTAACAGTAGAATAAATACATAATACCATTCATCAAATAAATATCAATATAAATATTTAAGTTTAACCATACGAACTTACCTGGGTTAAATTGTAATATTTGCAGGAGTTTAGGGACTATTATGCTAATTTTTTTTCACGAGTATCTACGGGCTCTTAATCTAAAATATAAAGTTACTCATTCATTAGAATATATTTCAATCTCAATTCACTTCACAATTAATACCCTCAATTTTTGAATTTACACAATTACCCCAACTTTTGCAATTTAATCCCTTAACTAATTAGTCTATCAAATGAACTAATTTTTCTCAATTGATAATTTATCTAAATATTCTAGGCTATCATACAACCCTTGATAAATAGAAATTTAATACCAAACCCTAATATTTAACCTTTTCACAATTTGGTCCTAAACTCAATATCTATCAAAATTACCATGTAAAATTATCATACAACAAAATTAAAGCTCTAAATCCATGTTATTTCATAAAAATAACCAGTATCCATCAATGGTAACTTTCAAAATTTTCAATAGAATCAAAAACTAATAAAATAGTTAGTTAGACCTAATTGTAAAAGTCTCAAAAACATAAAAATTTCAAGAAAAAGGTAAGAATTAAACTCACATGTAGCAAAATAGAAAATTAGCTTCTTAAGAGCTCTTAAATGGTGTTTTTAGGCTGAAATTTAGAGATGACATGTCTAGAAATCATTTTAGCCATTTGTTTTATTTTTTTTCTTAATTTCACCAAATGACCATTTTGCCCCTAATTCACCTTATTTTGTTTTCTTTTCTCTGCTTATGCCGCCTTAGCCATCTCTTTTTGGCTCATTTACTCTTTAAGTCCTCCCTTATTTACCATTGAAGCTATTTAATCACTACTTCTCTTAATTAGCAAGTTTTGCACCTTTTCCAATTTAGTCCTTTTTAATTAAATCAAAACGTTAAAATTTTCGAACGAAACTTTAATACTACCTTAATGACACTCCGTAAATATTTATAAAAATATTTACGGCTTAGTTTATAGAAACGAGGTCTCGATACCTCATTTTCTAAATCACTTGACCTAATAAATCCTTATAAAACACAAATTACTAATGCAAAAATCTTTCTAAAATCACAGAGACTTGTAAATACTAAATAATAAAATTTAGGAGCTTACTCTTCGGATTTGGTGCATGTTTAATCTAATATTTGAGAAAATTAGGTTAAAATTTGTAATAATTCCAAATAATATTATTACCTTACATAACCTCAGGATTTATGTGATTAAACTATTTCAATATAGAAATATCATTGTTACCTCACATAATTTTTTATGCTTATTAAAAACACTAAGTTTTTGACATAGATATATGCTAGACTTAATAATTTAATAAGTATGAATTCTTAGATGATGCCTTAAAAGGTAACCTTAAAGTCGGAATAGACATAGAAATATGCAAACAATAGGTTAAACTTAGGACTTCGAAAGAAGCCAAAGTACTCTCAAATAAAATATGGTTAATAAATAGCTGATTTGCCGTAGGATTTCCCGTACATCATTTGCATTATTTAAATATTTATGAGTTAGGAAGAAAAATTATTCTAACACATGCATACTATTGTGATTGCTCTTAAAAACTTGCATACTTATTTCTTTATTTATTTAATTTAATTTTAAGCATACTTAGGTTAGTTTAATATAATTAAAACCCATCACTTTAATTTATTTTCATCACCGATCAATTTTCTTAATAGTTAATTTTGCAACACTTGATTCGTATAAAGCAGTTCCTGTGGAAATGATAACTCTTACTCATTACTTTATTACTTGTCAACGATTGTGTATACTTGCACATCAATCGAATTATTTCGAGACAATATAATATAGTTGGAATGTGATCTTGCAATAACATATATGTATCTTGTTACCATGTTATTTATATGACTTGAATCATGTTATTTCAAAGTGAATTGTGTTCAAAAAGAAAGAAAGCGAGAATCAAATCAACAACATTAAAAGATGTATAACAGTGCATGCATTGTTGCTTTTATGCGTCTTTTATTTTATATTCTTTCACATTTTAATTCATAAATTTAACAAATTCAATTAATTAACATGAGTTATTAAATTCAAGTAATCAATTTATAAGTTTATAATGTTCCAAATTCATAGTAGAATCTTTAATCAGAAACTTAATAATTTATTGAATCGATATCTTTAATTCCACTTATAAAATATTATTTTCATTTAATAAAATATGATTAATAGAATTTTTAAATAAGAAGGGTTAAATTTATTAAATTATTTAGAATTAGGATCAAATCGATAGAATATGTAAGTATTGATGATTAAATGTGTTATTATCTTGGTTAGAAAAAGCTTTCGTTATCAATTTAACGATGAGTGACCAAAATATGAATAAATTCAAACGTTAGTGCCTAAATTGAAAAATTTTAAATTTGGTGATCAAAATAGAAACGCAAGCATAGTTTGGGTGATCATTTGTATAGTTTTTCCTAGATTTTTGATGTGAAATTTAAACATTTTATTGAAATAATATTTTAATTAAAATAATTTTTATTAAAAATTATAATTAATAGATTTGCTTATATGAAATATCTATAATTTTATTTAAAATTTTAGACAATATGTCTGTTATAGAGAACTAACTTAATAAATATGTATTCCACAACTATGGGTGTTGCTGTAATCAATGAAAATTGTTACAAAAGGGTGAAATAAAGTATAAAAAATTGATTTTACTAAAAACTTGATTATTATAATGAAATATTGTAATAGAGGATAATTGTTATAGACAGAGTTGATTGTGTAATTATTTTGAGAGTAAATAAATAAAATAGAATCAAATAATGTTAAAAAATTTAAGAAATGAAGATATAGTTTACGACTAAACCTGATCATGGGTCAGGCCACCCGTCTAGGCCTGAAGGCTCGTCCGAAAAATGAGAGGGTTTGGAGTAAATATAGGCTCGAAAAATGAGTTTAGACAAAAAATAAGATCTGTTTTCTAAATGGGCCGAGCCTCGGATAAGTTTTTTTGGGCTGAGCCTGAACCTGACTAATGTTTTTTTTTCATGTTATTTTGCTGTCATTTTGTTATTATATTTTTAATATATTTTCACGTTTTTGGAAAATATCTATTTTAATATTTTGATGTATTTGATGTATTATATTTTTTAAATTTATTTTTATATAAAAAATTTAATACAGACCAGGTTGGGCTCAAAATTAACATTTATTTATCTGAATTGAGATTGAACAAAATTTTAAACTCATTTTTTAAGCCGGATTTAGAAAACGAGTATACATTTTGACTTCGATCTTACCCGAACCAGACCCTGATAAGGTATATATACACATTGGAGGAATAATACAACACGTGCCTTGAGACAAACATGGTTAGATTTGGTTTGCCCTCAACCGATCAAACTGGTTATCTATTTGTGTTCTTCCGTCACTTCGCCAGTTCACAAAATCGTAAATAAAGACAATTCTCACCAACGAAAAGAGGAAGACATTCAGTTATCAGATTTACCCTCAAAATCGTAAATAAAGATAATTCCCACCTACGAAAAGAGGAAGACATTCAGTTAGCAGATTTTACCTTGATAAATTATTCGATGATGTTTCCCAAATTTGTCTCATCATCAACTGGTTTTGATCTCAAATAAGTTAAAACAATTTCTATGGCAATAGCAGCAGCACCACCACTTAAGCTGTCTCCTTACTTAGATCCTCAACAACAGCCACGCTTACAAACCGAATTTAATCCCATAAAAAGGGTACCCTTCCTTTCATCTAGAAACCCTCTCCTTTGTGTCTGCAAACTCCATCGTTACAATTTCAAGTGTTGTCTCCCTTCTTCTTCCTCCACCAACTCCGTCACTCCAGCTCAATACTACTCCTTTCTCGATGAATCATATAGGGGAAGCCGTGTTTTAACCAATGAAGAGCTTGAAAAGCTCAAAGCTTTGGAGTCTTTCGTTTATCTTCAAGAGTTGGAATCTGGGTCGTTGTGGGTTCGGGTCATGAGGATTGAGGAGATGGATATGACTGTCGGGTTGTTGGCTTTGTCATTCGCTGAATCAATGCTCATGTCCTTGCAATACGAGGCTTTGTTGAGGTTCTTCGTGAAACAGTATTTGATTGAGAGGAGAGCTTCGATGCCACACGCTGTCACTCTTGTTGGGTTCTATAGAGAGGAAGGTGGGAAGAGAGGTGAGGAACTGGCTGGAACAGTGGAGGTTTGGTTTGACAAAAGGGGTGCTAACGCTTCTCCTCCTACACCTACGCCTCCCAGGAATTCTCCATATATTTGTAACATGACTGTCACAAAGGAGCTTAGAAGGTAAAGGGTTTCATTTGTTTTTCCTTCTACTTTTGTTTTAGTTTTCTGTATTCTTTATTTGGTGGATATTATTGGAACGGAATTATGACATGATGTTTTGTAATGTTAAAACCATATTATGCCTAAGTCTCTTAGTTATTGTGTTCAATTTAGTCCAAGTTGAGTTGTTCATTTGGATAATGGTGGCTGCACAATAGTAGGGTCAAAGATTATTGGTAGGTTAACCACCAATTGAAAGACAACGTGGTACTTGTAATGTTCAAGCCATTATGTAAAAAGTTACTCTTGTGGTCAATAAGCTTTCATTGCAGGTTGAGTTTTTCCTTTGTCAGTTTTTTCACATCTTTGTACAATGGCCTGTTCTTTGGCTCTAAAAATGGAAAAGAATTCGAGGCACAGAATACAAATTTTACAATTTGCTAAATCTGGGAATGATATTGATTGAATAATGTTGTAATGGTAATTCAGATCTCTTCCATTTAATTTGTGATGGAATTTTACATAGATGGAATTTAAATTTCATAGACAAGCTACTAGATTCTTTAAATTTAACCCTTTTTTTTTTATGATTTTATTGTTATAGCTCTAAAAGTCTCAATGCTTGATTTTTCTTGGTTCCATGAATCCTTATTAATCTGCAAATTCAAAATTTTCTAGTTTGAGAATGGAATCAAGAGGCTGACTAATTCCATGCATGGTATTTGCTATACTGAATTGTTGCTCCAATCCTTTGTACTTTAATGGCTCTTATGAATTGTAATTATAAAGATATTTTCTATGCACAGCTTGTTCAGTTTTTTTAAAAAAAAACTCTTATTTTTTTTCAATTTAATTAAATTGTTGGTGTTTGCATTTGAATCATTTAGGAGAGGCATTGGTTGGCATCTTCTCAAAGCAAGTCCCAAATGACTTCTTCAAAAGAGATTTATTTGCATTGCAGAATGATTGATGAGGCTCCATTTAACATGTACATAAAAGCAGGATACAATGTTATTCAGACAGATAGTATCTTTATCTTGTTGACATTACAGAGACGTAAGCACTTGATGTGCAAGAAACTCCCTGTATCTAACAGTTTCCCAGCGCCAGATATGTCAGAATCCGGTGAGGAACCTTCCTCATAAACATATAAGTTGCAATCATACTGTAATCATAACCTTTTGAGCTACGAGCAGTTCAAGTCATACACGATACCTTTATGTTTATCTTGTTTAATGAAACTCTCACCTCCTCTTCTACTGTTACTGTTGTAAACCTGTCAATTTTTGCTGCTTTGAGATGATTTAGTTCTTGTATCTTTCTTCTGCACCGTCTCTTTTCATAGTCCCAAATGGAGTTCAGAAAGCTTGCTAGGATCATCCATTTGGGTGGATTTCGTACTAGGAACTTGATGGCTACTTACAATATCGCCTTGTGTTTAGTTTATCATGTGCATGGTAGAGCACACTTGAAAGGTAAATTGTATCCAGCATATCCATTGCTTTTGTCATTTTTTGTCAAGTTATTGTCTTTAGCTCGTAAACAAACTTCTAATGCACCTCCTCTCTCCTGCTTTGCTTACGTGTTCTTGAGCATGAACTTATGATCAGGAAAGGGAGAAAACGAAATGTCTTTCCATGTGCTTTTGTCATTGTTGGTACAAATGAAATTAAAGTAACTATTTGTTTACATTTTTTATTTTGGTGCAGAATAGTTTCTAAATCACTGTGTTTATACAATGTATAATGCATCGAATTAGCTACACCAAGCAAAATATTAGCAAACAAACTGGTGATACTGGACTAGAACTAAAAGTACTGAGGAAATATTATCTCTTAAAAAGTTTCAGTTCTCCAATAGTTTCCTTACCATGGAATGACTTTCGACGTGGTCCTACTAAAGTTGTTTTTGTTTTGACTCATAGATAACTCAAATACCTTATGTTTTCATGTATTTTTCCCAATTGCCCTGGTAATAGTGTTTTTTCATAATTTGAAGTGTCCTTATTGTTGATAGGATTTAAATTTTCACAGCTGGTGAAAGATCCACATTTCTCAACCCATCCTAAAAGCCATGCCCTAGGCCTTTTGCATTTGTACAGAAAATCAGTCGGAGTTCTTTCAGACATTCTGACATTGAGGGCCTGTGTCTGCTCTCAACACGGACACAGCGTGATGCCAGGTTTGCAAACATAGCTATACATTCAATGGTGTATGAACTTCGAGCCATCTCTGGGTCGATCACCTTTCGTAATTTCTTCCTGTCATTCAGAATGTGCCTAACCTGAAACATGGACCACCCACCAACTAATATGTTGCAAGTCCTTGAAACTTTAGAACCATCGTCTCTTTGAATGAGAAGCTGTTATGACATACCTGGAGTACAAGGTTTCGGTCATTTGGTCCCTGGTTTAAGTCCACAGCTCTGCGTCCCGTCAAAAGCTCTAGAAGAACCACTCCGAATGCATAGACATCAGTTTTTAAAGTTAATTTTCCTGTCTGTCACAAGAAAATCTAGTTTAGTTGAAGAAAATCTGACATCTAATATTATTTTATTGAAGGTTAAAGAATGATCTATTTGCTCATTAAAGTTCTTCTTTCTAATATTTTAGACTTACCAATACTTTTTGTTAGGAATTATCATAATAGTGATCTGTTTGCATTTTACAATCTCCTATAGAAGTCTTATGCTTTGTTGGATTTTTGGGTCATGTTTAGCTATGTGTTTGACACAGTGAACCAAAATACAACTCTAAAAGTCTCAAAGAAACATATATGGAAATTTTTGACCTAGAAAAGTTCATAAATTTGGAATGCCCTAGCACCCACGATTCTCAGAATGCATGAAACTCAACAGTTTTAACATACGTTGAAAATCAGAGAATCTGATAAGATAATATTGAAAATCTTCAGACATGAGTATAGAGATCATGTAACTAATGTAACGAAAAGTTATTAAGACATAAGGATGCATACTGATGTATACTCGGGATCAAAATAGCCAAATGTGCCAAGAACTCTGGCAGTCACATCAGTCTCCTGGCCCTCTGGCATCAGTTTGGCTAGTCCGAAGTCAGATATCTGTGATGAGTAGCAAATTGAGTTTTAGTTAGGAATGCTTTTTAATGTGAACCCTTGATGAAAAAGTACTTATGTTCCTTACCTTTGCTTCGAAGTTGGTGTTTAGAAGAACATTTGTGGACTTGAAATCTCTGTGAACTATTGGAATTCTTCCATCAGAACTAGAATGGAGATAAGCAAGTCCTCTGGCTGCACCAATTGCCACTTTGAGCCTTGAAGGCCAATCTATTTTCTTCTCACTAATACCTATTCAGCAGTTTAAAATTGATGGATGTTAATTGGACAAGGGACTAGGTTAGAAACGGATTTTGAGTGGAAACCAACCATTTAAGTGATCTTGCAGGTTCCCTTTTTGCATGTATTCGTAGACTAGAAACCGATGCTTTCCATCTGCACAATAACCTATCAACGAAACCAGATTTGGATGGTCAAGTCTGCTCAAGATATCAACTTCTACACGGAACTCACGTTCTCCTTCAGCTTCTTTGAGTGGTGGCAGCTCCATTTTCTTGATTGCAACAACCTTCAGAATACAGAGAGAGCATTTGTATGTTTCCATCACTCTTTGCTACATTACTGTCTATAATATAGGTGTTTCATCAGAGGAATTAAAGTAGATATAGATGATATGACTGAGTTATTGAAGTAGCATAATTCATTCATCGAACAAGCATGCCATGCCTAAACAAACACCGAGAAAATTATGAATACCTCTCCTGATCGTAGAGTGCCCTTGTAGACTCGGCCAAATCCTCCTTTCCCAAGCAGATTCTCATCACTGAAAGAGCTTGTTGCCTCCTTCATCTCCTTGAGTGTGAAAACTGATGATCCATGGCACCGTTTTGTTGGCCGGAGTGTTTGATCTTCAATTTCCCAGTACTCTGCAGGTTTGTGAATCCCTGAAAAGTAGGTAGTTTAATATGTTGAAACTTTAAAAGCCCCAGCACTGCAAAAGGATAAAATGGTTATCACATGAAGAAAACAAAATACAGGGGTCAGTATGATCCTGGTTGTTGCTTCTGCGGCGCTTGTTCCATGCTGAGACTAACCGGAAAGGCATTATTATATCAATGCTTGATGATTGAATTGACTGACAAATGGAACAAGAGTCTAGTTGCATGGCGGTTGTGGAATTATGAGAATTAGCTAGGTGTCGTAAAATAAATGAAGATAACACATGAAGAGATCAAGACTTAGGCTACTTCTTTTATTAAGTGGATGCTCGAAACAATATAAAGAAAAGGAAATGGTTCTGAGGATTTGCCTGAAAGAGGTTAGATAGTACAGGGACACGTATGGAGCAAGTGGAGTTAGATTTAAAGAGTACTCAACACCATTTTTTCCAACCAACATATATCAGTTAGAAAGAGAGATGTAGTACTTGAAGGAAAAGAAAAAGCAGATGAAAGGGCAAAAATAAAATAAAAAGTTGGTTTTGAAATTGAAGCTACTGTTGCTATTGCTATCTTTCCCTCCCTCCATTCAAGTTTATTAGCTTTTGAAAGGAGAAATTGAGGGTGGGTGTTGAGAGGGTGCTTTCATAATTTCGTTTTAGTGCCAGACTTGTGTATGATTAATTTCCTCCAAACCGTCGGCTCTCACTATCTTAGAAATTCAAAACGTTATGAAAATGACAAGGTAAGAGATTGGTCCATATTTATTATTTCATTTTTAACAGCAATGTGGGGACTAAGATACCAATTCTTTCTTGCATGTCGGCATTCTTGGTACCGTTATATATTATATGATGAAAATGGGTTATTTTTAAAACACTCAAAATTCTAATACAAAAGGATACTGTTTAGTGCTATTAAGATGCTTGTTCAGAACAAACTTAAAGACATGCTTTTAAGGACAAAAAAAGAGAAGATAGATCAAATAGGAGTTGACAATTGAATCAGGATGCCAAAACTTGAAGCAAGGTTTTGCAAATACGTACAAGAAGAAGAGTATTATAATAAGATTGTATTAACTTGAGTAGCATGCCATTAGATAATGACAGATTACCATAACGACTCATGGGCTGCTTAGTCGGTCGAAAACCTATAAATGATCATAGGTTGGTTGCAATGCTTGAGATGCTTATAGAGTTTTAATAAAGAGTAAATATGCATTTTAACCCATAAATTTGACGATTTGTATAAACTTGGTACTTGCATTTTTTTTATTTAATTGGTATGCAAGCTTGGATTCCGTTAACTAAAAAAAATACCTCGATAACACCATTAATTTTAGCTAAATTCACCGATCCTTATGCAACACGTGCACATTTAAAATAAGAAAATATACTCAAGATAAATTAGTTTTAATAAATAAAAATGGGAATTTGGAAATGCCTGAATTATAAGTGTTTTTCATTAATTAATTATTTTTTATGAAAAAAAACGATTAAAAGTCATTTGCTTTACTGACTTTTCTTTTATCGAAACCTTATCAATCACAAAAACTCTTTCTTTCATCAAAGCCAAATTCTTCCATTGACTTTGGTTACCATATTTTCTCGATTAGTCAGGTATGTAACGGTTTTCTTTAAATGTTTGTTTGTTTCTATTAGATTTGAATTTGTTTAATATTTTGGGTTATTGTCTCAGTCCTTTGATGAGAATATGTTTCTAGTTTAGGGAAATGTGGGAGAATGAGTTTTTTTTTTGGAGCCCTAAGCCCATAATGATAGAAAATTCCCCTCACTTGATGTGTTGGTTTTGAATTTCAACTTGAAGAAGCCATGAGTTGAATCTGGCTTTAGAATTTGATTTGTTGGTGTGTTCAATATTAAAGCTTTTCCAAAAAAGGTTATGGGTTTCAGGCAAAAAATTATAGGTTAAATTCTATTATTAGTCTTTGAACTTAATAAAATTTGTGATTTTAATTTCTATACTTTTATTTGGTTATTTTTAGTCTCTATACTTTTCAAATTTTAAATTTCTTGCCCTCACCAAACAGTAATGTTAAATTCAATAAGTTTTGCTATTTTCGAATATGATGAGCCAAACATATTATCATATGTGTATTGTCATGTCACTTATGATTTCCACATATTATTTACTAAAAATCTAGTTAATGGATTGTTGATTGTCTTTTGCATTAAGACCGACATTTAAAAATTTGAAAAGTATAGAGACTTAGATCGATACAATTGGAGAAATTAGACTAAATCTACAATTGTATGCATAGTATAGGACTAGTAAATGAATTTAACTATAATATTTGGGTCAAGATTAAAATTTCAAAGTTTGAAAAGTATAAGGACTAAAAATTACCAATTCGAAAAGCATAGGAACTAAAGTGATCAAATAAAACTACAAGGACTAAATTCATGATTTTTGCTAAGTATAGGGACTAATAATAAAATTTAACTAAAATTATGACTAAAAGCTAAATGTTTCATTTATGGGGTTTTAGGAAAAACTTGGGGTCATAGGGAGAGGATGTTGAACCAAAAAAAATCTAGGGAGCGTTTGAAAAAAAAAAAACTAATGGGCCAATGTTGTGGGTTTAGGGTTATAAACATTTAGTTGAAGTTTTTGATATCATGTCAAGATTATGTGTGAATATGAAATATTTATTCATGTGCTCCAAAGCTAACATTTGTATCATACTTGCTCATGGGTTGTCTTTTCCTTTACTGTTTTGTCTGTGTTGCTTGAGGACAAGCAACGACTTAAGTATGGTGGAGTTTGATCTATCGTAATTCGGTGTAGCAGATTAAAATAGTTTTCGCACTTAAGGAACTTGAACACAAGTGTTTTAGTTAAGTTTTAATTATGTTTTCGTAAATTTAGTTAAGTTCAATAAAGTGTGTAATTTGAATCTTTTATTGACCTTAGGGGCCGAAAGAGGCCTAAGGGTGAGCTAATATACTTTATGAGAGTGCAGGAGACCACTAGGAGACGTGCTAACTCGATACTAATCGTTGTGTTACAACACGGAGCATTGGATGTCGCAACATAGGTAGCAGAACAAAAGAATTCCAAGACTGCCTTTGGTGTTGTGACACAGCCTGATGATGTTGCGACACACCCCTGAAGATGAGCATACTACCCTCGATGTCGCGACATAGGACCTGGTGTGTTGTGACATCACCTCTGTACTGGAAATAATTATGAGCCAGGGGCGTTTTGGTTCGCACAATCAAATGTTAAGCATGAGGACGGCAACTGGCCTAGGGTTAAGAACGCCAACCACTTTAAAGTCTATAAATAGGCTCATTGAGCACATACTATGGACGACTTTCATATTGTATAATTTTCTTCTTAGATTTAGTTTTTAGTTTTTCTCTTCTTTTAGGCTTTAGGTTTATTTCAGTTCTTGTTATTTACTTTTGTGGGGAGAAATCATATTTGTAAAACACAAATAAACTCTATGAGGATTCTGCGCTCAATTCTAATACAAATCAGGCTTCTTCTCAATTTTATACTCTTGAATTATTATTCATCTTTACTCTTTCTACCAAGTTTATATTGTTTATTAGATCCATGAGGAACTAATCCTTTTGTAGGAGATTAGCGAGTAAAGGTATGATTAATTAACTATTTTGTAGGGTTCTCTTATCGAATCAACTATTCAGGAAAGGAAGATCCTAAAACCCTAGGCTTGACAACCTTATGAAATCATTAAGGTGAGAATTAACCTAAATTTGGTATGCACTATCCGTGAATACCTTAACCCTGAATCGATCTAAACTGTAAGGTCAAGAGATAAGTAGTTCTTGTCAACTCGTTATTCTAGTAGGAGATCGAAAGATTTCGCTGGGGTATTGACTAGTTGTTTGAACAAGAAAACTTGAAACAACAATTGGTCATGATTACTAAGGTGAGCTAATCACCCATATTCAATTTTGTTATATTTTATTATTTGATTTCTCGTGATTTATTTATTTTCATTTATTCATTATTATTGCTAGTTTAGATTACCAAAACCTTTCTTTTATTCATTGTAATATAATTCAATTAAAGTACTAATTAGATCTATTTATGCTTAGGTTAGAATTAATTTAATGCTCGCCTCCCTTGGGTACGATCCTCGGAGTACTCACCTACTCCGTTGTAACTATGTTACAACCTGACCCGTATACTTGCAGATATCACCTTTCATATATTTTGTGCATGATTTCTACTTTGGATGTTGGTACGTCTAGAGGCAGTCAAGATGTTAGGGTGGCTTCTTGTGTGATAAAAAGGAAAAATAGAGACTACGCGATATAGTACATATAAAACCTTGCTAAGTCAAGTAATAAAACAAAAGAGAAAAATAAATAAATAGAAATGTTGAGTGAATAAAAGCAAGGTGAAGGTTAAAATCATTATGAGTGAAATAGTGCAAAAAGTAAAAAGAGTTTAAACAAAAGAAAAATCGAACTCGAAAAGAAAATCTTTCAAGTCATAATGTATTAACGCTTTCTAGTTGTGTATGTGCCATTTTCATAGTATCTTTTAAAATTTTAGAGAAATAAGGAGGCAAGCTTATGGATAAATTGGGGACGAAGGGGAACAATGTTATGTGCTTTAACCATTTCTAGTGTTTGAAATCGTTTTGAGCTATCTATGTTTCAACTCTTAACCGTCCTAATCCTTAGAAAGTTACAAACCTAGAAAACCTTTAAGACCCGAATAATTCACTAACACAATAATTCTTGAATTGCTTGCATTTTTCCAGATGAACATGACCAATTCATTTTTTTTTATATTTATGAGTTATCCACCTAATTCATTTTGATGGATAACATTTGTACATATATTCATTTTAATTGCCTTTATATTTGTTAACACTTTAATTTTTTGAACTAATTGTGTTTGCGTTGAGGATGCCGAGTTAGCCAAATATCACTATTAAGTTGCATGTGAGGTAGTTCTCATAAAAGTTCGGAGTTTTACCACTATGTGACTTAATTTTTTGATTCAGTCCAATGGTCGTCTTTTTGCATGTTTAGTGTGTTTGCTTGAGGACAAGCAAATACTTAAGTATGAAGGAGTTTGATCTGTCGTAATTTGATATGTCAAATTAATCTTTCTAATACACTTAAGGAGCTTATTCTCAAGCAATTTACTGTATTTTATATGGTTTTTTCGATTTTTAGTTTTGTTGTTAATAAATTGTTTTTATTAGTTTTAAAACATTTTTTAGACCCAAATTGACCAATCATGCCATGGGGAAACTAATAAGATGATCGAGTGTTGTAGGGAGTCGACGGTGGGCCAAACGTGAAGAAAACATCACTAAGAATGGGGTATCACGGTATCAAAGTATGAAAGTCATGATACCCCTAACAGTGTTTAAATGAGGAGAATAGAGGCAATCTACAGTGGTATCGCAATACCAGATCATGTGTATCGTGATACTGAGACCCCAAGACTCCCAATCTCAAGATTGTTGTGGGTATCGCGATGCCCAAGCCTAGGTATCACAATATCGCTGCCTAACGAGTGAAAAAAATATAGTGGCAGTTTTGTGTCCAAACAAGCTTATGTCTTCTTTTTACTTAAGAGCAAAATGATCAATATTAGGTTAAATGTTAGTAGGCTATAAATACCACTTCATAAGCCTTTGAACTTAGACTTTTGGTGGCTGAATAGTTTCATTAATTTTCCATAGTTTTAGGGTTAGGTTTTTTTTCTTTTCTTTTTATTTTTAGATTAGATTTTATTTTTGTTGTTTCCTTTCTTACTCATTTTTGAGGACTACGTAAAAAGATGAACAAACCCTTGGGCTTTAATAGAACTTCAACAATTGAATAAGCTTTTTCTTAAACCCCTTTGCTTTCATTTTATACTTACAATATGTTTGATAAAATGCTTGTTAGTGCTTTGTTCTTAAGTATGTGCTAAATTTGCTGGATGATTGGATGGTTGGTTGATTGGTTGTTTGTTATTTTAAGTTAATGTTTATTTTTGATTGATTGGTTGTTCGATTATATCAAAATGCTTAATACGTTAGAACTGATGTCTCTAACAAAAAACCTAGATAAACGAGACTGAGAAGAGAGCTTATCCTTAGATAATTCGATATAATTGTGCCGAGTAATGAGACCGAGAGGTAATCTATATGCCTAGGTGAGATCGAGAGGTAATCTTAGGTGGTATCTTTTAGTCTAGGATGAGACCGAGAGGAGATTCCTAGCTAAGAGTGACAACCAATATAATCAGTATAGGTTCATTAGTTTAGTTAGCATTCAACTAAAAAACCGAACATCATTTAATCATTTACATTATCTAATAAATTAGGAAGATATTTTAGATTAGTTAGTTTAATTAATAGTTTAATTTTAGTTTATAAACAATTTTATTTAGACTTGCACTAATAATTTTCGACTTGATTAGTTTAGTAATTGTTTAACTTGTAATTAATTTGATAAAGACATTTACCCACTTAACAATCCTTTGGATTCGAATCCTTGGAATACTCTGTGTTCCATCGAAACTACAAATACTACAACTGACATTGTACGCTTGCAGTTAAAACCTGCACTTTTAAAAATGTTTTGTAAAATCATTGTTTTCCTGCGCACATCGTATGCGGGTCAGTAGCTAGGTATTCTTTCCAATTTTTGCAGTTCACCTTGAAATGCCCTTTTTTATTGTAGAAAAAGAATTTAGACTTAGATAAGTCTTTACGATTCCTGGTTCTCTTCCTTTCCACTTGTGGTGGCCTAGAGACCTTAACCTTGCCTTTCTTAGCGCACTTTCCCTTCCTTTTTGAGGAAGAAGTGACGATTATATTTTCTTTTGCTTTTCAAACCAGTTGATTGTCGTTCAACATCAACTCATAGGACTGTAGTTCCTTCATGAGTTGTGTAAGCGTCAAATTATTCTTCCCAAGGTTATAAGTGACCTGAAAACCAACAAAATCCTTGGACAGACTTTTGAACACTATCTCTATTTAGGGTGTTTTGGTCCAAATTGGCCTAATTTTTCGCGGCCTCGGCAAAGTAGCCCATAAGAGTGACATATGGTCTTTGACCAGAATGTCGTGCTTTTGTTGGTTATTCACCAAGCTAGTTATAGCAAACAATTGAGCTAAGGTAGCTTGGCCTTCAAATATGTCTTCTAGCTTATCTAGCTTATCTAGAATCGCTTTAGCAGTCTTGCAACTCTCCAGTTGCTAATACAAAGTGTTGGTTATGCTTGCCAGCATTTTGCAATGAGTTATCTCATCAGACTCTTCCCAACGTTTTCTAGCCTCAACTTGAGTGGCCGGAGGACACTTAGTATCAATAACTATTTTAAGTTTCTCATAACTCATGACAATTATCAAGTTCCTTTTTCATTCCTTATAGTTGTTTATGTTCAGTTCGTTTTCAGTATGTTCAATAAGGGAGTATATTTCATTTTCAAACTAAAAATAAAATATTCATCTATTAATATCTTTGTATAAGAAAATGTTTGAAAAATTTTGCAACGTTACAATATGTATTAAGATGATGCATATGTCTTAAATTAAACCTTGAAAAATATTTATAAGTTTTTGCAACGATAATTCCAACACCCATTGAATTAAGCCACCATGGGGTGATCATGATCAACTAGTAAGAACATGGATTTCTATCCAATTAGTACATGAACCTAATTCCTTAGGCATTCACACGTACTAATAATCGTGTAACGTATGGCCATAATTCCAACTTAAGTAGAGCTCTGTGGGGAGTTACTTAACTAAAAGATCTTGAGTATATAACCATTAACTCGGCATTCATCACGTAAATCTAAGATGAGTAGACTTGATTAATGGTTATGATTTGACGTGGTAGGATTTCACTCTCCACATAATTCCAAGCTACGAGAGTCAACGGTAGTGCAATTGACATATGATTCTTCCTATAAGCCTCTGCCATTTGTGGGAGTAGAGCCTCTTGTAAGCCTTCCCCAAGTGTAGGAGCAAGACCCCTCGTAGGCCTCCTTCCATGTATAGGAGCAAGACCCCCTGTAAGCTTTCCCCCACGTATGGGAGTAGGATATTTGTTACTCTCCATGTAATTTTGGGCTGTAAGAGTTGACGGTAGTGTTACCGACTTATAATCAGTATACGGGCCCCTATGTGAACTATTCAATGGATTTTTTTAAAGGTGAGCCATATCTCTAGACAACATTCGGGCCCCTTTGTGAACCGTTTAACGAATCTATGCAAAGGTGAAGTATATCTTCAAAAATCAACATTCGGACCCCTCTTTGAACTGTACGTCAACTTTCCACGGAAGTGAGGTGCATCTTAAAAATTGGCACACGTTACCCTCTCAAAACTACTTCCATGGTACTCTCCCATGAGTACCCTTCCACGATATCCTCCCATGAGTATCCTCCAACGATACCCTTCCATAGTACCCTCCCATTGGGACCACCTAAGTTACAACTCTCACACTCTTCCACTAAGGTTTCAGTTTCATTCCAATAATGGTTTATTCATCAAATGGTGGTTCATCTTATTACATTTGCATAGTCTCGAATGGTTGTTACCGCCTTTGAGGTAAGCTTAATTTCGAATGGTCATTTTACCTTCAACATTAATGTAATTTTAAATACCTATGAACATTTGCAATGTCAATGCCACAAGCACAATTCTAAATATTTGCGAATTACCACAATTTTTGTACGAAGAAATACAAGCAAATTTTTCTTAAAACAAATTAACCTTAAAACAAAACAATCTTACCATTGTTTTTCGTCTTAGGCAAAGTCACTTTATAATATTTCCTTCAACTATAAAGGAGAGGGAAATTATTATAGGCATAAATGTTGACCATAATATGGGTCCTA
This sequence comes from Gossypium raimondii, assembly GCF_025698545.1. Taxonomy (NCBI): domain Eukaryota; kingdom Viridiplantae; phylum Streptophyta; class Magnoliopsida; order Malvales; family Malvaceae; genus Gossypium; species Gossypium raimondii. The sequence goes on along the minus strand of NC_068567.1, from coordinate 53,227,473 downwards.
CAAAAAAACCTTATATATGTACCCCTTTTAAGATTTGTCAATGTCACGGGTCGCGATTCAAAGTCCATGACCAAAGCACAAAGAGCATCCCATGGAGGTTTACATATTAAATGGGGCTTATTTGACCCACTTGAACTGGTTTGATTCGAAGAACAAGTGATGAAGCTCATATTCTTGAAGCCTTGGTGGCCCAACGAAGCACTTGTAGTAAATTAGGACTACCTTGGTAAATAGGGAAAGTAATCTTAGAAGATTTGTAATTTGATAAGATTAATTTTGTAATCTTGGGAATTTTGTAAATTCCTTAATTATAGATAAACTTTGATCTTGTCCGTCAATGTAACTCAATCTATACCGTCAGTTTTGGAGGAGCTCAATTATAAATAGAGAGCCTCTCCTCAATTGTAGTAATCCATTGAATCCATTGTATTCAATTCTTTAGTAGTGAATATTAAATTGAGAGCATTTACTCAAACACCTTGTGTGCATTATTTTTCTGTGTCTAATCTGCTCTTTTGAGCTTCTTTTGTCTTTAATATTGCTTTTGATATATTTTAGTGCCTTAGAGGAATTCTGCGAGAATCCTCACATTGCAAGAGTTAGGCCAACTTAGGCACATTTGAAGAAAAAGAATTGCCTAAGGCCGCATGAATTACGAAACAAAAGGTCTAACCCGTGACGGTTGGTATCCGAGCTAAGGTTACAAAGGAACCGTTTAAGATATCGAAAGAAGTTACCAATAAGATTGAGCCAATAGAGACCCATGAGAGAGCCAAGAAAGCAATCCGATTGAGGGACATGCTGTCAGTTTTGGAAAATTGGGTGGTCAATCTTGAGGAGTCCATGAGGGAGACGCTCGAGGTGGTTGAGGGATGTATTGGTGGGTTGGACTCAATAAGGGATCACCTTAAGGACTTTGTGTTGGATTATCTTGATTTCACTGTAGACAAGTTAATGACAAGGGATGATGCTCTCGAGGCCATGGTGATGACTTTTAAAGAAGAGATCACGGAGTTTAAAGGGGAGCTCATGATTTACAAGGCTACTTTGAATAATGGGATGTTGGCTTTAGGACCGAAGCAACGAGCAATGGATGTTCTCAAACCAAAAGAGATCAATGGGACAAGGTCCGTGAGGGAAGTGGAAAATTTTCTTTGGGGAATGGAGCAATACCTTTAAGCGATGAACATCGAGGATGATACCACTAAGGTAAACACTACTTCAATTTATTTTACTGATATTGCTCTCTTGTGGTGGCGTTGTAAGTCTACAGATGAGAAACGTGATGGGACAAGTATTGGGAGTTTGGAGGACTTTGGATAGCTATCAATGTTTGTAATAGTGGCAATGGGAAACCATGAAATAGGAAGTGGAAAACCAATAATAACCCGAAAAAGAAGAGGAGCAAGATAAATTACTTTCTTTGCGACGATTTGCATATAGTGAGAAATTGTCTGAAGAGATCAATGTTTTTTTCCATCAAGAAGGATGATGAGCCGAAAGAAGCACCCATGAAACTTTGTTTGATTGTGAGGGTTGTCAAAGACAATAGGGCCAAGGGGTATGAGAAGAAGCTAATGGAGTGCTTCTTGTGTTGTGGGCCGCATAGGTTGTGGGACTGTCCAGAATGATCTAAGCTAGTCGTGACCAATGGAAAAGATTGAGCGGAGCTTAAGGAGTATAGGCTATCAAAGATTGGATCAATGATACTTGTTTCGTAAATAGTTCTCTTGTTGACACGGGAGCATCAGACTTATTCGTATCAAAGAAAGTCGTGAGAAAACTTGGTCTTTCAGTTAGCAAATTGACTAAGACAACCAAGACGGTGAATTCTGAAGAGGCCCCTACTATGGGAATAGTGGAATGACGGAAATGTGCAAGTGAACACAATCGTATCAAGTAATCAAGTGACAAGTAATGTCGTGTTATCATATCCACAGGGATTGTGCAAGAAAATGTTTATGAATGTAAAGTTAAACAATTTGGTGATGGAAAAAAATGTTGATTTGAGAAGGTGTTATAAAAACTAAATAATTAACTAAATAATTAAACTAAGAAAATAAAAAGTAAAAATATTCCAATGCACGATTTCTAAAAGATGAGTTAATCAATATGACATAAATGTGTTAGATCAATTTTATTCTTTAACTTAGAATAATTAAAACGTGTTCATGTTGTTACGAATAATTTCATGATAACTTAGTAACTTGCTAAGTAATGCAAATACTTACCTACTAAAACTCAATAACCTCTTGAGCATATCTCTATATCAATTCAAATGGTTGATCAAATTCTAATAAGAAAGTAAAAGATTAAGTGAAGTAACAATATATCTCTATATTGAAACAATTTAATCATAATAATCTTGCAAGTTATGGAAGGCTAATGTATTGTTTAATACCATCACTAATTTAACCCTCTGCTATTTTAGAAGATTAAACATGCACCAATTATATATTATGTCCATTAATTACAATTTCAATCTGTAAATAATTAATTCAATTTTACCTTACAATTAAAATGCAAGCATAACACAAGTATGGTTTTATTTAATTGAACATTTAATTAGACCTAATAACAACACAAACACATTTTAATAATCTAAGCAAACATGATGCAATTAATCTAACACGAAAGGAATTTAAGTAATTTTAATTAATTGAAAACAACAACACAAATATTCATGTTCATGATCAAAACAAAACTTAAAATAAAGTTTAAGAGAAGGGAACTAGAAGAACAAATTTAGGTGGTTTTTGGAAGCCAGACTAGTGCGCTCCTCTCTTCTTTGATTGTCCTTCTGATTCAAGGCCTTCACGAACACTTGATTGTTGCTACTCCAAGAGGTGTGCAAGCTCTTTTTCAATAGGGGAAATCGGAAAGGAAGAAGGGAATTGAAAGACAACTAGAATGGAGAAAGAGAGAGAATGTGTGGGAGAGAGTTGTGTGAAGTAAGGGATGATTTTTGAGGAAATGAAGGGGGATATTTATACTTGAATTGGCAGATCAAATTAGCTAAAAATAGCACCTAATCCCCCTTCCCATGGCTGGCCCATGATAGTAGGGAGAGGGGTTGAATTGGTTTTGCTATTTTTAGCTTGTGGCTAGATATTAAATGCACAAAAAGTGGAGGGTTGAGAACGAATTTCAGAGAATTTTGAGGGTTGTTTTGCAATTATTATAATCAACTGACTTATCTGGTTTGGGCAGCAATTGGGTTGGCATTGGGCTGCTTTTTGGGCTCATCCCTCTTCATTCATTAGTTGCTTAATTCAAGCCATTTTTATCCGCTTCAAGTTGTCTGATTTTTCTTGATCAAATTTAATTGGACCAATTGATTTAAATAAGTCCGAGAACATGAACTTAATTTCTACAAGGCTAATAATTTATCATCTTAAGCTCCCAAAGTGCCTTGATACTTGAATCATTCAAGGTGATTTCCAAGTTGATTTTTCACCCTTTGGGCAAAACTGTCAAAAAATGGCCAAATTATGCAAATTTAATATAAAAATAACTAAAATTCAGAATGAAAAATAATTTAAGCTCAATTTAATTATTTACAATAAAAGCATAAAATTTGACAGAAATTACTTAGAATTTGCATGAATTCATGTTCAAAAGGTGCTAAAAAAAGTCTATATAGTTTTGTGTTTCAAGTAGCACGAGGAGTGAAGCTACAAATCAACAAGTGAAAGGGAAAGGCAAATTTCAAGGTAATCCATTTAGATGACTATGACTTTGTTCTTGGCTTGAACTTCCTTGACAGGAATAATGTGTGTCTTTTTTCCTGTTGTCGATTGCATTCATATATTTGATGATCCGATATCATGAACTATTGTGTTAGTAAATCGAGACATTAGGGTTGCGACTAAGGTATTTTCGACAACCCAGCTAGTCGAGGATGTTTTCTATGGGAGGAACATTAACTTGGTAGATTGAACTATTGAGGAAGCCCATTTAGATATGTTACTTGGACAGAAAATCGATATAAAGCCTGTTGAGTCATCAGTGGGGCTACCACCTATGAAAGAGGTGGGTTGTGCATCAGATTTTGGGGTTCAAGTGGTGATACAAACTGGATAGTTAAGATGAGTAAATGCTGCGAGTAAGGTACGTCTCAAACACTTTCGTTGTGTTTTCCAATCTTACTTGTTGGCTTCATAAGGACACATGGGCCCTTTCAGAGTTCTGAAGTAGGGAAGCTGAAGGGCTTACAAACCAGAGTTAGTGGGAATACTCAAGGTTAACCCAATGTTCAATGTGGGATGCTGAAGTCGATGTGTGCGGATCAAGGGGTTCTCGATCGAGGCAAGTCATAATGTGGGCAAGTAAGAGCGACAGGCTCCTGCGAATGAGATTAACCAAAGACAACTGAAATAGTTTGAGTTAGGAGATGACGGAAGCCGAGGAAAAAGTTTTGAGGAGCGAGACTACCCAATAGTGAGAATAGTCAGGAAAGGGCCAAGATGAATCAAACTAGTGTCATTCCAAGGACACAACAAGGATATTGCGAGAATGATTAGGGAAAACATCATGGGCCGTGGTTCAAAGCCCATGACCAAAGCATAAAGAGCCTCACGGAGGTCTACATATTAAATGGGGCTCATTTGACCCACTTGAACTGGTCTGATTCAAAGAACAAATGACAAAGCACAAGTGACGAAGCACATCTTCTTGAAGCCTTGGTGGCCTAACGAAGCATTTATTGTAACAACTCGCTTGGTGTAAATCATACTAGTATTCTTTTGGCTTACAATTGAGTTAGCCAGAGTAGTGTTAGGGTGAATTATCAGCTAAGTTTTTGGTTGGCATGTTTCATAAATTCTTTAGTGTACCATTAAAAGGTTCGCCTTGGTGGAATTCATCATTTGGAGAACTCTAAGGTTGGTGAACTCTAGGGTTTGACAGACTCTTTTATAATACGATCTGCCAACCCCAAATACTCTAGGCGAACTTACTAATTTGCAGAGCGGTAGGGTTGCCTTATATGGAAACGATAGCTTGGTGGGCATCATTAGAGTTCAGTTTAGACCAAGTTGGAATTGAATTAGAGTATTGTAGGTGAAAACTTGATATGTTTAGGTAACCAAATGACCTGTTTAGTTGGTTGCCTAATTGTCCAAGCAATGTTTTTACCAGATCAACGCCTGGGAGGAACTAAATAGGAAGCTCAAGGAAAGGAGCAGTTCCTGCCTGAGAACGTTGCATGGCTCGCACGAGAGCCCCTGATGCGGACCGGCACTGTTCGAGAAAATCAAAGCAGACCATGGGGGACTGACCCGAGCTATAGATAAAGGAAGGACTTTGATAGATAGAATAAGGCACTCAGACATCAAAAAGAGGGCTACTTCACTATGAATGGTAACATATGAATTGAAACTAATGCGACGGGTGTCAATTACCAAAAACGACTCGACCACTAACTTAGTCTCGCGGGACTTCTAAGACAAGGCCGAAGATAGATGCGAAGAATATTTGAAACCACTCTCGAACCATCACACGGATTCCAACCCAACTGCCCATGATATGGTAAGAACGGAATGAAAAGGCAAAAAAACGATTCTATGCGCAGACGTGAAAGCTCTATCGATAGAAGCATTCTAGCCTATTTTGATTTAGAGAGGATTCCCTCGTCTGAGAACCGCCATTCACGCACTATTCTTCCCCACTAAAAAGAGCGATTGATAATCTCGATAACCTAAACAAAAATGCAGAAGTGAGCGTATCCCAAAGCTCTCCTCTCCCCCCCTTTTTTAGCCAACACCATTTTTCACCTTGTTTGGGTCAAAGCCAAAAATCTGATGAATAGAAGGAAAAGAGATCAGAAAGATACGCGGACGACTTTACTATAGTTTAGGTCGGATGTTTCCGTGAGCAGTAAGCAGCGGATCCCCCCTTATTTTGGGAAAGCTGGTGGCCGCGTGTGAATTCTTTCAAGGCAAGGGGCGGCCTGATTCGACATTGTTGTTTTCTCTGATCCGGTCGAGGTGGTTTTCGTTTACCAGCGCGTAGGTGGTCTAAGTTCCTATGACCGAGTCTTTCTGGCCCCTGTGAACATCTTTTCTTAATGTATTAAAGAGGGCCTCTCTAACCGGTGAAAAGTGGTGGGTGTCCACTAACGGCCATTCCTGGCTCGGCTCCGATAACGCAATTCCGGGAGGAGTCGGTAGTTGGGCACTGGATCCCTTCGGACCTGGAGAACGTGTGACGCTGGGTCGGGGTTTGGTGAACCAACTGGTCGCTCCTCTAGTTGAAGTATCGGGCCCCTTTTTCGTTGCCTAGGTTACACCTTCGGAATACCCCAGAAGGGAATTTTTCTCTTGGTCACAGTTAATGCCCACCTTGTGTGCTAGCACAGTACTAAACTATTTGCGATATGTGAAAATATGAAAAGAAACTTTATTTGTGATACCTTTGGCAGGGCAAAGTTATTGCAAACCAAACTGGCAGATCACAGCCCAACATTGTGGGAGAACACGTGTTCAATATGACAAGTAATATAAATAAAGATATGCAATTTTGATTTATGAATTATTGGGCTGAGACTATCAAAAGGTTGAGTCATTAGTAAACACATATGATTGAGAGAAGTATGTATGAATTACTGGCACATGTCTACTAAGGATACTATGTACTATATTTGTGATGTGTGCGTCAGTGAGCTGTACTAGCATATTAGCGTAGTGTTACTGTTGGGCGGAGTTTGAAAAATGACTTTATCTTTGATTTGATCAGGGGTAACTAATAATTATGTTGTGTTTTTTAGAAACTCACTAAGTTCAAATGAACTTACACCGTTACCTTTCTTTCTCAAGCAGTTGAGTATTAAAAGAAGATCCTTAGAAGGGGGATTGTGCCAGAGTTGCAACTATAAATGAGTCACTTATCTGTTTTGTATCACGCATGGTTGTTCGATGAAGGGCGTATTTACATGTTTTGTGTTTAATTTGTGTTTTCGCTTCATGAATATATTGTTTTGTCTTATAAAGTGTAATTGACCTTGTTTATATATATTTATGGTCACCAAATTCATCTGATTTTGAAATTTTCAAAATTTTATTTTCCTAACAGTATTCGCCTTTGATGGGAGAGCCTAATTTATGAGTAATTTATTAATTCTTATTACTCTCCTTAAAGATGTAATACCAAACTAGAAAGGATTAACGGTTGTAACGTAAAGGGAGATCATTATAACTGTTTTTCTCAAACTTCAAAAAAAGTCCAAGGCTTTAAATCTGTTAGTAATGCCCCAGTTCGTTGGGCGAATTGTTGGTTTCTTGGTATACGCCATGTCTTTCTAATGGGCTAATGGGTGTTACAAGTTTTTAGTATCAGAGCCTAAGTTTAGCTGATTTTCAAAATATTGAAAGTTAAGCCACGCCCGTGATGCAAGATATATCTTTGGCTTAATCCTTGTGGTTTTGATTTATTTAAGTTTTGTTATAGTTTAAAAAGATGTCTGAAAGCTCAAGAGAAGTAACAAGAGAAGAGATTGAGAGTCATGTGCCACTAATGCAAGGATAAGGTCTTGCAACTGATTCGGGTGTGGCCGAAAATACTTTCTGTACTGCTTTCGTCACAATGATGAGTCATGTTACACTACAAATTTGGATAACCCGAATTTTAGGCACGTAGATAAAAAGATGTCTGTTTTGGTGTACTACAAAAGTTAGTTTGCCAAATTATAGCTTCTAGCGAATTAATTTTTTGGGCAAATTAAGTATCCGCCCAGGGAAGTATATCAGGATTTAGTCTTTGATGTGTTCTCGGTTAAAAGAAAGAGTTCAATAAAAAGGGGAAAATTAAGCATTGTATAGGTAACTACCAAAGGTATATTACACCTAGTTTATTTAAATACTGTGAATGGCAAGTCTCAGTAACTAGATCTTGTTATAAACCAGCTAAACTGATTGGAAAAATGACATATGGAAAAGACTTTCCTTTATGTTTCCTTCGAATTTTGTAGGCCATTATGAATGGCATATTCTAAAATTTCAATACACTTGTCAGGTTCCACTAAACAGAAATGGATTATATATATGTGTGAGAAAAGTCTGTGAGAGGTTTCCTCTTTCTTTAGAGTAATTCTTTACTTCTTTCATTTTTATTAAGTATTAAAGGTTATTTTTGGTTGCTTTTCTTATGTGATCTAGAAGCTAAGGATTCTTGGATAATGTAAAGGTGTTCCATCTCTTGTGTTGTTGCTGATTCAAATTGGATGTCTGAGTCTGAAGCTAGTAGCTGCAGTAAGTGAATCTCAGGTAAGTCCCTAATATCAACTCCTCTAAGTCCATTTCGAATAATCTCTTATGAATGATGTTCTAGAAATAGTGAATGTGTATATGAATGATTGTTAAAAATAAATATGTATTCTTGAAATAGGTCTTTGTGAGTTTGGAGTATAATGAATTCTGTGTAAAGGTGTATGCAATTATATTGAGTACCTAAGTGTATGTGTTTGTAATGTAGACTCACTACAACAAAATAGACTTTTAGCGGCGTTTTTTAGGCCTTTAGCGACGCTTTTAAGAGCCGCTAAAAGTATTAGTAGCACTTTCACAAGAGCCACTATAGACAACGCCACTAAATTTTGCGGCGTTTATGTGAAAAAAACGTGGCTAAAGACCATGACCTTTAGCGGGGCTTGTCAGAAACGCCGCTGCAAAACATAACTTTTAGCGACGCTTTTGTCACAAACGCCGCTATAAAACAAACCTTTAGCGACGCTTCTCGCAAAAACGCCGCTAAAAACATAACATTTAAAAAAACATTTTAATCAAATAATATTTATTTTTATGATAAATATTATATTATGTTTTATTTTTTAAAATTTGAACTTTAAATATACTTTTGAGGATAAATAAAAAACATTATTTAAATTAAATTTTCTATCAAAATTTTAACTTTAAAACTAAATATAAAAATTAATGAATTTAGTTTTAGAATTTAAAATAATTAATTAATAACACAATTAAAATCCAAAAGTTAGAACTCAAGTTGTCGTAAATATTAAAGTAAAAATAAAATTTAGAATCAAAACTAAAATAAATAATACATATGAGAAACAGACTGACTAGTTAAACCTACCTATGACTATACACATTGCAAGGTAATAAAAAATACAATGCATTTTCTTAATCAAGTAAATCTTGGTAATAAAAGATATAATACATTTACTTAATTAAGGAAATCTTGTAATGAACTCAAAGCAATGAGCCTTAGAGAAAAACTTTTGAGCATGGCTTCAAATTTGAACTGCAGATTTAGTGCTTACATGCTCATTATTGGTAGGCCCCATTCTCTTTACATAACAACAACAGCTGTAATGGCAAAAACAAAACAAAAAAAAAACATGCTGACTTCAACAATAATGTAGCGTAATTAACAAGAATCAGACAACTTATTGGATGTAAGTTAATGCAAATTAGAAGAAAATAAAATTACCATGAATGATAAGGGTAACAAATTTTAGGGTAAATATTAAAGTTTTGCATTGCACCCTTCTAGAGCTCTCTCATGCTGCGTGTAATATTTTGGTTCATATTTTAAATTCAATTGTATTAACATGCAAGGTAACATTCATAACAGAGTTATGAAGCCATGTCCTACCAGAAAACAAGAATATATCCTTCCAATTGTCGGAAAGGATAAGTCTCAACATAATACTCTACTGAGTTGCATGCGAGTATACAGTTTGCACACTTTCAAAAGGCATTGACTAGTTGCATATGAACATAAATAGCAAAATTAATCAAGCACTTTCAAGGGACATAATTCTAGCAGTTCTTTAAAGAAATGGATTTCAATCCAGAATTTAGAAGTTCTGTAACTAGCCTAGCAGACAGATGGAAAAATAAAATTTATTTTAGAGATCAGTCTACCTCTTAAGTGGAATAACTTTCTATAAACTTTAACCTTGTGAACTTTTTTATTAATATATTTCTTCTAATACTTCTTAGAGATAATCACAGTCAAGAGATTCAACCATTATGATTCAATGGATGGTTAATACAAGACCAAACAAAGACAATGCATCTAATTTAATAAGCTAAGCAGTGCTCATGAACAAAGCAAAGAAGAATTATATTCACCTCAAAAACTTCCATGTGGAAGTATGAATTAATTTAATTTATCATTTGCTTTTGCGAAACATCAAAGCTCTTTGAACGACCAAAATAGCATTATAAACATTATCTACTTTCATACGCTTTGCACAGTTTCTTACCATAAGAACACCAACCTTTACTTTTGCAGGAAAGAAGATATAAATCTAGAGACAGAAATACCATCAGTACATCAACATTGAAGTTATAAAATTATTTGTAACAAAAAAGTAAAGAAAAGGGAGTTGCTCTATATTTCTAATATTAGAGTTAAAAGTAATGATCAGTTCTAACTATGCAATCTTTTACAACAAGAAAGTGTAAACTCATGCAGATTGTTTAAAGAATTATAAACATTTCAAAAATTTGAAAGATGGGCTTCTGATTTATAAACTGATGATTCTGAAATAACTGCACAACTTGCTAATTTGATATGCTTATTACCTTGTATTTGAAACAAAAATGGGGAATCCCAACACCAAGGGCTAAGAAATTTTATCAATATTGATATAAAATAAATAAATTTCAGCATAAACACATGCAAAAAAAAAAGGTTAAGTCTCGATAGAAAAACCTGAAAAAGAAAATATAAATAGAAGTAAAAAAATATATAGAATGGGATAAATTGTAGTTCTTACCAGTTAATATTGCTTGAAAGCTATTGAACAAGACTGAGAAGACAAGAAGATCTGAGAGAGATGATATAACTGTTAAATTCTATACAAAAGAAACATCTTGTATTGAAGAACACACGAAATGATTCTACAAAGAAAACCCTACTTTAGCAAAGACAGATCGCACAATATATAGAAACCATGCGGTGATAACCGCTCATAACAACTTAACAACTATTTGTAACTAACGAAGAATCGTCACCGCCACTTATTCTAACCGAGGTTAAAACGTAACTCACCATACTCTAACATTCTCCCGTTTCTTTCTTTGTTTGAACTCTTGATAGCCTCATTGAGTGAAGACTCGCAGTGCTTTGCGAAATGACTCAAATTTCTTGGGTGTAATTGGCTTGGTAAGAACATCTGCAATCTGATCTTTTCCCGAATAAAGTGATGATCAATTTCTACGTGCTTCATTCGAGCATGATGTATGGGGTTTGCTACGATAGCCACTGTTGACGTATTATCGCACCAGATGACCGGTATCGATTGAGTCAGACCAATCTCATCGACCAGTTGCTTTATCCACAAAAGTTCTGACACACAGTTGGCGAGACTTCTGTATTCTGCCTCAGAAGACGATCTAGAGACAACATTTTGCTTCTTTGAGCACCATGTAACGGGATTTGGCCCAAGATACACGACATACCCCGTGGTCGAACGACGATCTTCAATGGATGAAGCCCAATCAGCATCTGAGTAGCCAACAACTTCAACATCTCCTTTTGTGAGAAACAGACCATGATCACTGGTTCCAACGAGATATCTTAACATCCGTTTGACCGCTCGCCAGTGATTCTCACTTGGACAATTCATGTACTGACTTAATTTGTTGACGCAGAAGGATAATTCTGGTCGAGTGATGCACAAATACTGAAGCATTCCTACTACGCTTCGATAGAGGGGCACATCGGTGAAGGGAGGGCTATTGTCTTTGGCAGTTAATTTTGGGGTACCCACCATTGGTGTAGGAACAGCTGTAGCTCCTATCATATCAGTTTTAGAGAGAATTTCTGACATGTATTTCTTCTGACTGAGCACTATCCCTTGTGATGTATGTTGAACTTCAATACCTAAGAAGAATTCTAGCTGCCCCATGTCTTTGAGAGCAAATCTATTATGTAATTGATGAACTACACTATCCACCTCATCATTCGAGCTCCCTGTTATCACAATATCATCCACATATACAAGAAGTAACACCACACTCCCTGAAGACATACGAATAAACAAAGAAGTATCAGCCTTTGATGTCTTAAAACCAAGATGAGTAATCAACCATTGTTTAAGTGTATGGAACCAGGCCCTAGGAGCTTGCCGCAGGCCATAAAGCGCTTTGTTTAGCTTGCAAACAAGCTGCTCTCCAGTTTCACCGAGCACCTCAAAACCAGGTGGCTGTTCCATGTAGATTTCTTCCATCAAGTCACCGTTGAAGAATGCGTTATTGACATCAACCTGCTTTAAGGACCATCCTTTCATAACAGCAACAGCCAATATAGTTCGAATGGTTGCTGCACGGACCACCGGGCTGAAAGTGTCACAGAAATCAACTTTTGCATTCTGAGAAAAACCCTTGGCCACTAGCCGAGCTTTATATCTATCTACTGTACCATCAGCCTTTTTCTTGACTTTAAATAACCACTTGCAACCCACTGCTCTACGATTAGCCGGGAGAGTGCATAGATGCCAAGTATTGTTGTGATGGAGAGCTTGTAACTCATTTTGCACTGCTGTTTGCCACTGCTCGTGCTTCATCGCTTCATGAATGTCATTAGGTGTATCACTTGATGAACAGGTAGTTGTGGTTAGATATGCCTTAGGTTTAAAAATTCCTGCTTTACTACGTGTTACCATGGCATGAGTGTTTTGTTGTGCATTGGTTTGAGAAGAAATAGGATGACACGTAGAAGGAGAGGATAATATGGGTGCAACAGGTGGATATGACTCAGATGGATGGGATGGTGAAGTTGTTGATTGATAAGACAGGCTAGGTGACACATGTGGAGAAGGTGTAGAAGTTGTGGGTTGATGTGATGAGCTAGGCAAGGGACTGTTACTAGGCACCAAAGAACTATTGGGAACTGTAGTTGGTGTGGTGCATAACGGGAACCGAGGTAACATGACAAGAAGCTTGGAACTAAATTTTGACGTGTCGGTTGTGATAGGCTCAGGTTTTGTTGACTCGTTTTTAAAAGGAAATTTTGACTCACAAAAAGAAACATGGCGCGAAATATACACTTTTCCATTAGAGTCCTGACATCGGTACCCCTTATGTAGGGGTGAATAGCCCAGAAAGGTACAAGAAATGGAACGAAACTGTAACTTATGATTGTTGTATGGTCGAAGGTTTGGGAAACATAGACATCCAAAAACCCGTAGGAAAGAATAGTCTGGTGCGACTTGAAATAACTTTTCATAAGGTGACATATTTCCTATAGGAGAAGAAGGTAACCTGTTTATCAAGTATACAGAGCTACTGAAGGCATCATTCCAGTAAGACAAGGGCATAGCAGCATGAGCTAACATGGATAAGCCAACTTCCACAATCTGCCTGTGCTTCCTCTCAACCAAACCGTTTTGCTCAGACGTATAAGGACATGAAACTCTCTGCTGAATACCTTGTTGAGATAGATAATTCCGTAAGGCCTGAAACTCACCACCTCCATCGGTCTGTAACGCAAGAAGTTTACACCCAAGAGCTCGTTCTGCTTGTTTGTGAAACAGTGGAAAGACATGCAGCACTTCAGATTTTTGTTTAAAAAAATAAACCCACGTGTACCTGGAACAAGCATCAGTAAAAGCTACATAGTAACGGTAACCATTAGATGGGATTGGAGCAGGTCCCCAAACATCTGCTATTATCAATTGCAATGGTGAAGAATATACAGATGTAGACTTAGGAAAGGCAGTTTGCATTCTTTTCCCATATGACAAGCAACACATGAAAAAGAGTCTGTAGATGAACCAAATTCTATATTACAACGTTGTAAGGCCTTCTTAAGCGTCGCATTACATGGATGTCCCAGCCTAGAGTGCCATAGACTGAAAGGAAGAAGTTTTGCAGCAGCACAGCACCGAGTTGATGCAGAAAAATCAACCGATTGAGATGAGCCAGGCAAGTTGAGTTTGTACAATCCACCATGCATTGAACCCGTGACCAGAACCTCATTGGTTTGAAGGTCGCGGACACGACACTGTGTAGGCAAAAACTCAAACATTACACTGTTATCTTTAGTGAACTTAGATACGGACAATAGATTTTTGGTTATCCCAGGTACACACAACAGAGACTTCAAGAACAAAGACCGTGATCGAGTACGAAGAGACGACTGACCAGTTGCCTTGATAGAAAGAGCATGACCATTACCCATGTACACCTTACCTGAACCAGTGTACGGTGTACTGTCACTCAGAGAAGTAGAGGAGTTGGTGAGATGATGAGATGCGCCGGAGTCTGGGTACCATGCATTATCACCCACAGTATCAGGGGTAGCAATAAGAGCCTGAGACTGTATTGAGGATGACGACCCTGAACTAATATGCTGCATGGGATTAACAACAAACGGATTAGTGCATAGTTGAGTAGACGTGGGAGAAACATACCACTGCTGTTGAGGATAGGCATTCATCGAAGGATGTGGAGTAGCACCATTGCTAACCATACAAGTGTTTGCCTGAGGAGGTGGCCTATAATTCGTACTTTTATATGTGGTATCAAATCGGTAATAACACCGATCAACAAGATGACCAGTCTTACCACATAGCTGACACTGAAATCTTGAACCTGAAGAACGACCACGTCCACGGCCACGAGCTCTTGACGAGGGTCGATAGGCTGGTAAAGAAGAATTGTTATCACCAGAGCCAGTAGACTGATGTGTAACTACATTGGCGGAACAAGGAGCATCGGACATAAGAAGTTGCTGACGAGCTTCAGCATCAAGCAACATAGTAGAGACACTTTGAACACTATAAGGAATTGGACTGGCGGTGATAATTGTAAGAACTGACTCATATTCAGATGATAAGCCATTAAGTATGGCTGTAACATGTTCTCTTTCACTAATAGTCTCTCCACAACTAGCAAGACTATCACAGTAACCCTTAATCTTCATCAAGAACTCCTTCATAGACAAGTCAGCTTTACGTTGAGAGTGTAACGCCCTTCTATAGAACATTAACTGAGATGTAGTTTTGCTACCAAACAACCTAACCAAAGCACTCCATATTTGAAGACTCGTATCAAGACCAATGAGCTGAGGAAGAACAGTAGCACTCACCGATGACAACAACCATGATGCAAGAGCACTGTCTTGCTGTTCAAAACGAGCAAAGTCTGGATTTTCTTGCGAGACTCCATCATCATCAAGAAGATACTGTGGAGGAGGAACAAACTGCGAATCAAGAAACTTCTGAAGTTTAAATGTTTTCTCGCCAATAGAACTTCTCGACGCCACATTTAGCGATTATGATCATCAAGAAGCACACTGATCTTCTTGGTAGAAAACAGCCTACTATCTACCACTTCATCTCGCCAAGACGGACGACATAGCCGGCGCAAGAATGATGAACTACAGATGGACTAGAATGAGAAGTCATACAAAACTACCTCAGGAACGATCCTACATCTGATACCATGTTAAATTCTATACAAAAGAAACATCTTGTATTGAAGAACACACGAAATGATTCTACAAAGAAAACCCTACTTTAGCGATCAAGATCTTGCACAATATATAGAAACCATGCAATTGATAACTGCTCATAATAGCTTAACAACTATTTGTAACTAACGAAGAATCGTCACCGCCACTTATTCTAACTGAGGTTAACACGTAACTCAGCCATACTCTAACAATAACTTGTGCAACTAGTTCATCACTTGTAAACAAGTAGGAAATTTGATGCCAACACCCTAAACACAATATAAAGAATACCATTCCAATGCATATTGATTCACTCATTATTGTTTTATTGCAAATTTCAATGGTTTTGCATTTCCTCTTCCTAATTCGTTGGCAACCCGAACTCTGCAAAAACACACCATTTATATGATAAACGAGGTTAAAGGGAAAATTATTTGAATTAACAGTATAAAGAGAAAGAAAGAAATTATATTGCTGCACCAAATAAGCCTACGCAGATCATAAATTCCCATGTATTGAAATTGAGGCTGCAGAGAAATTTGATTACTTAGAATAATATTGGAACAAAAAAAACCCAAAAATGAAATAATTAAGTTACCAGATGGAGAATGCATCAATGGCAATGGTCGCATTTTTCACATATCCAGCAAGCAACACAAGAATGGCAGTGTACCACAACTCTAAGCTGTTAATTCCAAATCAATCATTTTCTGATATCATGTCAAGTATATCCTAAAAGCAGTAACAATGTGAGAAAGCATCATGGTACGTTACCAAATCATCATAGTACTCTACTTGACAAAGGCATCCTTGTGAGCATAAAGATTGTTTGGCAGAATATATGATACAAGTTTCCTCTTACAAAAATTCCATATAGATTCCACATTATTAATCTCTTCCACATATTTATGAATCTTTCATGCTCTACACTAATGCTAATTTCACACACAAAATGGGCACCAAAAGATTAAAAGAATATTACTTGGAGTTACCTAGATTCAACAGCATGTGTTTCAGAGCCCCTAAGAAAAGATCTGCGCCACCAAATCTGGAAGGCCTTGCTCAGATTTGGACATTCACTGCCATTCCTCGAGAAACATTGGAACCACTTCATAAATAGAACATACTGTTGCTTCAAAGAAAGTGTAAGGAGGGTCTGACCCATTGCTTCCTCCAATGCCTTCATGTCAAGTCCCTTTTTGCATCTTTGCAGCCAACCAAAATCCAATAGCATTGGCTCAAACCATGCTTGAAGAAGCCCCGACACGGCCTCCGAAGAATGCGACTTTCTTGTACCCATTGCGATGAATAAAATTACTGAAACGCGGCTTAGCTCATACCTAACCATGAGAGATGCTCTTTCATGAAGTTTTAGCAAATTTCCTTGATTTACCCACAGATCCACAAACTCCTCGGCCATTTGTCTATCAAGCAAGATCTCCAGCAGAAAATTGATGTTATCCACCTGTTTGGAGGTGCGTGCAACCAGAGGCTTACCCATCTCCTTTTTGGTCATTCTTTCATGGGGAATAGCATCAGAAGAATAGGGTGTTTTTTATGATTATAAGCCATCAATCAGCTTGCTTAAAGTGATTCCAGAACTATATACATACATATATTTACATCAGCATTATTTTCTTCATAGTAATTTATGCAAGAAATTCCAAAGTCATGAAGAAGTTGAGAAAACTTTACCTTGGGTATGTTGAAGGAAAGAAGGAGGCTTCAGAGTCACATGAGAAATAGATAAAGATGGTGTTAGGATTGTCCCGATTAAGCAACAAACAAGTAAAATAGTAGAAGAAATTGAGAAGATGAACACACAAATTTAACGTGAAAAAACCCCTCCAAAGAGGATAAAAAACCACGGGTAAAGATAATTTTACTATAATGGCAAAAGAATGAAGAGTACAAAAGATGGAGATAAAACTAAACCCCGAAAACCTGAAAACAAAGAACCCTCAAAACGTAAACACAAAATTCTCTGAATGTGTTATGAGTTCTAATCTAATGAGTGTTTTTACTAAGGTTGTAAAAGAGCCTTTTTATAGGCTAAATTCATATGTCAAATAATAATAAAATAATCTAAACTAATCAGTGCTTGACTGAAACAAATAAACAGAATTTAACTAAAAGATTATTTCTCAAATTTGACTGAAAATAAGAGTCATACTTAACAAATCTCCACCTTGACTCATATTTCCACAACGCCATCTTTGCCAAAGCCCGCCACGAGCCTATCTTGAACTATGCAGGGAATTAACTTAGTCCAATCTGTGCTTAGAAACTGGAAGACTTCTAGCCTTCGACTTGTACACTGCCAAATCAAAACTAACCCAGGTCTGATTTTCACGAACATAATGCCCTAACTTTTCAAAACTTGCATCCAAAAGAGAACCTCTCTTCAACGAAACGGTCATACATTTTTCGCTCCTATGATCAAGTTGCCTCCGCTCCAAACGAGTTGACTTCGACTCTGTAACGGACGAGGGACGTCCAATTTCACTGATCACTGTAGAACCTTCCAGAATATAAAGACTGCCAGTTCTTTTACCTTTTAACAAAATGAGAGCTCCACGAGATACTTTAATGCCGCTTGACTCGATGTTGATTCTGCATCCTTTCAAGTCTAAAATACTCAAGGAGATGAGATTCTTTCGTAAATCAGGTACATACCTGACATCTGAGAGTGTCCTAATCGTCCCATCGTGTATCCTAATTTTAACAGTACCAATACCAATTACCTTACTAGATGAATCGTTTCTCATGCGTACAACTCCACCTTCAACTGAACTGTATGTAGAGAACCATTCTCTATTGGGACACATGTGGAAAGAACATCCCGAATCTAGGATCCACTCGAATGTGAGCTTGGAGTTATTGCTCATTGACACTAACAAGAAATCACCACCGCTTTCATCGATCAAATTAGCACCAGCTATATCTTCCTCGTTACTCTTAGCAGCTCTTTTATTTTGCAGTTTATAACAATCTACTTTGATGTGACCTAACTTTTTACAATACCGACACCGTTTGTCTCTTTTCTTTGATGCTATCAAAACGGAAGCTTGCCTATCTGCCTTGCTATCCAAATGAAGCTCATTGTCGAGTTTGTCTCTACTCAACAAATGACCTTTTACATCTTCGAACGAGAGTTTGTCTCTGCCATAAATCAGGGTCTCCCTGAAAGACTTGTATGAAAGAGGTAAAGAGCACAATAATAGCATAGTTTGATCTTCTTCATCAATATGAACCTCAACGTTCTTTAAATCATTTAAAAGAGTAATGAATTGACTGATGTGATCTCTAAAAAGCTCACATTCGTTCATGCGAAACGTAAATAGACGTTGTTTCAACACTAAACGGTTAGCCAAAGACTTAGTCACATAAAGAGTTTCTTACCTTTTCCACAAGGCGAATGAGGTCTTCTCCATCAATACCTCCTACAATACCGTATTCGTGAGGCACAACTGGATTGCAGACAAGGCCTTTTCATCAAGCTCTTCCTATTCTGTTTTATTTAGATTCTCAGGCTTTTTCCCGGTAACAACCTTTTTCAAACCGGATTGAACTAGAATTACCATCATCTGAACTTGCCATAGATTGGAATTTGTCTCACCATCGAACTTCTCAATTTCAAACCTTGTTATTGCCATATCTGAATGGGCTGATCTTTGAACTAGCTATGATACCACTTGTTAGGATCATCCCAATTAAGCAACAAACAAGTAAAATAGCAGAAGAAATTGAGAAGATGAACACACAAATTTAACGTGGAAAAACCCCTCCAAAGAGGATAAAAAACCACGGGCAAAGCTAATTTTACTATAATGACAAAAGAATGAAGAGTGCAAAAGATGGAGATAAAACTAAACCCCGAAAACCCGAAAACAAAGAACCCTCAAAACGTAAACACAAAATTCTCTGAATGTGTTATGAGTTCTAATCTAATGGGTGTTTTTACTAAGGTTATAAAAGAGCCTATTTATAGGCTAAATTCATATGTCAAATAATAATAAAATAATCTAAACTAATCAGTGTTTGACTGAAACAAATAAACAGAGTTTAACTAAAAGATTATTTCTCAAATTTGACTGAAAATAGGAGTCATACTTAACAGATGGCTTTTGCGTAATGAAACATGTATGTTAGGTGTTGAAATTAAAAAAAAAAGAGGGGAAGATGATGATGAAGACGATGGTGGCAGAGAGAAACACTTAAAAGTTTGTTTTGAGGATACCAATTTTAGGGGGAAAAATTAGGGTTTCAAGAAGAAATTTTAAGATAAAGCGTCATTTTTAAAAGTGAAATGATTTTTTGCGCCATTTTAAAAAAAAAAAGAAAGAAAGAGGGGAAGATGATGATAAAAACGCAGTTATTGCTAATTTTTTGCGGCGTTTATATAAAAAACGCCGCAAAAAATCATTTTATTTTTAACAAATCTACTAAAAATTATTAGTTAAGTAATTTTATAAAACATTTATTATTACTATTTTTATAAATTGATTTTTATAATAAAAAACCAAGTACTCTCAAAACAAATAGTTTATATTTTAATAAGAAAACAAATGATAAAATGATTGTAATTAATTATTAAGTTAGAATTATCTAATGTAAATAATCAGTCTCTCACATATCAAATTTCTATTAAAGATTGAGACGTTAATCATGATTTTAAATTATTCTTTTCGATCTAATCTCCATTTTATTAAAGATATTTTTTCTAATTAAAATATAATTACTATTATTTTGCTAGATGTTCGATGTGGAATGATTTTAGTACTTGTATTTCATTTTTATTTGTTATAATTTCGTCCTATCCAAAATAAATAGTTACCTATCCACATCAATATGTTACTTTTATTTATTTATTTATTATCAATGTTTTTTTAAATCTAATATTTAAATATATCAAATGGTTTAGATTAAATATTTTTAAATATAAAAGCATTAATTGATTGTATAAAATTCATCATTTAACAAATCTCAAGTAAACCTTAAATCATAAACTATTTAATATATATATAAAGTTTATCTATTATCTCTTAAATAATTTAAACTACAATCATAATGTTAATATATTAAAATTAAAATTATCTCTTTTACAATTATATAAGAAATTATTTAATACATAAATTAAAAATACTAATTAATCTAAACATTAAACCCCTAAACCCTATCCCTTAAACCCTAAATCAAAAAACATAAACCCTAAACCCTTAGCCCTTAACCCCTAAACCTTGAACCCCAACCCTTAAACCATAAACCATAAACCATAAACCATAATCCCTAAACCCATTATTAGTTAAGTGATTTTATAAAACATTTATTATTACTATTTTGTATAAATTGGATTTTTATAAATAAAAAATCAATTAAGTACTCTCAAAATAAATATTGTATATTTTAATAAGAAAACAAATGATTAAATGGTTGTAATTAATTATTAAGTTAGAATTATCCAATGTAAGCAATCAATCTCTTACATATCAAATTTCTATTAAAGATTGAGGCGTTAATCATGATTATATATTATTCTTTTCGATCTAATCTTCATTTTATTAGAGATATTTCTTTCTAACTAAAATATATCTATTTTGCTAGATGTTTGATGTGGAATGATTTTAGTTTTGTATTTCATTTTATTTGTTATAAATTGGTCTTATCCAAAATAGATAGTTACCTATCCATATCAATCAGTTGCTTTTATTTATTTATTTATTAATATTTTTAAATCTAATATTTAAATATATCAAATGGTTTAGATTAAATATTTTTAAATATAAAAGCATTAATTAATTGTATAAAATTTCATCATTTAACAAATCTAAAGGAAAAACCTTAAATCAAAACCATTTAATATATATAAAATTTATATATTATCTCTTAAATAATTTAAACTATAATCATAAATTTAATATATTAAAATTAATATTATCTCTTTTACAATTATATAAGAAATTATTTAATATATAAATTAAAAACACCAATTAATTTAAACCCTAAACCCCTAACCCCCATCTCTTAAATCCTAAATAATAAAACATAAACCCTAAACCCCTAACCCCTAAACCTCAACCCTTAAACCATAAATCATAATCCCTAAACACATAATCTCTAAACTTTAAAATAGTAACTCTTAAATCTTAAACCCTAAACATAAACCCTAAACTATAATGATAATTACTTCAATATTTTAAAATTAATATTGTCTCTAGAGATAGAGCATTAGCGGCGCTTTTTCAAAAAACGCCACTAAATCCCCAAAAACTCAGAAAATAACGTCGTTGGGCTTAGGTTTTTTGTGGCGCTTTTCGAAAAATGCCGCTAATGCTCATTTTTAGCGGTGTTTCCAAAAAGCGCTGCTAATGCTCGATCTTTAGCAGCGGTTTTTGAAAAGCGCTGCTAATGCTTGATTTTTAGCGGCGTTTTTTTATCCAAACGCCACTAAAAATGCCGCTAAAAGCCTATTTTGGTGTAGTGACTGTGAGATGTGACCGTGTTGATGTGTGTGAAGCATGTAATGAAGTATATTTGGGTTAAGAAGATGAACTATTGTACCTGAATCTGTGTATATTGAATATATAATAGATGATTGGAAATTGTTTGGAGGGAATGGGAGTGTATCTTAATGTGGAGAGGTTGAGTTGGGAGTTTGGTTATCGCGGTGGTATACGATGAAGTCAGTTGGGACAGTAAACATGAATTCTTATATGTAAATTCTGAAGAAAGTCTATGGTCATGACACATTTTAGAAAGTGTAGATGAGCCACAATTATCGACTAGGATTCTTTGCATGTCCTAGGGCAATGATAGGCAAACCTCACGCGATCTGAGTTTAGGCAAATCCATATCACCAATATGGAAGTTATGGGGTGCCTAGGTGGCATTCTGCTAACCTTTATGACATTATCTGATATCGACTTTTTGGTATCTAATATGGCATTTGTGGCATTTTGCTAGCCTTAGTGGCTTAATCTACATTATGCCTTTATGGCGTAATCTGTATGTCGCTTTTGTGGCGTAATCTGACTAGCCCTAGTGGCGTACTATGGTAAGTTTGTATCAAGAATATGTTCTTTCTGAAACTTTAATATGTGAATTTTGTGATAAATATGAATAAGTCTTAAACGAAGTATGATTCAACATATTTAATGAGAGTATTTATTGTGGTTATCTACCAACCTAGTATATGGGCGTATTCAGTACAAGAGTCCGTCAATTCAAGTTACAACTACTATGGTAGAATTTTGAGCTATCTGACATATCTATTTAGAATCATGTATTGTTCTAAACTCTTTTAAAATCTATGATGTTTGATATATTGGAAATCTAGAGTTCGTTAAAAAGATCTAAAGAAACTCTCATTTGAATGGTTATGTGTTGGGCTAAATCAGGGTTCAGATCAGTAAGGGTATCCACCAAAAGTATGATCAGTCAGTGATATCAAGAATAGTGCTTGCGGTTAATTGTTCAAGAATAACTATTGAAAGTTGTTTGAAGGGAAATGAAAAGTGTGGCATTTGAATGTCAAGACCTAGATCTAGATAAACAGTTGAATGAATGGGAATATGGTATGAATGGTAAGTGATGTATAAGTATGATAGTATACAACTAACACTATGAAGGTATTCGCCAAAGACAAATGTGGAAAGTCCAAATATTCACAATGAAAAATTTATCAAGAAAAGCTAGAAGGTAAACTATGTTCATAACTCACTAAGTTCCTCTGAACTTATTGGTGTTATATTTATGTTTCAGGTATTGTCGTGTCAGTGTAAGTACTTGAGGAGGCGATGCCAGGAACATGCCAAAATAGCAACAAGTGGGGATACTATCCATATAGTGGGCATATAGGAAGGGATATGATAATTGCAAATACTTTCCTTTGTTCTTTTAGAATGAAGTTTTAATCAATTTAATGAGAAATGTCTTCAGTAAAGAGTCTTTGTCAAAGGTTTTAAGAATTTTGTTAAGTTTTTTGTGTAGTAATGCTCGAAACCCAAACTCAATGAATCGGGTCAGGTGAGAGTGTACAAGCCAAATTTTTTACCAGTTCATAGGGATAGCCCAAGCACCCAAACCATAGCAACCTCAACCTGAGGTGGTACAGCCTGTACTTCCTACACCTTTGACACCAGTCATTAATCCGTTTAAAGGATATTCCGTGATAGAAATTTGCAAGCGTGGTGCTAAAGAATTTCCTAGGGATAAAAGTGATGACCCCGTCGCAGTAGAATAGTGGCTATTACACGTAGGCAAAGTGATTGCAGAACTAAAATGTACACCGACGAACAGTCTATTATGGAATGTTTCCTTATTGGTAGGAGAAGTGTATCAATGGTGGGAAATGCTAGTAAGTGTATCCCTAGAAGAACAGATAGATTGAGAGGTTTTCTTGACGAAGTTCATATAGAAGTATGTCAACCTGATGTATGTTGAAAAGATGAAGAAAGAGTTTTTGTACATCAACCAGAGACGGATGTCGATAATGGAATATGAACGAAAATTCATCAGATTAAGTTGTTATATGATGGACATGTTTCAGACTGAAAAAGCCTTATGTGATAAGTTTGTGTGGGGCTTAAGGGATAAAATCTGTGCCTTGGTAGCAGCATCAAAAGCCTATAGTCTAGCAGCCATGACAACTAAAGCTCAAAAAATGGAAACAATTATTCAAAAAAGGAATAAAGGGAAGAATAGGGAAAGAAAGAAAGAAAGAAGCATTCTCTAGTTCACTACCCTTGACAAATTTCAAGACTAAAAGATAGAAGCTTCTCTACTCTAAAGAAAGATTTTCCACCTTCGAGTTTCTAACAGGAAGGAGGCATATGACAAACCACCTCAATGGCAAGTATTGGAGGATCCAGGGTGATGAAGGATCCAATATGCAAGCATTGTGGAAGAAATCATCGGGGCAAAAAGGGGCCTGTTTTGTTTGTGTATCAATAGACCATCAAATTTAGGACAGCCCCTTAAAGATTGATACCGTCTCAAAACAATCCATACATGGGACTCCAGACGAGTACGTCTTTTAACTACAGAAAAAAAAAGAAGTGTTATTACTTGGTATGCAGACCAATTTGGCAGGTAGCGTGATTTTAGTAGTATCCGCTAGGAAGGTTATAGTTAAAGGTGTAGATGCATACTTGACATACATTATGGATTTAATTCAGGCGAGGAAGGATATCAGCCAAGTACAAATTGTGAAGGAGTTCTCTGATGTGTTTCTTGAGGAGCTTCCAAGCATGTCGCCAGACCGAGAGGTAGAGTTCTCGATTGAAGTAGTGCCTATATCTTGTACCTCATATCGAATAGTGCCATTGGAGTTAAAGAAGCTAAAGAAGCAGCTACAAGACCTTTTGGATAAAAGCTTTATTCGACCAAGTATCTCACCATGAGGTGCGCCAATCTTGTTCGTGAAGAAGAAGGATGAGACTCTTCGCTTGTGCATTGATTATCACCAATTAAACAAGGTAACTATAAAGAACAAGTATTTGCTACCTCGGATAGAAAACTTGTTCGATCAACTAAGTTGAGTTACTATTTTATCCAAAATTGATTCATGGTCTAGCTACTATCAAGTGAAGATTAAAGATGATGACGTTCTGAAAACTGTATTTCGTTTAAGCTATGGATATTATGAGTTCTTAGTAATGTCATTCAGATTAACGAATGCACCAGCAATATTCATGAATCTAATGAATAAAATCTTCCAACCCTATTTAGGTCGCTTTGTCGTTGTATTTATCGATGATATTTTGGTCTATTTTAAAAGCGTGGTGGTTCACGAAGAACATCCGAAAATTGTGCTAAGGACTCTACGAGAAAATAAGTTGTACACCAAATTTAGTAAATGAAAATTTTGGTTGAGAGAAGTTCAATTATTCAATCACGTTATTTTTGCGGAAGGGATTAAAGTAGACCTTGATAAGATCAAATCCATGCTTGATTGGAATTTTCTAAGGAATGTCACTGAAATACGTAGTTTTCTGGGTTTCGTGAGTTACTACAGGCGATTTGTAAAGGGTTCGTCATGTTGGCAACACCTCTTACACGTCTACTAAGAAAGAAGGAAAAGTTTGAGTGGACAGAGGCGTGCCAGAAAAGCTTTAACAAGCTGAAAATAGTTTTAATGAAGGCCCCAATTTTAGCCCAGCTAGAGTCTGGCGTAGAGTACACCGTGTACACTCACACATCCCTAAATAGGATTGGATGTGTGCTCATGCAAGGAGGAAAGATCATGGTGTATGCATCTTGCTAGCTCAAGTCGCACGAGAAGAACTATTTGACCGCCTCTGGATGTACCAACGTCCAGAGTAGAAATCTTGCACAAAATATATTAAAAAGGCGATATCCGCAAGTATATGGGTTAGGTTGTAATATAGTTACAATAGAGTAGCTGAGTACTCCGAGATCGTACCCAAGGGAGGAGTGCACTAAATTAATCCTAACCTAAGCACAAATGGATCTAATTATTAATTTAAAAAGATTATATTACGATGAAGTATAAAAGATGGATTTTTAGGGTTTTTAATAATAAAAGTAAAAAGAACATAAATAAATAAATAGTGGGATATCAAATTGTAGAATTTATCAAATCCGAGCATGGGTGATTAGCTCACTTTAGTAATCATAATCAATTGTCACTTCGAGCTTCTTATTTAATCAATTAGTCGATACCCTAGCAGGATCTGAGGACGGGTTTTTGGAGTTAGCTCACCCTCGCGGGATCGCGACCCTTTGTCCCGTCCATTGTAGCACGTGTGTCGCCCAGGGCATAAGGGGCATGATGACTTGACGTCATCCTCACCTTCCTCCGGCTTATCACCGGCAGTCTGCTTAGGGTTCCAAACTCAACGGTGGCAACTAAACACGAGGGTTGCGCTCGTTGCGGGACTTAACCCAACACCTTACGGACGAGTGACGACGACCATGCACCACCGTGTGTCCGCGTTCGAAGGCACCCTCTCTTTCAAGAGGATTCGCGGCATGTCAAGCCTCGTAAGGTTCTTCGCTTTGCATCGAATTAAACCACATGCTCCACCGCTTGCGGGCCCGTCAATTCCTTTGAGTTTCATTCTTGCGAACGTACTCCCAAAGGGATACTTAACGTTAGCTAGCTGAAAGATCGCGGGTCGTCGACACGACGCCTAGTATCCATCGTTTACGGCTAGGACTACTTGGGGTATCTAATCCCATTCGCTCCCCTAGCTTTCGTCTCTCGATTGTCGATTGTCGGCCCCAGTGAGTGCTTTCGCCGTTGGTGTTCTTTCCGATCTCTACGCATTTCACCGCTCCACCGGAAATTCCCTCGCCCTACCGTACTCCGACTTGGTAGTTTCCACCTTTGTCGTGGTTGAGCCACAGGATTTTGACGGACTTAAAAGCCACCTCTGACGCTTTACGCCCAATCATTCCGGATAACGCTTGCATCCTCTGTATTCGCATGCTGGCACGAGTTAGCCGATGCTTATTCCCCAGATACCGTCATTGCTTCTTCTCCGGAAAAGAAGTTCACGACCGTGGGCCTTCTACCTCCACGCGGCATTGCTCGTCGAGCTTTCGCCCATTGCGGAAAATTCCCCACCGCCTCCGTAGGAGTGCGGGCCGTGTCTCACCCCAGTGTGGTGATCATCCTCTCGGACCACTCATCGATCATCGCCTTGGTAAGCTATTGCCTCACCAACTAGCTAATCGACGCGAGCCCCTCCTCGGCGGATTCCTCCTTTTGCTCCTCACCTCACGGGTATTAGCACTGTTTCATTGTTGTTCCCCTCCCAAGGGCGTGTTCTTCGCGTTACTCACCCGTCCGCCATGGAAACACCACTTCCGTCCGACTTGCATGTGTTAAGCATGCCGCATTGCGTTCATCTGAGCCAGGATCGAACTCTCCATGAGATTCATAGTTGCATTACTTATAGCTTCCTTGTTCGTAGACAAAGCCGGTTCGAATTGTCTTTCATTCCAAGGCATAACTTGTATCCATGCGCTTCATATTCGCCGAGTTCGCTCCCGAAATATAGCCATCCCTACCCCTCACGTCAATCCCACGAGCCTCTTATCCATTCTTATTCGATCACGGCGGGGCAAGGCAAAATAGAAAAACTCACATTGGGTTTAGGGATAATCGGGCTCGGCGATGACTTCCACCACGTCAAGGTGACACTCTACCGTGAGTTATATCCTTCCCCGCCCCCATCAAGAAATAGAACCGACTAATCCTAAGTCAAAGGATCGAGAAACTCAACAACGCCACTATTCTTGAACAACTTGGAGCCGGGCTTTCCTTTCGCACTATTACGGATACGAAAATAATGGAAAAGTTGGATTCAATTGTCAACTGCTCCTATCGGAAATAGGATTGACTACGGATTCGAGCCATATACACATGGTTTCATAAAACCGCACGATTCTCCGATCTAAATCAAGCGGGTTTTACATGAAGAAGGTTTGCCTCAGCATGTTCTATTCGACACGAGTAGGAGAAGCGGTATTCTTAAAAAATAGAGAAATCGAACCAAGTCAAGATGATACGGATCGCCCCTTCTTCTTGCGCCAAAGATCTTACCATTTAGAAGGAACTGAGTTACATCTCTTTTCCGGTTCCATTCAAGAGTTCTTATGTGTTTCCACGACCCTTTAAGACCCGAAATTTTGACAAATTTCTTTTCTTTTCTTAGGAACACATACAAGATTCGTCACTACAAGCAGGATAATGGTAACCCCACGATTAATTACTTCATTTATGAATTTCATAGTAATAGAAATACATGTCCTACCAAAGCAGAATTTGTAACTTGCTATCCTCTTGCCTAGCGGGCAAGGATTTACCTCCGTGGAAAAGATGATTCATTCGGATCCGCATGAAAGCCCAACTCCATTGCATTGCCGAATCCATGTTGTATATTTGAAAGAGGTTGACCTCCTTGCTTCTCTCATGGTACAATCCTCTTCCCCCGAGCCCCTTTCTCCTCGGTCCACAGAGACAAAATGGAATGTAGGACTAGGATGGCGCCAACAATTAATCACGGAAGAAAGGACTCATCGAGCGGGATCACTAACTAATACTAATCTAATCTAACTAATACTAATCTAATACTAATAGAATAGAATACTAATCTAATACTAATAGAATAGAAAAATAGAATAGAAAATACTAATATAATAGAAAGAAAAGAACTGTCTTTTCAGTATACTTTCCTGTTCGTTGCTGCTGGGCTTTACATAATCGATCGGATCATATAGATATCCCTTCAACACAACATAGGTCGTCGAAAGGATCTAGGAGACTCACCAAAGCACGAAAGCCAGGATCTTTCAGAAAATGGATTCCTATTCCCGAACCGCTAATCCGCTAAGATAACCCTACAAAATAGTTAATTAATCATACATTCACTCGCTAATTCCTCACAAGAGGATTAGTTCCTCATAGATATCATAAACAGTATAGACTTTATATATAAAATAGACATGAATAGCAATTCAAGAATATAAAGTTTAGAATAAGCTTGATTTGTATTGAATATAATATCGAATCCTCATAGAGTTTGATTAAGTTCAAAAATCCGATCTAATTACAAAAGCAAGAACAAAACTAAAAATAACTTAAATCCTTAGAAAAGGAAAAACTAAAAACTAAAACTATGAAGAAAATTATACAATATGAAAAGTTGTCCATAACATGTGTTAAATGAGCCTATTTATAGACTTAGAGTGGTCATCATCCTTAACCCTAGGTCAGCTGGCGTTCTTGTGTTTAATGTTTGATTGTGATAACCAAAACACCTTTGGCTCTTAATTATTTCTCGTACAATGGCGATGTTAAGATATCGAAGACAGTATGCTCATCTTCAAGGTATCTTTAAGGGTTTGTCGCGACATCCTCAGGCTATGTCACGACACCGAAGGGAGTCTTGAAATTCTTCTATTTTTCTCCCTATGTTGTGACATCTAACTTTTCGTGTCGCAACAACGACCAGTACTGAGTTAGCACACCTTCTAATGGTCTCCCGCACACTCACAAAGCATATTAGCTCACCCTTAAGCCTCGTTCGGCCCCTAAGGTCAATAAAATATTCAAATTACACGATTTATTGAATGTAAATAGAATTACGAAAACTTAACCAAAGTGCTTGTATTCAAGCTCATAAAATGCGAAAACTACTTTAATCTGCTACACCGAATTATGGCAGATCACTGTCCAACGCATGACTTAGAACTAGCAGCTGTAGCATTAGCACTAAATATCTGGATACATTATCTCTATAATGAGAAGTATCGCTCGTTTTTGAGCCACAAGAGCTTGAAGTACTTGATGACACAAAAGAATTTAAATTTATTCCAACGACATTGGATAGAGCTGCTAAAAGGTTACGACCTGACTATTGAGTACCACCTTCAAGCGAGTGTTCACATGTTAGATGATAGGTCACTAGCAAAATTGACTGTCTGTCCTACTGTTCTTTCTCAAATTCTAGAGGAACAGCTAAAAAATACTAAGTGTGAAGAGTACAAGAAGCAGTTAGCGTTTGGCGATACTATGAGATTTACCCTGGAAAAGGATGGTGAACTTCGGTATATGGGAAATATGTATGTGCCAGCAAGAAATAAATTGAGACAAACACTGTTAAGAGAGGCTCATCAAGGACCCATTTTGCTTTATCCAGGAAGTGTTAAAATGTATCGTGATTTAAAAAGCTTATATTGGTGGCTTAGAATGAATAGGAGATATCAGAATATGTTTCAAGCTATTTGGCATGCCAGCGAGTGAAGCCGAAACACCAAGTTCCCTTAGGGAAGCTGTATCCTTTAAAGATTCCAGAGTGGAAGTGGGACAAAATCACAATGGAATTCATTTCGGGTTTCCCTTCAGTCCTACCAAGAAGAATGCAACTTGGGTGGTTGTGGATCGAATCACTAAGTCAACCTATTTCCTGCTTGTGTGCACAAACTCTTCACTGGAAAAGTTGGTAGAGCTTTATTTATCGAAAATTGTACGACTCCATGGGATACCAGCATCTATAGTATCTGATTGAGATCCAAGGTTCACGTCAAGATTTTGAAACAACTACAAAAGTCATTGGGAACCAAGTTACAGTTCAGTACTGTCTTCCATCCTCAAACAAATGGACAATTAGAAAGAGTTATTCAAGTTCTTAAAGACATACTCAGAAGCTATGTAATAGATTTTGGAATCAACTGGGAAAAATATCTTCCATTGGCAAAGTTCGCATACAATAACAATTATCACACTAGCTTAGGAATGACATCTTTCAAAGCACTATACAGAAAAAGGTGTAGATCTCTCACCTGTTGGTTGGATCCCAATGAGAAAAAGATAGTTGGTCTTGACTTGGTGTGAGAAATGGAAGAAAAGGTTTCTATTATTTGAACTCACTTAAAAGCTGTTCAAGACCGACAGAAAACTTACGCTGATAGGAAGAGGGAAGATATTGTTTGAGGTTGGAAACAAGATGTTTTTAAAGGTGCCTTCCTAGAAAAAGGTAATAAGATTTGGACAAAAAGAGAAGCTAAGCCCACGTTTTATAAGACCATACGAGATACTAGAGTGAGTTGGTCCAATGGCATATAGATTAGTGCTACCACCAGAACTGTCGGAGATTCATAACATGTTCTACATCTCCATGTTGAGAAGATATCGATCAAATACAGACCATGTGGTACAAGTAAAATTCTAGAAGTGAAGCCTAACCTATCTTATGACGAAGAGGCTGTTCAAATTTTAGCTAGAGAAGTGAAAGAGATGAGGAATAAAAGAATTCCACTAGTAAATTTTTTATGGAGGAATCACAACATGGAGGAAACCACCTGGGAAAGGGAAAGTTTAATGAAAGAACAATACCCATGCCTTTTCACAGGTAAGAATTTTGAGGAAGAAATTTTCAAAGTAGGGGAAGAGTTGTACCAACCCACCAGCGTAGATCATACTAATATTTTTTTGGTGTATAATTGAGTAAGCCAGAGTAGTATTAGGGTGAATTATCAACTTAAGTTTTGGGTTGGCGTGTTTCATGAATTCTTTAATACACTATTGAGAGGTTCAGCTTGGTGGAATTCACCATTTGGCGAACTCTAAGGCTAACGAACTTTAGGGTTTGACTGACTCTTTTATAAGACGATCCATGAACCCTAGATGTTCTGGGCAAACTTGCTAGTTTGTGGAGTGGTAAGATTGCCTTATATGGAAACAATAGCTTGATGGGCATTGTTAGAGTTTAGTTTAGACCTAGTTGGAATTGAACTAGAGTACTGTAGATGACAACTTGATATGTTTAAGTAATCGAATAACCTATTTAATTGGTTGCCCAAGTGTGCAAGCAATGTTTTACCACTCTGATTAGTGGTAGTAGTTACATTTTGAAAGGGTTAGATTTCAAATCTTATTAGGTAAGCTTAGCCTCTAAATTCAAGGTTGATAATAGGGTCTTAGACCTTTCCAGTAAGCTTATTATCGTTGTCTGTGCTATAAAAGGGTGTCTATAACCAACATGTTTTACTTTTTTCTTTTCTCTCTGTGTTCTCTCTATGTCTTTAAGAAATTTATTTTAAGTCATCTTCTCTAGAGGAGACGAGGAAAATATCCAAAAGCTTGTTAAACACCATTGATAAGTATTACAGACTGGTAATTTTTTAGAAGCCCTTAGGATGTTGTCAAAGAGATTTACGTCTTTTTTCTAGTACATGCATGGTTAATTTATAGTAGATAAATGGTCTGATAATTATGATTATTTCTTATTTAGCTCAAGAAGCTAGAGAAGGTCTGAACGATCAAGGCAAAGGACCAATAGAGTAGATTTTATCCTGAAGGTTCTGGTAAGTTTCTTTTTGCTTCCTTTGGGTTTTAAAAACTCTATGATATCGAGTTGTGTAAGGTAAGTTGTCTCTGCTGAAAATATGTCAATGTGTTGTGTATTAACGAGTCAGTATTGTGTGTACATGGCCATGGTCACGGTTAATGCCCACCTTGTGTGCTAGCCTAGTACCAAACTATTTGCGATATGTGAAAATGTGGAAAGAAACTTTATTTGTGATGCCTTCGGTAAGGCAGCTTTATTGTAAACCGGACTGGCAGGTCATGCCCCAACGATATGGGAGAACACGTGTTCAATATGACAAGGAATATGAATAAATATATACGGTTTTGATTTTTGAATTATGGAGTTGAGGTTGGCACAAGGTTGGGTTAATGGTAAGCACATATGATTGAGAGAAGTATGTATGAATAACTAGCACGTGTCCACTGAGGATATTGTGTGTTATATTTGTGATGTGTGCACTAGTAAGCTATACTGGTAAATTGGCGTAGTGTTACAGTAAGACGAAGTTTAAAAAATCACTTTATCTTTTATTTGATCATAGGTAACCTGATAATTATGTTGTGTTTTTAAGAAACCGAGTAAGTTCAAATGAACTTACTCTATTACCTTTCTTTCCTAGGAAATTGAGTATTAGAAGAATATCTGTGGATGAGGGATTGTGCCAGAGTTGCGACTATAAGTGAGCCACTTATCCATTTTGTATCATGCATGGTTGTTCGACGAAGGGCGTATTCACACGTTTTGTGTTTAATTTGTGTTTTCGCTTCACGAATATATTATTTTGTCTTATAAAGTGTAATTGACCTTGTTTATATATATTTATAGTCGGCAAATTCCCTTGGTTTTGAAATTTTCAAAATTTTCTTTTCCTAAACGTATTCGCCTTTAATGGTAGAATCTAATTAATGAGTAGTTTAGTAATTCTTATTACTGTACTTAAAGATGTAATACCAAACTAGAAAGGATTAATAGTTTTAACGTAAAGGGAAATCCTTATAACTGTTTTTTCTCAAACTCTGAAACAAGTCCAGGGTTTTGAATCTATCAGTAATGCCCCAGTTCGTTGGGCCGACTGTTGACTATTTGGTATACACCATGTCTTCCTAATGGGCTAATGGATGTTACACTTATGGTAAATTAGGGCTACATTGGTAAATAGGAATAGGGAAAGTAATTGTAGATTTTTTTTTTAATTTGATAAGATTTGATTTTGTAATCTTGGAGACTATGTAAATCCTTTAATTGTAGATAGGCTTCGATCTCATCTGTTGATGTAACTCAATTTGTACCGTCGGTTTTAGGGGAGCTCAACTATAAATAGAGAGTCTCCCCCTCAATTGTAGTAATCCATTGAATCCGTTGTATTTCATTCTTTAGTAGTAAATACTAAATTGAAAGCATTTGCTCAAACACCTTGTGTGCATTACTTTTCTATGGCTAATCTGCTCTTTCAAGCTTCTTTTGTCTTTGAGATTGCTTCTGCTATATTTTGTTGCCTTAGAGGAATTCTGCGAGAATCCTCACTTTGTGAAAGTTAGGCTGACTTAAGCACATTTGAAGCAAAGGAATCGCCTAAGGCCACACGGATTGTCAGACTAAAAGTCTTGCCCCTTGACAGCAACAGAATATTAAAAGGGGTAGACATAAGTTTCAATAGCCTTGCAAGGTATCGTATATTCTCGGATCATTGGGCTAATAATTTCATCCCACGTCTCGTTGCTTAATTTGCAGCAATTACCACTCATGGGGGCAACCTACAGATGGTCTTGAGGCACGGTCACTTTAAAACTTACCTCTCAACTAGGGGAGGGGACTATTATTATACCTCTACCTCGATAGGGACACGTGACAACACAAAAACCAGTCGGAGAGATCCACGAGTAACCCTCTGCCTTGTATTGTCTAGATGGTCACTTAGTGACCTACTATCTCCCCCCCAACAGAAGGAACCATCCATTCTTAACCACCTAGTCGAGTCCTCTTTTAAGCCATCCATTATTAACAGGTGTGCACTCTTCAAGAGGGGACCACCCTAGAACTATCACCTCTCCTATAAATAACTTCAAAGCACATCATAAAAAAAGGGGTCTCTCCTTTCCTTCTAACAAAACCTAAAAGGCCAAGCCATCATCCTCTCCTCTCGATTCTCCCCTCCACCCTCCTACTTTTCCGACTCTTAGCCTGACATGGGTGAATCGATCTTCCTCGATATCATCTCCTCCTCTTTTTCCAACATCATTACCATACTTTCCTTTTTTTCAACCTTGTTGATATCTTATATCAACAAATATAAATTCAATCCGACTATAATGCACGTAATTAAAACTACTCCCTAATTTAGCGACTAATTAATTATGCGCCAACCGCTTTGGCATGCAGTTCAATTCACTTAATTTTTCCCCCAACTTTAGTTTTTTGTTCAATCATTTTCTCCCAACTAAAAAAGAAATTCACTTCATCTTCGAGAAGCCCCGAGAGTTAATGAATCTTTCTCGCTACTACAACTGAATTAGCTAAAATCCAAAAGCACTATTAGCATTGTTAAATAATAGTTCACTAGGATTTATAATTTCATACATATATATATACTCTCTTTAGCCAAGTAATATCATCATATTAAAAATAAATTTTAATTTTAATTTTAAAATTTCTAACGAAATGAATAATCTAAATGACTAATAATATATATATTTGAAGTTACAACTAATAAATCATGAATTAAAAGAACTAACAAATTATATCAACCATCATAAATAGAATTAAATCATTACAAGCATTAAATTGATAGCTTATGTAAAAGTAATTCAACTCAATTAATTTAATTAATCCATACATAATTTCGAGACTTAAATTTAAAAGCTTAAAATTCTAAAATAAATAATAATAAAGTTTCGTTAATAATAATGTATATATTTTATACCTTTTTTTAATAATAACTTATATAGTACTTCCTTGTTAGATTAATAAATGTATACATTGCCTCAAGTAATTAATTTGTTCATCATTGAATCAAATCTATTAGGATGGTCCACCGACAACATTGAATAATTAATTTAAATTTATCAAATGTTTAGCCGTGTTTTGTATTAAAGTTCGTTTGGTTTGTTTCATCTATCTAAACATGTTATTAAAATATATTCTAAAATAATTTTGATTAATAAAATTGGCTTATTAGAAAACTCTATCCAAAAGACTTGCATTCAACATAAGCCAGTTTTATTAATAAAAATATTTTTAATTATAAAATATATTATATGTTTGCATTCTTATTAGCATGTTTTGTTTTAAAATAGAAAATTATATTTTCAAATACATTTTATTGCTTTTTTTGGTTAACCCGTTGAAATGACATTTTACACTACGATCCATTAGTTATTGCTTCACCGACTAGCTTTGAAATTGCATCAGTGAACGCCACAAATAATGGGCCCCGACCAACTCCCTCGCTAGGTGCGTGCTTGTGCCTCCGGATGGGCAGTTGAAGCTGTACCAAAGATATTTAATGCGACATTTAGAAACCACTTATTTCTTCTGCTACTATATATACACATCTATGCTACCAGGTGTATGTCAACAACCTTTCTGCCTTTTTCTCCCTTTTAGCATATATACAATAGCAAATACAGCAATGGCTTCCAGTGGGCAGCTTCATGTGGATTTCGAGCTCAAGTCTCCTGCAGAAAAAGTGTGGGGAACCATTAGGGACTCCACCACGATTTTCCCTCAAGCCTTGTCCCATGATTACAAGAGCATTCAAGTGCTAGAAGGCGATGGCAAGGCCCCTGGATCTGTTCGTCTTATTAACTATGCCGAAGGTAACTAAAACAGTAACTTAAATTGCCAATTTAAATGCAATACGAGGCATTCATTGATGCAAATGTACCTAAGGGTTGGACTTCAAATTCTTTTTTTTTTTTTTTTTTGCATTTTTGTTTGCTTCATGGTAGGGTCTCCAATCGTTAAGGTATCAAAAGAAAGAATCGAATCAGTGGATGAAGCTGAGAAGAAATATGTTTACAGCATCATTGATGGGGATCTCCTGAAATACTACAAGACTTTCATTGGCAAGATCATTGTGGTTCCCAAGGGAGAGTCGAGCTTGGTTAAATGGTCCTGTGAGTTTGAGAAAGCAAGTGAAGAGATCCCTGATCCAAGCGTCATTAAGGAATTTGCAGTGAAGAACTTCAAGGAGATCGATGACTATCTTCACGGTAAGGCTTAGAGAGGCCAGGCCATGCCATGCCATGCCATGCCATGCCATGCCATGCATGCGCCTAGCCCTTCTTAATGGATTCTCTCATGTTTTATTAGTAATAAAATAACATGCAAGGATCCCACTTCAGAATATTTGCCTAGGATCCATCCTTAATTAGTTCATCTTGTTGAGTGGTGACTTCTTGCTGCAAAGTAATTCTGTTACTTTGTATTTTCAATAATAATTTATGTATTGCCATGGATTTTCTTAATTTCCTCTATATTGTTTGTGAACTTATGTTGCGCACTGGATTCAAAAAGGTAAAAGGAAAAAGAATGCAGCAAACAAGAGATAATTACATGAGCAGGTAAACAAATTAAAGAAACCTTCAAACAAACACCATAGCTGTTTTAAACACTCCAATACATAAATACAACATATACAATTTTTTTCATTTTTTTCACAGTTTTTTATTCACACAGAAACCACATATGACAGAGTCATTTAAAACTTAAGAATCTGTCCTCAAACCTCCAACAAGTAGGGGGAACACAGCAAGTAGATTTACATTTTACAGTGAAAGGCCATCCTATCAAATGTATATACATGTAATAGAAGGGGCTTCTGCAAAATCACAGCACCTTCTGGTTTGACAGGTCGGGCCTCTTGCTGTTGAATCCTTCTTTTTTTTTTTTACAGAAAAAAAGGGACACTTTCACTTGATTTTTTAATTCAATAATAGTTGTAGAGGTTGCTTGGCCTGGCTCTAGACTTGGGCATCTTCGTTTTCCTGCAACAGAGGGGCCTTGAGGTCTGAAATATCACCCACTTTTTCAACTTCACGCTCTTTACGAAGTTCCTCTTCCCTGATTTGTCCCCACATCACAGCATAATATCCCGTTCCTACTATTATTGTACCCATCACACTGTACAACCTTTTTGTGTCAACAACATATAAAGATTTGAAAGGTAAGAGAAAAGGGACAAAGATTTTAATTACCTTCCATAATGAAGACTGTTTGTAAAGAAACAGGTTCCAAGAACTGTTGCAAAGACTACCCCAAAGGGCTTGAACATAGGCACATAAAAAGGGCCTTTCATTCTCGTACATGCTATATGAACGTTGCTACGGATAATACTCCCAAATACTCCCTATAACCATCATTATGGAATCTATTAGTCACTAATTTTCTTTAACTTGTAATGTTTGGTGTTAGCCAAATTTCACTTTCTTTCTTTTTTTTTTTTTTTGGGGGTGGTCTTACTGTCACAATAATGAGTAGGAGATCCCGCTTGCGTTTCAGTTTCCATGCATCTAGATCTCCTTCCATGATCAAAGAAAAAACCAGGCACTGGATAGTCCCAACTAAGCTATAAGACGAGGCCACTTTCATCACTTGTGGATATTGTTTGACGGTTCCCATCTGACAAACAAAAAAGTTGTATTGTTTTTGAATGATAAAAGGAGGACAAGGTTTCAAGGCACAAAAACCAAATACTGAGCTTAGTTTATTTGTGGACCGAAACCTTGTACCTGAACAATATTCCATACTGAAATCGACAAGGTAGCAGCCGCAAGCAAAATACCCCCAAGAACCCAACGATCTGGCGTCGAGTAGAAAACAAAAAGTTTTGGTATAACTTGAAGGTGGTGGTCAAGTGAAACAGGTGATGGTCGTGTAAACGGGCCTTTGTATAGTTCTACAAAAATTGCACCTGCGATTGATATAAAAGTTCCAATCATTTTGGCTTGGCTGCTTGTGCTTCTCCAATCCAGCCTTGCCGTCCTGTGATAATTATGAAATTTCAGCCAACACTGAATAAGATGTTCCAATAGACAGTCTTTCTTTTTATCTAAGCATCCCACCACAATGATTTTGACCTTCCTTCAACAGATATTTATTTTCTTTATTTACAATATTTGAAATTTAAGAGTTACTAACAATTGAGTCCAATGGGCCGTGGTCTTCACTTCCTTTACTCTTTAAATCGTATAATGGAAGTGATAGGTTATTTCGTTTATCAATTCTTAGATTTAACGTAATCACATTTTGGATATATCTATAAAAAAATCATATAAAAAGTAAATGACAATTTAGTTAAAATGATAATTTTATTATATGCATCTTTTTATTTTTATTTTATATTTTATATAAAATAAAAAATAAATTCTTGTTATTTTATAAAATAAAATTTAATAATTTTTGACTTAATTAAAACGCGATGAATAAGTAACACTAAGCTAACTCACCGTATACATACCATTCAATATTCTAACTATATCATTATCAAGAATCATGCATGGGTGAACCCGTAGATATCTGTATTCAGTTTGTACTCGTCAACTTTGAATATTAAATATGTTTTCTCACTTCCTTTTTTTAAAAAGAAACTGAAATAGACAAATTAAAACAAAAAAGGAAAGAAAAATGGAGATGGTTGGGAGAAAGTTAAGAACCTGAGAATGATGGAAAGCAAGAAGGAAATGGTAGGCATCAAGAGGCCCATTGCGCATACAACGATTGGTGAACTGTAGCTTAACCCGAGAAATGCAAGGTTCTGAGAGATTGCAACCCTACAAATCAACACCAGGATATAGAAAATAAAAATAAAAATAAAAAATCAATCCTCACTTTGAAAATAGCTTTGACAGTAGCAGCAGGAACATTAGAAAAGAAGAGAAAACTACCCTGTCAAACCCATGAAAAAAATACGAAAGAGGAGTGGGAAGGTGAAGAGCGATTGTTCTATTCTGCAATTAATGGGAAAGAAACACTGGTGAAGAAGTGGGTTAATGGAAAATAAAGCATATGCATACGTCCTGTAAAGATACATGTAGAGCCTAGAGAGGGAGACACAGACACACCTTTCCCCACGATGATAAAGGAAGGAAAAAGGGAGTAGGAGAATGGAGCCAACAGCATTGGTATACACCACAAAAACAAAAGGGCTGATCCCAGCCGTTAAGGCTGTTTTGGCCAATATCGTCAATGCTATGGTGCAACCCTCCATTATGAGCATCACCGCAAACGGTGCCACTTCACTCATTCTCTCTCTCCTATAAATCAAAAACACAAAACAACGAGAGGTAATGAAGCCTAGCCTAGCCTCTCATAAAGTCAAGTTGTTCGCTTGTTCTTCTGGGACCGTGTGTGTGGGGATGCTATTTATAAAGAAAGAAAAGACTTTATTTTATGAGGAGAAGGCAACCACAGCCTCAGAGTAGCCCTTGGAAGAAGGGTGAAGCTACTTTGGAAGTGAAAAAGCGACTCGGTTAAATAGTTATCTGATTCCACCTCCAACCAGAGGCGGAGTTGCTGACATACGCATTCCTTTCTCTCTTTTTTAAATTTTCTTTTCTATTTGTTTAAACTAAAAAAGTTGGCTATATGTTTTCTTCTAATTCGTCATCAATAATTATGTCACACCATTAGGAAAATAGTAATATTGTTAATGATGTATCAAATGACAAAAAAATCTTTAAAATATAAATCTTTAGTTAACTACGGGCCATAATCTTAATTGTTTTTGATTTTATGGTTGAAGTTTATGGTCGACATTCACAATGGCCCTACCTTAAATGCATTATAATAAGCATATTGACCCATCCACATGCCTCAAGGGACCTAAACTTCTCAGCCAAATCTGTATGATTAATCCTACAGGCCAAGGCTGGTACTCTAGATTTAAATTTATGGCACAGGTGAAAAATAAATATTATTAAAATTCACATAAAAATTAATTATGATGGTAAATTTAATTATTTATTATGAATGATATTTCAAGTTATAATTTAATTTATATATAAAAATTATTTTAATAATTGCTTAGGAGGGTAAATAACAAATCAAACGATAAAAGAAGGCTAATGGAAGAAAATAATTAAATATATGTACTGATTTGCTACAACTCAAAAATTACGCAGCATTCAAGTTATTCATTAGCTTACAAATGCTTGATAAGGTGGTTTATTCTACTTTACTCACTAACGAAGCGTCCGCGCTGCTATATTAGATATTTTTTGTATCTGCCATGTTTTCTGATTTGAATATCAGTTATGGGAATATGAAAAGCAAAAACAAATTAATGATTTTTTTCATTCTATTTTTACCCAAAAAAAATCATTTCAACTTTTTATTTAACTTTTATCTTTTCTAATCCCTAAACTTATATTTTATCAAGTCACTTTAAAATGAATGGAAAAGTTAATATTTGTTAACTTTGTTGACGTAGCATACACGTGAATTACCACTTGAATGACATATTAGCATTTAATTAATTTTTAAAATTTTAAAATATTAAAAATTATTTTTATAAATTTTATATATTTTAATAATTTTGAAGATTTTAATTTTTAAAATAATTTTTGAATTTTAAAATTTTAAAAAATTAATCAAATGTTGACGTGTCATCCATGGGCATGCCATGTCAGGAAAGTTTAAAAAGTTAAATTTTACATCCAGTTTTGAGTGATTTGACAAAAGACACAAATTTATAGACTAAAAAATAAAAAAATTAAATTGAAGATTAAAATTTTTTTTAAATTAGAAGGGTCAAATAAGTTGTTATGCCTAAAAGAGTTATTATATTAATCAAAATTAGGATAGCAATCGTTAGCGCAAATTGAATATTTTTAAATATTTTATTTGTATTTTACAAATTTAAAAATATTCAAACTCGTATATTTTAATTATTATCTACACTAAATATTAACCCTCGAGTATTCATAATTTGAATCTATTTTACATTTGTAAATGACAAATTTACATTCTAATGTTTGAATTTATCTTTCTCATTACTCTTTAAAATTTCTTACTAAATACAGATATTTAATAGATTCAAATATCCGATGGTTAGCTTAATTCAAATAATAATACTTAATTTTATGTGGATAATAAGTATATTTAATTTTTAAACTAAATTTAGGAATTTAAATTCAAATTTTATAGAAATGGCAAATATTCAACATTCCTCAAATTGCTTTGCTTTTACATTAAGTCCAAAATTATTGGATTTAATTATCGCTATATTGGAAAATGGTGGTGATAATTAAGGTTGAATTTGGTTAATGTTTTTCTTTTAAAATTTTCATAGTATTTATATTATTTATCAAGTATTGAATTTACACTATAACAAACAGATGACTTAAGACGTGTCGAGATCTTGTCTTTTTAAATTGACTCGCATCAATATGTATATATGCACATAAATAGCGTTTCCTTAGGTAGGCACTGAAGAGACATCACCGCGAAGCGTCTCCTTAGACCTAACTTAAGGAGACGCTTCTGTCGCGTCTCCTTGGAACAAACCAATGGAGACACTATGTTGCGTCTCTCTAGATTACCTATGGAGACACTTTCTTGTGTTTCCTAAGATGTCGATTGTAGAGACATCGGTCATCATCTTCGTAGGTTTCTAAATTGTTTTGCACAACTTAAACACTGAAATGTTCTGTTCTTGCTTTCTTCCTAGGTATTTTGAATCTTGCTTTCTTTCTTCTAACGTCAATTTCTCATTCTCCTTAATTTTCGCTTTCTTACGAATTCACGATATTGGAGTAGAGACAACGGTATGTCCATCTTCACTATCTTGAAAATTTATCAATCCATATGATTTCAAATTCACTTATATCAAGTTTAATGGGATTCTTTTTTCTTTTTTTTACTTTTATGTATATATATACATTGCATGAATGAATTTGTGATATAAGTATTTCATGTGTACGTATGCAAATAATGAATAAGTTTGTTACTAAATTTGTTGTTTTAAATCGATTTTTTCTTCTTTGAATCGATTATTTGTTATTTAAAATTGATTCTTTACTTATTTGAATCGATTCATTATTGTTGTTTTAAATCGGTTATTTGCTTCTTTAATTGATTCATAATTGTTGTCTTAAATTGATTCTTTACTTCTTTGAATCGATTGTTTGTTGTTTTAAATCGATTCATTACTGTTTGAATTGATTCTTTATTATTTAACTCGATTCAAACTCCAACATAAATTCACTACTAATATTCATTTGGTCCCTTATCAATACTTACACTGGTGTAAGTAAGTTTTTTTTCCCTCAAACCTCTTGTTGAACTTGTCAGAGGCTCCCCCAATATTCTGTTAAGGGAAAATACGTATATACACCAGTGTAAGTAAGTTTATTGAATTGATTGTTTGTTGTCAAATATATAGGTATTTTCCTTTTATTCTTTAGAATTAACCAATGGAGACACTAGGCTGCATCTCTCTAGATTACCTATGGAGACACGAGAAAGTCTCCTAAGCTGTTGATTGTAGAGATGTCAGTCATCATCTCCGTAGCTCTCTTTCGATAATTTCTTTTATAAAATCCCACTAAAGCCCTCCTCTCCTATTCATCAAATTGTTGCCTCCAAATATTTTTCCCTCCTCTCTCCTCTTTAACTTTCCCTTATTTCAATTTCATGTGGAAGAAAACAAGAAAAGAATGGAAGCTCTCAATCTTCAACAACTTTCTACACTTCTTCGTACCCCATCTTTCAAACCCTTTTTGGTTCCATCTCTCTGCAATTCCTCCTTCAATTTTTATTTCTTTATTTATTGTTTTACTAATGAGAAGCTTACTTTGTATAGTTTATTTAATCCCAAACAGAGAAAATAGATGAAGCCTCTGACAGTCGAAAAACAATTGGTTATGGTTAGAAAATCGAGTTGTGTCGCCTTAAAACCCATCCCCGATTTACCAAGAAGTGAGTGATTTCCTCGATTCTCTTTCATGTGTTTAGTTAAAAATGAGGGCATTTTCTTACCTTGATCTCTTTAAGTAGGTTCTTGTGGATAAAGTGATGATACCTAGAAGGTAATGCTTGTTTGGAGTTTTTATTTTTGTTTGTATATTTTGGGTTTAATGGCTTTTTTATGGCAAATTTAAGGTATCTAAGCATAGGGATTTGTCAAACCGAGTGTATGCTTCAGATAAAGCTAGAGTAAAGGCTTTGGAGAAAGCAGGTAAATTGGAATCTGGTTTGGACACTCATTCTCCTATCTTCATTAAGTCCATGCTTCAATCACATGTTACTAGTGGATTTTGGCTGGTTTGTTTATCATTGTAATCTATTTCGTATATATATTGGTTTGTTTGTTTATCATCTCCTGCTAAAGATTCTAACAAATATATATACGTTAAGGATGTGGAATGGAGATGAGAAGGAGGAAAAATATATATGAACATTCAGCTAGCATGGATTTACATTAAAAATGGCTAATTTGCATGTTTTAGGCTCACGGACTAAATTAAATAAATGTAAAATTTTAGG
The DNA here is from genome assembly GCF_025698545.1 of Gossypium raimondii. NCBI lineage: Eukaryota > Viridiplantae > Streptophyta > Magnoliopsida > Malvales > Malvaceae > Gossypium > Gossypium raimondii. The sequence goes on along the minus strand of NC_068567.1, from coordinate 53,183,725 downwards.
GACAATTTTGTAAAAATGTCAAAAATGACCAAATTGCATGAAATGAATTGTTATATTTTATAAATTAATACATTGAAATAAATTATTAATATCAAGTGGGTTTAGAGCTTTAATTTTGTTGTATGATGATATTATAGAGTGATTTTGTTAAATATTAATGTTAGTATCAAACTGTGAAAATAGCTAAAATATTAGGGTTTGGTATTAAATTTCTATTTTATTAAGGGCTGTATGATAGCCTAGAATATTTTTATAAATTATTAATTGAGAAAAATTAGTTGATTTGATAGATTAACTAATTAAGGGACTAAATTGTAAAAGTTGTAAAAGCTAGGCAAATTGTGTAAATTCACAAAATTGAAGGGTATAAATTGTGAAATAAATTGGAACTGAAATATATGCTAATGAATGAGAAATTTTATATTTTAGATCAAGATTTCGTAGATATTCGTGAAAAAAGAAAAATAGCGAAATAGTCCCCAATTCCTACAATTATTACAATTCAATTCAGGTAAGTTCATATGGTTAAATTTTAATGTTTATTTATTAAATTGATGAATGTTATTATATATTTATTCATATCTATTGTTGAAAATAAAATTATTTTTAAAATTATGAAATTGAATTGAATGTTTAAAACGAGTGGAACGCGGGATTGAGTACAATCGTTTTGTGGCAAAGAATGAATTGACGGTAAATGCAAAGGATGAATTGACGACAAATTACCTAATTAAAACTGAGGTTCAGCATTTGTTGCGAACTTTCGTGTTTACTGTAACACCTCTAACCCGTATACGTCAATAAATTAGGATTACGAGGCATTACTGGACAAAACACAACCTAACACAGACATTCAGTAGAATTCAAGAATTTTACATCTATGTTAAATTATTCAAATATTAGGTAAGTATAATTATAAATTCTACTTTAACTTTTTATAACAAAACATAACATTTCAGTTCAGTTAAACCATAAGAAAAATAAGCTAATTTCGTATGGCTATTAATTATATATATACAGTACATTAAAATACGACTCCCAAAATATTATCTAGCCTATACATGCCATAAGTTAAAATTTAAACATTTCAATACCGAGGCAGTAGATAGAGTGATGATCTTCGCTAATGATCCCCGAGTCTGCAGCTTGATTTTTATCTATAAAACAATTGGACAAAAAAAATCAAAGTAAGCTTTTATAGCTTAGTAAGTTTATAACATATCTAAAATACATATAAACGAACATATGTATAAACATTATATGCTTATAATCAAGTTACAAACATAATCCTTAATTGTATATACTGATTGCTAGTATACTTATCATTTGCATTTCATCGAATGCATATCTATGATCTTTCAATTACATATGTCAGAAAACATATATTGTTACTTATCAACTACGTGAGCCAAATGCACATCTATACCTATAATCCACATATGCCGAATACATACATATATTCAATAATTTGCATAACAACCAATATATGTGCCTACTAACTAAATACAAAGATCCAAACGTTTATATGCTCATCAAATACATATAAACAAAATCATATATATATATGTATCAAATGCATATAATCACTTAATTTAACAGATTCACCGACACTTGGCCTGCTAGGCTTATAGCCTGATTCAGATCACCGGCACTTAGCCTGATAGGTTTATAACCTGATTCAGATCACCGGCACTTAGCCTGCTAGATGTATAGTCTGAATAATTTCACTGGCAATAAATCCGATTGATAGTGAGCTTTAACAAAAGAATCTCAATTCACAGAAGTTGTATCTCATATTTGTATATAAAATCCACATAAAATTCAACTAAATATTCATAACTTATATCTTTAAAACACATGGATAGATATAAATCTCAATCATCAAATCTAACTTAAATAATTCAATAATTCAACCGAAACACATTTATATATATAACCTCATACTTTAGATTCCACTACTAATATCATAAAATTTAACTTATAATATTCTATGTACCTTTAACATTTGAATTCCATATATACATATATAATTTCATATACCATTTCAATACAAGATCTTATACATGTACATATATACTTATTCGAATAACAAACATATATTACTCTATACTTATATTCAAACAAGAACATATACCTATATACTCATACATATTCGAATTTAAATATATATATATATATATATATATATAAATATAATTTCATACTTATACTCAATATAAATATTTATTCATAAGTACACATACTTATTCGCTCCAACTTATACAACTATTTTATACTAAATTCACACCTTATTCACACATACATGCATATGTTCGAATATATCTCATACCTTTGAAATTTCATACCTAAATTCAATACAACAAATTTTACATGTATATACATGTATATTCGAATATAATTTATACATATATGTTCATACCTAAATTTATTACAAGGACATTTATATGCATATTTGCATATTCATAGTCATTCGAATCTAACATATATATGTATACATAATTTCATACTTTCAATTCAAATTTTATACTTTTAAATTTTACTCAACAAAAATACAATTGATATACATACTCATAACTGATTTAATAAAATTAAATAGCTAATAGACTTACCTCGGATATCAGCGGACACGATCGACTATTCAACTACTTTCGTTTTCCCCTGGTCCAAATCCGTTTTCTTCGTTTCTTGATCTAAACATATTCAAATTTAATTTTTTTATTCATCAAAACATTCAATTAAATCCAAAAATACATAAATGGGCAAATTACCATTTTGCCCCTGACATTTTACACTTTTTGCAATTTAGTCCTTTTTGCACAAAACACAAACTACACAAAATTTGCCCATACTAAGCTAGGGCCGAATGTTCCTTATCTTTATACAAGTCCACACATTTCATTTATTTCACATTTTAATCCTCAAAATTTATTTTCACAATTTAGCTCTAATTTCTCAAATTCATTAAAATTCAAAGACAAAACTGTTAATCTATCACATATCTTTCATTTTCATCATCAACTATCACAAAGTTCAAGCATTCATCAATGGCACATTTCAAAATCATCAACAATTCACAAAATTAAAACATGGGTTTTGAAGAACACAAAGCAACGATCTCAAAACGTAAAATTATTAAAACCGAATAAAGAACTAACCTCAATCAAGCTTTTATATGACCGAATGTAGCTAGGTTTTCTTTCTTTTTCTTTTGTTTAATTTCGGCTAGTGAAGAAGATGATAACCCTAGAATTTTCTTTGTTTTTTAATTAAATATATTAGTTTTTTTATTTATTTACCTTATTAACCTTTAATAAATAATTTATATTTCATATAACATAAGGATATAATTGTCCATAGCCACCCACTATCATTTCAAATGGTCTAATTGACATTTAAGACCCCATTTTTAAAAGACAACAACAATTAGGTATTTTAGATTTAACCCTAAATTTTCATTTTACTCAATTAAACCATTTTATCGAATTGAACATTCAAAAGATTAAATTTCCACTAATTTTTCACACCTATAACTTAACATATAATAGACACTAAAAATAATATTAAAATATTTTTCTGATTCGGATTTCTGGTCCTGAAACTACTATTCCGATTAGGGTCAAAACCGGGTTGTTACATTTACTTTCTGTTTAGCTCCCACGAGCTTCTGTTAACTCATATGAGTTTCAGGTAACGCTTATGGGTTTTCGTTCAGCTCTTTTGAGCTTCAGTTTAACCCTTATGGGTTTTCGTTCAGCTCTTTTGGGCTTTAATTTAACCCTTATGGGTTTTCGTTTAGCTCTCATAACCTTCTGTTCAGCCTTCAGGATTCTGAAAACAATGTACTCATATCCATAAGTCGTTCTTCGAATGGTAAGTTATCGGGAGTTGTCTTGGATGTATATGAAGAAACAGTAAAAGATGATATGTATCATGAAATGTATATATACATATCAATATCTTGGTATGTTGATACATGAATATTATATAAGTTGAAACGAGTAATAAATTCAAGTGTGACATGTTGAGATAATAAGGTTATTGATGTTGAAATTATATGAAATATGTTAAAGTACGCTAACAAGTGTTGTTGTTTGATGCTTATGCAAGTGCCAAATTTCTAGTTGAATGGTAATATGTTTAATTACAAGATGCATTGAAATTGTAAGTGCTCAAATGAAAATATGCTTGTGCTCATGAAAGAGTGGTAAGGTTTAAGTTATGCAATTTCTTATGAAATGAGTTATCATGTGATTAATTTGAAAAAGATCTATGTTTAAATGCACTAGCTTGTAGTTATGGTTGAATGATATGCTTATTACTGGTGTGTTATGCATATGGAATGAGTGTGAAAAGTAAAGAAACGCAAATGAAAATAAAGAAAACTTGGAAGAGTTAAAGTTGTTTAAAATCCTACTATGCTAGGAATAATTTTTATAAATGATATTGTAGATTTATTCGCTTAGTGAGTTGTTAAATATAGCTTCAGGAGTATTGTGGTATCAATATTGGATTATTCTTGATATGTATAAATTTCATATTTGAAAAGAAATATTATGATTAAAGTTTATACGAGCTTACTAAGCATTCATTGCTTATGTATTTGTTTTCCTTTACTTTTCATATTATCGGAAGCTCGATTGGGTTGGAAGCTTGTCGCAGTTGTATACTCTATCCATTGGTTGTATCGGTACTTTTGAATGTTTTGATTTTGGTTATAATGGCATGTATAAGTATTTTGTTTAATAATGGCCTATATGTTGTCGAAACCACCTTTTTTGAAAAACAAAAAATGTAGTTGATGATTTTAAAAACGAAAATTGGGAGTCGCCATCGATTTTTTTAGAGGTGTGATCGGGTCACCTTGGAAACGATTTTAGGTCTACGAATTTTGAGAAAATAGGTTCGGGAGTCGGTTACGCATGAGGAAGGGTTAGCACCCTCGTAACGCCCAAAATTGGTACCGAATTGATTTGTTTAATGTCTCAGTGTCGAGAAAAGATTTTTTTTAAAAATGATCCTTCCTTTTTTATTAATGTTAATTTTATAAAAGATGCTTGGATAAATCGAGGCGAATGTTAAAGACCTCCTTGTCTCAGAGTAATAAAATGTCACGCCCAATACATTAGGACACAACATCTTTAATCCTCGAGAACAAGCTTGTCTTTTAATTTTCAAAACTCGTGTGGTGAAGTTTTAAAAAGGATATTCAATTGCTTTAAGTCAAATGAAAAATTGAAACCCAATACGTTAGGGTACAATTTCTCAAAATTCCTAGCATTGAGTATAGCTTTTATTATATTTAAAAAAAACCCTCATTTCGAGAAAACGACGTGTCACATCTAATATATTAGGACACGATGTATCGAATTCCTGAAAATGAGTTTTTGGTTTATGTGTATTGATTAAAGAAAATTTTTTATTATTTAGATTCAACTAGGAAAGTTAGAACCCAATACGTTAGGGCTCGCTTCTCTCGAGGATTCCAAATTTCGAATATTACGTTATTTTGAAAGCTTTTGGATGAAATGATTTTGATACTTAAATGATATTAAACGTAATTCTTTTGAACGAAATAAAAAGATTGAACAATGATGTACAATGCGAGATGATGATTCATAAATTAAAATGTATACTAATGAATGTCACACAATCAATAAACATAAATGAACAATACAATATAACAATGGTAAGAATCTCATATTATATGTTGGTAGATATTAATACTAAAAGCTAAAGAATTAAAAGGAATATCAAATAAATTAATATAAACAATCTTTGAAATAAACCAAAAATGAATAGCATACAAGGCGTAAATTGCAAATTTCTAATAAATCACATGCACAAGATTTTATCACAAACAACGATATATATACATACAATTTGAAATAGATTTAAAGGAAGATAAAATAAATACTATGTGAAATTTTGATATTAAAATGAATTTCAAGTAAAAAAATACATGTGTAATATACCAAATAATATACATACATTAATCTAAATAAGTAACATATATGAAATGAAAAGTTTAATGATAATACGAATGATACTAGAATTAATAAATAATAATGATATTATTACTAAATTAATTGATAAAAAACGAAAGGGATTAAATGAAATTAAAAACAGAATTAAAAGAGCCAAATGAAAATAAAATAAAGTAAAGGGGCCGAATGTAATGCGTGGATAACTTGGGGGACCAAGTGGGAAATAATCCCCGTTCCTCCAAAACGCAGCGTACAGTCTGGGCCAAGATGCAACAAAAATAAAATATGGGGGCTAAATTTAAAGGGAATAAAAAGACTTATTTAAACACGCTATAATAATCGAGGGACCACTTGCGCAAATCGCCCAACAAGGGTCAAAACACGCGGATCCTTCCTGGGTCGGGTCACCACATGGGTCGTAGGCCTTTAAACGGCGTCGTTTTGAAACCATTGTCTTGGCATCAAACAACGTCGTTTCTGGTGTTGTCTATAAACACACAAAAAACCTAAGTATTAGCCCCATTTTTCTTGAAAGAAAACCTAAAACAAAAGAACATCCCCCTAGGCGTCGCTTCAACACCGGAGTCGCCAACCATCTGGCTCTGGTCGGAACCAACGAGGGATTCGACGGTGGGCTTACCCAGGTACGGGCTCTTCCTCCTTTTATTTGATTACTCCGTTTATGAAAACCAATCCAAAGAAAAAAGAAAAGAAAAACAACAAAGAAGAGAAAAAAAGGAAACTTGAATCGGAAATCACCTAAAAAATGCTATACTTGCTGTATTTTTGAAATTTTTGTATCTCTGTATTGATGTTGTGAGTGTGCATAACGTTTACAAATTTTGGAAAATGGCTTTATAGCCGAAGATAAAATGAAAATAAAAAAAATACAACAAATATCTTTTCTCTTTTTTCTCTTTGCTGCTGTTTTCTGTTTGTTTTTTTTTTTTTGCTTGTTTTCTTGTGTGCAGGTTTGACCGTACGGAGCAATGGACGTGGAGGTGTGGCACGTGGTGGTGGTGCATGCGCGAGGGAAGGCCCTGGTGGCTGCGGCGTTGAAAGCTCGTTGCTGCTAGGGTTTGATGCTGATTTTTTCTGTTTTGGGCTATCGGGCTGGTAATTTGGGGCTGGTTTGGGTTAAAATGGGTTGGGCCATGTTAGGCTTATGTATTTGGACTGTTATTTAATTTGGTATTTATTTGTGCACCGGCCGGGCAAATATTGGGCCTTACAGCTGCCCTTTTTTGGTTATTGTCGTGTAACGGGAATGGAGCAAAGACTTAAAAAAAGGCCAATTTTGCCTAGTCGTGCTGGACCTTGGTGCTCTTCTTCTTCAAGTAGCCTCATTCCAACCTGTTGTATCTTCAGAGGCATAGAAAATAATCTTCCACCTATCCCACTGCGGGTTAGGACTTGCAATCTTCAACCTATTCCACTGCTGGTCAGGGAGATAGGACTTGCAATCTTCAACCTATTCCATTACTGGTCTGGGAGATAGGACTTGCAATCTTCAACCTATTTCACTGCTGGTCAGGGAGATGGGACTTGTGGCTTAAATCTACTTCCTTACTCTTAAAGATAAGATTCGCCGTCTTCGATCTGCTCCGCTACTACTTAGGGAGACAAGATCTGAAATGTTCATTGATCTGTTCTCTGGGGAACATGACCTGTATAATGAACGTAATTATGCCTAATAATTAGGATGTCATGATTAGAATGAATCAAATACTCTTAACTAGGTATGTATGGATGATGTTTGCATGAATGCAGAATATCATTTTTTAGAGTGATCCTTCTTTATCGCTCAAGTTGTCATTGCTTGACATTTATTAAGGCTTTAACTCTGACATGCTACAACGCCTTCTCGCTTGACCAGCTTTTCTGAAGAAACATTTAGCCAAGTTGCTCCCCACTGTAAACCTTAAAGTTTAATCCATTGGGGCGCCAAAATTTGTACCATCATTCTCCCACCGTAATCCAAGGGTAGAAATATGTGGCTTTTCCTCAATCATTCCCTATTTCAATTCAAGGATAGAGAAAATGAAGGCTTCTCCTCTCTAAGGAAACCCCTTTTATTGCCTGGTGATTCTTGCCTGCTTGTTCATCGAAGCCTTATCACCGACACGACATCTTTTCATTTTGTTCAATCAATGCTTGGTTAATAAAATCTGAAGGGACAGTCTTAATTTAGACTTTTCTTCCTTTAAACCTGGTGCGTTCTAAACAATAGTCCTGTTTCAGGTTACTGTATTATTTAGAAACTTATAGAGTAATATGCAAAACTTCCATTGTGAAATTTTTATTAGTCCATTAATCATTATTCCAAAGCAACATGCTTGCGATAAGAATGTAATGATGGGTAGAATAATATTGATTTGAGAACCTAGCTCGAAACGAATAAGTTATCAAAGATAGTAACAAATGAATTGATTGGTAACGCGTATCTTGCAAAAGAATGAAGTATTCCAAAAATGATAAATTCAAATATAAATAGTATGAAGACTAGGTGCCTCAAATATCGCAGCTTGAACTTCTTTGCACAAACTTTCTGAAGACCCTTCTGATGTTGACATGTGTCTAGAAGATCTACAGTACTCTGTTGATGCCCCAAGACGTCGCTTACCCTTTTCTGTTGGTTCAAGTATAGCAAGATCATCACATGCCTTAATTCGGTCAATAATTCAAGTTGTTCGGATCACCTTGTGCCCCATTCAGATCCAAAATTTGAGCCGCCCCTTTCGGGTTTTCAACTCAAATCCCTTTTGGTCTCAAGGTGCCTTTTGCAGGTTTTCACCTTGGCTTCTCCATTTTTCTTTTTCATTTTTCATCTCTTTTTTTCAAAGCGCCCATTGCGGGTTTTCACCTTGGTCCTTTCTCCTTTCTATGCGAAGTATTTCTTGACTGAGTCCTAGTTTACCGGATTGGGCAGGCTTTTACCATCCATCTCGCTCAAAATCAAAGCTCCTCCTGAAAAGGCCTTCTTTACGACATAAGGGCCTTCCCAATTTGGCATCCATTTCCCTCTAAAGTCTTTTTGTAGAGGAAGGATCTTTTTCAACACCAAGTCCCCCTCCTGGAATTCTCTGGGACGAACATTTTTGTTATAGGCTCGCATTATTCGCTTCTGATACATCTGTCCATGCTGAATGGCTTTTAGCCTTTTTCCTTCTATTAGATTCAACTGATCGTATCGAGATTGGATCTATTCAGCCTCATCTAACTTTAGTTTAGCTAGCACTCGAAGAGAGGGGATCTCAACTTCAATGGGTAGTACTGCCTCCATCCCGTAAACTAGAGAGAAAGGCGTTGCTCCAGTAGACGTCCTAATAGATGTTCGATAGGCAAGAAGAATGAATGGTAACTTCTCATGCCAGTCTTTGTAAGTCTCAGTCATTTTCCCCACAATCTTCTTGATGTTTTTATTAGCTACCTCCACTGCACCATTCATTTTCGGGCGATACAGTGACGAGTTGTGGTGTCTAATCTTGAATTGACTGCAGACTTTCGCTATTGTGCTATTTTTCAAGTTCAGTGCATTATCAGATATGATTCTTTCAAGCATTCCATATCTACATATGATCTCTTTTTCAAGAACTTGCTGACTGCTGATTTCGTGACATTAGCATATGAAGTAGCTTCTACCTATTTAGTGAAATAGTCAATAACCACGAAGATGAAACGATGCCTGTTAGAAGCTTTTGGCTATATGGGCCCGATAACATCTATTCCCCACATGGAGAAAGGCCATGGAGCAGTCATAACGTGAAGAGGTGACGGAGGTGCGTGTATTTTGTCCGCATAGATTTGGCATTTATGGCACTTCTTGACATAATCAATGCAATCTCCTTCTACGGTGGACCAGTAATAGCCGAATCTCATAATCTGCCTAGCCAATGTAAATCCATTAGCATGTGTTCCACAAATGCCCTCGTGGACTTCTTCTAGGATTTTCTTGACTTCCGCATTATCCACACATCTCAGTAGTACTTGATCCTTCCCTCTTTTGTATAAAATCTCTCCATCTAGGACATAGTCTATGGCTAATCTCCTTAATGCCCTCCTATCATTCTCTATGGCATGATCAGGGTACTCGCGATTCTTCATGTATTGTAATATGTCTTGGTACCAAGGATGACTGACCTTTTTCTCTTCCTCGATATTGTAGCAATGAGCCGGGGTCTCATAAATGCTCATCCGAATAGGTTTCATATCTTCTAGCTTGTTTACTTTGATCATAGAAGCAAAAGTGGCTAATGCATTAGCCATTTGGTTCTCATCTCGTGGGAGATCGTGGAAAGTAATGTCATCAAACTCTTCCGTCAATTCGAGGACCAACTTTCGATACCTGACTAATTTGAGGTCTCTCGTCTCCCATTCACCCTTTAGTTGGTATATTACCAATGCAGAGTCCCCATATACCTCTAACGTCTTAATTTTATGTTCTATAGCTGCACAGATGCCCATGATGCACGCTTCATATTCGGCCATATTATTTGTGTAATCAAAATCCAATTTACTGGTGACAGGATAGTGGTCTCCAATTGGGGATACCAGGACTGCCCCAATCCCATTTCCTACGACATTTAAAGCTCCATCGAAGTTTAGTTTCCAAGGATGATTTTCTTGAGAACCTTGTTCAGCAGTTTCCACGCACATCAAATCTTCATTTGGGAAGTCAAAATCCAGAGGTTCATAGTCTTCTAAAGCTCGGCTGGCTAAAAAGTATGCTATTGCACTCCCTTTAACAGCCTTCTAACTTACATAGACTATATCAAACTCGGAGAGCAAAATCTTCCATCTAGCCATCCTCTCATTCAATGCAGTTGAATCCATCATATATTTTAAGGGGTCTAATCTTGAAATTAGCCAAGTTGTATGGTAGAGCATGTATTGTCTCAATCTTCGCGTCGTCCAGATCAATGGACAACATAATTTTTCAATAGGCGAATACCTCATTTCACAGCCGGTGAATTTCTTACTAAGCTAGTATATCGCCTTCTCTTTCCTCCCCGTCTCATCATGTTGGCCTAACACGCATCCCATTGACTCATCAAACACCGTTAAATATAGGATCAGTGGTTTATTCGGGTTAGGTGGTGACAAAACTAGGGTACTGGACAGGTACTGCTTTACTCTGTCAAAAGCTTTCTGGCATTCTTCATCTCATACACCTGGGTTATGCTTCTTTAGAAGACGAAATATGGGATCGCATTTCTCAGTTAGTTGCGAAATGAACCGAGCAATATAATTTAGCCTTCCTAGAAAACCTCGAACCTCCATTTGAGTACACGGTGGAGGCAATTCTTGTATTGCTTTGACTTTGTCTGGGTCAATCCCAATCCCTTTTTCACTGACTACAAACCCCAGAAGCTTTCCGGATCTAGTCCCAAAGGTACACTTGGCTGGGTTAAGCTTGAGCTGGAACTTTCTTAACCTTAGAAATAGCTTTCTCAGGACTTGCACATGCTCCTTCTCTGTCTGAATTTTGCAATCGTCGACATAGACCTCTACTTCTTTATGCATCATATCATGGAAAAGGGTCACCATGGCTCTCTGGTAGGTAGCTCCGGCATTTTTCAAACCAAACGGCATCACCTTATAATAGAAAGTTCCCCATAGGGTTATGAATGTGGTTTTCTTCATATCTTTGGGATGCATCTTAATTTGGTTATATCCCAAGAAACCGTCCATAAAAGAAAATAATGAGTATCCTACCGTGTTGTCCACCAATGTGTCGACGTGAGGCAAGGGAAAATTATCTTTCGGGCTGGCCTTATTTAAATCCCTGTAGTCTACGTACATTCGTACCTTCCATCTTTCTTAGGGACTGGTACGATGCTGGCCACCCATTTTGAGTACTTGACTACTTGTAGGAATCCAGCATCGAACTATTTTTGCACCTCCTCCTTTATCTTTAGTACCACATCAGGCCTCATTCTCTTGAGCTTTTGCTGCACTGGCTTGCAATCATCTTTTATAAGGAGACGGTGTACTACAATGTCAGTATTCAGACCAGGTATATCTTTGTATGACCATACGAAGACGTCCTTGAACTCCTGAAGTAACTCGATGAGGTCTTGCTTCGTTTCTTCGGTTATGCGTGTTCCCATCTTTACTATTTTTCCTTCCTCAAGGGTCACAATCTCCACCACTTCCTTATAAGGTAGGATCTGTTTTTCCTCCTGCTCTACCATCCTCAATAGGTGTGGAGATAAGTTACTATCTATGTCGTCTCCAAAGTTTTGAGATCCATCTAAACATATGTCTTGTTCAAAAAGGTTTTCTGGGTCCATCGCAGAGTCACTCATGTTATTGATATCCGAAGACCTGTTACAGGTACCAAGGAGTATACAACGAATGTGAAAATTTAAGTATATTTATTCACTTGGTATGATTGATAAAAGAATGATTTGGAAGAATATGAAAGAATCCGCAATAAGTACTCATATAAAAGAACGAAAGAATCTTAAAGGGAATATCTGTTTCAAATAACTGCAAAGATGAATTTTATTAAGATAATGATGTTCGAACATAAGCCTATTTCACAAAGGAATTCTCATTGTTTCTAGGCTAAAAACAAGTGTGTTCTGAATATTACTCTGAGAAGGCTCTAAAAACTTCAGGTATCTCTTCTGCAGTCCAATTATTCAAAACACTCCCAGGTTCATAGGGATGGTTATCCAATAAGGTCCCTTCTTCATTTGCGTCCTCATGAATGGCGTCGATGTGAACATTTTCCAACATCTCATTGATGCTTTCTTTTATCGGTATCCTTCTCTGAGGATGAATAATCCCTCCTGATACAAAAGTCTCGGATATGTGGGGAAAGGTCATAGGCTCCCACTTGACTTCTTTTCCGCTCAAACGTGTACTTCTTCTCTCCTGTCTCTTCTCTGTTTCCTTCTTCTTTTGTTTCATATCTGGTCTGTAGCCCAGGCCAAAGTGATCAAACTTGTCCTTCAGTACTGGCGCCTCAACTCTTCCTTGTAGATGCCTTCCCAAACCTCTTTCTGGCAAGGCTCTCATTCCTACCATCAACTGCAGACCCATTTTTGTGGTCTTGGATATTCTCGATACCAGGATTTTATCTCCCTCGGTAATAAACTTTGCGTTCACGAATTCTAAAGACTGGAAAGAACATCCTAGTGCCTCATCATCGGTCTCCACATATGGTGCATTGTTAGTTACTGTTGCGATGATATCTTCTTCAGCACTTATCGTCACCAATCGACCTTCTGACACAAATTTCAACTTTTGATGAAGTGATGACGACACAGCCCCTGCCGAGTGTATCCAAGGTCTTCCCAACAAACAGTTGTAGGAAGGTTTGATATCCATTACCAGGAAGTCTACCTCATAAGTGGTTGGGCTAATTACCAACGAAATCTCAATTCTTCCCATGATTCTTATTTCCGTTCCATTAAATGCCCTTACTATATTCTGACATGCCCTCATATGTGAGCTATCCACAGGTAGTTTATCTAGGGTGGACTGGGGCAATACATTTAATGTGAACCCATTATCAATTAGAACTCTCGGTAACGTATACCTTTTACATCGGGTGGTAATGTGCAAAGCTTTAGTTGAGCCCCTTCCTCCATGAGGTATTTCGTCATCATTAAAGAAGATAAAATTGTCAGCACTTATATTGTTGACCAACCGATCCAACTTATTGACTGAAATGTCGTTGGCTACATACGTCTCATTCAACACTTTCATCAACGCACTTCGATGTGCCTCAGAACTTAGGAGCAAAGCTAACACCGATATACGCGCTGGTTGTTTATGCAGTTGTTCCACAACACTATACTCACTGTGTTTCAGAAATTTTAAGAATTCCCTAGCTTCTTCTTCTTGTATTGGCTCATTGATCAACGGTTCAGGCACGATTACTTTTCTCTCTTTTGCTTTTTTGTCGAAGCTCCTTCTTTTTTCGATTCTGCTCGGGGGTTTATGAAGTCGTAATGCTTCCCACTACGCATGTGAAAACCTATACCTTGATCCCCTTCTGCCATAGCAGCCGAAGTCTCCTTTCCTGGAACAGCTGTGTTGCATTGATAGTTCCATGAGACTTTCTTACTATCTTTGTAAGGGAATGTTGCAGGTTTCTAAATGATGATTTTCGATGTTATACACGTCCTAACTTCACTATTCTTAGGTCGTGAAATGATGACCACAGGATAATTAGCTTTTGGAACTCCCGCCGTTAATTCCGAGGTGCATATGTTTCCTTCCTCTTGAACTTCTTCATAAAACTCCGTCTCTTTGTTATCTATCATTCCTTGAACCAAAGTTTTGAATTCTGTACATTCCTCTATCTCGTGTGGTGGAACTCACAGTAGTTCTCTTTCTGTTCATAACTCTTTTCCGAATCTGCAATGATTAACCCCCTTTTTTTCATCTCCTTTCAGACTCATCTCAAAGGGGTTCTTACATCTACAACGTCTGTCTTAACATTTCTCCCCATGTTTCCACTCATCATGTTCATCTCGTTATGATTAGGCAATGGGTCTTCTGCATTGGGCGAATCATCTAACTTGACAACACCCATACCGATCAGTTTCTCAACCAGTTTCTTGAAGGCTATGCAATTTTCTATGGAATGCCCCATAGTCCCCGCATGGTAGTCGCACTAAGCACTCACATCGTACCAATTAGGGTACGACGGTTGTAGGGGTTTTAGATAAAGAGAGGCAACAACATGTGCATTGAATAACCTCTGATACGGCTCCTTATACAACATTGGGATTGACGTGAACTAGAGCTTCTCAGTGCTTTGCCTCGTTCCAGATTCTTGTCTTGATGAGCCTGACTGGTTGGCTGTAACCTTCCTAAGTTGATTCACTGTAATCGACTTTGAGTAACCTTTTGTTATATGTACTCGCGTTGTTTATCTCATTCTCCTTTTTCTTCGAAGCTAACCTTCGGTTACTTTCTCCTGCATCAATCTTCCCGCTTCTGATAGCATTTTCGATCATTTCACCATTCATGACTATATCAGAGAAGATTTTGGCGACACTTCCTATCATGTGTGTGATAAACGGGGCTTTCAAGGTGTTAGTGAAGAGCATTGTCATCTCTTTCTCCAAGAGGGGTGGCTGAACTTGGACTGCAACCTCCCTCTACCTCTATGCATACTGCCTAAAACTTTCGCTTGGCTTCTTTTCCATGTTTTGCAAAGTGATTCTATCAGGAACCATATCTGTCACATGACTATATTGCCTCATGAATACTTGAGCTAGGTCCCTCTATGAATCAATCTTGGTACGGCTCAATTGATTGTACCATTTGGACGCTGCCCCTACCAAACTGTCTTGGAAGCAGTATATTAGCAGCTGATCATTGTTAATGTAGCCAGTCATCCTTCTACAGAATATAGTGATATGAGCTTCGGGACAGGTAGTTCCATTGTATTTTTCAAATTCAGGCATTTTGAATTTGGGAGGAAGTACTAGGTCCGGGACTAAGCTTAGATCCTTAGCGTCAAATCCCTGATTACTATCAGTGCTTTCTAAGGCTTTGATTTTTTCCTGCGACCATTTATACCTATCTTCCCACTGTTTTGGCAATTCCACATTCGCCTTTTCTTCTTCAGCTGTTTCATCAAAATCGGGAATAATAGGATTAATTGGGTTATCTCCCGGGTGTAAACTAAATCCTCCCTGGAAAATCATAGGGATTGTGACACCAGTTTGTAATTGTTACGGCCTAATTGTGACAGACGATCCTTTCGGGTATATTTTAGCATCGGTTTATGCATTTGGTGGAGTAAAACTCGGAGAACACAACGGATCCTCCTTACCTTCTCCAGGATTGGCCATAAGGCCCTTTCCCTTGTCTACTCTTCCTGTCAGTAGATGGGTTAACTCAGCCATCGCATCTTTTTGAGCTTTGATCAATTTTTCCATCATGTCTTCTTGGATTTTATCTAACCGCTTTTGCATTTGTTCTTGTAACCGTTCTTGCATATCCTTTTGCATTTGCTTCAATTTCTCTAATCTTTGGTCCATTTCCATAGTTTTCCGGCGAGTACCGTATTAGTGCTTAATTGGTGAGCTTTTATCGGTTTCCAGATTAGCTGTAATGATTTTAACCGATCAGGGTCTTTTGATGGACTCTAATGCATATGATGCAATGTAAGATGAATGCATGAATGCAAAGAGGCGTCGATTCTGATTCAATTTCATTTAGAAAACTTTACTAGAAAACAAAATTCTTTACATAAAACAGAGTACATATATGGTTTTGCCCTAGTGCTTAGAACTTTAATTTTCCTAAGTAACGAAGCTAATTCCTATCTTTGACTTGATTCCAGCTCATACTTTACGCTCAGTGCATCGACTTGTACCGCCAAAGTCTGCAGGTGATCAGCTACCTCTCGAATTTGAACCACGGCTTCTCCCATGATACGATCTCTGTTTTTGACTTGATTCTGAAAGTAGTGAAGTTGCTCTCTCTGACGACTTTTGTTGGTTTCCAGGTACTTTGTTCGTATTTCACAATTTTGTAATGTCGATTCCAACTCTTCTATTCTTTCTTTCATTTCTTCGATCTTGCTCAAGCTCACTCTCAATTCCATCGCAGAATTTCGACTTTGGTACTGATGAAGAGACCTTTCTAACTCAGCCACTCTACCTTTTAGTTCACATTTTTCCTTTTGGTTCTCTGACAAACTCTTCTCTAAATCTCCATTTCGCGTCTGAACCTCTCAGAATTTCTTTGCTCATCCATCAGCCTTGATCTTTTCTTCTCGAATCTCTTGACGCCATTGTTCTGAAGTTTTCCCTAGCCCAGCAGTTCTTATTGATAACCTCAACTTCTTATAGTCTGTCTTCAAACTGTCCAGATCTTCCTCAGCTTTGTTTTTACCTTTTCTTAATTTCTCAGTCTCTAACTTTTAAACATCCACATCTAATCCCAAGTGCATCTTTTCTTTTTCCAACTGCTCGATCTTTTTTTCAAGCTCTGCATTCTTCTTCTCAAAATCTTGCTTGATAATTTCCAATTCAGAGGAAACAACCCGCAAATGTTCTTATATCGATGGACTATCTCCGTGACCTGGTCTTGGGATATTATCATTGATTCTTCTAACCCACCATTCATAATATTCAGGAGTCGTCATCGGGCCTACGGCTAATCTCTTCATCCGTCGAGTTTGGTCCCATGCATTGGTTATCTTTCGAATCTTCTTTTTATAGCCATTGTCTTTATATGAGAATTCGAACTCAGTTAAGCCTTGGGTCGCAGGTATAAACTGCCTTGACCTGTACTGTCTTAGCACCATCAATGGAGCATAACCGACAGCTCCCCAGATTCCAAGTAACGGGACTCAATCAAAATTTCCACATCGGTACAAGATCTCATCCGGAAGCAACCACGGGGCTCTCCACTCAATGTCCTCCTCACGAAGATTCTGAAGAATGACCAACCATTTCTCTTCCGAGATGTCATCTCTCCTTGGTGTAGCTGCTACCTCTTTTAATGGCGAATAATTTTCAGAGAAGACTCGATACGAAACCTTATCAATTTTCCAAAAATGACTGTGGAACCATGCAAGTAGAAGCTGCACACATCTGATGAATCTGCCTTCACTCGTCCTTCGACATGCATTCAATGACTTGAAAGTTTCTGCCAAAATTGTCGGTACTGGTGTAACCCTCTTATCAAGTCAGTCAAAGAGATCTGAGGTCGCCTCATATACGTGCCCTAGTGCCTTAGGGAAAATTACTAGCCCATAAATGCTCAGAGCAAAGACATCGACCTTTTTCCTCACATCAGGGTGCCCCAAAATCAACTCTTGCAGGTTTTTCCAAGCGATGCATTTGCTTTCCCCCTTCTACTTGATCCGTGCTGTGACCCACTGCTCACTCATTCCGGTGATGTTCATCAACTTCTTTACAAAGGTTGGGACATTAACGGCTCTAGAGTAGACTTTATCGACTTGGATCTTTGGGCAACGTAGCGAAGCTATATATTCTTCTATAGTGGGTACCAAATCAACCCTTCTAAAGGTAAAACAATCATACGCAGGGTTCCAAAACTGAGCGATGGCCCGGAACAAATGTTCGTCTACCTTAATGTCAAGTAGATACGGTAAATCCCCATAACTAGAGTTGAACAATTGCTTAGTTTCGTCATTCCAATGCTCCCATATTACCTTTAATTCCTGAAGGCTATTTTGCGTTACACTGATTCGGGTGTAGTCCCATAACTCCGACGTGTACCCCCGGCTAGACTATCTCCTTTCCCTGATTGTGTTTTCTCTGACCATACACGGACAGCAGCATTGTCCTCTACTTTATCAAGAAATCCGTTCTCCATGCGAAGCTTTCTAATTTAGTAATCGAACTTGAATCGACACTCTTTTGAGTATGAAATGACATGCAAACATAACAAAAACACCATAAGTTAGTGCAACATAAAAAGAAAACTTCAAGTAAGTAAAAAGGAATCAAACACCTATCGGGGCAACCGCTAGGGTTTCCGCAGTAGTATTAATGGTGGGCTCCTAGGTTTTTCTATATGCAACTCGGTTCTAAAGTTAAGGTACCCGAACCAGCAGATTCCTCGATCCTCACCCATTATAGGCTCATACGGACCGAGTTCGGTTCAGGGGAATACATTTCCCTATGGCTGCACAGAGATGAAAATCTCACAAAGACATAGGTACGGATGTATCCCAGAAGCGGTCCACTATCCTGCACGGAGGTGAAAACCTCATGAAGGACTAGTTTTTCACTCCCACTTAAAAGGGTAAGACTAAACAGTCTTCATGCAATATGATGCCAAGATATAAAACTCGATTTACAGTGATCATACAATCAAGTGCAAAGGGAATATTGTAATTTTTCAAATCAAATTTTCAATTTTCGACAATAAGACAAAAACAATCAATTTTGCGGCTTGACTCTCTAAATGTCCCCAGCGGAGTCGCCAAGTTGTCAAAACCACCTTTTTTGAAAAACAGAAAATGTAGTTGACGATTTTAAAAACGAAAATTGGGAGCCGCTACCGATTTTTTTTAGAGGTGTGATCGGGTCACCTTGGAAATGATTTTAGGTCTACAAATTTTGAGAAAATAGGTTCGGGAGTCGGTTACGCACGAGGAAGGGTTAGCACCCTCGTAGCGCCTAAAATTGGTACCGAATTGATTTGTTTAATGTCTCAGTGTCGAGAAAAGATTTTTAAAAAAATGATCCTTCCTTTTTTATTAATGCTAATTTTATAAAAGATGCTTGGATAAATCGAGGCGAATGTTAAAGACCTCCTCGTCTCAGAGTAATAAAATGTCACGCCCAATACATTAGGACACGACATCTTTAATCCTCGAGAACAAACTTGTCTTTTAATTTTCAAAACTCGTGTGGTGAAGTTTTAAAAAGGATATTCAATTACTTTAAGTCAGATGAAAAATTGAAACCCAATACGTTAGGGTACAATTTCTCAAAAATCCTAGCATTGAGTATAACTTTTATTATATTTTTAAAAAAAACCCTCATTTCGAGAAAACGACGTGTCACATCCAATACATTAGGACACGATGTATCGAATTCCCGAAAATGAGTTTTTGGTTTATCTGTTTTGATTAAAGAAAATTTTTGATTATTTAGATTCAACGAGGAAAGTTGGAACCTAATACGTTAGGGCTCGCTTCTCTCGAGGATTCCAAATTTCGAATATTACGTTATTTTGAAAGCTTTTGGATGAAATGATTTTGATACTTAAATGATATTAAACGTAATTCTTTTGAACGAAATAAAAAGATTGAACAATGATGTACAATGCGAGATGATGATTCATAAATTAAAACGTATACTAATGAATGTCACACAATCAATAAACATAAATGAACAATACAATATAACGATGGTAAGAATCTCATATTATATGTTAATACTAAAAGCTAAAGAATTAAAAGGAATATCAAATAAATTAATATAAACAATCTTTGAAATAAACCAAAAAATGAATAGCATACAAGGCGGAAATTGCAAATTTCTAATAAATCACATGCACAAAATTTTATCACAAACAATGTATATATACATACAATTTGAAATAGATTTAAAGGAAGATAAAATAAATACTATGTGGAATTTTGATATTAAAATGAATTTCAAGTAAATAAAATACATGTGTAATATACCAAATAATATACATACATTAATCTAAATAAGTAACGTATATGAAATGAAAAGTTTAATGATAATACGAATGGTACTAGAATTAATAAATAATAATGATATTATTACTAAATTAATTGATAAAAAATGAAAGGGATTAAATTAAATTAAAAACAGAATTAACAGAGCCAAATGAAAATAAAATAAAGTAAAGGGGCCGAATGCAATGTGCGGATAACTTGGGGGACCAAGTGCGAAATAATCCCCGTCCCTCCAAAACGCAGCGTATAGTCTGGGCCAAGATGCAACAAAAATAAAGTATACGGGCTAAATTTAAAGGGAATAAAAAGACCTATTTAAACGCGCTATAATAATCGAGGGACCACTTGCGCAAATCGCCCAACAAGGGTCAAAACACGCGGATCCTCCCTGGGTCGGGTCACCACGCGGGTCGTAGGCCTTTAAACAGTGTCGTTTTGAAACCATTGTCTTGGCATCAAACGACGTCATTTCTGGTGTTGTCTATATACACACAAAAAACCTAAGTATTAGCCCCCCTTTTTTCTTGAAAGAAAACCTAAAACAAAAGAACATCCCCCCAGGCGCCGCTTCAACACCGGAGTCCCCAACCATCTGGCTCCGATCAAAATCAACGAGGGATTCGACGGCGGGCTTACCCAGGTACAGGCTCTCCACCCTTTTATTTGATTACTCCGTTTATGAAAACCAATCCAAAGAAAAAAGAAAAGAAAAACAACAAAGAAGAGAAAAAAAGGAAACTCGAACCGAAAATCACCTCAAAAATGCTATACTTGCTGTATTTTTGAAATTTTTGTATCTCTGTATTGATGTTGTGAGTGTGCGTAACGTTTACAAATTTTGGAAAATGGCTTTATAGCCGAAGATAAAACGAAAATAAAAAAATACAACAAATATCTTTTCTCTTTTTTCTCTTTGTTGCTGTTTTGTGTTTGTTTTTTGCTTGTTTGCTTGTGTGCAGTACTGCATTTATGACGGAGCAATGGGCGTGGGCGTGCACGTGGCGGTGGCGCACGTGAGGAAAACCACAGTGGGCTGCTGAACAAAGCTCGTTCTTGCTAGGGTTTCTTCTTGATTTTTCTATTTTGGGCTATCGTTTGGTAACTTGGAAATTTGGTTTGGGTTAAAATGGGTTGGGCCATGTTGGGCATATGCATTTGGACTGTTATTTAATTTGGTATTTATTTGTGCACGGGCCAGGCAAATATTGAGCCTTACATATGTAATTTGTTGAGTTTAGCCACTTATTTTGACTTGTTTTGGATGTCTAATTATGGCTTGTTGTTATGTGTAATGTTGATTGTAGATTGACATAGAATTGGGTGAGAAATATGACTTGTAAAATGACCTATTTTCGTCCACATGGGCAGAGACACGGGCGTGTGTCTCAACCGTTTGTGACACACAACTAGGTGACACGACTGTGTGTCCCTTGTATCTTAAATTTGCACAAAACAGAATGCTCACAAGGTCTAGCACAAGGGCGTGTGACTTGGTTGTGTGACCCAAGTTAGTATACTCACACGGGTACGGACATGGGCTGAGAAACGGCCGTGTGTCCCTATTTCAAATGCCCACACGGCCTGAGACACATACGTGTCTCCAAACCGTGTGAGTCACATAGCCTGGCCATACAGCCATGTGACCCTTGCAATGTTAAAAATTTTAAATATTTCTAAAATTTTTTTTGAGTTTTCGGTTTAGTCCCTATTTGTTTCTAATGCATAAATTTGAGCCTCGAGGGTTCATTTAAGGGACAATATGTATGATTTTGATTGGTTTCTAATATGAATGCTAGATGAAATAAAATGTCTGATAATTAATTTGTAAACTCCAGTAATGCTCCGTAACCCTGTTCCGGCGACGGATTCAGGTTAGGGGTGTTACATTTACGGCTTCACTATTAATATACATGTTCTTGTATAAAGTTTGGGATATTGGGAAACAAAATTGATAGTATAGGTTGGTTTTTGCATCAAAATTTGGGATTTGTTGCCATGTTGTATGTCTGCATTTTTCACTATTTGTGAAATTTCTCTGATTTTTAATTAAATTTTTAACTTTTTTTGCTTTATTTTACTAATAACAACTTAATTTCTATATTATCTATTTATCTTAAGAAATAAAAAATGATGAAAATCGTATGTTTGTGCAAATGCAGCACCATCATTGGTGCAATGAGTGGCACTTTTCACACAGATTTCTGATTTTATTTTCTCTTCAAAATTTGGTATGCTTTTAATCTAACATTATCAAATAGTAAGTTCCGAAAGGTGTTTATGAAGATCAATGGAAATGCTTAGTTGAGAAGTGAAGGGGTTGGCAAAATGGTATAAGTAATTAATAGATTAAGATTATTTGTTGAAATGCTTACTACCTATTTTTACAATAAATGAGAATGACCGATAAGTATAGGTTGAATGTTGACAGAGATTAAATGCCTAGTTGAATTTTTGGTAATGATTTGCAAGTATAGTCTAAATGTGATAGAGATTAAGTATAGCCTAAATATTGACAGGTTGAATTTTACTGAGATGTTCATTACCTGGTTAGCAACATTTTTGTACATTAAATGCATATTTGTGCACTTACGTATATATGTATATATATATATATATACTGTTAGAGTTGTGTGACTCAAACTCTAAGAGATTACTTGCAAGTCAAGTTAGACAAAATATATTTTCTTTTTAGAAGATTTAGTAGTATAATATATTTTGCATTGATTAGAATTAGGCTTTTTCAACCTATAAATAGATGTGGATGAAACTCCTCTTGTATAATCATTTGAATTCGACATTAGTGAATTTTCTTCTCCTTTGCCCGTGGTTTTTTCCTGAAAAGGTTTTCACATAAAATTTGTGTGTTCTATTTTTTCATTCTTTTTCCTTTGTGATCTTTTTACATTGTCATTATCGACGTTTAGTTTTTAACAAATTGGTATCAGAGCTTTTCAAGTTGCTTGTCTCGGTCACGGTAATGGCGACAATGAAGTATGATATTTTGTTGTTGGATCGTAACACTAGATTCTCATTGTGGTAGATAAAGATGGAGACTGTTCTTGCACAGATGGATTTAGAGAATGTCTTCGACCTTGACGGAGGAAAAGAAGAAGTGTAAAGATCAAAAGGCTTTAACGCAATTACATCTGCATCTGTCAAATGAAATTCTAGATGACGTAATGAAAAAGAAGACCGTTGTTGCATTATAGGCAAAGCTGCAGTAGCTATGCATCTCAAAAACCCTAAATAAGAAGTTGAATATAAAGTAACGCTTTTATCCTCATCATTTGGAGGAAGATGCATCTATGCACAAATATTTAACTGTGTTTAAAGAAATTCTCTCAGACCTAGAGGCCATGAAGTTTCAGTACGATAAAGAAGATTTAGGATTAAATCTACTTTGTTTGTTTCTCCCGTCTTACTCAACCTTTAGAGATACTATTTGTATGACAAGATGAAGCATATTGTGTCTGGATCTGACTCTTAGAGAGAGGGTCTCATTGTTCATTGTCGAATAATACCTTTAAGGAGTTTCATAGAAGAGGTGGAAAACTTTTTCGTTGAGAGTTCGTGGCGAATAACTTGTTCATTAAGAATTCGTGTCAATGTGGAGATTGTTAGAGTTATGTGACTCAAATTCTAAGAGATTACTTGCAAGTCAAGTTAAACAAAATCTAAGAGATTGCTTGCAAGTCAAGTTAGACAAAATATATTTTCTTTCTAAAAGATTTAGTAGTATAATATATTTTGCATTGATTAAAATTAGGCTTTTCAACCTATAAATAGATATGGTTGAAACTCCTATTGTATAATCATTTGAATTTGGCATTAGTGAATTTTCTTCTCCTCTGCTCGTGGTTTTTTTCTAGAAAGGGTTTCCACGTAAAATCTGTGTGTTCTATTTTTTTCTTTATTTCTTCTTTGTGATCTTTCTACATTGTCATTATCGACATTTAGTTTTTGACATATACATTATTTGATCATAGATTTTCTCATTTGATGATTCTTTGATGCAATGCTCGGATGATATTGGAACAGACCGTGGAGATAAGATGTGACACTTGACGACTACTATAGGTTGGTGGATACAACATGAACTTCCTAGTGCTTTTGGATATGCTTGAGTTGGAATGGAGCTAAAAAAAATCACATACTTTCTTTTTGTTCATTTTGTTGCTATGATTAACATTTTGTAGACATGTAATGTTAGATTTTGATGCTCAACTTGTAACAAGATACATTTGGAAACTTAATACATCAAGTTAATTTAATTATCAGATTTTTTATATTTTTTAGTGATTTATTTGCATTATTAATAATTGATTAGTAATATGGACTCGAGCCCTACCGAACATTATACTAGAGGTAATAGAAATGCAAACCACGTCTCTTTGCAAACTGTGTTATAGAGGCACACTGTGCCTCCACTAACTAAAGGTAGAGACAGAAAGAATGTGTCTTCTCTAAAAAGGTTATAGAGACACAAATGACATGTCTCTACAAACTAAATTATAGAGACGTACATTTGCATCTTCGTTGACTAGAAGTAGAGACACGAATAATACGTCTCCTCTGACAATGCTATAGAGATGCATGCCTCGTGTCTCCATAGACTGAGCTATAACGTCGCGCACATGCACCTCCACTTACTAGAGATAGAGACACAATGGATGCATCTCCACTGACTAAGCTATGGAGACGCGTGAGTTTTTGCATCGCCAACCCTAAGAAAACATACCTAATGGTGACACATGTGGATGTGTCACCACTCACATCACCAAACTCTATAGCGACGCCATTTCGCATCTCCTTAGATTTCTCGGCGCGTCACTATTGACCTGTTTTGTTGTAGTGTTAGCTTGTGTCACTCATCAATCAGGTCTCAACTCAATAAGGGAATTACTCAAAAATCATTTTTTTAGTGCGCTTATGCATGCTTTTCTTCCGATCTAAGGTTTGAAAATGGTTATGAATAGAAGTAAGCATTGTATATATATATATATATAAGGCTTAATACCATTTTTGGCTGAGAGATTCTCACTTTACTTTTTACTATTATTTTAGTTACTTTGCCCTCTTCTACTTTCATTCTATCACTTAGATTAGTCCTTTGACCGTTTTTGTTAAATAAAATTTCAATGTGTCTATTTAAGCCAATTAAATCCATACTTGTAGACAATTAATCCAAATCATTTCTAGCATTGGAATTTTTATACTTTTCAAAAAATTAATTAAGTTCTTGAACTTTTCTTACACTCAATTAAGCTATTGAACATTAAAATTACAATCAATTACATCATTTGACCGTTAAAGTAATGTTACTGAGACCAAAAGTTAGTTATTTTTCTAGACTTTTTCACCACGTAGCACACTAAAATTGTACCATGTGATGAAAACAAGTATTTTATATAAAAATCATTATAAATCAATAAAAATTATATAAAATCATAAAATATATAATTAATGAATAATTATATAATAATGATTATATTCAAAATATCTTATATTTATAATTAATGCTTTTAAAATTTATTTTAATTTATAGTTTAACATAAATGTTTATTATTAATTACTTTTATTGTTAACAAATTGTTAATATAATTATATAATATTTATAAATATATTTTCATAAATTAAAAATAATTTATTCATTTTATTTTATTTTAAATATTATTGTATTATTACATTAATTATTAATGTCTAATTAGTTATAAATTTGATTTTTTTTCAAGTTTTAGTTAGGAGTTATCTCGAATTCAAACTCAAATAAGCTTGAGCTTTAATTTCTTTGAGCTCGGATTGAGCTCAAATCGACATGAGCAAAATTTTAAACTTGAGATTATTAAAAATTGGGTTTTTTTATTTATTTAGAGAGAGTATTAGCTATGAAACAAGCTTAGTCAACTAATGCCATTGGATTAAAAATAATAAATTAGAAAAAGAAAAGGAAAGCATGATGTTTTCATTCACTATGTCAGCAAAACCTTTTCTAAATTTTTTTAAAGCAGGAATGAATCATAGCTAAGTCACATGGTCATAGGCACTCCCTTGCAATAATACCAGACAGAATGTGTGATGTGCCAAACATACATCAACAGTATTAACTAATTATTCTAATCTTTTTGCACCCGTGCGATAGAGATAAGGACGTCAATTTTGTAACCCTTCAATTCCCATCATTTTCCTTTTCCAAAATCTATATAGCTTATCTCTGTCCACAACCTCTGAAAATTTTATCTACCTATCAAACCCCAGTGCACATGAGACTAATACGAACAAATGGCGGCTTTCTCTACATAACTCTTCTGAGAGCCTACTGCAGACTGCACATGTATGCAATGCTCATATCCATGATCGTGCCTGCCATATCCATGCCCCCATATTACAGAAAATAATATGTTTATGCATTCACATTGTTTCTATTGGACTTTATCAGCACTTCAGGTATAGGCAAAGCAACTACATCACTATACTGAAGCTGGGAAACCGTCAAGGATTTAGATGACTCATTATTGGAGAAAACATATAGATTATCAATGCGTTGACAAAGAAACTATAATTCTAAAGAATATGGAAGACTCTTAAAGTGTGCTTCAATGGTTTGAAAGGATAAATAACTTAGGTATTCAAGTTGTCCTCTCAAACGTGGGAGGCACCGAATCATGTTTGAAGTAACCTTATACATTGTCTTCTGGCCTATAAATTAAGGGGGGGGGGGGGGACAAGAGAAAGCCACAGTGGATTAGTATGTATCAGGGGACAGATAGAAAGGGCATTTCAAATTTGATTATATCTACATGACAAGATAAAACACGAGCAATGTTAATATATGGCTAACTCAGACCGACCTTGGATACCAATCTGATGTAATCTATTCTGACAACATATATGAATGACACAAAAATATTAATAAAATATGGTTACTTGTCATACCTTGTGATAGACATTAAATCATGATGCAAGTCGATCAATTACCATAAATGATCAATACTGCCAGCTCAGTTAAATTTAATCTAATCTAAAACCGTATCAGAACGGCTTTTCAGCTCTTAATTCAACCTTCAACGCTGTCCTACTAAAACAGTCATAGGTGCAAAGAAGTCAGGATATGCCCTCGGCTACAACTACGAGAATAAGAACAAATGTAAAAAGATAATGTGCAGCTCCAAAAAGATGCCAAAAGAAATGCTAAGTTGGTATTACTAGACTAATGTATTGGGAAAATTGCAATTAATTCTTCTCACTAGAGTATTTTCCATCCATTCTCCCTATGGTAGTGTCCATATTATTCATCAGAGAAAACAGTAAACAAAAGAGGAAAACAAGCAATTTAATATAATTATATGTATATATCAAAGAAACAAATGTAGAAGAAAGAAACATGTCAACCAATACTTATAGGTAAGGGCATATATGGAACTCAACTGTGGAGCAGGCTTAGACAGTAATAATTGCGAGTCAATATGACAAAACAATGAAACAAGAATTAATACTCATCTTGTTTTTTTTCTTGTTTTTATTTCATTTGCTTCATAATAAGGAAACAAATATGGGATGTTTTAAT
Organism: Gossypium raimondii; assembly: GCF_025698545.1. Classification (NCBI taxonomy): domain Eukaryota; kingdom Viridiplantae; phylum Streptophyta; class Magnoliopsida; order Malvales; family Malvaceae; genus Gossypium; species Gossypium raimondii. The sequence continues at coordinate 53,156,013 of NC_068567.1, read as the reverse complement.
TTCAGTTGTCCAGATAATACTTGTTATCCAAATTACAAGAATCATTTTCATTTGATATGGTGCTATAGTCTGCAGTGGTGGGTTGGGTATACATGGAAGAAGAGGTAGGAGGTGGTGGCAGTATGTGTGGGGTGGTGATGGTGGTGGTTCAGCAATTGAAAGAGCCTCAGAAGAGAGCGAGGCTACATGTGAAGAAGGTATAAGATCAGCTTCTCAACACTTGTATCTTATTATCTCATCCCTCACTCCATTTATTTCAGCTTGTAAAGATTGAACTTGCGGTTGCTAAGCTGAGAGTGCACCCATGCACCCGTACACAAGATCTCTTAGCCTCACATTAGCCTCTTAAACAGGACTACTCATAGTGTTAGCTCTTTGGCTATTTATAGGTCAATGGCTGCCTCTATTATTTGTTATAAATTCTGGCGCAAGAAAAAAAATTTGTGGTGCAAGAAAGGAAAATTGAGGGAAAGAAGAAATAGATTTAAAGCGTGATTTACTGTCATTAAGGCTTTTATTTCTATCTCTAAGATACAACGTGTCTTAAAACTAAAATATAGAATAGTGAAAATAGCATTATTGAATTTTATATAGGCATATTATTGTATTTTATTGGAATAAAAGAAAGAATAACAAGAAAGTTAGAAAATTGGAGCATGAGATTCCTTTTAGTAGGAGGAAAAGAGGTGTCGATTAAGTCAGTTTTTCAGGCTATCCCAATTTATACTATGCAGTGTTTTATGTTGTCAATTTCTTTTTTCCGTGAATTAGAAAACATATTTAACAAATTTTGGTGGCGAAATTCAACAACAAATAAGGGCATACATTAGTGCAATTGGTCAGCCATGTGCACAGCGAAATCGCAAGGGGGTATGGAGTTTAGGGACTTATCCAAGTTTAACATTGCTTTGTTAGCAAAACAAGGATGACAGTTAATTATGAAACCCAACAGTTTACTAGCACGGGTTATGAAAGCCAAGTATTACCCAAGAGGAGAATTTTTAAGTGCAAAGTTGGGATCTTACCCTTCGTACACTTGGCAAAGTGTCTGGAATGCCCGACAACTTCTGGAACAGGGGATAGGCTGGAAAGTGGAGAATGGTGCCTCTATAAACATTTGGAATGATGCATGGCTTTCTGGACTTGGGGAAGGAAGAATACGTAATCAGAATATCAATGTCAATTTTTAGAAAGTTATGGACCTAATAGAGATGGAATCATTTACTTGGAATGTTGATGTTCTCAAAGTTGTTGTTTAGCGAAGAACAAATCAAGTAGATTCTGGAGATTCCTCTTGTTGATAGGAGTCAGCCAGATGTATTGGTGTGGAGATGGGATGATTCATGTGAGTGTACAGTTAAAAACGGATACAAATGACTTGTTACAATAGACATAATTAATACGGGCGCCAACCTTACAATACACCAAGCAGAATCGAAGACCTATTATACATAATTGTGGAAACTAAAGTTGTCTAACAAAATAAAAATAGGTATGTGGAAGTTATCTAAATAATTAATGCATACGCTCCACCATTTGAAGAAGAGAGGGCTGGTAAGAGACGATCGGTACCCATTATGTAAGTTGGATGTGGAGTCAATGGCCCACTCGTTTCGAGACTGTAACTTCACAATTAAGGTCCTGCAAGGACTGGGAGTGGCAAATAGGGGTAAGCAAAACTCGATTCGACTAAAAAAAATCGAAAAAAATTTCGAATTTCAAGTTAAACAAATCGAGTTAATCAAGTTATTCGAATCAACTCAAATTTTTTTTCGAATTTCGAGTTCAAATTGAGTTGAGTTTTCGAATTCGAATAACTCGAATAACTCGAATAATTCGAATATCAAATTATAATATTTTACATTTTTACCCCAAACTCCCAAACTTTTTTTACTTTTTCCTCAAAACTTTTACTCCTTCTTACTTTCCCCCCAAAACTTTTACTCGCCTCCCCTCCCAACCCCCCAATCTACCCAAAATCCGTTTCCCACCAAAATTTTACTTTCACATTTACTTTTTCTCAAAATTTTACTCTCAAAAACCCTCAAAACTTTTTATTTTTCTCCAAAATTTTTACTCTCACTTTTCCCCTAAAATTTTTACTCTCTTCCCATCCCATCCCACCTCCCACCTCCCCCAAACCCATCCCCCCTCCAATTTTTTTTTAATATTTTCCCTCCAAAATTTTACTCTCTACTATTTACTTTCCCTAAAACTTTTATTCCCCAAAACTTTTTATTTTCCCATAAACTTTTACTTCTCACCCTTTACTCTCAAATAAAAAATCAAAATTATCCAAAAAAATCACTAAACATAAATAGTAATAATTTTATTTATATCTACTATTTATATTATTAAATTAAATTTCACATTTTATATTATTTATATTATTGAATTGTTTAGCCATATTGAATATTTATATTAAAACTGAATTATTAATTATGCCAAAAAATATTCGTGTTAAAATTTTATATTAGTATCAATTTCACATTTTATCTTTAAAATAACTTTTATTAAAAATTACATTTTACATTTAATATATTTTTAATTCCAAAATACATAGTGACAAAAATCTAAAGATAATTGAAACAACTAAGCAAGCAAAGAAGCTAACCAGTATAAATAAATTATGAGACGATGAAAGTTAATAAAAAATTTTGATTAAGGTGGACAAATTTTATTACGATGGGTGACAATAGTTACAAAGACCTAAAATTAATTTTTAAAATTTAACTCGAACAAATATATTCGATTCGATTCGATTCGAATTCTATCTCACCCAACTCGATTCGAGAAAATTTCAAATCAAATTAGGATGATAAAATATGATTCGTCAACTCGATTAACTTGAAATTTTTCATTCGATTCGATTCGATCAAACGCTCACCCCTAGTGGCAAACTCCACCATTAACAGAAATCAAAGTTGGCATAATTGGTTAGTGGACAAGTTCTTGAGTTATGATTTACTGAAATGCAAAACTATAGCAATTACTTACTAGGCGACATGGTACAACAGGAACAGAGTGTATCATGAGGGTTTAAAATCGAATGTGTGTGAGGTGGTCTCTTTTATTAAAGCTTACATGATGGAAAATGAGTTAATAGAAAGTGTTCTGGTGCCAAAAACAGTACTAAAAAATGTTAAATGGGAACCACCCAATGAAGACACAATTAAGATCAATTTTGATGCCTGTTTTCATTAGGAATCAAACACTTCAAGAGTAGGTATTATTGCTAGAAATAAAGAGAGACTTGTAATGGCAGCATGTATTTACTAGAGTAAAAATATAGCTACGCCTGCAATGGCAGAAGCCTGGGCGTGTTTGCATGCTGTCAAATTTGGGGAAAATCCGGGCTTTCGAGATAACTGTGTGAAAGGTATTAGAATATAGGAAGTTGTTAATTAGTTATGAGTCTGGTAAGGTTGTTGTGAAGTTTAGACTAGTCAACAAAGTCTATAAATACTGTAAGTTGAGAATTCAGAAGTAAGCAATTTTGAATACAAGAGAAAGAAATTCATTTTATACTCTCTTTTCATTCTGTTTGGCTAGTTATTTTCCAATTCTTTTATCTAGTTCTTTCATGGTATCAATCGCCATTTGATTCTGGATCTTGTCTATCATGGCTTCCGCTGATTTCGCAACTGGTGAGTCTAGCTCTGAAGTGTTCTCTGGCGATCGTGTCACGACCGGTCTTCCTCGGCATGAAGTGGTTAAGCTTGATGAAGGCACCTATATTCAATGGCGCAAACAGATCAAATTAATAGTGGATGGATATGGACTTACAGGATTCTTAGATGGCACCGTTGTTCCGCCGTCGCAGTTTATGTCTCTGCCTGATGGTTCACGTGCTCCAAATCCGGCAGCACAGGTGTTCATACAGCAAGATAGGCTTCTGACTTCATGGCTGTTATCAACTGTAAGTACATCTCTTCAATCGTCATTTGATGATGCATGTACGGCGTGTGATATGTGGAACATGACTATCAATTTGTTTGCGGTGACATTGGTGCTAGCGATCACGAATTAAGCATGAGCTTCATTCTTTGAAGAAAGGTAACCTTTCTATTAAAGCTTATGTTGCTAAAATTAAAGATCTGTGTGCTATGTTAGATGCCTCTGGTTCTCGTCTCTCTGATGAAGAGAAGATTGAGGTGATGCTCGCGGGATTACCGTCAGAGTTTGAGGCGGTTATCTCCTCCGCTAGGCTGTCGACTGGTGTTCTGTCGTTACAACGTGTGGTCGATGCTCTAGTTGATTGTGAGAGTCGTCAAGCTCAGGTGTTGTAGGAGGTAAATTTGAATGCAAATCTGGTTGAGGATGCGTCGTCGGTTGAAGGAGGCAATCGTGGCGGTCGTACGTCTGTTTGTGGCCGTGGCAGAACCTTCCGATCTCGCATTCAATGCCAGATCTGTAGTCGTTTTGGTCATGTAGCTCAGAAGTGCTACTATCGTTATCATAGAGATTCGAATAATCAAGGGGCTCCGTCGGGTGTTGAGCGAGCCGAATTTGGACCATGTGCGCAAGAAGAAGATGAGCAGTATATGGCTCCTTATCCCAAAAGTCAAAGAATAATTTATGGACAAGGGAACTATGCAAGTTAAAATAGGAATGGTGGTCAAAATTGGAGTGCTGGCATGCAGAGTGAAAAATTAGCACATGGGCCACAGGTGTCATATCCAAATGAATATGGCCGGCCATATGGAAACAATTTTAAGCCAAATTTGCGTCAGTTTGGACATGATAATGGCCCTGGTTTTAATGGCGATGGGATTAATGGAAATGCCTCATTGGATTTTGTTGCTGGAAATGGACGGCGTGGGTTGCAAGGGCCGAATGTGGTAAATTCCACTCATGGGCTGAATATTGACCCAAATGCAAATGGGGTTCCGTCATCTAATTTTGTTCAAGTTGATCAAAGTGATCCCGGCTCACCTGAACCGATTGGCGTTGATAGAGTTTTACGATTTACCAAACCGCGTGCTCGGGTTTGTACTGGGTTCGAACCATGTATTGGGCTCCCTCAGCTAGGGGACTTACATGCATCTGATTATTCTGATCCTTCAGAATCTGGCTCTCATGTCAATACTGCTCAACTTGGGTTTAGTACTAGTAAAGATGCCCCATACGTTCCAGTGTAAGGTGGCACCACAACTTGGTATCCTGACTCGGGAGCTAGTCATCATGTCTGTCGTGATGTGTCAGCTTTACGTGATGTCACGCCATATTCAGGTACGTCATCTCTTTTAATGGGTGATGGTACTCCTGCGGTAACTTCGTCAATTGGTACTGCTATTTTACCTACTCAATATAAGTCATTGCGATTATCAAATGTCTTATGTGTGCCAAGTATACGGAAAAACCTCTTATCCGTCTCACAATTTGCTCGTGATAATAGTGTGTTTTTTGAGTTTCATCCTAACCATTGTGTTATTAAGGATACGGTGACTCGGGAGACATTGCTGACGGGCCGCATTCATGATGGACTTTATCAGTTTTCTGTGCCAGTGGGTTCTACTCCGTCTACGGTTGCTCCATTTGTTGCTCATTCGCAAGTTCCACATGCAGTTTCAAATAATAATGTGTTTGCTTTATGGCATAATCGTTTAGGCCACCCATCAACTTCTGTGGTCAAAACAGTTTTAAATAAATGTAATGTTGCTTCAAGTAAAAATAGTTTGGATGGTATATGTCTCGCATGTCAAAAGCGAGTCACATAAGTTGCCTTTCTCCCTTCGACTACTAGCTATCGTCCTTTTGAGTTGGTTGTGTCTGATCTTTGGGGTCCTGCACCTGTTGCATGTGGTGATAAAAGATATTATGTTTCGTTTATTGATATGTGTACTCGGTTTACTTGGGTTTATCTTTTACGTCAAAAAGCTCAAGCACTAGAATGCTTTACTCAATTTCAACAGTTAATTAAGACACAGTTTGGCAAGTCTATTAAGCAGTTCCAGAGCGATTGGGGAGGTGAATACCGTGGTTTTACGTCTGTCTTAGAATCTCAAGGAATCATACATCAACTGACGTGTCCGTATACTTCAGAACAAAATGGAGTGGCTGAGCGTAAGTATCGCCACATTATTGAAGTGGGTATTACATTGTTGGCTCACGCAAGTTTGCCTCTGGAATACTGGGGGTATACGTTTTGCTGTGCAGTTCATCTTATAAATCGACTTCCTACTGTTGTTCTTCAAGACAGTTCTCCGTTTAAGGCACTATATGGACATGATCCGACCTATGATCATCTTCGAGTGTTTGGCTGCTGTTGTTATCCTTACTTACGTCCGTTTGTAAGTCATAAATTAGAATTTCGGTCTCAGTCGTCTACATTGTTGGGATACAGTCCTCGTCACAAGGGTTATCAATGTCTTTTACCAGATGGTAAGGTTATAATATCAAGGCATGTGGTATTTGATGAACAGAGATTTACATTTCTTTGAGACTATTCCAGACAAGTCTATGTCGACGACCAGTCAGACTAGTTCGACTGCTGTTCCTCTCGTGTGGCCGTCTTATTCCTCAACTCTTGAGCCTTGCATGATGACACAGTCTTTACAAGGGTTGCAATCTCAGTCTGCTGATCCTGTATTAGATGTTAATTTAGAGCAGTCTCAGTCTCGTGATTCTTCAGCTGATGTCGGGACTGGGTCGGGTAATCTCCCAGCTCATGGTTCATCAGCTAATGATGGGACTGAATTGAGTGATCCTCCAGCAGTGCCTGGCTCGGGATCATCAAGTGATAATTCTCGTTCTACTATGAGAATGTCTGCAGGTGTTTCATCGGCATCTGATAGTCAGATTAGTAGGCCACCTATGGGTAATACTCACCCAATGGTCACTCGAGCTAAAGCGGGGGTTTACAAGCCTAAGGTTTTAAATGTTGAAGCTGTTGAACCGACTACGATTGAAGAAGCTCAGCTCATTGTTGAGTGGGCGATCTTTGCAAGCTGAGTATGATGCTCTTTTGCGTAATTCCACATGGGAGCTTGTTCCCACTCCGTCTAATCGTAAGATCATTGGGTGCAAATGGTTGTTCAGAATCAAGAAGAATTCTGATGGTACTATTGCTCGACATAAGGCTCGTTTAGTAGCAAAAGGATGCTCCCAAGTTCCAGGTTGTGACTTTAAGGAAACGTTTAGTCCAGTGGTCAAACCGGCTACTATCAGAGTTATTTTCTCTATTGTTGTGTCTAAGGGGTGGTCGCTTCGGCAAGTGGATGTGAATAATGCGTTTCTAAATGGCGATCTTGACACTGAAGTTTTTATGCATCAACCTCCCGGTTATGTTCAATATGACTCAAATGGTAGACCTTTGGTGTGTCGTCTGAAGAAAGCGTTGTATGGTCTTCGTCAGGCTCCTCGTGCCTGGTTTGAGAAGTTAAAAGGATTTCTAATCTCTGTGGGGTTTGTGGTATCAAAGTCTGATGCTTCCTTGTTTGTTCGAGTGGTATCAGCTTCAACATTGTATGTTCTGGTATACGTTGATGATATCATTATTACTGGTAATGTGCCTTCTGTTATAGAGTGGTTTGTTAAGTTGCTGAATAATAAGTTCTCACTTAAGGACATGGGTGATCTCCATTATTTTCTTAGGATAGAGGTTACTCGTTCTTCCTCAGGTTGTCTTCATCTATGTCAGAAGAAGTATATCCGTGATATTCTCATAAGGTGCTCGATGGAAAATGCGAAGAGTGTTCACACTCCGATGATTAGTTCCTCTATCATAACTAGAGATGGTGGGGAACGTTTGGAGGATCCAACTGAATATAGGAGTCTTGCAGGAGCATTACAGTATGTTACTCTTACGCGGCCTGATGTTGCGTATGCTGTAAATCGAATATGTCAGTTTATGCATTGTCCCACTTCCATACATATGACCGCTCTGAAGCGGATTTTGAGGTATCTAGGTGGAACGATTGATTTTGGGATTGTATTTCGTCCGTCTACCTGTTTGTCATTAGTTGGGTATGCTGATGCAAACTGGGGTTTAGATTTTGATGACCGGAGATCTACTACTGGATACTGTGTGTATTTGGACATTCTCTGTCTCGTGGTGTCGAAAAAACAATGAGTTGTTGCTCGGTCTCGCCGAGGCGAATACCAAGTCTTCCGCAGATTACTAGTGAGATTACGTGGCTTTTATCGTTACTTCAAGAGTTGCATGTTCAGTCTACTAGCATTCCTGATATTTGGTGTGATAGTTCTGGGGCGGTTGCAGTTGCTGCTAATCCTGTTCTTCATTCAAAGTTTAAGCATGTTGAGTTAGATTTATTTTTCGTTCGTGAAAAAGTAGCTAATGGTATTGTTGCTGTTGGCGAGGTTCCAGCTTGTGATCAAGTTGCTGATGTTCTTACTAAACCGCTTTCACTATCGAATTTTACTCGATTTCGGAGTTTTCTACAGGTGTTACCTGTGGAGAAGATGGATGAATATTAGAATATAGGAAGTTATTAATTAGTTATGAGTCTGGTAAGGTTGTTGTGAAGTTTACACTAGTCAACAAAGTCTATAAATACTGTAAGTTGAGAATTCAGAAGTAAGCAATTTTGAATACAAGAGAAAGAAATTCATTTTATATTCTCTCTTTTCATTCTGTTTGGCTAGTTATTTTCCAATTCTTTTATCTAGTTCTTTCAAAAGGAGACTCCTTGATAGTAATCAAAGGGATTAACGATGCAAAAGATGACAAATCTCATATCAGTAATGTCCTCAAGGCAAATTGATCGAATGCCTCTTTCTTAATTCATTTTAGGGTTTCATTTTCTTGCTTTTTGGATTAAGTATTTGACTGTTTGTTTTTTCTTTTATTTGATGGTTTTAATGGTGCGTCGTTTGGGTGCCTAATAGGTATTGAACAAGTACTTTGTGTTTAGTGATAGGATTGAGGCTGTTTGATTTCTTTAATTTTAATGCATCAGTTTTGGTTCAAAAAATTCACTTAGCATATAACTTGCGGCACAAGTCACGTTTTTCCATAATATTAGAATTTTTCGAAAAAGCTATGTTTATTCATTAATGAAAGTTTTGTTTATTCCAATAAATCTTTTGAATTGCAAATAAAAATATATTATCACTTCAAAAATAAAATAAAATAATATATAAATATTATTTACACCACAAATTTAAAGCCTAAGTGACCCAAGTGCTTGTCTTTTGAGCTTATAAATATGTAAAAAAAGCCCAATAAGTAATGTCACTTAACCAATGAGTTAGACACCTAACTCAATTACCCAAAATATAAAAGACAACTTAAATTCTTTATATTTTAAATATGTTAGCAATGTGAAAATATATTAGCAATGTGGGATTACTAACATCGCAAACTACTAACATTATTTAGCCTCAAGTTTGCTCAAAAGTGCTTTTTCTAGAAAATAGTCCAGTTTAAACTGAGTAGTAAGCTAAAACCATATGACAATAGGTCTAATATATATGGTTATTGTGATTACTTTTGATAAATTCTTGAATAAGATGTCAATAGTTTTGAATTTATTATTTAATTTTGGTTAGTTGTAAAAGCAAGATCGAAAAATAAAAACAGTCAGAAAATCAAGCCGTCATAACCAAGATATATTTTTAGAACTTCTTATTTGTAAAACTAATATTTTAATTTTCTATTAAGATAATATTTTAATTTTCTATTATTTTCTATTTTAATTATTTTTATAACTCTTTAAATCCACTATCTCCTTAAATGATATATTTACCATTCAAGTCCCTTAGTTTAAAATTTCATAGCCATTAGACCCCTTTAACTAATAGAACTCAACTTTTACACGTTTTACGATTTAGCCCTTTTCACCTAATTAACCATTTAAACATCAAAATTTCTTAACGAAAATTTAATACGACCTTAATATAATTCTGTAGACATTAAAATAATAATAAAATAATAACTCGCTCGTTTGAATTGTGATCCCGAAACCACTATTTTCGACATCACTAAAAACGAGTTGTTACACAAATACATCAAGCTTTTCAGATGAAGAGGTCTATTATTTGTAAGCAATATACTCTAGGCACTGCTAGATATTGACAAAGATTGACCCCATTAGCAACAGTCACCTAACCTATACCATTATATGGAACACTATTTGACAACTTGGAGGCATCACGACTGAGGTGGGAAGTGGCCCTTGAATCAGGAAACCATGCATGTTCTCCAGCAATAGTAGCATTCACAAAAGCAGAAGAACCATCAGTAGAAACGAAAGCACCTGCTATTTGTTGTCACCATCATCATCGCCCATTGAACAATGATTAGCACTTGCACCTCTATGACCTGCATCAGGCTTAGGAAAACCAGTAAAAGAAGTATCAAAGCTATCGAAACCATTTTTTTTGAGATTTGAAAAATGGGGATCGACTTTGAAAATGAAAACGGGAGTCACCACCGATCTTTTATTGAGGCGTGATCGGATCACCTTTAAAATAATTTTAGGTCTGTGAATTTTGAGAAGATAGGTTCGGGAGTCGGTTACGCACGATGAAGGGTAAGCACCCTCGTGACGCCCAAAATTGATACCGAATCGGTTGTTTAATGTCTTAATGTCGAAATTTTGAAAAGATTTTAAAATATGATCCTTTTATTTTGAATAAAATGAATTAGACGAAGAGACTCACTTATTTCAAAGAAATAAATCGTCACACTCAGTAAGTTAGAGTGCAACATTTTAAATCCTCAAAATTAAGTTTATCTCTTGTCTTTTAAAACCTATGCATTTTGAGGAGGATGTCCGATTATCTGGGTCAAATGAGAATCAAAACCCAGTAAGTTAGGGTTTGATTTCACAAAATTCCTAAATATTGAACATTGCCTTTTATTTTTAAAATCCTCGTCTCGAGAAAATAACATGTCATATCCAATGCGTTAGGACACAACGTGTTGAATTCCCGAGAATGAGTTTTTATTTGAAATTCGTATGTAAAAGAAATTCGATTATTTAGATTCGACGAGGAAAATTGGAACCCAATACGTTAGGGCTCAATTCTCTTGAGGATTCCAAACTTCAAGCATTTTCGAAAGTTTTTGAATGAAATAACTTTGATACTTGTAATCTTTTGAATGAATAACGAAATAACATTGTACATCGGGAAAAGCTAATTTACAAACTAAAATCAATGCTAATGAGTTACAAAGAATCAATAAAATACAAATAAACAATGCAACATACATAAGGGCAACAAACCTATATTATACATGAACTTAAAATAAACTTGACATAAAATGATACTAACATTATAGAACAATATTTTAAAACGAATTAAGTAACAACTAATATACATTTAATTTCACAAAAATAGTATACAACATAACCATATAAATATACCACACACACATATATATAAATTTCATAAATAAATAAATTATTTTCTTTTAAAGAAAAATGAATTAGATATAAGTAAAATCGATTTAAAATACATACATAAACATAGTAAAAACTCTTGAAATCCATAATTCTAATAATATCTAATATCCTAGTATTAACACATATCTTAAAAATAATTAATAATTTATACGTATATGAAGAATAGTATATAAAATATTAATTTGAAAAATTTGAAGCTAAATGTATATATATACATATATGAATTTTTTTTAAATATAAGTTATACTAAGATAATATAAAATGTATATAATAAAATGTTTGCGAAAATAAGCAATAATACATAAAAACATAAAATAATATCATATAATAAAATAACCTATGTAATAAGATTAAGTCAAAACTAATAATAATAATGGTAATAAATAAATAAACAAATAAAAGGAAAATAAAATTAATAATAAATAATCATAATAATAATAACGTCACATTTATTAATTTAACAATAAAACAAACAAAATAAGAAAAAGGGCTAAATTAGATTTTAAAACAAAATTAGGGCGAATTTATAAATAAATAAAAGGGAAGGACGGGGACCGAAGCGAAAGCGCTCAAAGCGCGAAGGACTTCTTGGGAAATATTTCCGGCCTTGCACCGACGTTTCAACGCAGTCAAAATGAAGCAAACATAAAATTTATGGGGCCAAAATAAAAATAAGCAGAGGGACCGGACCGCATAAAAGCGCAAAAGTGGAGGACTGGCGCATAAATAACCCAATGAGCGAAAGTACGCGGATCCTCTCGGGTTGGGTCACACGGGGTCACGAGGTCAAATCTGACGCGTTTTGGGGCCACCGAGAAAAGCCTCAAGCTGCGTCATTTTCCTCATTATAAAATAAAAAGACCTAAATCGTGACCCTCTACCATTTTCTAAAACCATAGCCGCAACCTTACTTCCTTCCTCGCTATTTGAGCACTCGCCATTTTCACCTCGAGAATCCTTGCACGAACTCCGATCGTGACAAAGCAACAAGGATTCCAGGCGATATTAAGGTACCTCACTTTCTCTTTTTTATCGTTTTGTATATATAAAAAAAAGAAATGGAGAACAACATAAAAAAAGAAAACTACAAATCACCTTCCAGATCCATTTTTTTCTTTCGATTCCTCTGAATATTTCTGATTTTTGTATTCAAATGTGTGTGTGTATGTGTTCGTAACAAAGAAAATAAAAAAAAGAGAAAATAGTAAAAAATCGAAAAAGAAAACCTCCAATCTTCTGTTTTTGTATTTCGTGTTGATATTGTTTTTTACCGAATGCTCTCTTTTTACAGATTCTCCCAATGGCTTTATAGCCAAATCGAAAATAAAAATAAAAAAATACATCATTTTTTTCCTATTTTTCTGCTATTCTTCCTTTTCTTTTGCGCTCATCTCGCTTGTTTTGCGGGCATTTATTACTGATCTTGATACTGGAGTGTCTTGGTCCAGTGTGTGCAAAGGCGTGTGGCGTGGCTCGGCTTTGAGGCGCATGTGGGAGGCCACACATGGGGCTTCTGTGGTGAGACCCTAAAACCCTAGGGTTTCTGATTTGCTTGGTATTGGGCCATCAGGCCAGGGATAGCCAATGGGCTGGTGTTGGATATTTGGAACTTGGATTTAGGGTCTGTTTAGGGCCTCTGTAATTGGGCTAATGTTACTGTTTTTGGACTTTAAATTTTGCTTTTGTATTATTTGGTTTGCAGGCCCGGGCAAATATTGGGCCTTACAGTTGCCCCTCTTTGCTTATTGTCGTGTAACGAGAATAGAGCAAAGACTAAAGAGGACCAATTTTGCCCGGTCGTGCTTAGACTTTGGTGCTCTTCTTCTTCGAGTTGCCTCAATCCATCCTACTGCATCTTCAGAGGTATTGGAATTGGTGCTTCGATCCACTCCACTGTAATATCAGAGAGATAGGATTTGCTTTTTTCTGTCTGCTCCACTACTGCTTAGGGAGATAAGACTTGATGCGATCTGCTCCACTATTGCTTAGGGAGATAAGATCTTTGGTTTTAATCCGCTCCACTGCAACTTCAGGGAGATAGGATTATCAAATTCAATCTGCTCCACTGCAACCTCAGGGAGATAAGATTTGCTTCTTCAGTCTGCCCACTGTGACTTCAGGGTGATAAGACTTGTTTTCTCAGTATATTCCGCTGCAACTTCAGGGAGATAAGACCCGATGCGATCTGCTCCACTACTGCTTAGGGAGATAAGATCTGTAATTTCCAACCTATTCCACTGCTGGTCAGGGACATAGGACTTGTAATCTTCGATCTGCTTCACTGTCGACGCAGGAGGGCAAGATCTGCTATCTTCAACTAGCTCCAATGCAACCGATGGAGGCAAGACTTTGTTTTCGATCTGCTTCGCTGTTGACGCAGGAAGGCAAGATCTGTTATCTTCAACAAGCTTCACTACAACCAGCTCCACTACAACCGATGGAGGCAAGGCTTTGTTTCCGATCTGCTTCACTGTCAATGTAGGAAGGCAAGATCTGCTGTCTTCAACCAGCTCCACTGCAACCGATGGAGGTAAGGCTTTGTTTTCGATCTGCTTCGCTGTCAATGCAGGAAGGCAAGATCTGCTGTCTTCAACCAGCTCCACTATAACCGATGGAGGTAAGGCTTTGTTTCTGATCTGCTTCACTGTCAATGCAAGAAGGCAAGATCTGTTATCTTCAACCAGCTCCTCTACAATCGATGGAGGCAAGGCTTTGTTTCTGATCTGCTTCACTGTCAATGCAGGAAGGCAAGATTTGTTGTCTTCAACCAGCTCCACTACAACCAATGGAGGCAAGGCTTTGTTTCCGATCTCCTTCACTGTTAATGCAGGAAGGCAAGATCTGCTGTCTTCAACCAGCTCCACTACAACCGATGGAGGCAAGGCTTTGTTTCCGATTTGCTTCACTGTCAATGCAGGAAGGCAAGATCTGCTGTCTTCAACCAGCTTCACTACAACTGATGGAGGCAAGGCTTTGTTTCCGATCTGCTTTACTGTCAATGCAGGAAGGCAAGATCTGCTATCTTCAACCAGTTCCACTACAACCGATGGAGGCAAGGTTTTGTTTCCGATCTGCTTCACTGTCAATGCAGGAAGGCAAGATCTGCTGTTTTCAACCATCTCCATTACAACCGATGGAGGCAAGGCTTTGTTTCCGATCTGCTTCGCTGTCAATGCAGGAAGGCAAGATCTGCTATCTTCACTAATCTGTTTTCTGGGCAACATGACCTGTATAATGAACCTAATTATGCCTAATGATTAGGACGGCATGATCAAAATGAACCAAATGCTCCTACCTAGACATGTGTGAATGGCGTTTGCATAAATGCAGATTTTTTTTTAAGTATGATCCCGCTTAGGTTGTCGTTACTCGAAATTTATCAAGGCATTAACACTGACGTGCTACAACGTCTGCTTGCTTGACATGTTTTTCAAAGAATCACTTAGTCAGATTGCCCCCACTGTAAAACTCAAAGTTTAATCCATTGGGCCCATAATTTGTACCATCATTCTCCCACTATAATCCAAGGGTAGAAATATGGCTTTCCTCATTCCTCTCTTATCCAATTCGGGGATACAGGATCTACATCGTTCTAGTTCCTTACATCATTCCCAGGGTGTTGTCCCAAAGACTCATACGCAAATAGAGGCTCTCTTTTCTGAGGTAACCTCCTCCTATTGCCCAATGATCATCTCTTGCTTGTTTATTTAAGCTTAATCACCAACATGGCATCTTGTCAATCAATGCATTTGACAAAAATCCAAAGAGAAAGTCTAAATTTAGACTACTCCTTCCCAAATTTCCAACCTTTAAATTCGGTGTGTTCTAAACAATAGTCCTGTTTCAGGCTCCTATATTATTTAGAAACTTTTCAGAGTAATGTGCAAAACTTCCTTTGTGAAAGTTTTATTAGTTCATTAATCATTATTCCAATGCAACATGTTTGCAAAAAGGTCATAACAATGGATAAGAATAAAGTTGGTTCTGAGCATAGCTCGAAAGAATAAATTATCGAAAATAGTAAAGAAGAATAACAAATAAATTAATTGGGAATGTATATCTTGGAAAAGAAAAAGTATTCCAAGAATAAAAAATAATATGAGAATTGGGTGCCCAAGATATCGCAGCTTGAACTTCTTTGTACAAACTTTCTGAAGACCATTTTGAGTTGGACATGTGTTTAGGAGATCTGCAGTGCTCTGTCGATGCCCCAAGATGTCATCTATCCTTTCCTGTTGATTCAGGCATAGCAAGATCACCACATGCCCCAATTGCAGTACGGTGGCAAACCGTGGTGTCTGATTTTGAACTGATTACAACCCTCGGATATTATGCTGTCATTCAAGTTCAATGCAATTTCCAATACCATCCTCTCTGGAATTCATATCGGCATATGATGACATTGACGCATGCAGTAGCCTCTATCCATTTGATGAAGTAATTAATGATCTCAATAGTGAAGCAATGCCCATTAGAAGTCTTCGATAATGGTGATGTCCATGCCCCATTTTGCTTGAAATTTGAGTCGCCCTTTTCGGGTTTTCAACTCAAAACCACCTTTGGTCACAAAGCGCCCTTTTTGGGTTTTCGCTTTGGCCTTTCCTTTCCTTTTCTTTTTCTCTTTTCATATTTTATTTTGACTTTGATTTTGGTTTTGATTAATTTTTCTTTTTTGCTTTTGACTTTGATTTTTTTTCTTTTTGTTTTTGATTTTGATTTTGATTTTGATTTTGATTTTTTTCTCTCTTTTCTTTTCCTCTTTTTTTTTCGAATCGGATCTGAACTCTTGGGATTAGGCAAGTCCTTGTTATCCCTTTCAAAGAATCTTCTCTGATATCAGATTTCCTTTATAGAGCCTTTTGGGGTGAAACTACAACTGGAAACTTTTGATCTTCCTTTTCCATCCAACAACATCTTGAAGGGATAGAAGCTTGTCTTCAAATGGGCAAAGCTATGCTGAATCGACGAGAACGACATTGCCCCGGCAAAGAATTGTATCGTTCATACAAGTTTTGACATCGTGCTGTTGTGCAGATTTCATTATCATTGCTTAACCCGGCATATCCCGGTATGATCCTACAAAGACATCTTTGAACAATGTCTTGCTTCATCTTTGAGGACAAGTCAATTCTAATATTTACCAAATTCAAAATTCCTAATGATTCCTTGTGAGGTAGGATCTGTCTATCCTCCTACTGAACCATCCTCAATAAGTCCGGAGGTAAGCTACAATATTTGTCATTTTCAAAGTCCTGAGATCCTTCTGAACACATGCCTTGCTCAAAAGGCAAATCTGGGTCTGTAGCAGTGTCATTCATGTCATTGATATCTGAGAACCATAGCAAGTACCAAAGAATATACAAAAGAATGTATAAATTCATGAATAATTATTCGTATCATATAATTATGAATGAATGAATGATGGTTTGGAAGAAAATCCAAAAGAATGAAAGAATATAGAATTATTCGCAAAGAATGAAAATATTGGCTCAGACATAATTGCAAAAATGTATTTCATTAAAATAACAACGTTCAGACATAAGCCTATTTCACAAAGGAATTTCTATCATTTCTAGGCTAAAAACAACAAAAATGTTCTGAACATTACTCCAGAAAAGCTCTAAAAACTATAGGGATTTCTTCCGCAGTTGAATTGTTTAGAACACTCCAGATTTATAAGGGCAGATATTTAACAAGGTCCCTTCTTCAGTTGCTTGTGCCTTGCATTCACTCCATTTATCAATTATGATTGGGTAATGGATTCGTCGCACTGGAGGAATCATCAAATTTAACGACGCCCATACTAATAAGTCTTTCAATCAGTTTTTTAAAGGCAATGCAGTTTTCTATGGAATGCCCCGTATTTCTCGCATGATATTCGTATTGTGCATTTGCATCGTGCCATCTGGGGTATGGAGGCTGTGGAGGCTTTGTGTAGAGAGGGGCAACAATGCGCGCGTTGAATAAGCTTTGACACAGCTCCTTATACGACATCGAAATTGGTGTGAACTGGAGGTTCTCAGTGCCTTGTTTCACATAAGGTTCTTGTCTTGATGAACCTTGTTGGCTAGCGACCCCTTTATCTGACCTTGAGTAACCTGTGTTGTTCACCTCATTTTCTCTTCTCCTTGGGGTTGACCTCTTATCACTCTCTTCTGCCTCAATTTTTCGGCTCTTATAGCACTTTCAATCATTTCGCCGCTCATGACTATGTCAGAAAAGCTTTTTGTTGTGCTTCCTAACATATGCGTAATGAACGGGGCCTTCAATGTACTGATGAAGAACATTATCGTCTCTTTCTCCGAGAGGGGTGGTTGAACCTGGACTGCAACCTCCCTCCACCTCTGTGCATACTGCCTGAAACATTCGCTCGATTTCTTTTCCATGTTTTGCAAGGTGATTCTATCGGGAACCACATCTGTTACATGACCATATTGTTTCATGAATGCCTGTGCTAGGTCCCTCCATGAACCAATCTCGGTACGGCTCAACTGATTGTACTATTTCGACGCAGCTCCAATGAGACTATCCTGAAAACAATGTATTAATAGCTGATGATTGCTAATATACCCAGTCATTCTCCTACAGAACATGGTGATATGGGCTTCTGGGCAACTGGTCCCACTATATTTCTCAAATTCAGGCATCTTAAACTTCTGAGGGAGTACTAAGTCTGGAACCAAGCTCAGATCTTTCGCATCGATTCTATGGTGAATATCGGCGCTTTCCAGGGCTTTGAATTTTTCCTCCAGCCATTTACACCTATCCTCCCATTGTTTTGACAGTTCGACGTTTGCCTTCTCTTTTTCAGCCATTTCATCAAAATCAGGAATAACAAGATTCACTGGGTTATCTCTAGGATTAGAACCTGATCCAGCCTAAAAGGTCATCGGCATTGAAGCATCAGTTTGAAACCGCTGAGGCTCAATTGAAACAGAGGATCTGCGCGGAAGTACCTCGGTCTGAATCTGCGTATGCAGAGGCGTAAAGCCTAGAGGATAGATAGGTCTATCCTTGTCTTCTCCTTCATCTTTAACCATAGGACCCTTCCCCTTATTTACACCTTTAGTCAGTAGGTGGGTCAATTCAGCCATCGTATCTTTTTGAGCCTTGATCAATTTTTTCGTTATGTCTTCTTGAATTTTATCTAGCCGCTCTTGCATTTGTACTTGTAACTGTTCTTGCATATCCTTTTGCATTTTCTCCAGTTTCTCTAATCTTTGATCCATTTCTTTCGTTTTCCGACGAGTACTGTATTGATGCTTAATGGGTGAGCTTTTGTCGGTTTCCAGATTAGCTGAAATAAATTTTCTCAATTAGACCCTTTCAACGGACTTTAATGCATGTAATGCGAATGCATGAAATGTATGCCTAAAGAGACATTGATTCTGATTCAATTACATTTAGAAAACTTTTCTAGAAAGAAAATTCCCTTACATAAAACGGAGACATGTACGACCTCACCCTCATATTCCAAGAAACAACATCGATCTTTTTCTTCAGGTGCATGTCTGGGGTAATCTTGCCAATAGATGCTATCGCTAGCTCCTTTTCCCGATCTTGGCCGCGATCTATCATTTACCCGTCTTCATAAAGCTCGTCATCTTCTTTAAGAGGTTCAAACGTCGAGGGCTCTCAGACGATCGCCTTGAATCCTCAGGCCACGAAGTAGAGTCACGAACTCCGCTATCGCCATTCTTGTGTTTCTCAGGATATATTCGGAAAGTCGTATTGTTTTCCACGTTATCAAGGAATCCGTATTCCATGACAAACTTTCTAATTTAGTAATCAGACTTGAATCAATATCTCTTTCCTAAGATGCAAATGCGATGCAATCGTAATCAAAACACACACAAGAGGGGTTAGTACAAAATAGAAGCAAACAAGGAAAACAGAAAGTACCTAATCAGGTAACCACTAGGGATTTGGAGTGGCTCTACCTAGGTTAAGTTCCTAAGTCCACTATATGAGGGTTGGTTCTAAAGTCAAGGTACCCGAACCAGCAGATTCCTCGATCTTCACCCATTATAGGCTCATACAAACCGAGTTCGGTTCAGGGGAATAGATTTCCCTATGGCTGTACGGAGATGAAAATCTCACGAAGACATAGGTACGGATGTATCCCGGAAGTGATCCACTATCCTGCACGGAGGTGAAAACCTCACGAAGGACTAGTTTTTCACTCCCACTTAAAAGGACAAGACTAAACAGTCTTATGCAAAATGATGCCAAAATATACGACTTAATTTACAATAATCATGCAAACAAGTGCAAAGAAAAGATCGAAAAAATTTTAAAACCTAATTTTAATTTTCGACAATAAGACAAAACAATCAACTTTAAGGCCTGACTCTCTTGGTGTCCCCAGCGGAGTCGCCAAGCTGTCGAAACCATTTTTTTGAGATTTGAAAAATGGGGATCGACTTTGAAAATGAAAACGGGAGTCGCCACCGATCTTTTATTGAGGTGTGATCGGATCACCTTTAAAATAATTTTAGGTCTGCGAATTTTGAGAAGATAGGTTCGGGAGTCGGTTACGCACGATGAAGGGTAAGCACCCTCGTGACGCCCAAAATTGGTACCGAATCGGTTGTTTAATGTCTTAATGTCAAAATTTTGAAAAGATTTTAAAATACGATCCTTTTATTTTGAACAAAATGAATTAGACGATGAGACTCATTTATTTCAAAGAAATAAATCGTCACACTCAGTAAGTTAGAGTGCAACATTTTAAATCCTCAAAATTAAGTTTATCTCTCGTCTTTTAAAACCTATGCATTTTGAGGAGGATGTCCGATTATCTGGGTCAAATGAGAAAATCAAAACCCAGTAAGTTAGGGTTTGATTTCACAAAATTCCTAAATATTGAACATTGCCTTTTATTTTTAAAATCCTCGTCTCGAGAAAATAACATGTCATATCCAATGCGTTAGGACACAACGTGTCGAATTCCCGAGAATGAGTTTTTATTTGAAATTCGTATGTAAAAGAAATTCGATTATTTAGATTCGACGAGGAAAATTGGAACCCAATACGTTAGGGCTCAATTCTCTCGAGGATTCCAAACTTCAAGCATTTTCGAAAGTTTTTGAATGAAATAACTTTGATACTTGTAATCTTTTGAATGAATAACGAAATAACATTGTACATCGGGAAAAGCTAATTTACAAACTAAAATCAATGCTAATGAGTTACAAAGAATCAATAAAATACAAATAAACAATGCAACATACATAAGGGCAACAAACCTATATTATACATGAACTTAAAATAAACTTGACATAAAAATGATACTAACATTATAGAACAATATTTTAAAACAATTAAGTAACAACTAATATACATTTAATTTCACAAAATAGTATACAACGTAACCATATAAATATACCATACACACATATATATAAATTTTATAAATAAGTAAATTCTTTTCTTTTTAAAGAAAATGAATTACATATAAGTAAAATCGATTTAAAATACATACATAAACATAGTAAAAACTCTTGAAATCCATAATTCTAATAATATCTAATATCCTAGTATTAACACATATCTTAAAAATAATTAATAATTTATACGTATATGAAGAATAGTATATAAAATATTATTATGAAAAATTTGAAGCTAAATGTATATATATACATATATGAATTTTTTTAAAAATATAAGTTATACTAAGATAATATAAAATGTATATAATAAAATGTTTGCGAAAATAAGCAATAATACATAAAAACATAAAATAATATCATATAATAAAATAACCTATGTAATAAGATTAAGTCAAAACTAATAATAATAATGGTAATAAATAAATAAACAAATAAAAGGAAAATAAAAATTAATAATAAATAATCATAATAATAATAACGTCACATTTATTAATTTAACAATAAAACAAACAAAATAAGAAAAAAGGGCTAAATTAGATTTTAAAACAAAATTCGGGGCCGAATTTATAAATAAATAAAAGGGGAAGGACAGGGGACCGAAATGAAACGCGCTCAAAGCGCGAAGGACTTACTGGGAAATATTTCCGGCCTCGCACCGCAGCGTTTCAACGCGGGTCAAAATGAAGCAAACGTAAAATTTATGGGGCCAAAATAAAAATAAACAGTAGGGACCGGACCGCATAAAGGCGCAAAAGTGGAGGACCTGGCGCGCAAATAACCCAATGAGCGAAAGTGCGCGGATCCTCCCGGGTCGGGTCACACGCGCGGGTCACAAGGCCAAATACGACGCCGTTTTGGAGGCCACTGAGAAAGGCCATAAACGGCGTCGTTTTCCTCATTATAAAATAAAAAAGACTTAAATCAGCAGCCCTCTACCATTTTCTAAAACCGTAGCCGCAACCTTACTTTCCTTCCCTGCTATTTGAGCGCTCCGCCGTTTTTCAGCCTCAGAATCCTTGCCTAAACTCCGATCGTGACGAAGCAACAAGGATTCCAGGCGATATTAAGGTACCTCACTTTCTCTTTTTATCGTTTTGTATATAAAAAAAAAGAAATGAAAAGAAATGGAGAACAACACAAAAAAGAAAACTGCAAATCACCTTCCAGATCCTTTTTTTCTTTCGATTCCTCTGAATATTTTTGATTTTTGTATTCAAATGTGTGTGTATGTTTTCGTAACAAAGAAAACAAAAAAAAGAGAAAATAGTAAAAAACCGAAAAAGAAAACTTCCAATCTTCTGTTTTTGTATTTCGTGTTGATATTGTTTTTTACCGAATGCTCTCTTTTTACAGATTCTCCCAATGGCTTTATAGCCGAATCGAAAATAAAAATAAAAAATACATCATTTTTTCCTATTTTTCTGCTATTCTGCCTTTTCTTTTGCGTTCTGTCTCTGCTTGTTTTGCAGGCGTTTGTTGCGAGTGCAGGTACGGAGGTGTGCGGGTCTGGTGTGTGCAGAGGTGTGTGGCGTGGCTCGGCTCGGAGGCGCACGTGGGGAGGCCACACATGGGGGCTTGCGGCAGCTGAGATCCTAAAAACCCTAGGGTTTCTGGTTTGCTTGGTACTGGGCCATCGGGCCAGGGATAGCCAATGGGCTGGTGTTGGATATTTGGAACTTGGGTTTAGGGTCTGTATAGAGCCTCTGCAATTGGGCTAATGTTACTGTTTTTGGACTTTAAATTTTTCTTTTGTATTATTTGGTTTGCAGGCCCGGGCAAATATTGGGCCTTACAAAAGCAATAATATCACTTTTGCACAATATGCCCAATTTTTCCACACAGGTGGCACTGAGTTCTGTTTGAAGCATTTCCAAAACGACCTCTACCTCTACCTCGATGAAATGAACCTCCTCTGCCTTGATATCCAACTATACTAGACACCTTCTGTGGACTGCTTATAACCTTGTGCACTATGAGAACTAGACTGACTTGTGGCAAGATTAACACTGAAAAGCCCAGTCATAGCACCTGACTTCTGCCTAGCTTCAAGATTAATCAGCATTGAAGACAAAATAGTTACATCATAGACTTTTCTGCTGGTGACCACCTAATCAATCTCACTAGGTAAACCATTAAGAATAGCTGCAATATGCTCTGCATCAAATATCTTTTCTCCACATATACCAAGATTATCCTTAATCATTTAAGTTGTCTCAAATAATCACGCATGTTTTGATCTCCTTTCTTTTGAGAGTACAAAGAATACCTAATATTCATAATCTTGGTAGTTGTTTTAGCAGAATACAGCTGACCAATGACTTCCCAAATTTCAGTAGCCGATTGACACATGACCAAATCTGGTAGGATCTCAGGACTAACAATAGAAAGTAACCAAGATGCTATGGCTTTATGTTGTTTATTAAATGAAACTCTTTCAGGATTTTTAACTAGATGACCAGACTCATCAGAAACAAACTCAGGAGGTATAGCCTGAGTACCATCAATGTAAGACTCCAAACCATAACCCTCCAAAGCAAAAGATACCTACTGTTTCCATAGAAGATAATTGATATCATCAAGCTGAATATTAATCTTCTTGTTAGTGAAATTCTTAGAAACATTGGTGGAACTGATACCAGCAACTTCTTGATCTTCAGAAGCACCAACTGCCATCACGAATTTCAGGGAAAAAAAATCAAAAAAATGGCTCAGATACCATATCAAAAGAATATGAACGAGATGAATAGAGAAAACAATCTTGTATTTCATATATCTACCTTACACTCAGGTAAGCATCCATATATATACATGAAGAGAATCAAGAAAGCATAACAAAGATAAACAACTGCAACTAACTAACATTAGCTAGCTAACTAACTAACAATCTTAACAGCTAACAGATTGAACCAACTGTACATTTACTACTAACAATAGAGGAGTGGTTTTACAAGTTGGAGATTTAAAAGGATTGATTTAGGATGGAGTCTTAAGTGATCTTGTTACTTCTTTGGTTCTCAAGTTAACAAGTTTAATGGAAGTTTATAGAAGGAAATTATGGTTGATTGGAGATGTAGACAGTGATGAAATATATAGAAAGTTTTCTGATAAGTTTCCCAATTTAGAAAAAGATTGAGATTTGCAATTGTTGCTCATTGCTTCTTTCAAGACTTCTTTTGATGGGGCTTACCCCAAATTCAGGTGGGTATTTTTTACTTTGATTACAATGCTTCGAATATCTTTCATATGGATTTGAAACCATGTTTTTTTGTTATTGTTTTAAAAAGTTGGTTCTCTTAGCAATTTTTATCCGCCTGATGTTGTTATCACTCTTCTGAGTAGAAAACATTCAACAAAGTAATCGTAATGTACTACTAGTTTAGAAAAGAAGGTTTTATGTCTCATGGTCTTGTCCTTTAGTACTAATTTGCAGCAGCAACAATAAAGAGGGAGAGGGATGGTGGTAGGGACGGTGGTGGTTGAGGTTTTTATTTTATTTTATTTTAATACAATTATATTTATTTAATTTTAATATTAATATAAAATTTACATTTATTATTATATTTTTAAAATATTTATGTATTTTTATATGTTTATTTGAATTTTTAGAATTCGAATCAAATTGAGATCATTTGTAAAATTTGAATGTTAATTTTTAAATTTATGGCTAAATTGATATAATATGTAAAAGTTGATGGCTAAATTTGTTATTATACCGATTTTTTAACTACCACATTAGCTTGCCGTTTGTGCTTTTAACAAAAGTGACCAAAGTGACTGAATTATGTAACATGAGTACTTAAATTGTAATATTTTTTTATTTTTGGTGCCTAAAATAAAAATCGTTGATAGTTGAGTGATTATCTGTGTAGTTTACCCTTTAATTATAGAAAATAATTTGGTACACGCATGTGGAGTTTTTAAACTTCATAAACAGGGTTTGGAGGTTGACAAATGTCTTGTAGTGTATAAAAAAATATTAAATAATAAATATTTTAAAAAAAAGATACATGTAAAGTTTTTAAGATTATTTGTGGAATAAAAAAAGGTACACTGCAATGTACCAGATAATCACCCTTAATTTATTGTAATTTGGAAAACTAGTGTAAAGGTATTTAGGTCAACTTGATTTTTTATGATATTCACTTGTTAAATGAAGCTTATTATTATTATTATTATTATTATTATTATTATTATTATTATTATTTATTTTATGGGAAAGGTGAGCACAATATCGATGATGTTGGATACTCTTCTTTGGAGGAACATTGAAAAATGGGGCTGTTGATGTTATGTTTGTTAGACCTATTCAATTTCGTGATCCAAATGTGTGTGAGCTGACTGTCATTAGGTTTGCTTTGGAGGTGTTTCTGAAAACATCATAGAAAGGAAAAGTGGGACTTTATGTTGAGATTGATTACGCGATTGCAATAAAATGGTGTCTTGAGGCACATCAGCCGCCCTTGAAGTTGTCTTATCTGTGCAATCATATTGAGAAACAGAGTTGGTGATGCAGAGATGAAATCCCAAAGAAAGCTACTAATATGCCCAATTCTTTGGCAAAAGGAGCCAATTGATCTCTGCTTTTTGCTGGTTGGTGGTGAATCCACTAAGATTTCTGTTTTGTAGTGTTTTTTTTATATGTTCTGTAAGGCAGTAACTTTTTTTTAATCAATAAAGTGGTTTATTCTTCTTGGAAAAAAAAGCGAGAAACCTTCAGACCCAAGACTGTAGGTAATGAAAATCTGAATCACAATTTTACTATACTTTCTTTTGAGAATTGAGGTTAAATAGAAAAGTATCTATAATCTCTTTATTCCAATATTTCCCCTTCACAACTTCTAGCACCTCTCCTTTCTATTTTTTCCCCAAAAATCACTATACCACTAAGGTATGAGTAGTATTTGGGAGTAAAGGATCTTTATTTGAGGACTGTGCGTCATGGACCATTTTCTCTTCTTGAGCTTGCCCCCAAATCACGGCATAAAATCCAATGGCTATTATCGCTGCTCCTAGCAAACTGCACCCACACATATCCAATTGAAAGCTTAATAATGCCTATAATGATTTTTATTTTTACTTATTACTGCATGAAAAAATTGCTCTGACCTTCCAAGATAAAGTTTGTCACCTAGAAAGGCGATCCCCATAGCAAGAGCAATGACCATCTCAAGTGGCTTAAACATGGAAACGTAGATAGGCCCTTTCTTCCGCAACGCCCATTTGTGAACCACACTTCGAAATGCTACTGCGAAAGCTGCCTACAAATCAAGAGGTACATCATCAAGTTTCTTTCTAGGCCTAACTATTGAGTTTGTCGAGTATTTTTATTCGAGTCTATGCTTACTGTATATACGGTAGCTATTAATTCCATATTAAACCCAATTTTCCAAGCATTTGGGTCCTTCTCTACCATCAAAGAGACAACAGAGGATAGGATGGCCACAATGATGCTGCAAATGAGTGTTACTAGCATCTCTGCTGGGTATCTCCTTATTATCCACGTCTGCAAAATGAGTGTTACTAGCTAATTATGCATGAACCCCCTCAAGAAAAAAACCGAAAGGTTGATTGTGTATTCATTAGGGGTGTGTGTACCTGAACATTAAGAATAATTGCGAAGATAACACTATGAGAGGCTAGGAAAAAGCCGCCAATGATCCAGTTGGAGTGAGGAATCCCAAGAACTTGGTGAAGAAAGCTGTACTTCCTTGGAGAAGTGGTGAGTGGAAGGCCTTTGTATAAAGTCACAACAAATGCCCCCGTGATCGATACCAAAGTTCCTAAAGACTTGGCTTGGCTGCTTTTGATCCCTAAGTCCAGCTTTTCCATCCTACAGACACCATTTCAAATCGTTTGCTGTTAGAGCTGTTTATGGCTGATCAAACCAAATTAAAAATAATATGGAGCTCCTTATATTATGAGTTAGATTACATTTTATTCTTTTTATTCAAAAAATAGATAAATTAGTCTGTGTACTTTAAATCAAAAAATAAATTGATCATTCCTGTTAAAAATTGCATCCATTTGTACGGTTAAAAACTTGTATAACTGGCAGAATCACATGAAAATAACATGTGGCATGTCACGTGTACCTCATGTTAATGTGCAAATACAAATTTTTAACAATAAAAATAGATGAAATTTTGTAACCGCGGGACCAGTTTACTCTTTAATCTAACTTACAATGATTAATTTATCCATTTTTTAGTATAAAAGTCAAAATATAATCTAACTTCTAGTATAAGGACATTCATAATATTTTACATATATTTATCCAATTCTATTATGCATAAATTTAAGCCTCAATTTTGCTTGCAAATTATTAGGTTTAGGTTTTGTTTGAATCATCGGTAAGATTTCCTCTGGAGAGATTAAAAATAGTGGTGATGACGAGATTAATTATTGTAGCCATTATATTAAGTATTGTATTAGTGAATTTCAAATATATGTGTTTGGATTCAATTATGTGATAAGAAAAATGACCATTATAGATATTATTTTAAAATATATTAAAATTATAATTTATTTAATATTTATGAAATTAAATAAATAATCAAAATTATGAAAATAATATTTATGACAGATAATAGTTTTAATGCTAAATAATTAAAAAAGGTTACTTTTGTAAAATAACTTTTCACTAGACTGAATTTACTCCCACGGTGAGATGGTATCCAAAGGAGCATTAGAAATTTAGGCCGGTCGATATTATTTTTCAAAACTTAATATCTAGCAATTTTATTATATAACTATATAAAATTTAAAACAGACAATAGATTAAACTACTTGCGAAGTTATTGTATTGTAAGTAGAAAAGCAAATTAAGACTTAAAATGTCTGGCTAAATTGATATTATAAGGTAAGTGGACATTAGCACATTTGGAAAATAATTAAAAATTATTTCTCTAAAAATAAAGATTAATTACGTTCATAGTCAATAAATTATTAGTAAGTATCTTTTGGTTACTCAACTATAAAAAGTTATAAAATGATAATCCAACTATTTAATTTTATCTTTTTGGTGGCTAACACAAATATGACGTGATAGTTTTAAAATTGGCATAATATTAACTTTAACTCTCAATATTTATACATTGCACCAATTTAATCTTGATTCAAAAAAATTAACCCTCAACATTTACATGTAATACCTAATTTTAGCCCGGGCTCACATATGGAAACATAATTTTTGAGGATATGCAATCTTAGATATGATATGCAATCCTAGATATGATATGCAATCTTAGATATGATATGCAATCTTAGAAGATATGATTTTGTAATCTTAGAGATTTAATTTGTAGATACCCTTTAATCTCAACCGTTGATGTAATTGACCTGTACCGTTGGATTTGGGGAGGCTCAACTATAAATAGAGGCCTCTCCCTTCAAAAAAAAAGAGGAAAGAAAAAAAAGAATGAGGAATAAAAAAGAGAACGATTGGCAGTTTTTTAAAGGTTGTATACTATTTTTTTTTAGATTATTTTTTACTTATTTATGATTTTAAAAAAGGGAGAAGGTGATACCACTGCGAATTTTATTTATTTATTTTATTTAGCCCCTCCGCCATTTAATGTTTTTGTAATTAAGTTTTTTTTATTTTTAAATTTACCCCTTTATTTATTTTCGATTTCAATTTGATCCTGATTGGACGACGCCGTTTAGGGAAATAGGGAAAATTTCCCTTCCGGTCCCTCCATGTAATATGCGCGTTCAATTTGGTCCTTCAGTTTCTATTTATGTATAGATTTGCCTCGAGTTTTTATTTACAGTTCAAATTAGTCTTTTTCATTTTTTATTTTTATTAATTAGTTTTTTATTCTTTTTTATATTTAATTATTTTTAAAAATATATATGTATATATATTTTCATATACATATATTTATTTTTGTAGTATAATATAATTATTTTATTTATTTATTTATATGTAATTATTTTTTTATCTATATGTATATATTTATTTTAGTATACATATGTATGTACACATATTAATATTTTTAACTAATTTTTATATATATGAACATTTTTTTTTAAATGCAAATATATTTTTTATATACTTTATACTTTTTTCCTTTATTTTCATAAATGCATCATGTATGTATAAGTTTCATAGCCCAAGATTTCATATGTAAATTATGTGTATGACTTTTAATTTCAATGCATATATACCATGTGCCTTTTATTCTTTATATTTTGTTTATTTTCTTCATTCGATTATTAATTCATGTTTTTATTTATAAGTTAAAATTCAATTTTTATTTTGATCGTTCATTTGATATTTTGTATGTGATTATTTTTATTATGTATATTGTTTCTATTTATTCATTTATTTATATTATTTCTACGTACTGTAATATTTATTATTGCATGGTATATCTAATGTAGCATCACATCATATTTTTACTCCATTTCAAACTTTTCAAAATTGAGATAGTGCTTGTATTTAGGATTTTCAAGGAAATTGAGCCCTAACGTATTGGGTTCCGATTTTCTTCGTTAAATCTAACAATCGAGCATTTTCTTTAATCAAAAATAAGAACTCATTATTGGGAATTCAACACGTTGTGTCCTAACGTATTGGATGTGACGCATTGATTTCTCGAAATGAATATTTTTTAAAAAAATAATAAAGGAAATATTTCGAGTTTGGGATTCTAAAGGAATTGTGCCCTAACGTATTGGGCCGCGATTTCTTAAATCTTGAATAAATGGATATTCTTTTAAATTTTTATTGCACTAGTATTTTTCCCTAATTCATTTTTGGGGAAAATTAGAATGTCGTGCCCTAACGTATTGGGTGTGGTATTTTCTTTCTCTGAAATGATAAGGGTCTTAATACGTAACGTTTAAGAGTTTTTGCTAGGGATTATATTTTTCAAATTTTCGACATTAAGACATTAATTAATTAACTAGGTACCAATTTTTGGGCGTTACGAGGGTGCTAATCCTTCCTCGAACGTGAATCGACTCCGGATCCGCTTTTTCTAAAACTCGAGACCAAAGCCGTTTTAGGTGATCCAATCACACCTTAATAAAAGATTGGTGGCGACTTCCAACTTTCATTTTTTAAAGTCGACAACCTAAAATTTTTGTTTTTTCAAAAAAATGGTTTCGACAGCTTGGCGACTCCGCTGGGGATTTTTAAAAAAAATAAGAGAGTCGAGCCACAAAGTTGATTAATTTTTGTCTATGGTCGAGAAAATATTTTTTTTAAAAAAATCATGAGATCATTGTGCATTCATTCATTTTCTTGCTTAATTGATCTTTGCATTATTCATTACATGAGTTGAATGATTTTACCCTTATAAGTGGGAGTGAGAAGCTATTTCCTTCGTGAGGTCTTCATCTCCGTACAGGATAGCGGATTGCTTTCGGGATACATCCGTACCTATGTCTTCGTGAGATTTTCATCTCCATGCAGCCATAGGGAAATGTATTCCCCTGAACTGAACTTGGTCCGTATGAACCTATAATGGGTGAGGATCGAGGAATCTGCTAGTTCAGGTACCCTTACTTTAGAACCAAACCGCATATAATGAACCTTAGGAACTTACCCTAGGTAGAACTATGCCAAATCCCTAGAGGTCACCCGAGTAGGTACTTTATTTATTTGCTTTTACTTTGTACTAACTTGTTTTTTATGTTGTTTTTATTATGATTGCATTGCATTTGCATCATAAAAAAGAGGTGTTGATTCACGTTTAGTTGCTAAATAGTGAGCTTGTCATAAGAAAATGGGTTTCTTGATAAAGTGGATGACAATATGGTTGTCCGAATAGGGTCCAAGAACATATGATAAGAGAAGGATGATAATCTAATGGAGGACTACACGATTATGGCTCTGTTGCCCAATGATTCAAGATGAAAAAGATTATTTGAGAGCTGCTGAACCTTCTTAAAGAGAAGCCAACGAGTATCACGAGAATGAGCGAACAACAAGTTACGGCTCGGATCGAGCAAAAAGGAGATAGAAGAGACGTTTTTTGAAGAGTTTGTGAGATTTATCTTAACGCTCGAATGAAGAAAATGATTGAATATCTCCGCCTATGAGGGCAAGGCCGAATAAATATCCATTTTATGTAAAGAGATTTGTTTTCTAGTAAAGTTCTCTAAATGGAATTGAATCAGAATCAACGTCTCTTTATGCATTTATTTCATGCATTCGCATTACATAATATCATAACATTAAAGTCCACTAAAAGAGTCTAATCGATTAAAATCATTCTTCAGTTAATCTGGAAACCAACCAACTTACCAACACCCTTACGGTATCCAAGCAAAGATTAGAGAAATGGAACAAATGTTGGAAAAATTAGAGCGCATGCAGATACCGATACAGGAGCAATTGACCAAATTTCAGCAGGAAACGAGAGATCAGTTGCTAGAATTACAGAGAACTATGATGAGCCAATTTAACCGATTGCTAGCTGGAAAGTTAGAAGAAATGAAAAGACCAGTGGTCCACCTTGGGGTTGATAATGAGGATCTTGCTTATTCTCTAGGTGGTACTCCGATAAATGTCTAGGTCCAGCTAGATGAGCGTCCACAAGGGGCATTCTTTACTATCAGCTCCCAACAATATCAGACTTGTACATCGACATCAGTGAATCGCCTGACGGGCCCAGAATCCAATTTGAGGATCAATTTAGCTAATCATGTTGCTTTTGACAATCCAGTAGAAATAAAACAGGCGAAGGTAGAGCACCCAGATACCATGAAAGCCTCAAGGAAGAAGGGGAATAAGGGGAATAATGAAGGCAGATATAACAAGGGCCACTCAAAACCAATCACTGTGGGTCGGTCACAGACAGAAACCACCAACCATCAGAGCCCTTTAAAGCAAGAATCTTACACGAAGGTAAATGCAGAAAGACCTCAGTTCACGCCTATACCGATATCATATAGCAAGCTATATCAAAGCCTATTTAATGCACATGTGGTGTCCCCTTTCTACCAGAAACCAATGTTGCCTCCATTTCCTAAATGGTATAACGCAAATGCTCAGTGTGAATACCATGCAGGGATTGCGGGGCACTCGATAGAAAACTGTACCGCATTCAAAAAGATAGTTGAAAGATTTATTAATATTGGCATTGTCAAATTTAATGAGGCCACCAGTGCAGAAAATCTGCTACCCAATCTCATTGATAATGGGATGAATACGACATATGAAGAAGAGTTCGAGAGCATTCATGTCAATGTCGTATATGAAGACACACTTAAAAAGGGAGCTTGTTAGATATCCACCCTTATAAACTTGGAAGCGTCTAAGTAATTGGATTGCGGAAGAAATCTCTGTAGTCTTTAGAGCTTATTTAGAGTAATGTTTAGAACATTATTGTTATTTTTAGCCTAAAAATGATGGGAATTCCTTTGTGAAATAGGCTCATGTCTAAACATCATTATTCTAATAAAATACATCTTTACATTTATTTTTGAGCCAACATTCTTTCATTCTTTGCGAGTAATTATTATGCCATTCTTTTGGATTTTCTTCCACATCATTCTTTCATTCATAATTATATTGTACAAATAATTATTCGTAAATTCATACATTCTTTTGTATATTCTTTTGCGCTTACTATGGGTCTCCAGATATCAATGACATGAGTGACGCTGCTACTGACTCAGAATCTCCTTCTGAGCGAGAAATGTGTTAGGGATCTCATGACTTTGAAGATGACATAGATCGTAGCCTATTTCTAGATCTGTTAAGGATGGTAGAACAAGTCGAGAAACGAATCTTACTACAAAGAATCATTGGGATACATGACTTCTCCTTATGTGGGGCATGAAGGTCATTTGGTCGATCTTGCCAAAAGAGTTTGACGGTCATCGATTCATCTTTGTGATCGTCAATTACTTTACTAAATGAGGGAAAGCTACTTCATAAGCCAATGTCATGAAGTCGACAGTCAGCAAATTCTCGAAGAATCCTATATCAGTATGGAACCCCAAAAAGATCATATTTGACAATTTACTAAATTTGAAAAACAGCACAATATCAAAGGTTTGCAGTCTGTTCGTGACTAATGCCATATCACAAAAAAAAACCTCCGCCGGGGCAATACCTTTCTCCTGGGCCCATTGCGGTATTGCCTATTGAAGACAAGATTCTTGCTCTCTGAGTTTTTGGATTAATTCTGATTGAAGATGAATGTTCAAAGTTATTCATCATGGTCAAATGCGCCAAAAGCAAATGATGCGAGCTCACAAAAAAGAGTCCGCCCTAGAGATTTCCTTGAAAGGGACCTGGTATTGAAAAAGATCCTTCCCACACAAAAAGAACTTTATTCCAAGTTGGGAAGGACCTTATGTTGAAGTCCTTATCTGGAAAAGCGTCGATTAGAAGGGATAACAAGGACATGCCTAATCTTATGAGTTCAGATTCAAAAAACAAAAGGGTCAAAATCAAAATAAAAAATAAAAGTGATAAAAAGAAAAAGAAAAGAAAAATGGAGAGGCCAAGGTGAAAATCCGCAACTGACGCTTTGAGACCAAAGGGGATTTGAGTTGAAAACCCGAAAAGGACGGCTCGAATATTAATCAAAATGGGGCATGAGGTGATCAGAGCAACGCGAATCTTGATCAGATTGGGGCATGTGGTGATCTAGTTATACTTGAATCAATAGGAAAGAGTAGGCAACATCTTGAGGCATCCACAGTAATTGTAGATCTCTCAAACACATGTCAAACTCGAAGGGTCTTGAAAGTTTATCAGAGAATTTCAAGCTGCGATATCTGGGGCACCCAATTTTCATACTATTGAATTTGTTGTTCTTGGAATACTTCATTCTTTTCAAAGATACACATTCCCAATCAATTTCTTTGTTATCTTTCTTTGCTATTTTTGATAACTTATTTCTTTCGAGCTATGCTTAGAACCAATTTTTTCTTATCTATTGTTATGACCTTTTTTGCAAGCATGTTGCATTGGAATAATGATTAATGGACTAATAAAACTTTCACAAGGGAAGTTTTGCATATTACTTTAAAAGTTTCTAAATAATACAAGAACCTGAAACAGGACTATTGTTTAGAACGCACCAAGTTTAAAGGTTGGAAATTTAAGAAGGAAGAGTCTAATTACAACTTTCTGGATTCTGTTGTCAAAAACATTGATTGAACAAATGACATGATGATGACAAAGCTTAATAAACAAGCGAGCAATGGTCACTAGGTAATAGGAAGGGTTTCCTCGGAGAAGAAAGACTTCATTTGCACATGAGCCTTTGGTGCGACACCTTGGTCATGGTGTAAAGGGCCAAAGAATTTTACATTCTGTATCCTTGAATTGTGATAGGAGTGGATTGAGAAGAAGCCATATATTTCTACCCTCGGGTTGCAGTGGGAGAATGATGGTACAAATTTTACGTCCTAGTAGATTGAACTTTGAGGTTTACAGTGGGGGAAATCTGACTAAGTGGAGACGCCAGCCGAGCAAGAAAGCGTTGTAGCACGTCAATGATAAAGCCTTAAGCAATGATAACTTAAGCGAAAAAGGGGATCATTCTAAAAAATAGCATTCTACATTCATGCAAACACCATTCACACATGTCTAGTTAGGAGCATTTGATTCATGCCATCCTAATCATTAGGCATAATTAGGTTCATTATACAGGTCATGTTCCCCAGAGAGCAGATCAGTGAAGATAGCAGGTCTTGTCTTCCTATATTGGTAGGAAGTGGATCGAAGATGCAGATCTTGTCTTCCCATATTGGTGGCGGAGTAGATCGAAGAAAGCAGATATTGTCTTCATTTATTGGCGTGAAGTAGATCGAAGATAGCAGGTCTTGTCTTCCTATATTGGTAGGAAGTGGATCGAAGATGCAGATCTTGTCTTCATGTATTAGCGTGAAGTAGATCGAAGATAGCAGATCCTGTCTTCCTATATTGGTAGCGAAGGGGATCGAAGATGCAGATCTTGTCTTCCCATACTGGTGGCGAAGTAGATCGAAGAAAGCAGATCTTGTCTTCATGTATTGGCGTGAAGTAGATCAAAGATAGCAGGAAGTGGATCGAAGATGTAGATCTTATCTTCCCATACTGGTGGCGAAATAGATCGAAGAAAGTAGATCTTGTCTTCATGTATTGGTGTGAAGTAGATCGAAAATAGAAGGTCCTGTCTTCCTATATTGGTAGGAAGTGGATCGAAGATGCAGATCTTGTCATCCCATACTGGTGGCGAAGTAGATCGAAAACACCAGCCTTGCCTCCCTGGGTTGCAGCGGAGCAGGTTAAAAATAGCAGATCTTGCCGTCCTGCACCAACAGCGAAGCAGATCGATGACCTCAGCCCTATCTCACTGGTCAGCAATGGAATAGGTTAAAGATTGTGAATCCTATCTCCCTGGTCAGCAGTGGAACAGGGTGAAGATTGTAAGTCTTATCTTTTTGCAGTTTCAGTGGAATAGATTGAAGCACTAGCTCTTATACTTCTGAAGATGCAGTAGGAAGGAATGAGGCTACTTGAAGAAGAAGAGTTTCATGTTCTGAACAAGACCAAGGGCAAAATTGGGCATTTTAAAGTCTTTGCTGCGTTCTGTTACACGACAACGAGCAAAGAGGGGCAGCTGTAATACCCAATTTTAGCCCGGGCTCACATATAGAAACATAATTTTTGAGGATATGCAATCTTAGATATGATATGCAATCCTAGATATGATATGCAATCTTAGATATGATATGCAATCTTAGATATGATATGCAATCTTAGAAGATATGATTTTGTAATCTTAGAGATTTAATTTGTAGATACCCTTTAATCTCAGCCGTTAATGTAATTGATTTGTACCGTTGAATTTTGGGAGGCTTAACTATAAATAGAGGCCTCTCCCTTCAAAGAAAAAGAGGAAAGAAAAAAAAAAGGAGGAATAAAAAAGAGAACGATTTGCAGTTTTTTAAAGGTGGCTTACTATTTTTTTTCTTTCGATTATTTTTTACTTATTTACGATTTTAAAAAAGGGAGAAGGTGATACCACTGCGAATTTTATTTATTTATTTTATTTAGCCCCTCCGCCATTTAATGTTTTTGTAATTAAGTTTTTTTATTTTTAAATTTACCCTTTATTTATTTTCGATTTCAATTTGATCTGATTGACGACGCCGTTTAGGAAATAGGGAAAATTTCCTTCCGGTCCCTCCATGTAATATGCTGCGTTCAATTTGGTCCTTGATTTCCATTTATGTATAGATTTGCCTCGAGTTTTTATTTACAGTTCAAATTAGTCTTTTTCATTTTTTATTTTTTATTAATTAGTTTTTATTCTTTTTATATTTAATTATTTTTAAAAAATATATGTATATATATTTTCATATACGCATATTTATTTTTGTAGTATAATATAATTATTTTTTATTTATTTATATGTAATTATTTTTATCTATATGTATATATTTATTTTAGTATACATATGTATGTACACATATTAATATTTTTAACTAATTTTTATATATATGAACATATTTTTTTTTAAATGCAAATATATTTTTTATATACTTTATACTTTTTTCCTTTATTTTCATAAATGCATCATGTATGTATAAGTTTCATAGCCCAAGATTTCATATGTAAATTATGTGTATGACTTTTAATTTCAATGCATATATACCATGTGCCTTTTATTCTTTATATTTTGTTTATTTTCTTCATTCGATTATTAATTCATGTTTTTGTTTATAAGTTAAAATTCAATTTTATTTTGATCGTTCATTTGATATTTTGTATGTGATTATTTTTATTATGTATATTGTTTCTATTTATTCATTTATTTATATTATTTCTCGATATTGTAATATTTATTATTGCATGGTATATCTAATGTAGCATCACATCATTTTTTTACTCGATTTCAAACTTTTCAAAATTGAGATAGTGCTTGTATTTAGGATTTTCAAGGAAATTGAGCCCTAACGTATTGGGTTCCGGTTTTCTTCGTTAAATCTAACAATCGAGCATTTTTCTTTAATCAAAAAATAAGAACTCATTATTGGGAATTCAACACGTTGTGTCCTAACGTATTGGATGTGACGCATTGATTTCTCGAAATGAATATTTTTTAAAAAAAATAATAAAGGAAATATTTCGAGTTTGGGATTCTAAAGGAATTGTGCCCTAACGTATTGGGCCGCGATTTCTTAAATCTTGAATAAATGGATATTCTTTTAAATTTTTATTACACTAGTATTTTGCCCTAATTCATTTTTGGGGAAAATTAGAATGTCGTGCCCTAACGTATTGGGTGTGGTATTTTCTTTCTCTGAAATGATAATGGTCTTAATACGTAACGTTTAAGAGTTTTTGCTAGGGATTATATTTTTCAAATTTTCGACATTAAGACATTAATTAATTAACTAGGTACCAATTTTTGGGCGTTACGAGGGTGCTAATCCTTCCTCGAACGTAACTGACTCCCGGATCCGTTTTTCTAAAACTCGTAGACCAAAGCCGTTTTTTAGGTGATCCAATCACACCTTAATAAAAGATTGGTGGCGACTTCCAACTTTCATTTTTTAAAGTCGACAACCTAAAATTTTTGTTTTTTCAAAAAAATGGTTTCGACATTACACATTGTGTAATTTGATCTTTTTGCAGTTTTGTTTTTCTTTGTCACCCTTTTACCTAAAAAACTAAGGAAAAAATAAATTTATTAGCTAAGTTTATCCTAAAAAACTAAAGAAAAACTTACCAATAGTTAGATGACTACCACTTGTAATTTATCTTAAAAAGTAGTAAATATTATTAAGAGAATGCTTTTATTTTTACTATAAAATTTATAAAAATACTTTAAATCCAAAAATACGAGACTTAAACAGAGTACCTGAAAATTTTTAAAATCTTGATCTTATCATTTCAATCAAAACTAGTCCATTTTTATATTGTTTTTCATAAAGAGAGGGGTAAAAGACTTTAATAACTACTCATTTATTTTATTCTAGAGATGATCATGAGTCAGGTCAAGTCGGGCCCATGCAAGGATTTAGATCAAAATTTTATACTCGAGCTAATCCAATTTAAGAAAGGTAAAATTCAGACTCGATTCGGTCAGCTCATATTTGACTTTTCTAGATTAATTTTAATTTAATTTTTTTAAAAATATATATAATACACTCTAAAATGGTAAAATAAATATTTTGCAACACATTAAAAATATTTATATTAAAAAACTATCATAAATATAACAAATGTTTCATTATATTAAAAATATAAATAAATATAATAAATATTTTATTGTATTAAATATAATTTTAAAATTTTATATTTTAGGTTGAGTTACTTAATTAGGTAATTATTTTTTTAAGTTTTGAATAATACATTTAATTGTTATTGAATTAGTGATTTAATATAAATATATAATTATTATTTAACATATATATAAATAATATAATATTTATTATATTACAATATATTCGGGTAGAGTAAAACTCGGAAAAAAAAAATCATTTTTATTGAACCACCAGTACCAGACAACCAACTAACATGCTTTGATGTTCCATTTTTATAGGCCACTGAAAAGTAAAAGTAAGAAAAAAGAAACCACGGATAAAGGCTTATCTAGGTAAATGGTGGTGATATATCAAAGAATCTGAATGAATCATCAGCCATTGACCATAGCAAATTAAATAGGCAGTGAAAATAAACAGAAATAAGAGCGCACCGAGAGATGATGGAGAAGATGAAAGTGAAGGCTGGAGTAAGATCAGCCATGGCGGATGCCAGAGTTGGAGATCCATATCCTATTCCAATGTATGTGCATATCTGTCCTCCATAACTGAAACCCATGTTGCTTAGCAATTTGTCATCATCCCCCCATCTCCACCTTTCTTTTATCTCTATTTCAAAGTCCACGGAAAACGTACCTGAGAACGCCTAGAAGGAAAATTTTGCAGATGGTAGACCATGTAAGCACTGGTGGGCTTCTTTTTCTGTCATCAATTCATAAATAACTTGGTTCAAATTTCAATTCCCTTTGCTACCCAAGAAGCTGAAAACAGTATATAATATATATATATATATATATGGAATTTATTTATTACCTGTAGAAGATGATAATACATGGGGCAAGCATAAAGATGCCAAGAACGTTCGAGTAAAATACTAGCACGAAATCACTGAGTCCTTTGTTCATGGCAGCTTTATTTACAGTGTTTAAGCCCACCTCTAAGAACTCTGTTGCAACCATTATTGCAGTAACACTTTTTTCCCACATTATGTTATCCTCTCTAATCTAAGGGTGACTTTTGCTTTGGGGATTGTGATATTCGGTGTTTGAAGCGGAAGATAAAAGGGATCACTTTCCTGACATATAGAAAACGAGAGGTTAAGTAAGAAGGAGGAGGGAAGGGGGAAGAATTGGATTTTTCAAAGATGCCACGTCCATGACATTTTTGTAGTGGAGCCTAAATTGGTGGCCAGTGGCCACTATTCAGGCACACCATACACTATGCATGTTTTTGTGAATTGGCATCCTTTCTTTTTGAATTCAGCCTTCTTTTACCCCTATAACAATCTCTTTCTTACTTTTGTACTTTTTTGACTCTATGCATGTTTTTGTGAATTGGCATCCTTTATACTACTACTCCTTAACTCCTCTTTTATTGAGACTTGTAACAACAATGATTTATTTTTTCACAAATAAATAAATAAATGGTCTCTTATGGTTCCAATTTTCTTCATTAGGAATATTTATCATAATGTGAATGATCCACAATCATCAAAAGGTTAAACTCATGATTATGAATTGCATGTACAAGGGAAAAAAATGAAGGTGATGATGAACATAATAACTATAATAGCATTTGTTAGCTTTGAGCAAGTCAATTCTTTCATATAAGAATTGCATATGATATATATATATATATATATATATATAACCAAAAACAAATATATTTACAACCATAATTCACATCCATTTCACAATTGCTTTAGAGCAATTGGCCAACTTGTTGAGAAGTTTTTATGGGTTTTGACTTTTGAGTAAGCCAGTGCTTTCATATAAGAATTGTATTGCTGAAGTTATAATTAAGCTGGTATGGGGACTAATTGTCATATTGGTTATCCACGTATCTTGATATATACTAGAATCATGGTAATCCATGTATCCTGATATAAACTGGAATCAGACAGCAGTGACAACTAGTCCTCCAATCACACCGTAGAGTGATGACTGATATAACCAAGTTACAATTAGTAATTTCCTTCAGTCTTGGTAATATATATATATATATAGCAAAACAGTATTAGAACTTTTATAAACAACGGCAATGATGAAGGAAAAAATAATCAAAATCGTAAAATAATCATTGTAATTATTGGTTGAGATCGTCCATGCTACTTACCAAGAAGGAGTGTTATATTTCGGTTTTATGTCCCAACACAAAAAGTTTTGTTGCCATCCATATAATTTATAACGACTAATAGTATAAAATGTATGTATGTAAGATGCCATCCACATCTAATATTGTCGCTCTATGAATTACAGACAATGAAGCGGCCATCCTACTGACCTTCCTCACCCACGAGCAGTACTTGCATAAACAGAAGCCATTTCCCAATAAGAAGGAATCTTGATTTTGGTGTGACAATGTCCACTCAGATTTCTTCATACAAATACAAGGTTCTTTTCTAAAGAAAAAATAAAGGGCTTCTAAAGCAACAGAATTCTTTTGTGGGAAGCGTAAAAAAGAAAGCAAAACATACATATTTCCTGGTATAAAGTGCTTTGAGACATGGATAATATTTTCTCTAAGAATATCCTCTTTCTGTTGTTGGATCTACTATTTGGTATTTGTGAGTAAAATGTGGCTGAAATTTTCTATATGTGCAGGGGCATGGCTAGGGGAACTGGCATGGCCGACCCTCTTAAAATGGAAAACTTTTCATTTAAGCCTTTTAAATTTTTAAAATTTTATATTAGTAAAGGTAAAATTACACTTTGACCCTCTTAAAAATGATAAAAATTTGATTTAATATTTTAAAAATTATAAATATATAAGCTATTCAAATGGTAAAATTATATTTTTACTATCGTACAAATTAAAATTTAATTTTGTCCCCCCTAAAATTTTTTTTACCTTCGCCCCTGTATATGGGGGTCCTGTTCTTTACTGAATGGGGATTATTCTAGGTGGTATCAGTAATTGATCTTGTATTATGTTGGGAAAAAAATAGGGAGAACAGGGTATTAAGAAGTTGAATTTGGGGAGCTTATTTGTGAGGTGTGCCTCCTATTTTTCTCCTAATTAAGCTCTGCTATATTTTCTTAGTTAAACTTTAATTATTCTAGTGATATTTTAGTATGATTAGAACTATAATCTTAGCCTATTTAAAGGGACCTTGTATCCATATTTCAACATGCCAATTAGAAAAAAGGTTTTCCTTTTGAGAGTGACAAGATATAGTCGCATATAAGTTTTAGTGAGAGTTTCATAGTAATTATGGAGAGTATTTTATATCCTTTTTGTGAATGCCTTATGAGATTTAAGGTTTTGTTTATCGATTTGCTCTTCGGGATTTGGAGCTTTATATTAGGGGTTTTGGGTAATGTATGTTTAGTACATTTGAGTTTATTTTCTCCAGATTGTACTCTCGTTTGTTTACTCATTTAGTGAAAAGTCGAAGCCTCATTTACTTGTGGTTTTTTCCTCTTTAATGAAAATCTGAATCACAATTTTACTAGACTTTCTTTTGAGAATTGAGGTTAAATAGAAAAGTATCTATAATCTCTTTATTCCAATATTTCCCCTTCACAACTTCTAGCACCACTCCTTTTCTATTTTTTCCCCAAAAATCACTATACCACTAAGGTATGAGTAGTATTTGGGAGTAAAGGATCTTTATTTGAGGACTGTGCGTCATGGACCATTTTCTCTTCTTGAGCTTGCCCCCAAATCACGGCATAAAATCCAATGGCTATTATCGCTGCTCCTAGCAAACTGCACCCACACGTATCCAATTCAAAGCTTAATAATGCCTATAATGATTTTTATTTTTACTTAGTACTGCATGAAAAAATTGCTCTGACCTTCCAAGATAAAGTTTGTCACCTAGAAAGGCGATCCCCATAGCAAGAGCAATGACCATCTCAAGTGGCTTAAACATGGAAACGTAGATAGGCCCTTTCTTCCGCAACGCCCATTTGTGAACCACACTTCGAAATGCTACTGCGAAAGCTGCCTACAAATCAAGAGGTACATCATCATGTTTCTTTCTAGGC
Source organism: Gossypium raimondii (assembly GCF_025698545.1). NCBI lineage: Eukaryota > Viridiplantae > Streptophyta > Magnoliopsida > Malvales > Malvaceae > Gossypium > Gossypium raimondii. Next base: position 53,114,034 of record NC_068567.1, on the reverse strand, counting down.
CTAACTATTGAGTTTGTCGAGTATTTTTATTCGAGTCTATGCTTACTGTATATACGGTAGCTATTAATTCCATATTAAACCCAATTTTCCAAGCATTTGGGTCCTTCTCTACCATCAAAGAGACAACAGAGGATAGGATGGCCACAATGATGCTGCAAATGAGTGTTACAAGCATCTCTGCTGGGTATCTCCTTATTATCCACGTCTGCAAAATGAGTGTCACCAGCTACTTATGCATGAACCCCCTCAAGAAAAAAACCGAAAGGTTGATTGTGTATTCATTAGGGGTGTGTGTACCTGAACATTAAGAATAATTGCGAAGACAACACTATGAGAGGCTAGGAAAACGCCGCCAATGATCCAGTTGGAGTGAGGAATCCCAAGAACTTGGTGAAGAAAGCTGTACTTCCTTGGAGAAGTGGTGAGTGGAAGGCCTTTGTATAAAGTCACAACAAATGCCCCCGTGATCGATACCAAAGTTCCTAAAGACTTGGCTTGGCTGCTTTTGATCCCTAAGTCCAGCTTTTCCATCCTACAGACACCATTTCAAATCGTTTGCTGTTAGAGCTGTTTATGGCTGATCAAACCAAATTAAAAATAATATGGAGCTCCTTATATTATGAGCTAGATTACATTTTATTCTTTTTATTCAAAAAATAGATAAATTAGTCTGTGTACTTTAAATCAAAAAATAAATTGATCATTCCTGTTAAAAATTGCATCCATTTGTACGGTTAAAAACTTGTATAACTGGCAGAATCACATGAAAATAACATGTGGCATGTCACGTGTACCTCATGTTAATGTGCAAATACAAATTTTTAACAATAAAAATAGATGAAATTTTGTAACCGCGGGACCAGTTTACTCTTTAATCTAACTTACAATGATTAATTTATCCTTTTTTAGTATAAAAGTCAAAATATAATCTAACTTCTAGTATAAGGACATTCATAATATTTTTACATATATTTATCCAATTCTATTATGCATAAATTTAAGCCTCAATTTTGCTTGCAAATTATTAGGTTTAGGTTTTGTTTGAATCATCGGTAAGATTTCCTCTGGAGAGATTAAAAATAGTGGTGATGACGAGATTAATTATTGTAGCCATTATATTAAGTATTGTATTAGTGAATTTCAAATATATGTGTTTGGATTCAATTATGTGATAAGAAAAATGACCATTATAGATATTATTTTAAAATATATTAAAATTATAATTTATTTAATATTTATGAAATTAAATAAATAATCAAAATTATGAAAATAATATTTATGACAGATAATAGTTTTAATGCTAAATAATTAAAAAAGGTTACTTTTGTAAAATAACTTTTCACTAGACTGAATTTACTCCCACGGTGAGATGGTATCCAAAGGAGCATTAGAAATTTAGGCCGGTCGATATTATTTTTCAAAACTTAATATCTAGCAATTTTATTATATAACTATATAAAATTTAAAACAGACAATAGATTAAACTACTTGCGAAGTTATTGTATTGTAAGTAGAAAAGCAAATTAAGACTTAAAATGTCTGGCTAAATTGATATTATAAGGTAAGTGGACATTAGCACATTTGGAAAATAATTAAAAATTATTTCTCTAAAATAAAGATTAATTACGTTCATAGTCAATAAATTATTAGTAAGTATCTTTTGGTTACTCAACTATAAAAAGTTATAAAATGATAATCCAACTATTTAATTTTATCTTTTTGGTGGCTAACACAAATATGACGTGATAGTTTTAAAATTGGCATAATATTAACTTTAACTCTCAATATTTATACATTGCACCAATTTAATCTTGATTCAAAAATTAACCTTCAACATTTACACATTGTGTAATTTGATCTTTTGCAGTTTGTTTTTCTTTGTCACCCTTTTACCTAAAAACTAAGGAAAAATAAATTTATTAGCTAAGTTTATCCTAAAAACTAAAGAAAAACTTACCAATAGTTAGATGACTACCAAGTGTAATTTATCTTAAAAGTAATAAATATTATTAAGAGAATGCTTTTATTTTTAATATAAAATTTATAAAAATACTTTAAATCCAAAAATACGAGACTTAAACAGAGTACCTAAAAATTTTTAAAATCTTAATCTTATCATTTCAATCAAAACTAGTCTATTTTTTATATTGTTTTTTCATAAAGAGAGGGGTAAAAGACTTTAATAACTAATCTTTTATTCTATTCTAGAGATGCTCATGAGTCAGGTCAAGTCGGGCCCATGCAAGGATTTATATCAAAATTTCAAACTCGAGCTTAGCCCGGCTTGAAAAGTGATTTTACTTTTTTGTTCAAGTCTAATCCAATTTAAGAAAGGTAAAACTCAGACTTGATTCGGTCAGCCCATATTTGACTTTTCTAGATTAATTTTAATTTAAATTTTTTTTAAAATATATATAATACACTCTAAAAAGTGGTAAAATAAATTTTTTTAACACATTAAAAATATTTATATTAAAAAAAACTACCATAAATATAACAAATGTTTCATTATATTAAAATATAAATAAATATAATAAATATTTTATTGTATTAAATATAATTTTAAAATTTTATATATTAGGTTGAGTTATTTAATTAGGTAAATTATTTTTAAAATTTTGAACAATACATTTAATTGTTATTGAATTAGTGATTTAATATAAAAATATATAATTATTATTTAACATATATAAATAATATAATATTTATTATATTACAATATATTCGGGTAGAGTAAAACTCGGAAAAAAAAATCATTTTTACAGGCTTGGCGAATAAAATTTAATCGCCCAATGCCACCATCTCGTTTACATTATTATCTTATCTCACGAGTGAAGGGACCCTTGAACCACCAGTACCAGACAACCAACTAACATGCTTTGATGTTCCATTTTTATAGGCCACTGAAAAGTAAAAGTAAGAAAAAAGAAACCACGGATAAAGGCTTATCTAGGTAAATGATGGTGATATATCAAAGAATCTGAATGAATCATCAGCCATTGACCATAACAAATTAAATAGGCAGTGAAAATAAACAGAAATAAGAGCGCACCGAGAGATGATGGAGAAGATGAAAGTGAAGGCTGGAGTAAGATCAGCCATGGCGGATGCCAGAGTTGGAGATCCATATCCTATTCCAATATATGTGCATATCTGTCCTACATAACTGAAACCCATGTTGATTAGCAATTTGTCATCATCCCCCCATCTCCACCTTTCTTTTATCTCTATTTCAAAGTCCCCGGAAAACGTACCTGAGAACGCCTAGAAGGAAAATTTTGCAGATGGTAGACCATGTAAGCACTGGTGGGCTTCTTTTTCTGTCATCAATTCATAAATAACTTGGTTCAAATTTCAATTCCCTTTGCTACCCAAGAAGCTGAAAACAGTATATAATATATATATATATATATATATCTGGAATTTATTTATTACCTGTAGAAGATGATAATACATGGGGCAAGCATAAAGATGCCAAGAACGTTCGAGTAAAATACTAGCACGAAATCACTGAGTCCTTTGTTCATGGCAGCTTTATTTACAGTGTTTAAGCCCACCTCTAAGAACTCTGTTGCAACCATTATTGCAGTAACACTTTTTTCCCACATTATGTTATCCTCTCTAATCTAAGGGTGACTTTTGCTTTGGGGATTGTGATATTCGGTGTTTGAAGCGGAAGATAAAAGGGATCACTTTCCTGACATATAGAAAACGAGAGGTTAAGTAAGAAGAAGGAGGGAAGGGGGAAGAATTGGATTTTTCAAAGATGCCACGTCCATGACATTTTTGTACCGTATAGTGGAGCCTAAATTGGTGGCCAGTGGCCACTATTCAGTCACACCATACACTTAAATAGATTAATCTCAGCTCTTGACCTAGCGCATAAGAAATTAATGTGTTAAGGCTTGAATAAAAATGACAACTTTTGTTGACAGGTGACGGAGGTGTTTGCTTGAAGACAATCTTTCACCTCTTGGTTGTTGGATTGTCATTGATAGTTCAATTGCTCGAAATTAATTACCTGCTCATTACGGTTAGGTTATTCACTTTTCAATGTAAACATTTCTCTAAATGTAAACCTTCTCTTCATGAATAACTAGAGCCGACTTGACATAATAACTTTAAAATTTTTCAAAAGACATAATTGAATAAATCTCACTGTACATATCTTTCACATACTCTATGACAGTAACCATTACCTTATAGCTTCATTACTATCAAGGGTATCCCTTATAAATACCCTCCAATTCAAAAAGAAAGAGATCTTCTTCCTTATAAGCAAACCCTGAGCACTCATATTCTGCATTCAGCCTTCTTTACCCCTATAACAATCTCTTTCTTACTTCTGTACTTTTTTTGACTCTATGCATGTTTTTGTGAATTGGCATCCTTTATACTACTACTCCTTAACTCCTCTTTTATTGAGACTTGTAACAACAATGATTTATTTTTACACAAATAAATAAATAAATGGTCTCTTATGGTTCCAATTTTCTTCATTAGGAATATTTATCATAATGTGAATGATCCACAATCATCAAAAGGTTAAACTCATGATTATGAATTGCATGTACAAGGGAAAAAAATCAAGGTGATGATGAACATAATAACTATAATAGCATTTGTTAGCTTTGAGCAAGCCAATTCTTTCATATAAGAATTGCATATATATATATATATATATATATATATATATATAACCAAAAACAAATATATTTACAACCATAATTCACATCCATTTCACAATTGCTTTAGAGCAATTGGCCAACTTGTTGAGAAGTTTTTATGGGTTTTGACTTTTGAGCAAGCCAGTGCTTTCATATAAGAATTGTATTGCTGAAGTTATAATTAAGCTGGTATGGGGACTAATTGTCATATTGGTTATCCACGTATCTTGATATATACTAGAATCATGGTAATCCATGTATCCTGATATAAACTAGAATCAGACAGCAGTGACAACTAGTCCTCCAATCACACCGTAGAGTGATGACTGATATAACCAAGTTCCAATTAGTAATTTCCTTCAGTCTTGGTAATATATATATATATATATATATATAGCAAAACAATATTAGAACTTTTATAAACAACGGCAATGATGAAGGAAAAAATAATCAAAATCGTAAAATAATCATTGTAATTATTGGTTGAGATCGTCCATGCTACTTACCAAGAAGGAGTGTTATATTTCGTTTTATGTCCCAACACAAAAAGTTTTGTTGCCATCCATATAATTTATAACGACTAATAGTATAAAATGTACGTATGTAAGATGCCATCCACATCTAATATTGTCGCTCTATGAATTACAGACAATGAAGCGTCCATCCTACTGACATTCCTCACCCACGAGCAGTACTTGCATAAACAGAAGCCATTTCCCAATAAGAAGGAATCTTGATTTTGGTGTGACAATGTCCACTAAGATTTCTTCATACAAATCTGAGGTTCTTTTCTAAAGAAAAATAAAGGGCTTCAAAAGCAACAGAATTCTTTTGTGGGAAGCGTAAAAAAGAAAGCAAAACATACATATTTCCCGGTATAAAGTGCTTTGAGACATGGATAATATTTTCTCTAAGAATATCCTCTTTCTGTTGTTGGATCTACTATTTGGTATTTGTGAGTAAAATGTGGCTGACATTTTGTATATGTGCAGGGGCATGGCTAGGGGAACTGGCAGGGCCGACCCCTCTTAAAATGGAAAAATTTTCATTTAAGCCTTTTAAATTTTTAAAATTTTAGATTAGTAAAGGTAAAATTACACTTTGACCCTCTTAAAAATGATAAAAATTTGATTTAATATTTTAAAAATTATAAATATATAAGCTATTCAAATGGTAAAATTATATTTTTACTATCGTACAAATTAAAATTTAATTTTGTCCCCCCTAAAATTTTTTTTGCCTTCGCCCCTGTATATGGGGGGTCCTGTTCTTTTACTGAATGGGAATTTTTCTAGGTGGTATCAGTAACTGATCTTGGATTATGTTGGGAAAAAAATAGGGAGAACAGGGTATTAAGAAGTTGAATTTGGGGAGCTTATTTGTGGGGTGTGCCTCTTATTCTTCTCCTAATTAAACTCTGCTATATTTTCTCAGTTAAACTTTGATTATTCTAGTGATATTTTAGTATGATTAGAACTATAAGCTTAGCCTATTTAAAGGGACCTTGTATCCATATTTCAACATGCTAATTAGAAAAAAGGTTTTCCTTTTGAGAGTGACAAGATATAGTCGTATATAAGTTTTAGTGAGAGTTTCATGGTAATTATGGAGAGTATTTTATATCCTTTTTGTGAATGCCTTATGAGATTTAGGGTTTTGTTTATCGATTTGCTCTTCGAGATTTGGAGCTTTATATTAGGGGTTTTGGGTAATGTATGTTTAGTACATTTGAGTTTATTTTCTCCATATTGTACTCTCATTTGTTTACTCATTTAGTGAAAAGTCGAAGCCTCCTTTGCTCTTGGTTTTTTCCTCTTTTGAGGGTTTTCCACGTAAAATATTTGTGTTCATTATTCTCCACTTTTATTATCTCGTTGTTTATACAAGTCGATCCCTAACAAATTGGTATAAGATCTACCGTTCAACTTTTGCAGATCAACTCGTTTGGTGGCACAACGTCTTTGAATATTGAGAAATTTGATGGACCATAAATTTTAGTTTTTGACAGTTTCAGATAATTACGAAGGTAGCTAACGTGGTTGAGGGTAAGGGTGATGATTCGTTGCTCTCCACATAATCCAATTAAAGGTGGAGTTGTGTTAGATGCTAGGCATGTGCCTGGTTTAGAGAAGAATCTAATCCCCTTTTGATTTTAAGGACTTAAATGATTCGCATAATGTTTTGAGGCAAGGTTGGTTGTAGAGGGTTACAGTTAGGTGGAGAGAGTTGTTGTTTTCTCTCCTGTTCGGGTATTACTGACCCTTATTGCATTATACAACTTTGATTTGAAGACTAAGAGTCTTTCAGTTTCAAAGTTCGAGCACGGTTTTAACTTGGTTGACATTCTCCAAAATTTGAGTTAGGCCCGTGATAGGGAATGAAAAAGGAGGCGTTATAAATATGAGTCAAAGTGGAGATTTGTAAGGTGTCTCGTATTTTTCTCCCAATTAAACTCTGTTATATTTTCCCAGTTAAACTCTAGTTATTCTAGAGATATTTTAGTGTGATTAGAACTCTAATCTTAGCCTATTTAAAGGGGCCCTGTATCCCTATTTCAAGATGCCAATTAGAAAAAAAGGTTTTTCTTTTGGGAGCGACAACATGTAGTCGCATATGAGTTTTAATGAGAGTTTTGTGGTAATTATGAAGAGTATTTTATATCTCTTTTGTGAGTGCCTTATAAGATTTAGGGTTTTGTTTATCAATTTACTTTTCAAAACTTTGAGCTTTGTATTCGGGGTTTTGAGTAATATACGTTTAGTACATTTAGGTTTATTTTCTCCACATTGTAATCTTGTTTGTTTACTCATTTAGTGAAAAGTCAAAGTTTCCTTTGTCAGTGGTTTTTCCCTCTTTAAAGACTTCTCACGTAAAATATTTTTGTTCGTTATTCTCCACTTTTATTATCTCGTTGTTTATATGGACCAGTCCTCAACATTGTATTCTCCACTTTTATTCTCCACATTGTATTCTATTAGTCATTGCTCGGTTCATATCATATAGTGAAACAAGTCTTTAACAATATCATCAAAATGCACAAATCCCTCAATCTTTTTGTTTTCGAATTAAACGAATTTCAAGTTAAAGGAATCGAATTATTCAAGTCAACTCAATATTTTTTTTTCAAATTTTGAGTTCAAATCAAATTGAGTTTTTGAATTTGAATAACTCGAATAAATTAAATATCAAACTATAATATTTTATATTTTTACCCTAAACCCCAAATATTTTTATTTTTTCCCCAAAACTTTTACTTCTTCCCACTTTCATCTAAAACTTTTACTCCCCCCAATCCCACCCCATCTACCCCAAACGCATTTCCCCCAATTTTCTTTTTGAATATTTTCCCTCCAAAATTTTATTCCCCAATTTACTTCCCCCCAAAATTTTACTCCCCCAAAACCTTCAAAATTTTTTATTTTTCTTTAAAACTTTTACTCCTCTCCCATCTCACCCCATCACCCCAAACCCATTCTCCCCCTCCCCTTTAAAATTTTTTTGAATGTTTTCCCTTCAAAATTTTATTCCTCTCATTTACTTTCCACTAAAATTTTACTCCTCCAAAACCCCCAAAATTTTTTATTCCTCTCTTAAACTTTTATTTCTCACCCTTTATCCCCAAATCAAAAATCAAAATCATCCCAAAAAAAATTCCTAAACCTAAATAGTAATAATTTTATTTATATCTACTATTTATATTATTAAATTAAATTTCACATTTTGTAATATTTATATTATTAAGATTTTAATCATATTGAATCTTTATATTAAAATTGAATTATTAATGATTTCACAAAATATTTGTGTTAAAATTTTATGTTGGTATCAATTTCACATTTTATCTTTAAAATAATTTTTATTAAAAAATCACATTTTTACATTTAATATATTTTTTAATTTCAAAATACATAATGACAAGAATCAGAAGATAATTGAAGCAACTGGCAAGCAATTGAAGCAACTGGCAAGCAAAGAAGCTAGCCTGTATATAAAAGATTAATAAATAAATTATGAGGTGATGAAAGTTAATAACAAATTTGATTACAGTGGAAAAATTTGATTGCGGTGGGTAACAGTGGTTATAAGGACCCAAAGTTATTTTTTAAAATTTAACTCGAACAAATATATTCGATTCAATTCGAATTCCATCTCACTCGACTCGATTCAAGAAAATTTCAAATCGAGTTAGTATGTTAAAATAGGATTTGTCAACTCGATTAACTCGGAATTTTTTCATTCGATTCGATCGAACACTCACCCCTAACTTAATGTTTAATCATTTGGGTTTGGTTTAATGTATGACAAATGGATTTATTCAAGAGTCAGAAGGTTTGTTCAAAATTTAATAGGGTTCGCACAAAAATATTAGACTACAAAAATGAACTTGAACAAAAAAAATAGGCTCATTCAAAATATGGGCTCAGCTAGGGGTGTGCAAAATTCGGGTAAAACCGAAAAAATTGTTAACCAATCGAATTCGTTAATCGGTCGGTTAACCGAATTTTTCGATCGGGGTCGGTTAATTATTTTTGATTTTTGGTTAACGGTTAATTCGGTTCAAATCGGTCGGTTAATCAATTTTTCGATTAACAAAAAATTAATAAATAAAATTATAATATATAAATAGGCCCACTATTCACCTAAACCCAATCTAAACTCAAGTAGTCAACCCAACCCAACCCAATCATAAAATTAAATTACAAATAATTTAATAAATAAAATAAAATTTTAAAACTAAGACTAAAACTAAAGTCTAAAAGTCTAAAAATAATTTAATTATGTAGTGATTCAATTTGGTTAATTTGGTTAATTCGGTAATTCGGTTAATTCGGTAATTCGTTAATTCGTTAATTGGTTAATTTTAACCAAAAATAAAAAAATATAATTTTCGAAAGTTAATTCGGTTAATCGATCGAATTAACCGAAAAATTTCGTTCGTTAATTTTTTGAAAAATTTCGGTTCGGTTAACGGTTAAAGATTTTGAAAGGTCGGTTAATTCGGTTAATGTTATTTCGGGTCGGTTAACCGGTCGGTTAACCGAATGAACACCCCTAGGCTCAGCCCAAGCTCAACCCATTTTCTAATATTGTAATATATTATATTGTATAGTTTATAACATATAAAAATTAAATCTATAGTAATATATGATAGTATAATTTAAATATATTAAGAAAATATTAAATTGCATGTATATAATTTTAATAAATTAAAATTATTAATATTAAATTAAAAATCATATATATTTTTCAAAAAATAAATAATATAAAAGGCCTAAAACAACTTGGACTAACCATTTTAAAATGAGCTAGGCCTATGGACACGGTACTTCATATGATAAATTGTTGAAGTAAATTTGATAAACTATACTTGAGTTTATAGCTATAGATTTATGCAATCTTTTACTACCATTATATTTGTGATAAAATTAAAAAGAGGATAAAGATTTATATTTACTTATGTGTCTATCCAAATAAATAAATAATTTTCATGTAATTTATTAATTTTAAATTCCTTGCCATCACAAGCAATTAAAATAAAAGTTTTTATACGTATAGATTAAAGAAAAGAGATTATTTAAGAAAAAAATTATAATTTCTTATTTAAATAAATATATTTATATATAAAAGGAAGGTTGACAGGATCTTCTTTCTTTGACACGTGTCTAGCTATTCATGCCTTTCTTCTTTTATTTTACATTATGTTGAGAATGATTAAATTGCAACTTTGGTCTCTATATTTTTTAGGTTATATTCTCCTTTTTTTTTTTTTTTTTTTTGTTTGCATTCTACTAGGTCCTTCTTTGACAAGTGTCCAGCCATTCATGCCTTCTCTCTCTCTACATTATGTTAAGAATGGTTAAATTACAATTTTGGTCCCTTTTAAAGTTATATTTCTTCCATTGTATTTTTGCATTTTATCAAAATGGTTAAATTTTAGTTTTGGCTCTTCTAATATGTCTAAATTTGAGATTTAATCTCTATACTTTAATTTTCAATATATATTGGTCCCTATGTTTTTTAGTGTTATTAATTAGTCCAAATAGTTAATATTGTTAACTTTTCAATTAAAACATTACGTTGTTATATATAATTTTAATACCCTAAAAGTCTTACATACTGACACATAGTTTCCTATTTCTTTTAGGTTTGCCTCGGTCTTACCTTTTTTATTTTTATTTTTACAATTTTAGAAAATGATTAAATTTCAAATTTGATACCTCTATTATGCCTAAATTTGAGATTTAACTGCAACACGTTAATTTCTAATGTAATTTGGCCCATGTGTTTTTATAATGTTATTAATTAGTCTAAATAGTTAATATCATTAATTTTTATTAAAATATTATGTGATTATATATAAAATTTCTAAGTAAGATTAAAGTATATTTTAACTTTCAAATTTATATTCTATAATTTGACAAAAAATCAATTCAAAAACGAGAGAATCGTATTAATTATTATAATTCAAGGACTTTTTAAAAATATATAACTCGAGTGAAATAATCCTATAAGATTATGGAAGGGATGGATTAGACCCCATTATAAATGGGGGAGTTCGCAGTATGAGTTTCAAAATCTAAAATTGGGCTGCTCCATAACATAGGCTTGGCCCAATTAATCTTGTTGTATTGGTCCCTCCTTAAAGTTACTGAAGAAACATTCAATGAAATCGAATAAACTACCTTAGCGGAAATAAATCATATTTGAGTGTATTTCAATAAATATAATGATCATAATGACCAATAAATATTGAATTGCAAAGTTTGAAGGGAACGTGGATTCGAACTTTAAATTTTGGTGACGACAATATTGGAAGGATTAATAAAATGGATGTGAACGGTGTCGAAACTAATTTTTTTGAAAAAAACAAAAATTTTAGGTTGTCGACTTTAAAAAATGAAAATTGGGAGTCGCCACCAATCTTTTATTAAGGTGTGATTGGGTCACCTAAAAATGACTTTGGTCTACAAATTTTAGAAAATCGGGTCCGGGAGTCGATTATGTATGAGGAAGGATTAGCACCCTCATTACGCCCAAAAATTGGTACCTAGTTAATTAATTAATGTCTTAATGTCGAAAATTTGAAAATCGTAATCCTCAGTAAAAACTTAAAACGTTACGTATTAAGACCATTATCATTTCAGAGAAATAAAATACCACACCCAATACGTTAGGGCACGACATTCTAATTTTCCCCAAAAATGAATTAGGGCAAAATACTAGTGCAATAAAAAATGTAAAAGAATATCCATTTATTCAAGATTTAGGAAATCGCGGCCCAATACGTTAGGGCACAATTCCTCTAAAATCCCAAACTCGGAATATTTCCTTTATTATTTTTTTAAAAAAATATTCATTTCGAGAAATCAATGCATCACATCCAATACGTTAGGACACAACGTGTTGAATTCCCAATAATGAGTTCTTATTTTTTTTGATTAAAGAGAAATCCTCGATTGTTAGATTTTCAAAAAAATCGAAACCCAATACGTTAGGGCTCAATTTCCTTGAGAAATCCTAAATACGAGTATTACCTCTATTTTGAAGCGTTTTATTTTAAAATTAAATAAAAGATAGGGTAATGTTATGTTGAATATGTGAATGAATTCCCTTAAACAAATATCAATAATAAATACAACAATTTCATAGAAATAATATGAATAAACAAATAAATAAACAAAATAATGACGTGCAAAATATCAAATAAATAGGCAAGATAATAATAAAATATGCAAACATAAATTAATAAGCGAATAAAAAATATACCTGTACACATAAAAAAATACATAAATTTTAAACAATTAATATAATATTAAAATTAATTAAATAAATTAAACATGTGTATATAAAATATAAGTATGCGAAAATTTTAGTATAAAAAAACATAAATACATGCTTAAATATACATATAAAAAAATAATTGCATATGAGAATTATAAAATAAAAATTAAAAGAATACAATTGCATTATCAAAATATTGATTTTAAAGAAAATATGAAAATGGACTAAATTGGATCGCCAGTAAAGATCCGGGGTAGATTCGTAAATAAATAAAGTCTGGAGGACTTAATTGAACGCTCGAATTACATAGAGGGGCTGGAAGGGCAATTTTCCCTTCTCCTCTAAACGACGCCGTTCAAATTAGACCAAATTGAAATAAAAATAAATAAAAGGGTAAATTAAAAAAAATAAAAAAAAACTTAATTACAAAAACATTAAAAGGCGGAGAGGCTAAATAAAATAAATAAAATTCGCAGTGGTATCACCTTTTCCCTTTTTTTAAAATCGTAAATAAGTAAAAAATAATCAAAAGAAAAAAAATAGTAAGCCACCTTTAAAAAACTACTAATCGTTCTCTTTTTTTATTCCTCCTTTTCTTTTCAATGAAGGGAGATGCCTTTATTTATAGTTGAGCCTCCCCAAATCCAACGGTACAGATCAATTACATCAACGGCCCGAGATTAAAGGGTATCTACAAATTAAATCTCTAAGATTACAAAATCATATCTTCTATGATAGCATATCATATCTAAGATTATATATCATATCTAAGATTGCATATCATATCTAAGATTATATATTATATCTAAGATTGCATATCATATCTAAGATTGCATATCCCTGAAGATTATGTTTCCATAAGCTTGTAGATGGACCTTCAACCTTTTCAAGTAATGGGCAATTCCGATCGGGCCAAATGATATTACTTTGGGTTTTTTTTGTGCGCCCGGGCTAAAATTGGGTATTATAGCTGCCCCTCTTTGCTCGTTGTCATGTAACAGGAACGGAGCAAAGACTTTAGAAATGGCCAATTTTTGCCTAGTCACGCTGGATCTTAGTGCTCTTCTTCTTCAAGCAGCCACATTCCATCCTACTGCATATTCAAATGTATAAGAATTGGTGCTTCAATCTACTCCACTGCAATATCAAGGAGATAAGACTTACAATCTTCAACCTATTCCATCACGACCGGGAGATATGATTATCGGCTTCAATGTACTCCACTGTAACCACGGGGAGGTAAAATCCGCCATCTTCGATCGCTCCACTCTCGCTTAGGAGATAAGATCTGAAATCTTCAATCTATTCCATTGTTGTCCGAGGAAGTAGAATTATCGGCTTCAATGTACTCCTTGTAACCACGGGGAGGTAAAATCCGCCATCTTCGATCGCTCCACTACTGCTTAGGGAGATAAGATCTAAAATCTTCAATCTATTCCACTATTGTCCAGGGAAGTAGAATTACTGGCTTCAGTGTACTCCACTATAACCACAGGGAGGTAAAATCCGCCATCTTCGATCTGCTCCACTACTGCTTAGGGAGATAAGACTTGAAATCTTCAATCTATTCCACTGTTGTCCAGCGAAGTAGAATTACTGGTTTCAATGTACTCCACTATAACCACAGGGAGGTAAAATCCGCCATCTTCGATCTGCTCCACTACTGCTTAGGGAGATAAGATATGAAATCTTTAATCTATTCCACTGTTGTCTAGGGAAGTAGAATTATTGGCTTCAATGTACTCCACTGTAACCACAAGGAGGTAAAATCCGCCATCTTCGATCTGCTCCACTCTCGCTTAGGAGATAAGACTGAAATCTTCAATCTATTCCATTGTTGTCCGTGGAAGTAGAATTATCGGCTTCAATGTACTCCATCTGTAACCACGGGGAGGTAAAATCCGCCATCTTCGATCGCTCCACTCTTGGTTAGGGAGATAAGACACGAAATCTTCAATCTATTCCACTGTTGTCTAGGGAAGTAGAATTACTGGCTTCAATGTACTCCACTGCAACCACAGGGAGGTAAAATTCGCCATCTTCGATCTGCTCCACTACTGGTTAGGGAGATAAGACCTGAAATCTTCAATCTATTCCACTGTTGTCCAGGGAAGTAGAATTACTGGCTTCAATTTACTCCACTGTAACCACAGGGAGGTAAAATCCGCCATCTTCGATCTGCTCCACTCTCGCTTAGGAGATAAGACACGAAATCTTCAATCTATTCCATTGTTGTCCAGGAAGTAGAATTCGGCTTCAATGTACTCCACTATAACCACGGGAGGTAAAATCCGCCATCTTCAATCGCTCCACTCATCGCTAGGGAGATAAGATATGAAATCTTCAATCTATTCCATTGTTGTTCGTGGAAGTAGAATTATCGCTTCAATGTACTCCACTATAACCACGGGGAGGTAAAATCCGCCATCTTCGATCTGCTCCACTATCGCTTAGGGAGATAAGATCTGAAATCTTCAATCTATTCCATTGCTTCCCGTGGAAGTAGAATTATCGCTTCAATGTACTCCACTATAACCACGGGAGGTAAAATCCGCCATCTTCGATCTGCTCCACTCTCGCTTAGGAGATAAGATCTGAAATCTTCAATCTATTCCACTGCTTCCGTGGAAGTAGAATTCGGCTTCAATGTACTCCACTATAACCACGGGAGGTAAAATCCGCCATCTTCGATCTGCTCCACTATCGCTTAGGAGATAAGATCTGAAATCTTCAATCTATTCCACTGTTGTCCAGGGAAGTAGAATTACTAGCTTCAATGTACTCCACTGTAACCATAGGGAGGTAAAATCTGCCATCTTCGATCTGCTTCGCTGTCAATGCAGGAAGGCAAGATCAACTATTTTTAACCTGCTCCACTACAACCGAGGAAGGCAAGGCTTTGTTTTCGATCTGCTTCGCTGTCGATGCAGGAAGGCAAGATCTGCTATTTTCACTGATCTATTCTCTGGGGAACATGACCTGTATAACGAACCTTATTATGCCTAATGATTAGGATGGCATGATCAAAATGCATCAAATGTTCCTAACTAGACATGTGTGAATGGTGTTTGCATGAATGCAAAATTTTATTTTTCTGAGAATGATCCCGCTTAGGTTGTCATTACTCGAAGTTTATTAAGGCTTTGTAACTGGCGTGCTAAAACACCTTCTTGCTTGACTGGCTTTTCTGAAGAAACATTTAGCCAGGTTGCCCCCCACTGTGAACCTCTAAGTTTAATCCATTGGGGCACAAAAATTCATACCATCGTTCTCCCACTGTAACCCAAGAGTATATGGCTTTTCTTCAATCCTCTCCTATCACAATTCAAGGATACATGATCTAAATCTTTCTAGTCTCTTACACCATTCCCAAGTTGTCGTACCAAAGGCTCATGTGCAAATGAAGGCTCTCTTCCCGAGGCAACTTCTTTCTATTGCCTGGTGATCATTACTTGCTTGTTGATTTAGGCTTTGTCATCAACACGACATCTTATTATTTTGTTCAACCAATGTTTTTGACAACAAAATCCAAAGCGAAAGTCCTAGTTTAGACTCTTCCTTTTCAGATTTCCAACCTTTAAACCTGGTGCGTTCTAAATAATAGTCCTGTTTCAGGCTCTTGTATTATTTAGAAACTTCTAGAGTAATATGCAAAACTTTCATTGTGAAAGTTTTATTAGTCCATTGATCATTATTTCAATGCAACATGCTTACAAAAAGGTCATAATAAGGGATAAGAATAAATTATAGTAAAAAAAAGATAACAAAGAAATTGATTGGGAATGTGTATCTTTGAAAAGAATGAAGTATTTCAAGAATAACAAATTCAATAGTATGAAAATTGGGTGCCCCAGATATCGTAGCTTGAACTTCTCTGTACAAACTTTTTGAAGATTCTTCTGAGTTTGACATGTGTTTAGGAGATCCATAGTACTCTGCCAATGCCCCAAGATTTTGCCTACTCTTTCCTGTTGATTCAGATATAACTAGATCACCACATGCCCCAATCTGATCAAGATTCGAGTTGCTCTGATCACCTCATGCCCCATTTTGATCAATATTTGAGCCGCCCTTTTCGAGTTTTCAACTCAAATCCCTTTTGGTCTCAAGGCGTCCTTTGCGGATTTTCACCTTGGCCTCTCCTTTTTTTTTGAAATATTTTTTATTGAATCTGAACTCGTAAGATTAGACATGTCCTTGTTATCCCTTCTGATCAAAGTCGATGCTTTTCCGGATAAGGCCTTCCACATAAGGTCCTTCCTAGCTTGGGATGAAGTTCTTTTTGTATGGGCAGGATCTTCTTCAATACCAGGTCCCTCTCAAAGAATTCTCTAGGGCGGACCCTTTTTTGTGAGCTCACATCATTTGCTTTTGGTGCATTTGACCATGACGGATAACTTTGAACATTCTTCCTCAATCGGTATTGGATCCAAAAACTCAGAGAGAAAGAATCTTATCTTTAATAGGCAAAACCGCAATGGACCCAAGAGAAAGACATTGCCCTGGTAGATTTTGTTTTTTTTTGTCATCCCCTTTTTGGCGATATGGCATTAATCATGAACAGACTGCAAACTTTTGATATTGTGTTGTTGTTTAGTACATTGTCAGATATGATCCTTTTGGCGTTCCATATTGATTCTTCACGAATTTGCTAACTGTCGACTTTGTGACATTGACATATGAAGCAGCTTCCACCCATTTAGTAAAGTAATTGACGACCACAAAGATGAATTAATGATCGTCAGACTCTTTTGGCTATATTGACCAAATGACCTTTATGCCCCACATATGGAGAAGTCAAGTATCCCAATGATTCTTTGTAGGGTAAGATCTGTTTCTCGACTTGTTCTACCATCCTTAACAGGTCCGGAAATAGGCTACAATCTATGTAACAGCCCGATTCTGGGTCTAGTCGGAATAGTGGTTTCGGGACCACAAATCCGATGAGAGAAAATATGATTATTATTATATTTTCATGGTCTAAAATTTTACGAAAAAATTTCGTAAAAATTTCGTTCGAAAATTTCGACGTTTGAGCACTCAATTTAGTCAAAAGGACTAAATTGTAAAAAGTGCAAAAGTTGAGTTCTACATGTTAGAAGTGTCTAATTGTTATGAAATTATAAATTGGGGGTCCTTATATGGTAATTAGACCATTAGTTAATTGATGGACAAAAATAGACATAAGAAATGGGTGAAATAGATTTTTTTAAATGGGGGCATTTTAGTCATTTAGTAATAAAAAGATTTAAAAGGGGAAAAAGATGGCAAAATGTGCTCATCTTCTTCATGGTGAACGAAACAGCAAGGGGGAAGCCTTGGTTAGGGTTTTTAAGCTTCCAAGCTCAATAGTAAGTGATTCCAAGCCCCGTTTTTAATGTTCTTTACGTTTTTGGAGTCCCGGTAACTTAATTTAGCTTATTCTATCAATAATTCGTGTTAGGGTTCATATTTGGAAAAATACCCATAGGTGAAATGTGTTTATTTTGCTGTTTTATGGTGGAATATGAAGCTAGAAATTATATTAAACAACTTTTGCTAAGCGATTTTAAACGAAAACGGGTAAATTGACATAATCGGTAAAAATAGTTAATGTTCAAAAGTATGTGTTAGAGTGAGAATTTGACGTTGCCATAGAAGGGAAAAATGTTCAGCATGTCATAAAACCTAAGAATAAGTGATGAAGTTTAATTTCCGAGCTTAGGGGCAACAGTGTTTTCCAAGATCGATTTGAGGTCTGGTTACTATCAGTTGAGAGTAAAAGAGTCTGATGTGCCGAAAACCGCCTTTAGAACGAGGTATAGACACTATGAATTTCTGGTAATGCCTTTTGGGTTGACTAATGCTCCGGCTATTTTTATGGACTTGATGAACCAAATTTTCCGGCCGTACTTGGATAAGTTCGTGGTGGTGTTCATAGATGATATTTTAATCTATTCTCGGGATGAATCTGAGCATGCAGAACATTTGAGAAATGTATTGCAGATTTTGAGAGAAAAGAAATTGTATGCTAAATTTAGCAAAAGTGAGTTTTAGCTTCGTGAGGTTGGATTCTTGGGACATATAGTTTCAAGTGAAGGTATTCGGGTTGATCCAAGCAAAATTTCAGCAATTGTTGATTGGGAGCCACCAAAGAATGTGACCGAGGTTAGAAGCTTTCTGGGCTTAGCTGGGTATTACAGACGCTTTGTCAAGGGATTTTCGATGATTGCTTCTCCTATGACTAAGTTACTATAGAAGAATGTCAAATTTGAATGGACCGATAAATGTCAGCAAAGTTTCGAGAAATTGAAGGTATTGTTGACTAAGGCGCCAGTGCTGGTGCAACCTAAATCAGGGAAAGAGTTTGTAATTTACAGTGATGCATCGTTGAATGGTCTTGGGCGTGTGTTAATGCAAGAGGGCAAAGTAATAGCTTATGCTTCAAGACAGCTGAAACCGCATGAGAAGAATTATCCGACGTATGATTTAGAATTGGCTGCTATTGTTTTTGCTTTAAAAATTTGGCGCCATTATTTGTATGGTGAAAAGTGCCGAATCTTCACTGATCATAAGAGTTTGAAGTATTTGATGAGCCAAAAAGACTTGAATTTATGCAACGAAGATGGCTCGAGCTAATTAAAGACTATGAGCTAGTGATTGATTATCACCACAGGAAAGCTAATGTGGTTGCTGATGCCTTGAGCAGAAAATCTTTATTTGCTTTGAGAGCTATGAGTACGAGATTAACTTTATCTGATGATGGTTCAATTTTGGATGAATTGAGAGTTAGACCGTTATTTCTTCAGCAGATTCGGGAATCTCAAAAGAATGACAATAAATTGCAAGCCAGAAGAGCTCAGTGTGAAGCAGGCGTTGATTCAGATTTTCAAATTGGTTCAGATGACTGCCTAATGTTCCGGGACAGAATATGTGTACCGAGAAATGATGAGCTAATTCAGACCATTTTATGTGAGGCACACAGTGGTGATTTATCAGTCCATCCAGGTAGTGTGAAAATGTATAATGATTTGAAGAAGTTGTATTGGTGGCCGGGCATGAAAAATGATATCTCGGAATTTGTATCAAAGTGTTTAATCTGTCAACAAGTGAAGGCTGAGCATCAAGTACCATCGGGTTTACTTGATGAGAACGATTCCAGAGTGGAAGTGGGACAGTATTACGATGGATTTTGTGACAGGATTGCCTTTAACTCCAAAGAAGAAAGATGCTATTTGGGTAATTGTTGATAGATTGACAAAGTCAGCCCATTTTATTCCGATACGCATTGATTACTCACTTGACAGGTTGGCGGAATTATATGTTGCTGAAATAGTGAGATTACACGGGGTGCCTAAATCTATTATATCAGATAGAGATCTGAGATTTACTTCGAGGTTTTGGATAAAGTTTCAGGAAGCCTTGGGTACGAAATTGAATTTCAGTACTGCGTTTCATCCGCAAACTGACGGGCAATCAGAAAGAGTGATTCAAGTTCTTGAAGACATGCTCCGGTGTTGTATTTTAGAATTGGAAGGCAGTTGGGAGAAATATCTACCATTGGTTGAATTTGCTTATAACAATAGCTATCAGTCAAGTATACGAATGGCACCGTATGAAGCATTATATGGGCGTAAGTGTAGAACTCCTTTATATTGGACTGAGCTCGGTGAGAACCGGATTCATGGAGTCGACTTGGTGAAAGAAACTAAAGAAAATGTGAAAATAATCTGTGACTGCTTAAAGGCTACTTCAGATCGGCAAAAGTCGTATGCGGATTTAAAGAGGAAAGAAATTGAGTTTCAAGTAGGTGATAAAGTGTTCTTGAAAGTATCTCCATGGAAGAAGATTCTGAGATTTGGTCGTAAAGGCAAATTGAGTCCACGTTTTATTGGACCATTTGAAGTTATTGAAAGAGTTGGCCCTGTAGCTTATCGGTTAGCTTTATCGCCGGAGTTGGAAAATATACATAATGTATTTCATGTGTCGATGTTGCGACGTTATCGTTCAGATCTTTCACATATAGTTTCTCCTACAGAGATTGAGGTTCGACCAGATATGACTTATGAGGAGGAACTGATAAAAATTCTTGCTCGGGAGGTCAAACAGTTAAGGAATAAAAGTGTAGCCTTAGTGAAAGTGTTGTGGCAAAAACATGGAATGGAAGAGGCTACGTGGGAACCGGAGGAAATTATGAGGAAACAGTACCCAAACCTTTTTTCCGGTAAGATTTTCGGGGGCGAAAATCCCTAAGGGGGGGAGAGTTGTAACAGCCCGATTCTGGGTCTAGTCGGAATAGTGGTTTTGGGACCACAAATCCGATGAGAGAAAATATGATTATTATTATACTTTCATGGTCTACAATTTTACGAAAAAGTTTCGTAAAAATTTCGTTCGAAAATTTCGACGTTTGGGCACTCAATTTAGTCAAAAGGACTAAATTGTAAAAAGTGTAAAAGTTGAGTTCTACATGTTAGAAGTGACTAATTGATTGGGGGTCCTTATATGGTAATTAGACCATTAGTTAATTGATGGACAAAAATAGACATAAGAAATGGGTAAAATAGATTTTTTTAAATGGGGGCATTTTAGTTATTTAGTAATAAAAAGAATTAAAAAGGAAAAAAGATGGCAAAATGTGCTCATCTTCTTCATGGTGAACGAAATCAGCAAGGGGGAAGCCATAGTTAGGGTTTTTAAGCTTCCAAGCTCAATAGTAAGTGATTCCAAGCCCCGTTTTTAATGTTCTTTACGTTTTTGGAGTCCTGGTAACTTAATTTAGCTTATTCTATCAATAATTCGTGTTAGGGTTCATATTTGGAAAAATACCCATAGGTGAAATGTGTTTATTTTGCTGTTTTATGGTGGAATATGAAGCTAGAAATTATGTTAAACAACTTTTGCTAAGCGATTTTAAACGAAAACGGGTAAATTGACATAATCGGTAAAAATAGTTAATGTTCAAAAGTATGTGTTAGAGTGAGAATTGGACATTGCCATAGAAGGGAAAAATGTTCAGCATGTCATAAAACCTAAGAATAAGTGATGAAGTTTAATTTCCGAGCTTAGGGACAAAAGTGTAAATATGTAAAAGTTTGGGGGCAAAATTGTAAATTTTCAAAAAGTTGGGTGGAGGATTATTTTAATAAATGTGAACATTAAACGAGTTAAATTTGCTATTATAGATCAAGAGAGACGGAAAGATTATCTCAAACGAGGAAAAGAAAAGATAGTGGAGTGAATTGCAAAATTACGATATTTTGCACCGAGGTAAGTAAACATGTGAATTAATGTATTATTTTGATATTATTTGATTTGTGTTGGGATTTATTTGAATATAAAATAAATATTTGGCAAGATTCCAAAAATGTTGTTAAATTGGGAAAGGTGGTAAGGGGTTGCAAAACACGGTTTTTGGTTGAACACTCGGAATAGGCTGAAGCATATTGCATATAAAGGGGTTGCTGTGTGCTGATTCCCCGATTCATTGGTGGTTGCTAAGTACTGATTCCACCGCATCTGAAATGTGAAGGGGGTTGCTAAGTGCTGATTCCCCCAAGGGGTTGCTGTGTGCTGATTCCCAGATTCATTGGTGGTTGCTAAGTGCTAATTCCACCGTATTTTAAATGTGAAAGGGGGTTGCTAAGTGCTGATTCCCCCGAGGGGTTGCTAAGTGCTGATTCCCCCGAGGGGTTGCTAAGTGCTGATTCCCCTATTCATTGGTGGTTGCTAAGTGCTGATTCCACCGCATCTGAAATGTGAAGGTGGTTGCTAAGTGCTGATTCCCCCAAGGGGTTGCTGTGTGCTGATTCCCCGATTCATTGGTGGTTGCTAAGTGAGGAATTCACCGATAACGGTTAACATTCCGAGTGTTCAACGAGTAAATTGGGAAGGTGAATATTCATATATGTGGTGGACAAGTTTATGGGAGGGATATTGGGTTTGATACTTAATCAACCCATGTATAAGATGGGAGGAAAATAAAAAATACAAAAAAAGACAATTTGAATGCAAAACTGTTTTGAATGGCAGCAGTTGGGCAACTATGAAAAATCACCATAAATGGTGGAAAATTAATTAGAGGTTAAATAATGTATGAAATTGAAGCTAAATGAGTCTATTTTCATATGAAAGAAATAGAGCAAGAAAAAGAGTTGTATTTTTGGAGATATTTGAATTTTACTGAGACAGGGCTGGATTGATTTCGAAATCCCCTGTTCCAACTTTGGAAAATCACCAAAAAATTCTAAAAAAATAATTATGGCTTGAAATCTATATGCCTGGATTCCTTTTTGAGTCTATTTTTAATAAAAACAAACAAGAACATTGTTTGAAACTTTTACAGAGAGTTATGTGAATTTTTTGTAAGGGGAGGTCAGGACTGTCAGGCAGTGAAACAGGGGAATATTTAAAGAATAAACTCTACTAATTGGCTTGACCAAAAATTCTGAAAATTTTATGATAGAAAGATATATGGGTCTAGTTTCAGGTAAAATTTACGGAATTCAATTTGGAGCCCTTTATCTCTAGATAAAAATAAATTAGTGGTCATGATGCAGAAAACCAGCTTGCTGGAAATTACACAAACAATGAAATTTATTTGTGAATAAATTTATACTATGGTGTAGTCATGTGAGAAATTTATTTATTTGTCATATGTTTACTTACTAAGTTATATGCTTACTCGTTTTTATTTTTCCCCGGATTATAGTGATTTCCATCAACTCGGAATTGGGACGGAGTTAGACAATCATTTACACTATCATCCACGTTTGGGTATTTTGCTACTAGTATTCCGGAAATTATGGCATGTATAGACGACTTATGTAATGGGGCGTCACCATGTAAATATATGTTATGGTTCGATTTAAAATGTAGTGTTTATTAATGGTTAAATTGTGTATGTTTTATACAACTGAACTTGGTTGGAATATTGAATTGTGTTTGAAAAATTGCAGGAGGTTTAAGCAAAAATAAGCAGAAATGCTGTCAATTTTTTTTTTAAAATTTAGTAATACCTCATACTCTGTTCCAATCAGGAATGCGGGTAAGGGGTGTTACAATCTATGTCATCTTCAAAGTCATGAGATCCCTCTAAACACATGTCTCGCTCAAAAGGAGCAGCGTCACTCATGTGTTGATATCTAGGGACCTATAGTAAGTACAAAAGAATATACAAAGAATGTACGAATTTAAGAATGATTATTTGTACAATATAATTATGAATGTGGAAGAAAATCCAAAAGAATGATTATAAAATATATTGGCTCAAAAATGAATGCAAAGATGTATTTTATTAGAATAATGACGTTCAGACATGAGCCTATTTTGCAAAGGAATTTTTATCATTTTTAGGCTAAAAATAACAAAATTGTTCTGAACATTACTCTAAATAAGCTCTAAAAAACTACAGAGATTTCTTCCGCAGTTCAATTACTTAGAACACTTCTAAGTTGATAAGGGCGAATATCTTCAAGGACCCTTGCAAATTGTGTCTTCAAAAATAGCATTGATGTGGACGCCTCTCAACATTTCTTCATACATCCCATTCACCCCTATTATCAAATGTGATTGGGTAGCGGATTTTCTACACTGGATGAATCTCCAAATTTGACAACGCCCATACCGATAAGCCTTTCAACCACTTTTTTAAAGGTAATGCAATTTTCTATAGAATGCCCTATAATTCCTGCATGATAATCACATTGTGCACTTGGATCATACCATTTAGGATACGGGGGCTGTGGAGACTTCACATGTAAAGGAGAAACAACATGCGCATTGAATAAGCTTTGATACAGCTCTTTGTACGACATTGGAATTGGCGTGAACTGGAGATTTTCAGTACCTAGCTTCACACCTAATTCTTGTCTTGATGAACTCTGTTGATTAGCAATCAATTTTCCGTACGTATTCACGCTGTTCACCTCATTTTCCTTTTCTTTTGAGGCTTGCCTTCTGTTATTTCCTCCAGCATCAATCTTTCCGCTCCTTATGGCGCTTTTAATCATTTCACCATTCATGATTATGTCAGAAAAGCTTTTTGTTGCACTCCCTAACATATGTGTGATGAATGGGGCCTTCAATGTATTAACGAAAAGCATCGTCATCTCTCTTTCTAGAAGAGATGGCTGAACTTGGACGGCAACCTCCCTCCATCTCTGTGCATATTGCCTGAAACTTTCACCAGGCTTCTTCTCCATGTTCTGCAGAGTAATTCTATCAGGTACCATGTCAATCACATGGCTGTATTGTTTTAAGAATGCCTGTGCTAGATCTCTCCATGAATTAATCTGGGTACGACTCAATTGATTGTACCACTTGGATGCTGCCCCTGAGAGGCTATCCTGGAAACAATGTATCAGCAGTTGGTCATTATTAACATACCCAGTCATCCGCCTACAAAACATGGTAACATGAGCTTCGGGGCTACTAGTTCCATTGTACTTCTCGAGCTCAGGCATTTTGAATTTATAAGGGAGTACTAAATCCGGAACCAAGCTTAATTCTTTAGCGTCAATTCCATGGTAGCCTTCAGTACTTTCCATCACTCTAAGTTTTTCCTCCAGCCATTTGTACTTTTCTTCAAGCTGTTTCGGCAATTCATTATTCATTTTCTCCTTTCTAGCTGTCTCATCAAAATCAGGGATAGCAGGATTAACAAAGTTGGCTCCGGGGTTAGAGCCTGATCCTGCCTGGAGATTCATTAGCGTTACATCATCGGCCTGAAACTGCTGAGGCTTGGTGGTGACAGAGGACTTGCATGGATGTACCTCAACTTGCTGAGAGGTAAAGCCTAGAGGATAGACAGGTCCCTCATTGTCTCTTTCTTCAACATTGAGCACAGAGCCTTTTCCTTTATCAGTTCCCTTGCTCATCCATTGAGCTAACTGAGCCATTATACTCCCTTAAAATTCTATCATTTTGTCTATCATTTTTTGCTGCTCATTCATTTGCTTTTGAAGTTGCTCCTGCATTTCCTTTTGGGATTGTTCTAGTCTTTCCATCCTTTGATCCATATCCTTAGTTTTCGATCGAGTACCGTAGCGGTGTTTAGTAGGCTGGTTGGTTTCCAGATTAACTGAGCAGTGATTTAAATTAATTAGAATTTTTGATGAATTTTAATGCTATGATATCATGTAATGCATGAAATGAATGCTTAAAGAGACGTTGATTCTGATTCAATTCCATTTAGAAAACTTTACTAGAAAACAAATCTCTTTACATAAAATGGATATTTATATGACCTTGCCCTCATAGGTGGAGATATTCGATCCTCTTCTTCATTTGAGCATTAAGATAAATCTCATGAACTCTTTAAAAAAAACGTCTCTTCTATCTCCTTTTTTGCTCGATCCAGGTCGTAACTTGTTGCTCACTCATCCTCGTGATGCTCGTTGGCTTCTCTTTAAGAAGGTTCAGCAGCTCTCAAATAATCTTTGTCATCTTAAATCCTTGGGCAACGGAGCCATAGTCGTGTAGTCTTCCATTAAATTATCATCCTTCTCTTATCACGTGTTCTTGGACTATATTCGGACAACCATATTGTCATCCACTTTATCAAGAACCCCATTTCCTTATGACAAGCTCTCTATTCAGCAACTGAACATGAATCAACACCTCCTTTTTTATGATGAAATGAAATGTCATGTCATGCAATCAAAATAAAACAAAAAAAGTCAGTATCGAATATAAACATAGAATATAATTAAGAAAGAGTAAAACACCTACTAGGACATCTACTAGGGTTTAGTATAGTTCTACCTAAGGTGGATTCCTAAAGTTCACTATATGAAGTTCGGCTTCTAGGGAAAAGGTACCCGAACTAGCAGATTCCTCGATCTTCACCCATTATAGGCTCATATGGACCGAGTTCAGTTCAGGGGAATACATTTCCCTATGGCTGCACGGAGATGAAAATCTCACGAAGACCTAGGTACGGATGTATCCCGAAAGCAATCCACTACCCTACACGGAGGTGAAAACCTCACGAAGGCATAGCTTCTCACTCCCACTTAAAAGGGTAAAATTGTTCAGCTCATGGAATGTATAATGCAAACAATATTTAAACAAGACGATAATGAATGCAAAAGGATGTCATGAGTTTTTTTAAAAATATTTTCTCGACCATAAGACAAAAATTAATCAACTTTGTGGCTCGACTCTCTTGTTTTAAAAAAGTCCCCAGTAGAGTCGCCAAGCTGTCGA
The DNA here is from genome assembly GCF_025698545.1 of Gossypium raimondii. Classification (NCBI taxonomy): domain Eukaryota; kingdom Viridiplantae; phylum Streptophyta; class Magnoliopsida; order Malvales; family Malvaceae; genus Gossypium; species Gossypium raimondii. Next base: position 53,087,398 of record NC_068567.1, on the reverse strand, counting down.
AACCATTTTTTCGACAAAAACAAAAATTTTAGGTTGTCGACTTTAAAAAATAAAAATTGGGAGTCACCACTAATCTTTTATTAAGGTGTGATTGGGTCACCTAAAAATGACTTTGGTCTACAAATTTTAGAAAATCGGGTTCGGGAGTCGGTTACGTATGAGGAAGGATTAGCACCCTCATTACGCCCAAAAATTGGTACCTAGTTAGTTAATTAATGTCGTAATGTCGAAAATTTAAAAATCGTAATCCTCAGCAAAAACTTAAAACGTTACGTATTAAGACCCTTATCATTTCAGAGAAATAAAATACCACAACCAATACGTTAGGGCACGACATTCTAATTTTCCCCAAAAATGAATTAGGGCAAAATACTAGTGCAATAAAAAATGTAAAAGAATATCCATTTATTCAAGATTTAAGAAATCGCGGCCCAATACGTTAGGGCACAATTCCTCTAAAATCCCAAACTCAAAATATTTCCTTTATTATTTTTTTAAAAAAATATTCATTTCGAGAAATCAATGCGTCACATCCAATACGTTAGGACACAACGTGTTGAATTCCCAATAATGAGTTCTTATTTTTTTTGATTAAAGAGAAATCCTCGATTGTTAGATTTTCAAAAAAATCGGAACCCAATACATTAGGGCTCAATTTCCTTGAGAAATCCTAAATACGAGTATTACCTCTATTTTGAAGCGTTTTATTTTAAAATTAAATAAGAGATAGGGTAATGTTATGTTGAATATGTGAATGAATTCCTTAAACAAATATCAATAATAAATACAACAATTTCATAGAAATAATATGAATAAACAAATAAATAAACAAAATAATGATGTGCAAAATATCAAATAAATAGGCAAGATAATAATAAAAATATGCAAACATAAATTAATAAGCGAATAAAAAATATACCTGTACACATAAAAAAATACATAAATTTTAAACAATTAATATAATATTAAAATTAATTAAATAAATTAAACATGTGTATATAAAATATAAGTATGCAAAAATTTTAGTACAAAAAACATAAATACATCTTTGAAATATACATATAAAAAATAATAATAATTGCATATGAGAATTATAAAATAAAAATTAAAAGAATACAATTGCATTATCAAAAATATTGATTTTAAGAAAATATGAAAATGGACTAAATTGGATCGCCAAGAAAGATCCGGTAAATTGCAAATAAATAAAGTCGGAGGACTTAATTGAACGCTTCGAATTACATAGAAATTTGGAAGGGCAATTTTCCTTCTCCTCTAAACGACGCCTGCTCAAATTAGACCAAATTGAAATAAAAATAAATAAAAGGGTAAATTAAAAAATAAAAAAACTTAATTACAAAAACATTAAAAGGCGGAGGGGCTAAATAAAATAAATAAAATTCGCAGTGGTATCACCTTCTCCCTTTTTTTTAAAATCGTAAATAAGTAAAAAATAATCAAAAGAAAAAAAAATAGTAAGCCACTTTTAAAAAACTGCTAATCGTTCTCTTTTTTTATTCCTCCTTTTCTTTTCAATGAAGGGAGTGGCCTCTATTTATAGTTGAACCTCGCCAAATCCAACAGTACAAATCAATTACATCAACGGCTGAGATTAAAGGGTATCTACAAATTAAATCTCTAAGATTACAAAATCATATCTTCTAAGATTGCATATCATATCTAAGATTATATATCATATCTAAGATTGCATATCATATCTAAGATTATATATTATATCTAAGATTGCATATCATATCTAAGATTGCATATCCCTGAAGATTATATTTCCATAAGCTTGTAGATGGACCTTCAACCTTTTCAAGTAATGGGCAATTTCGATCGGGCCAAATGATATTACTTTGGGTTTTTTTTTGGTGAGCTCGGGCTAAAATTGGGTATTACAAATGGTATAAAAAATGTTATTTATCTATCTTTTAAACTGATCAGCATATTAAAATTAAATTATATCAAGATGGGTGAAATCATATATATTTTAGATGTCGGAATTAAGTTATAAATTTTGATAAAAGTTAAAATGCAATTTCACCATTATATTAGTTAATATATTTATAATATTTTAAAAGTTCAAATCAAAATCTTATCATTTTTGGAACCAAAGTACAATTTTACCATTACTAATTTATAATTTTATTTATTTTAAAGGATAAAAAATACAAAATTTCAGTTTTAGGGAGCAACCCCTGCCTCCCCTTCTGCTTCCCTTATATCTAGATAAAATCAAAATCCAACAAACTAAACTAAATGAATTGAATATGATGAATTTTAATTGATTCTTTTAGTAAGCAAATGTTTTGGTGGCCTCTACTTTCCCTAGTGGCTAAAGTAGTTAATACACATATTACGTCCAAAGAAAATTTCTCAAATAAAGGTCTATCACTTGTTCTTTTAAAGGCTCAATTCCTGATATGTTCTATGAGTGAACAACTCTTGGCTGTCAAACCAAAAATGAGAGTTCAATAATATTTCTTTTAAATAGCAATTTTTTATCAATAATATTAATTTATTATTTCAAGAGTATTAGTTCTCTAATCTATTTCAAACAACTAAAAAAAGAAGAAGAACAAACACTTAATTTGGTAGTTCATATTGAAACTTGATTATTTAACATTGACATTAGAACTGTTGCGAAGTGGCCATTCATGCAGTGGCGAATTCAACATTAGAAGATGTGAGCTCAAACAAGCTTGCGAGCTCTACATTTGTGAGCTCAATTGAAGCTACGAGCTCAACAACAAAATGCGAGCTCATTTAGAGATATGAATTCAATCCAAGATGCAAGCCAAGCTAAGTGCGAGCTGTTATGGAATTTGGCGAACCACAAGATGTGTTGCAAGAAGGGTTCATATGTGTTGATATTTTGTCTAAGTCTGCTTACATAAGATTAATTTTTAGATAAGTAGAGTTAGTATTGAAATAACCTTGATTGGCACAAATTTACCTAATTAGGTTGTGTTTTATGCTTAATTTTCCTAGAAGATTAGATATGATTAGTTGATAATTTATAATCATTTTCATATATATTGCAATTTTTGGAATGAAAAAGTTAAATGAATGCACAAGCAATTTATTCCATCTGCTGTGTCATTTCTTTGTATTATGCACTTGGATAGAAAAACCCCAACAATTGGTATCAAGACCTTAAGTCTTTGATGGCCTTTTGTGAGTGTCACCATGTCATCTGAAAGCTTCACACCACCTCCACCTCCTATTTTTGTTGGTGAAAACCACCACATCTGGGTAGTAAAAATGAAGACATATCTTCAAGCGTATGATTTATGGGAAGTGGTTGAGATAGATAGAGAGCTAGCTAATCAACGGTAGCTCAAATCAAGCAACATAGTGATGAGTTTGCTAAGAAATACAAGGCTAAACCCTAAACCCTAAAACCCTAAAACCCTAAACCCTAAAAACCTAAACCCCATGCCTTCAAAATGGTGTGTCGGATGTTATCTTCACAAGGATTATGGCTTGAGAGACATCAAAACAAGCTTGAGACAAGTTGAAAGAGGAGTTCCAAGGGACCGAAAAGATAAGGCAACAACAACTGTTGAACCTGAAAAGAGACTTTGAGAACATGAAGATGAAAGAGACTGAAACGATCAAGTAGTATATAGACAAGATTATGTCCATTGTCAACAACATAAGGCTATTTGGCAATTAGTTCAGTTGTAACACCCCTAACTCGTATCCGTCTCCGAAAGAATTACCGAAAACTTTTAAATTAAAACATTCGATTACAATCATTTATAAAACACATCATATTCCATTCAAACACATGCTTAACGTCCCTTTTTTCGAGCCTTGGAGGCCTTAAAAACACTTTAGAAATGAATTGGGACTAAATAAAAATATTTAAAACTGCATGGAAAAAGATAGAAAAATTTATACAACACGGGTCACACGGCCGTGTGACTTACACGACTAAGACACATGCCAGTGTCTCAGGCCGTGTGGGCATTCGAAGTAGGGACACACGAGCGTGTCTTAGTCTGTGCTTGAGCCCGTGTAACTCTCTCACTTGGTTCATACGACCAAGCCACACGCCTGTATGCCGAGCCGTGTAACTCTCAAAATGTAACCTTAAGAAAAACCTACTGGGGACACACAGCCGTGTCGCGTGGCCGTGAGTCACGCACGTGGCCATGTGTCACACACGGCTGAGACACATGCCCGTGTCTTATGCCGTGTAGACAAGAAATAGACCAATTTCAAACCATTCCTTTCACCCAAATCAACCTTGAACCTGCAAGCCAAAAATATTTATGAACAAAGCACCAAAACATACCAAAATATGCATAATAAGACCACTTTCAATATACCATTAAAGCACCTCAAACACAATTCATCAAATTCACCCAAAACATATGCATAATTGATCATTCATTTATATCTAATCTATTTCCATACCAAAACTTACCTCAAATGACCTCAATGAAACCTCATCATCACATACCAAGTTTGGTCATAAAACCTTGCATCAACTTGACCAAATAAACATAACCATTTAGCATCAAAGTACCATAAACATACTAACCATCAATGTATGAAAATACCATTAATTCCGCACTTTACAACAACACTACAAGTCATAAACATTAACTAAACCTTAAACATAAGTCCACCTATACATGCCATTATAACCAGACCCAAAATGTCAAAATCTACTGATATTATCGCTGGATAGGGTGATAAATCTATGATAAGCTTCCAAACTGATCGAGCTTCCGATAATCTGTAAAGTAAGGGAAAAACAACTACGTAAGTAATGAATGCTTAGCAAGCTCGTATAAAATTTAAACATAACATTCCATTTGAACAATGAACTTTGTAGATTAAATATAAACCTATACCCATGCCTCAAGATTTATCAACTACATAACCATCAACTCATAAATGAGTAAGTCTATCAACATCATATATATTTTTCATTCCTAACTTAATAGGATTTTACAAAACAATATTCACCATCATTAACCTTTTCATAAAACTATGAATTACTCCATTTACTTACTTTCCATTCCATTTACTAAGCATAAACTTAAATAACAACATCAATTCACTAATTAGTATATTTATTCACATCATAGGTAAGTTTATCCATAACATACGTAATTTCTCATATATAAGTACATCTTTCAATTCATCAATCCCTTTTCTTCATATCATATTTCATTAATGAACTTACAATTTCATTACCTTTTCTTACCCATTTCATTTGTATAATACCAAACATAAGCATAAACATCAATCATAATTTCAAGCTTGACATAAGCCTAATCACCATCATCAATACGCAAGTTAGTGCATTTATATATACAAATCATTTGGGGTCAATCACATGCTAAACCATTTAAAGAAAATACACCTTTTGAATCATACCACCTTTTTATGAACATAAGCATATTCTTGTTTTTTTCATTTACCATTTCAATGTATATCATTAATATTAAACATGATATAATGTACCCTTAAGCTTAACATAAACCTAAGCATCATCCACAGTCTCAACTATTGAATTCATTTATGTTTAGATCAATATTCAATAAATGACAAATCTTTCAAATTCATTATATAGATTACCTTACCGAGATTTTCTATTCGAAGAACGACTTACAGATAAGAGTACATCGTTAGTCCAACCAAACACACTAGATGCTCACACGAGTTAATCCCTCCAAAACGCACCAGATGCTCACACGAGCCAATCCCTCCAACACACCAATGCTCATAAGAGCTAATCCAACCAGCACACCAATGCTCAAAAGAGCTAATCCAACTAACACACCAAATCGCAAAAATGTCAAACTATAGGGGCTATTTGTTAATTTTCCATTCTCCTCGATTTTTTACTCGATCTTGATCTAAATTAATAATTTCATTCAATTTATTAATTTAGACAGTAAAAAATATATTTTATACAATTTAGCCATTTTTGATATTTTTACAAAATTACCCTTAAAGTTTTACTTTTATTCAATTTAGTCCCTGAGCCTAAAACATGCAAATTAACCATTTTTATTGCAATTTCCCACTAGCCAAATATTCATGTCATGAAAAACAGCCCATTTTTGAAATAAGTTCACAACTACTTGTATTTTGATTATTTCAACAATTTAGTCCCTAATCGAAAAATTCATCAAAATTACTTAACAAACTACTTTTAAATATCAACCAACATTTCAAATTCATAATTTAATAACTAAAATCACATAGATTCATCAATTGAAACATTAAATATCTTTAACAGTTTCAAAATCGAAGGTACGGTCTAACTGGACCGAGTTACAATGATATCAAAAATATAAAAATTAAAAGAAATAAACCCAAATTTAGCTTACATGCAAAGGAGGACTTTGGATGAATGCTTAAGCTATCATCCATGGCTTCTTAATTCTTCAATTTTGACAAAAATCATGAAAAAAAAAAGATGATAGCCTAATTGTTTTGCTTTTAATATAATTTAATTTATCAAATTACCATTTTAATCAGGTTAATAATTAAAATAAACATCAAATTCAAGCCTATAATTGTCCACTAACTCCTTGAATGGTTTAATTACAATTTAAGTCCCTTTTCCTTTATTCAATAAGCTATTTAATCACTCAAATCAAATAGTGATCAAATTTTGCATCTCTTACAATTTAGTCCTTTTAATTAATTAACTATCAAACGTTAAAATTTCTTAACAAAACTTTAATAAAACCTTAATGGCACTCCGTAAATATTTATAAAAATATTTACGACTTGGTTTATAAAAATGAGGTCTCAATACCTTATTTTTTTAAATCACTTAACTTTAGGGTCTTACCACTTGAACTTAATAAATCATTTTTAAAACATAAATTATCAATAAAAACCTTTTAATAAGCATATTTGACTCATAAATATTAAATAATAATATTTACAAACTTACTCGTCGAATTTTATGGTCCCGAAACCACTGTTTCTGATACTACTAAAAAACGGGATGTTACATCAATGATAGGAAGATTGTTGAGAAAGCCATCACAACTTTTCCTGAGAAGTATGAGTCAAAAATTTCATCCTTGGAGGACTCGAGAGACTTAACAACAATCTCTCTGTCAGAGCTTATAAATGCTTTGTATGCACAGGAACAAAGAAGAGCAATCATAGAAGAGGGGCACGTTGAAGGTGCTTTCCAAGGAAGAAATAAGGTTACTCCATGTTCTTTAAGCAACAAAGACAAAAAGAATGAAAGAAAATAAAGACCAAAAAAATATGGTGAGAATAAAAAGTATCCATCATGCAGTCATTGCAAAAAGACTGGTCACTCAGAAAAATTTTGCTGGTTTAGACCTGGTGTGCAGTGTAGAAACTGCAAAAAATTTGGTCATAGTAAAAATTTTTGTAAAAATAGAGAGCAGTAGCAACAATATACCAATCAAGCTCAAGCTACTAATGAAAATCAAGTTCAAGAGGAGCTCACATTCATTACCTCATCTTTTGCAGTAAACAACAAAATAATGAAAAAATGGTCGATTGATAGTGGCTGTACAAACCATATGGTTTCAAATGAAAGCATGTTCAAGAGAATTGACAAGTCCTTCAGTTTGAGAATCAGATTTGGAAATGACAAGATAATTAAAGCAAAGTGAAAGAGAGATGTTCAGGTTAGCACTCCTACAGGTACAAAAGTCATTACTGATGTTTTATTTGTACCATATATTGATCAAAACTTGCTCAGTGTTGGTCAGCTTATTAAAAGGAACTATTCTTTCATTTTTGAAAGCAAAAAGTGTATTATATCTAAGTCACATGATCATGAGCTTATGTCAGTTGAGATGAAGGATAGGAGCTTTGTTTTAAATTGGAACTTAGTTGCCTTATAAGCGTACTCTAGTTCTATTGATGATTCTGACTTATGGCACAAGAGATTGGGGCACGTCAACTATAGGTCACTGGATATGTTGTAGAAGCATGGTTTGGTTGAAAACATGTCTGAAGTTAGTGAGTAAAATCAAGTTTGCGAAGTCTATTAGTATGAGAAGCAAGCAAGGCTTCTATTTCCTGCGAACAAGGCTTGGTAACCTACTAAGAAGCTACATCTGGTTCATACTGATGTATGTGGTACAATGGAGACTACTTCACTCAGCAATAGCAGGTACTTTATTTTGTTTATTGATGATTACAGTAGATACTGTTGGGTGTATTTTTTGAAGGCTTAGTCTGAGGTTGCTTAGATCTTCTGGAAGTTTAAAGTTGCTATTGAGAATCAAGCTTGTTGCAAGCTGAGAATACTTAAGTCTGATAATGGACTAAGTACACTTCTGAAAAGTTTCAAAAGTTTTGTGAATATGTTGAAATTGAGCATCAGTTGACAAACACATACACTCCTCAGGAAAATGGTGTATGTGAAAAAAAGAATAATACTGTGATGGATATGACGAGATGTTTTCTGTTTGAAAAGAAACTACCAAACAAGTTATGGGCTAAAGCTGCGAACGCTTCTATTTATTTGCTTAACAGATTACCAATAAGAGCTGTGAAAGGTAAGACATCACTTGAAGGATGGCTCGAATTTAAGCCATCAGTGTCACACTTGAAGATATTTGGTTGTTTGCGTTATGCACTCATTCCTACTGTTAAGAGAAATAAGTTAGAAAGAAGAGTACAATCGAGTATCTTTGTTGGGTATAGTAGAAGCAAGAAAGGGTATAAGATTTTTGGTCCATTCACAAATAAAGTTTTTGAGAGCAGAGATGTCAAGTTCAGTGAAGAAGCCTTGTAGAATTGAGAAGCTACAAAAGCAGAAATGGTTGAACAATGTCAGATTGAACTAAACGTGTAAACTGATGAAGTTCAACACCAAGATGGTGATAGTGTCAATGATTTGCCAGTTAGAGGCACCAGGCCTATATTTGAGATTTATGAAAGATGTGATGTTACTGTGCTGGAGCCTAGGAGCTATTAAGAGGCATTAAGAGAAAATGGCTGAAAAGAGGCTATGGAAGCTGAGCTAGCCATGATTAAAAAAATAAGACTTTGGAGTTGGTTGATAGACTAGTTCACAAGAAGGTTATTTGAGTAAAATGGGTTTATAGAACCAAGTTAAATGTTGACGATTCAGTAAACAGACTCAAAGCTAGGTTGATTGCAAAGGTTTATATTCAACAATATGGGGTAGACTATTTTGAAACCTTCGCACCAGTAGCTAGATTGGAAACCATTAAGTTGTTACTAACTATGGCAGCTCAGAAAGGGTGGAAGTTAGATCGGCTTGATGTAAAGTCTGCGTTCCTTAATGGTACTCTGAAGGACGAAGTATATGTTAAACAACCACAAGTTTTTGTAGCTGATGGTGAAGAGTACAAAGTATGCAAATTGAAGAAGGCTTTATATGGCTTCAAATAGGCTCCGCGAGCCTGGTATGAAAGAATTGATATGCACCTGGTGAGCTTAGGATTTGAAAAGAGCATCAGCGAACCTACCTTGTATGTCAAGAAAGAAAGAAGGCAAACTTCACTAATAGTGTCCTTGTATGTTGATGACTTGTTGGTAACTGAGGGTTATAAAAGGCAATTGATAGAGTTCAAGAAGCAAATGCAAGTTGAATTTGAGATATCTGATCAAGGAGGCATAACCTATTTCCTTGGTTTGGAAGTGTTTCAATCTGAACAAGGGATCTTCATCAGCCAAAAAAAATTTTGCTTTAAAAATCTTGAACAAGTTTTTCCTAGAAAACTGCAAGCCAACAAACACTCTTATTGCCTAAGGAGAAAAGCTTGAAAGCCAATGTGACTTTGAAAAAGTTGATGAAGGTACCTATAGAAATCTTACAGGATTTTTTCTTTGTTTAATAGCATCAAGGCCAGATATTATATTTGCTATTAGTTTTCTTTCAAGATTTATGCATTGCTGCAATATGGTTAACTTCAAAGCTGTGAAGCGAGTTCTCAGGTATATTAAAGGAACCTTGAGTTATGGAATTGAGTATGTGAAGGAGAATGGGTTAAATTTAATTGACTTCATGGACAGTGGCTGGGATAGTTTTGTTGAAGATATGAAGAGCACTGTAGGGTACTTCTTCACTTTGGGTTTGAGTGTATTCAATTGGAGCTAAAAGAAGCAAGAGACTGTTGCACAATCAACTGTTGAAGTTGAGTACATCGCAGCAGCTGTAGCAGTAAGCTAAGCATTTTGGCTAAGAAAGTTAATGTCTGATTAAATTTGAAGCAAGTGCAGGCAACGTAGATACGTTGTGACAATTAGTCTGCTGTTGCAATTGTAAAGAACCCTGTATTCCATGGAAAGACAAAACACTTCAAGATAAAGTATCATTTTGTTAGAGAAGTTGAGCAGTTAAATGAAGTTAAGCTGGTTCATTGTAGTTCAGATGTTAACTTGTTGATATTCTCACAAAACCTCTTGAAAGAATGAGATTCGAGAGGTTCAGAGATGATATTGGAGTTCGTAACATTTTGGCCAATGAGGAGTGTTGTGAAGTGGCCATTCATGTAGTGGCAAACTTAACATTAGATGATGTGAGCTCAAATATGCTATGAGCTCTACATTTATGAGTCAATTGGAGCTGCGAGCTCAACAAAATAATTCGAGCTCAATCCAAGACGCAAGCCAAGCTAACTGCGAGCTGTTATGGAATTTGGCAAACCACAAGATGTGTTGCAAGAAGGGTTCACATGTGTTGATATTTTGTCTAAATCTGCTTACTTAAGATTACTTGTTAGATAAGCAGAGTTAGTATTGAAATGACCCTGATTGGTACAGATTTACTTAGGGCCAGTTCTTCATTGCTTTTGAAAAGTGCTGTGAAAAAGTGCTTTTGAGAAGTGCTTTTGAAAAATTTGAGTGTTTGGTATTGCTGTCAAAAAGTGCTTTTGAAGAATAAAATGTCCATTTTAGAAATGATATTATAAAGTAACAAATATGTATTTAAATAATGTTTAAATTAGTTAATATTATGATATTTTAGCAAAAATATAAAAAATAATTTATTATAACTTATTGTTAATATTTTAATATATAATATTAATTTTAAATATTTCTAAGTAATTAATTTTAATTATTTATTAAATTTAATTAGAATATATAAACTATATTTAAATATTTAAATATAAAAATTAAATATTTGTAATTAGATATTGTCACAATTGTATTATTATAAAATTATTTTTATTTTTAATTAATACTTTTAACACATTTGTATTATTTTATTTTAAAATGTATTTGAATATATAACTCATATTAGATATTAACATAACATAGAAAACATAAACCTAAAAATTAAAATATTACATATATTTGGATTAAAGTTTTAAAATGGATAATATTTATACACATTTATTTACAATTTGTTTAACATAAACATTTATTTACCACTTGTTTAACATACACATATTAGATACACATTTATTTAACATAAACCTAACTCTGATCCCTAAATATTTCCATACACATTTATTTACCATTTGAAAAAAAAATTGAAAGAGAAAGGGTGCTAAACCATCAGTGTCTGTTTTGCTACAGTCAAGTACTTCATAGTGTGAATACTGATGCTTTTCTTGCACTGATAATATATATTTTAATTCAAGAAGACTTTTTCTTTTTCATTTCTGATAAAGATCCACACCCGTTCTAAGTTGGACAATGTGTAAACAATAAGCATTGCAAAAAATCTTTTCACCTAAATAAGAATGGTGAAAAAATAACTCAAATATGTCATAAAACCTTAAACATACAACTGTCCCACATAAACAAAGAGAATTTTGAAGTTCTCAGATTACAATATGCCATCCTAGTTAGATAAACTTGCAGCAATCTTTATTTGTATTCTTTTAGAGAAATTAAGATAATTCCTTTCCTTTGTTTTGAAGAATACGGTAATCAAGAGCATGCAAGCATTGGTAATCAAGAGCATGCAAGCATTGGTAATCAAGAGCATGCAAGCATTAAAAGAAATAAGAATATAACCAATAATTAAATAAGTCATCGTGCTAAAGTTGATACCTAGTGTAGCCTCTAGAACAACAAATACAATTGAACCTATAATCCAACTTAAACTCAATGACAAAAACATTAAGGAATATGTAGAAGATTTCATTAAATAATACTTATTACCGAAGTGACTACTCATTTGCAGTATCCTAGTCCATTTCATTTTGCTCATACAGCTTTTAAAATTGAAAGAACATTCTATTATAACAATGTCCAACTTATAACATAAAGAGAACACCAAATTTCGAGCATCGAGTGTGCCTCTTGCAACTCTATCTTAACAGCTCACCGCTTGCGTTCTTCTTCCATCTTAGCTATTTTATTCGTAAGGCTCCTCATTTGTTGTTCTCTTTCGGATGTTACAGCTTCTATCCGAGCATGCAAGATCGCAACTCATCTTTGTGCATTGCAAGTTCCTATCTCAATGTCCCATGGGTAGCAGCAGTTCTCTAGTTTTCTATACCAAGTCTCTGCATTTCCACATGCTGTGCAGCAAGGTTTTGTTCCATGATTTCTGGATGACAGAATCATCCCAAAAAACGACACATAACAAGGTTTTTTGTTAGGATGAATACATGGATTACAACCCCCAAATAAATAAAGCATGCTAAAACAAAGAAAGGGTTAAAATTTGGTTTGGGTTTTGATTCCAGAAACCCTATGCTAACATCATTTTTTTTCCATTATCTTAGCAGCCAATACCATCTGTTTCATCATGCATAAAATTTCAGTCAATAAAACTCATCCTATTGAAAAAAAGATAAACTCACCGGTGGTGGAGAAGAGGAACAAAACACCAGCAGAGGAACAAAGAACCAGCATCAGCAGAGGAACAAAGAACCAGCACAACCAGAAGAACAAAGAACCAACACCAGTAGAGGATCAAAGAAGCAGCAGAGGAACAAATAACCAGCGATGAGAGAAGAGATAAGAGCAAAGAACCAGTTTGTGTGTGTGGCTAAAAAAGTAAAATAACAGCTTAGAAGCACTTTTTGGCTGGAAAAGCTAAAATTTTCTGCTTTTTCATCTGCCCAAAAGCACTTCAAAGAAGTTAGAAATTTGACCCCAAATGAAGTGTGTTCTTCATTACTTTTCACCCAAAAGCACTTTTATATGTAAAAATGCTTTTCAACCGCCCAGAAGAACTGACCCTTAATTAGGTTGTGTACAAGTTTTATGCTTACTTTTCCTAAAATATTAGATAGGGTTAGTTGATAACTTGTAAGAATTTTCATATATATTGTAATTTTTGGAATGAAAAAGTTGAATAAATGCAAGTAAATTATTCCATCATGAAATATAACTCTTTTCAAGTGTTATCAAAACTCTCACAGTAAGTTAAAATTTTGCACATCTATTAATATTATTCCCGTGGCTAGGAAAGGTCATCCTAAGATGATCGACACTTCATTATCTGCTTCAAAATCTAAGATAATGAAATCATCAGGAAAAATAAACTTATCTACTATTACAAAAACATCCTCGATTTTTACTTTGGGGTATGCTAAAGATCGATCTGCCAATTGGAGTGTCACAGTTGTGAGTCTTCACATATTCCCCATAGCTTGAAAATATATTTGGGCATCAAGTTTATGCTTGCTCCTAAGTCACACAAAGCTTTACCACAATAAGATTCTCTAATATTATAGGGTATGGTAAAACTTCCAGGGTCTTTCAATTTCAGAGGTAGCTTGTTATGTGGGAACGCACTGCACTTCTTTGTCAAAGCTACAATCTCGTACTCACTAAGTCTCTTCTTCTTGGACATAATGTCCTTCATGAACTTGACATAGTTGGGCTTTTGTTCTAAACCCTCCACCAATGGGATATTACTGTGAAGTTTCTTTAGAACATCTAAAAACTTCTTGAATTTCACCTCTTATTTCTTCTTATTTCGTTAGAATTTTTTAAGATATGGAGGTGTTAGAACTTTGGGTTAGACTGGACAACTTTTTAGAGGAGATAAATCTACATCTAAAGAAGATGTAGCTTATCAGAATTCACTAGTTTAGGTTAAGGCATCATTATTTTCCATGTATGCCTTCAACAAATTCTCCAAACTGTTAGATGATTCAGCTTGTGGTGGTTTTGGAACTTGTTGATTAAACCCTTGAGATTGATTGGGTCTATACTGCATGCAGTTGTTCAGTCCATTTTCTTTTTATTCCAAAAAAGTTCGGATGATTACACCATGAATGATTGTAGAAGTTGGAGTGTGGTCCTTTCCCACTTCTATTTTGGAGTTGGTTCCCTACATAATAAATTGACTCGATATTTGATGGAAAGTTCTTGAAAGAATGACCATCCCCACAATATACGCAAGAAACTACATCAAATTGACCTGGTATTTGAGCCGCAATAGGATTAAAACCGTTAGTAGTAAAATGTTTCAACATTGAAGATATAGAAGATACCTGAACTGAGAGTGATGTAAGCGTGTCCACTTCATGCAATCCGAGTACTCGTCTTTTTGAAGTTGCTCTTTTTGTCAGACATTGGTAATTGTCACTGGCTATCCTCTCAATAGTCTCATAAGCTTCATTATAAGACTTCGACAAGAGAGCACCATTCGTAGAAGCATCTACCATCAACCTTGTGTGTACGTTGAAACTATTATAAAATGTCTGTAACTGGATGCAATATAGAATCCCATGATGAGAAAACTTACGAAGTAACTCTTTGAATCTTTCCCATACCTCGTACAAAGATTTTTCATCCAATTGTTAAAAAGTGGTGATCTAATTTCATAACTTAGCATTTTTGCTAGGTGGGAAATACTTAACCAAAAATCGCTCAACTAATTCTTGCTAAGTTGAAATTGAATGTGATGGCAACGAATTGAGTCATCCATGCTCTATCTTGCAATAAGTGTGGAAACAACTTCAACCTCAGTGTGTCTTCAGCCACACTAGCTATCTTAAAGGAGTCGCTCACCTCCATGGACAATCGAAGGTGAATATATGGATTTTCTATGGGCATACCACTAAACTGGCCTGTGGTTTGAAGCATTTGAATAATCACAAGCATCAATTCAAATTGGCCTGCCTCGATCTACGGTCTCCTAATTATCAAATTTAACTCATTGAAAAGGAGGACATCGTATTGTCTTATGGCACAATCCTTATCATCAGCAATAAGGATGGGATTGTGTATATGATCAGCTCCATTTCCTTGTCCATCGTTTTGATTTACAAGGACCACTTCAGCTTGTCTCTAAGCTAATTGTTCACGTCTTTTTTGTTTAAATGTCTGCTTGATTTCAGGGTCTACAGGTAATAAATCAATGATTCGATCTATGCTCATAAACTCTTGAAAATAAATAATAGAAAATAAAGAATTAATTAGTAAAGTTAGGAGTTCAATAAAAATAAAATAAAACCAAATTGCAAAGAATAATTTCATAAAAATGATTAAGGAAACAGTTCCTGGCAACGGTGCCAAAAACTTGTAACGCGTAGGTTTGTGTAAGTGTACATAGTCGTTATCAAGTAATAAATAAGTAAAAGAGTTATCGTCTCATAAGGACTGTATATGTTAATAAATTAATTGTAAAATAGAGTTAACAATCTGGTGATAAAAACACAATATTTCTTAGTGGTGTTCACGAATAAGCCATACCGGTTTTGGCTTAATTCCCACCTTGATGATTTTGTAGGCTTGTTAGGCCTAGGGTTTAGGTTCTCCCTTCCCTGAACAGCTGATCTATGAAGAAATTCGTACAAAATAGTTAATTATTCATACCTCTTCTTGCTAATCCCCCGTAGGAGGATTAGTTCCTCATGGATCTAGTAAACAATATAAACTTGAATGAAAGAATGAGCATAAAGAACAATTTCAAGAAAAGAGTTCAAAAAAAGCATGATTGTATTGAATTTAAGTGCTAAATCGTCACAGTTTGAAAATAATTTTAGAATATGATTTCTCCCCAAAAGTAAATAAGAAGGACAAGAATAAAATCTCAAACATAAAAGAAAGGAAAAACT
Organism: Gossypium raimondii; assembly: GCF_025698545.1. Lineage (NCBI taxonomy): Eukaryota > Viridiplantae > Streptophyta > Magnoliopsida > Malvales > Malvaceae > Gossypium > Gossypium raimondii. The sequence goes on along the minus strand of NC_068567.1, from coordinate 53,071,421 downwards.
AAAGAATAAAATTTAAAGTGAAAATTATACAATAGTCAAAGGTGTCCATAACATGTGTTAACTATGCCTATTTATAGACATAGAATGGTCATCATCCTTAACCCTAGGTTAGCTGATGTTCCTGAGCTTAAAGTTGAATTGTGTGGACCAAAATACCCCTTTCTTGTATTAATTTCTCGTAAAGAGACGATGTCACAACAGATCAGGTCCTATGTCGCGACATCAATGGTAGTCTTGGACTTCTTCTATTTTGCTCTTTATGTTGCAACGTTGCATGCTTTGTGTTGCAACCTAGTGACCAGTATTCAATTAATGCACCTTCTAATGGTCTCTTGCACACTCATAAAGTGTATTAGCTCACCTTTGGGCCTCATTCGGCCCTTAAGGTCAATAAAATACTCGAATTACACATTTTATTACTCTTAACTAAACTTGTTGAAATGTGATTAAAAAAAACAAAAATGCTTATATTCAAACTCCTAAAGTGTGAAAACTAGTTTAATCTATTACACCGAATTATGACATATCACCCTTCCTTATCCACCGTCGTTACTTTTTTAGCCAATTAAACTCAGTAGTTTTCACATAACCCATTTGATGTAGTGAATATCTCCCAATGTCCATCCCTTGAAGAAGAGAATGATTGAATCAGTTGATGTATTTATACCAAGACTTATAAGAAGTTTACTAATAACCATGCAAAATACAAAATTGTACTCATTCTTATATTTTTCATTTACCTTTATCATATCTTCAAATATAAAATAAATCAAGTTTGTTTGTTTTTTAATCATGGAAAACCACCATTAATATTGTTTCCTTATAGTAGAATATATTTTTCCAAAAGGTCTTATATTGTGTAACACCCCAAACTCGACCCAGTCGCCGAGTTTGAGTTATAAGGTGTTCATTTTCGGAGCAATATCGATCAAATTATATTCAACTAATATCAATTACTTGAAAATAAAATTAATATAAGCATATGATACAACATATAATCATCCACAGGTCTTATACGAGCATACGAAAGCTCTAATTCTAACCCGAGGTTGAATTAGGACTAAATTGTAATATTGACAAAACTTTAGGTTGGCGTCACGATTCCTTGTCGTGACGTGACATATTTTAGAAAAAAATCCGATTTGAAAACAATTTTCTTGCATAACAAAAAATTAAAATTTTAAAAATCGACTCGGTTTGTGATATTTATAGCAATAAACCCTAACCAAATTTATACATGTGTTTTTAGCTTAGCGGACGTTCATCGTTCTCATATTTCAATCAAATGATCTTCTCTACTATTCTCGTACCACGAACTTCTTTGAGTGTGGGCTCGAACCAATTGAATCAAACCGTAGAACTAGAAAAAGTTCTCTATTTTATTTGGGGTGAAAAAGAAAATTCTCTATTTAACACATGGTGAAATTGCAGAACAATCTATTTGGGGCTATTCATTATGCTAGCAAAACATTAAATTCAGCATAGTGCAACTACACTACAATTGAGAAAGAGATTTTGGTAGTAGTGTTCATGTGTGAAAAATTTTGACCCTACTTAATGGCGAATCGAGTATATGTCTATAATGATAACTTTGTGCTAAAATAAGTCATGAAGAAAAAAGAAAAAAAAGCCAGACTAATGAGATGGTTTTTATTACTTCAGGAATTTCATTTATGGATAATGGACAGGAGGGCGACTGAGAATAAAATTGCATATCACCTATCTAGAATTGAAAACCATTTATAAGCGGAGGAAATTGAAGACATTAATGAGACCTTTGCAGATGAACAATTATTCAGAGTAGACTTTAATCAATCAAGACTAGGTAAGCATCTAACACAATGGTATGTAGATTATGTTAATTATATTGCAATAGGGGTCTTCTCAGTATAGGCATCTTGCCAATAGAAAAAACTGGATAGCCCATGAATCAGAAAATTACATTTAGGAGGAACCATATGTGTTTCGACAATTCGTAGATCAATTAGTTTGGTGATGTGTAGCAAAGGAAGAGATACAACATATTTTACAAGGTTATCACACATCTCCTTATGGAGGGCATTTTGGTGGAAAAAGGATAGCTCAAAAAAATACTACAATCAGGGTTTTATTGGCCAACAATGAATAGAAATGTCTGGTCATTACAAGCCCTGAGCTTGAAAATGTGAATTTGTATCTGCCCTTTTTTTTGGTCCTGCACTGCACGATTATAAACATCTGGCCATACGTATTGAGGGTTAAGTAGATACATCACAGCGGGTTTGTAAAAATAGAGTGAAAAAGGAAATATTAGTGTGATATGGGAACTATAGCTGAGCTTGAAAGTGCAAAATAAGAGAAAAATGTGAAAAGAAAAACAATACGAGTAGAATAAGTACTTGAAAACCTAAAAAGCATTCTTGAGTGAGAAAAATTGAAAAAAAAAGTGACAGTCACAAAAATAGAAAAAAGTGTTCTTGAGTGCACAAAAACTCGTAAGCTAGTTGTAGCTATTATGTCATGCTATGATTTCCTATGTGGAGAGGTAATGAAGGTGAAAGAAGGAAAAATAAGGCGGTGAGTGGGTAAGGGTCACTAAGGGGAAAGACTAGGGACCAACGCAATGTGCCAAACTATTTTTGTGTTTGTAACCATTTTTTATGCTTATTGTTTTTTTTTTAATTTGATACCTATCCTAAGCCTTAGAACATTACAAGCCGAAAAGTCACTTAGGGAATGATGGAAGGGAATAAAATAAAAAAAAAGAAATCAAAAAAAGAGGGGAAAAAATAATCAAAATAATAAATAAGTAAATAAAAATGAAGTAGAAGAATCCATATTCCAAATGTACAAATTCAAACTTGAAAAGGATTTTTCTGATTCTCGAAGAATGAGGGGCAAAGGGATTGATCGAGAAAGATCTCTTGTTCTTATTATAAGATCGTGTGATTGGATCCGCAGACGTTTAGTAAAAAAATCTTCTCTTTTAAGAATAATCAAGAATGGAAAGTGTTCAATTGGAACCTGAAAACGTGACTGAATTTATCCGAGTTACTCTTCGGGACACAGTGGAAGAAGGGAGGAGATTCTCGAAGGTGACCTAAAATATCCTTATACATGAATGGACATCTTATTGAACATATGCATAAATGACTATTTGTATTTTTCTCGGATAATCAAAGTGCTTGTATGATTTGCTGATGGATTCCTACAGGTGAGACCCTTAATACTTGCATACTTTGTAACTTACTAAACTTAGATGTTTGTGGTCAAAAGTGGTAAGTCAACTACTCATAATGTAAAGATTGTTTGTAAGTATGAGATGCCTAAGTCATATGCTCCGAAGGTAATACTTGTATCATATTTGCTTAAAGGTTGTCTTTTTATTTTCTTTGTTTATGTTGCTTGAGGACAAGTAATGACTTAAGTGTGGGGTGGTTTGATCTGAAGTAATTTGGTGTAGCAGATTAAACTAGTTTTCACACCTAATGCGCCCAAATACAATCATTTATGTTATATTTTAGTTAAGTTTCTTTAGTTTTACTTATATTTAATAAAATGTGCAAATTGAGCTTTTTATTGACTTTAAGGGTCGAATGAGGCTTAAGGGAGAGCTAATGTAGTTCGTGAGTGTGCAGGAGACCATTAGAAGGTATTTTAGGCCGACACTAGATGCTATGCTACAACACAGGAGGTCCAATGTCACAACATAGAAAGTAGAATGGATAAAGTAAGAAACTACCTTCAGTCTCATGACACAGACTATGAGTGCCACAATATACCCCTGAAGACATCCCAAGGAGGAGCATACTAACTTTTCTGTTACGACACATGTCTTGGTGTGTTGCGACATCAAATCTGAGATGAAAATTAAACACAAATCTGGGGCGTTTTGGTACACACAATCAAACTTTAAGCTCGAGAATGTCAGCTGACCTAGGGTTAAGTGCGGCGGCCACCTAAAAGATATAAATAGGTTCCTTTGGCACATGTAATGAACCATTTCATTAGCCTAGATTCTTTCGTTAGATTTAGTTTTGTTTTCTTACTTTCTTAGGTTTTCTAGAGTTAGTGTATATATCTTTGTTTTATTTCAAGAGATCTGAATTGTGAAGGAGATCAACTTTTGTGGACTCACAATTATTATCAATATCTATCCGGCATTTCTTAAACTCTTCAATTCATTCATTATGACTAATTATTCTATCTATTCTATGTTGTTTATGAAAGCCATGAGGAACTAATCCCTCTATGGGGGGTTAGTGAGTGGAGGTATGATCTGTTGACTGTTTTGTAGGGTCACTCAATGGATCAGCTGTTTGGGAAATGAAGAACATTAAACAAACCCTGGGCCTAAAAACTTGGGAAGTCATCAAGGTGAGAATTAACTCAAAATTGGTATTGCCCATTCGTGAACACCTTCACCACAAGCCAGTTTGGACTGTGAGGTCGGAAGATAAGTAGTTCTTGCTAAATAGTTATGTTAGTGGAAGATCGAAAGATCTTGCTAGGGTAGCGACTAGTTGATTGACGAGGAACCTGAAGCAACAATTGATGGGGATTACCGAAGCGAGCTAATCACCCATGATTGAGATTTTATTTACTCTATTATTCTATCTCTTGAGTTTTATTTATTTTATTTTATCTTAGTATTATTATTATAAAATCCATAAAAACCCTCTTTTTACTCTCGTACTATAATTTATTTAAAAGTACTAATTAGATCTTTTAGTGTTTAGGTTAGAATTGATCTAGCACTCGCCTTTCTTGGGTACGATTCTCGGAGTACTCATCTCTTCATTGTAAAACTATATTACAATTTGACCCTTATACTTGCGGATACTGCCTTATCATTCCACATCTTATTGGAGTATTCAAACTCTGGATGTTAGTATGTCCGGAGGCGGTCAACAGCACACTTTGGGTGTTGGTACGTCTGGAGGCAGTCAAGTTGTTGGCGCCGTTTTCGGGGATTGCAACGGTGATAATTGTTATTGAGTCGATTACTTGTAAATAATAATAGTCAAAAGATGAACGAGTTAGATAGTGTGCTAATTTTATTAATTTATTATTTCAGCTTAATTTTTGTTTTTCATAATTTTTATTATTTTATTATTTCCATTGTTGATTAATAAAATTTAATCATGAGTTCAATTAATGATAATTACAGCTTGTATAAAGGCAAGACGTGGGATAATTTATACGATCATGAGGAATAAAGTTGATTAGATGGAGATTCGATGGATCAATAGAGTATGTATAGTGAATATGGAAAAGAAGGGTATTCATATGAACCTCTGTATAAGTTAGATGATAAAAAGAGTGATATGCTCGAATACCTAAGAGAGTCTCTTTCTAATCCACCAAAGAAATAGTCATGTGGAACAATTAAGCTCGACAAACCTTTAGCCTAGAACATAGATACACACTTGGATAAATTTGATGACGACGATAGTGGCTCTAAGTCAGATGAGTCGTCCTTTTGGTATGATGAGTGGCACAATAATGAAGGACAAATTTGGTTGAACAGAGCTTTAACAAATTGGTGGAGTGATAACAATGAATACAATATGCCCGAACATATGGACGAGTTACCTTACAATACGTATGGGAGTTATGACCACAAAGGTAAAAGCAAGTATCCAGAGGAACCTATACGTGAGCCGAATAAACATCAATCCTAGTGTGATCAAATCTACCAAGCTAACAATGAAACATCCAACATTTTATCAAGAATGCCAGATAAGATGACACAAATGATGGCAATGCTCCGAGAGATATCAGAGGCATTACTTCCACGGAAAAAGGCTATACATGATGTTCTCAACTCTGAACATGATGATCATTGTATTCGTCTGGACTTAGATGATGGAAATCAACAAGAGTTTTGAATTCGGGACTGTGTTGATGAACTTCACATACTTGAAGTGGTTTTCGATCCAATTGACATAGAATTAGACATAACAATAGATGGAGCCACTAACATAAAAGTAGAAGTAACCGCTAACATTGATCTTAAACCTATTCTTAATGGAGGAGTAAAAGAGACGATAAATCTTCTGGCCATGGCAGAAAAGGTATCAGTCAGAGAGATCAATGAGTCTGGCTCATTCTCATCTGACAAGGGCAACAAAGCTCGAGTAACCAAAACTTCACGTGACATGGAGAGAAGGAAGCTTAAGACAATAATACCTTGAAAAATAATTTGGGGTTGGGTCAAGTTTGGTATTAATTGGTTTGTAATGTGGATGTCGCATTGGTAAAAAATAAGGCAACATAATTGGAAGCAACAAAAGGGGTTGGTTCATATCCATCAACAGAGGAACAAACGTCGGATCAAAGTGTCGAGAACCAGCTGGAAGTTCTTCTATGGTGGTGACACGGATCGTCCCAGTTTTTAAAGAACTTCTACTTCCTGCTTTAAATTTTGTTATTTTTTAAGTTTTCATTTATTATTATTAATTTTAGTTATGTTTAGTTTTTTTCCATAGCAGGTGTAGATATTATGGAGTGATAAAACCAAAAAAAAAATCAAAGAAATTAGAAACTAGGTTCAATGTCGTGACTTCGCTCCCTAATGTCGCGACATCCTAGACAGAACGCACCTTGCAACATTGAAGGCCCAAGTTCATCCGAATATTCGCAGACGTTCTATCACCCATTATGAACAGTTTGTCTTTTCTCCTTCTTATTTTTATTTTCTTTATATTATATTTCATATTTCTTGTCGCAATATATTTTTAGGTACTCTCTTCAACCACTTAGAGCACACAAATCCAGAGATTACAATAACAAAAATGATCCAATCTGTTCAGGGAAGTTTTCTTGTTTGCACGTTAATAATTTTCCGTTAAAGGCAATGTATGTTCCAAAGTGTGGGGGAAGTACATAGGATTAGTTTGTGTATGATTTCATTTGTGTGTTTTCTTTGATTATTTATTGAAAAAAAAATATTATTATTGCGTGATGCTTGGATTATATTAATACTATGAATAGTGTGTCAAAACCATTTTCTTAATAAAAGGGGCCAAGTTTAATTTTGAAAACGAAAATGAACATGGGAGTCACCACCAATCCTTTTTATTTAGGTGTGATTGGATCACCTCATAATTAAATCATTTTAATAAAAATTTAAATTTACTAAAACGATAATTTTTGGTCCTATAAAATCCAGAAAACGGGTTCGGGAGTCGGTTACGCACGAGGAAGGGTTAGCACCCTCGATACGCTCAAAATTGATACCTTGTTGATTAATTAGCGTCTTAATATAAAAAATGTGCAAAGATTTTAAAAATACGATCCTTGTATTAAAAACTTGTATGAATTAAATTACATGTTAAGACCCTTTCATTTCGGAGAGAGAAAATGTCACACCCAGTGGGTTAGGGCATGATATTTCACATCCTAAAAAATGAGCTTGTCCTTTAAAAAACTCATGCAATGAAATTTAAAAGGATATTCAATTATTTAAGTCAGATGAAGAAATCGAAGCCCAATACGTTAGGGCACAATTTCTCAAAATTCCAAACATTGAATATTGCCTTTATTATTTTTTAGAAAAATCCTCATCTTGAGAAAACAACATGTCATATCCAATGCGTTAGGACACAACGTATCGAATTCCCAAGAATAAGATTTTTATTTTTGTGTTTTGATTAAACAATATTCTCGATTATTTAGATTCAACGAGGAAAATTGGAACCCAATACGTTAGGGCTCAATCCTCTTGCAGATCCCAAATACCGAGTATTGCGTTATCTTGAAAGCTTTTGAATAAAATGATTCCCAAAACTTAAACCATATTAAAAATAATTTTTGAGCATATAAAGCATGATGGAAGTGTTATGTTGATAGACGACACAATATGAAAATACAAATAATTCATAATACACATGATGGCAACAATACACCTTACTTTTAATACAAACTAGTAATCAAAGACGAATAAAGTAAAATAATAACAATTTAAAGTAAGTGAAAAATTTAAAATGAATAATACAAATGGTTCAAAATGAACAATGTAAAATTAACGTAAATAAAACATAAAATGCTTTGAAATCGACAATCTTAAGTAATTTAAAATATACATCACATAAAATAACTTAAAAGAAATAGTATGTAAAAGAATCTAAAATAAATAATATATATAAGACAATTTAAGATGTATAAAAAAAATTCAAAATGAATAATATATGAAACAACTTGAAATAGATAGTATTAAACAGTTTAATATAAATAATAATATATAAAATAACATATAAACTATTAAAACAATAATATATATATATATAAAATTTTAAACCAAGTAAATAAATAACAAATTAAAGGATTAAGATCAAGCAAATTAGCAACCAAATCATAATAAAACGAAATTTAAAAGCAAAATTACAACAAAATAAATAAATGAGGATTAAAACAAAAAAATGCAAAAGTCTGAGGACCAAATGGGTAAAAAGACCCTAAATCTGGACACGTGTCTTTTTTTTGCGCGAAAATAGGTCAGAGACCTAATTGAAAATCAGACAAAATTATGGGGCCAAATTTTAAAAAATAAATAAATAAGCAAAAGGATAAAATCAAAACAAATCAATAATGTGGAGGGGCTAAGGGCGCAAATGGCCTATAACAGAAAAACACGTGGATCTTCCTTCCGGAGCGGGTCGGATCTCGGGTCTTATGCAAAATGGTGCCGTTTCAGTGTCTAATAGGCCTGCTCAAAACGACTTCGTTTTAGGGGCCTATAAAAGTTATGTTTTTAACAAAAAAAATCATTTAGTCCCATGTTTCAGAAAAAAAAAACTGAGAGCTCTCCCCTCTCACTCTGGCCAGAGCCCAGAGCCTGGCCAAGGGGGCCACCGTAGCTCCGCCGCAGGTGTCACCGTGGTTGGTGGTCGGCCGTCGTCCCAGGTAATTTTTCCGCTTCTTTTTTTATATTTGATATATATACATATATATAGTTTCTTAAAAAAATAAAACAGAAAGAAAATAAAGAAACTTAAAAAAAAATTGAATATCGGGAAAATAAAAACCTTTTCGTTTCAGTGCTTTTTGATCTGCTTTTCTTTTTCTTTTTTTAATCTATTTTTTATTTTTTCCAAAAAAAAAATCCCCGATTACAAAAGTTTATCATGGCTTTATAGCCATTTTTACAAAAAAAATTTAATCTGTTTTCGTACTGTCACTTCTGGTTTTTTATTTCTGCAGGTACAAGTGGAGTGGTGGAGCAGGTGGAGTTGGTGGCTGAGCAGGTGGCGCAGCGATGGTAGAGGGGCAGGCCTAGGTGCGGCGCACCTAGGGTTAGGGTTTTAGAAATTAGTTTTAGGGTGTGGGCTAGGTTCATTTGGGTTTTGGGCCATATTGGGCCATTGGAAATTTGGGCTAGTTGTTTGTTTTTTTTTTTGTAATTGGACTGTTTAATTATTTTGGACATTTGGTTGTTTTCTTAGTTTGGGCCCGGGCAAAATAGGCCTGTTACATAGTGGTTGAAAATAATGAAGCATGTAATGATTTTTGTCAAGCATGAAATTTTTATTGATATATGATAATTTGATTTTTTTAGGGAAATTGATTAGGTTAATTAAATTACATAATAGATTAGAAATACTTAAGTAAGAATGTTTGATGATGACATATGAGATATAAGTCTTTTAATAGTCGTAGAGACATGAATGCTTGAATTGCTTATTATTCATTCGGTTTAATTCAAAGCATGAAAGAAATTGTGTATGGTGGGATGCTTAGGGTTGACCTAAGGCATTGTTTGAATAACTAGTTCTCAAATGACTAAACCTTAATGTTGTCAATCCCTATTCTCCTTATTTGAGCCTGATAACTTCTTTTTGATGAACCAAAAAAATTGAAACCCAAATACCACACATAAATTGTAAACTTGACCTCTTCCCTATCATTGGTCCTTTAATACTTTATGTAATAGACGTTAGGCCATAGATATTGGGGGTTTAAGTAGATACATCACGACAGTTTAAAAAAAGAGTGAAAAAGGAAGAAAGAATGTGATACAATGATTATAGGTCAGGCAAAAATGTGCGACAAGGAAAAATTGAGAAAAAGTCAAAAGTAAAAAGAAGAAGAAAAAGTACAGAACAAAAACAAAAGCACTATGATTGGGAAAGGACTAAAAAGTAAAAGTGAAAAAGCAAAGAGTCACAAAAGTAAGAAAACTTAGCCATCAGTGCACCAAAAATCTAGTTGCGAATATTATATTGTATATTCCTACATGGAGAAATAAGGTAGGTGAGAAAATGAGACAAAAAGGCAGTAAGCTTGGATGAGACATTAAGGGGGAGGAGAAGGAACTATGTCATGTGCCTAAATATTTCTAGTGTTTAAACCATTTTTAGCCATATTTTTCTTTGAACTCATACTGTCCTAAACCTCAAAACATTACAAGCTTAGAAGACCAATGTGACTTAAGCGTTCTCTGTGCATAATCTTTTGGAATTGCTAACAATTTTATTTAATGAATGTTTTTTATTCACATGATTGTGTCTGCTACATATTTGTTTGATTTATATTAATAGTGATATTGTTAAACATTTGGTCATGCGAATTATTTCTAATTTGTTAGTAACGTAACTTTGTAAATTAATCCTAATTTACTTTTAAAATTTTCAAGCCATTGAACTAACAAGATTAAGTTACATGTGCGATGACAATTATTATACCTTTCGTATTTCAAAATCATGTTCTTAGTAGTAATAAAATCCAAGGGATGTCTTCTTATTTCATGTTATGTGCCTAAACTTGGTTTGCTTGAGGGCAAGCAAAAAGTTAAGTGTAAGGGAGTTTAGGTGTGGGGTTCTTATTTATATCTGTCTTCACTAACTTTAGCTTGTTTAAAGAAATTAAGTCATTCTCATATTAATTGTTTTTATTCTCTTTTCCCAATATATGTGTTTTGGTTGCTTGAGGACAAGCAACAAGTTAAGTGTGGGGGAGTTTGATCTGCCATAAATCATACTACTATTTACATCCCTTTTTAGACATAATTATAGCTTGTTTAATAGTAAATCAAAGAATTTTAGTATATATTTAGGTTTTCATTCTTAAAGTAGTAATTTATGCTTTCTAGTAGTTTTTATTAAATTTTATATATCTAAATAAGGTTACATGGTCTTGTAGGTCAAGTCGGGAGCTAAAGATGATTATTTAGGCCAAAATTGATGCCTATGTCGTGACACCAAGATACTGATGTCTCAACATCGAAGACAGAAGCTAAAAACAAGTTTTGGAGCGAAACTGCCCTCAATGTCGCGACATCAGACTCTAATGTTGCAATACTCCAAGCTTGTGTTGCAACCAAGCCCCTGCACATGCCAAAAATTCTTGCACATTTTAATTATGTTATGGAGGGAAATTAGGTCTATTTATCCTAATCGAACTCCAATGGCTTCAAGGATAATTTAGGCACCTTAATATTCCAAGTTGAGCTTATAGAAAGGCCATTATAATCAAGTTAAACATAAAATTTTAGGGTTTTGATTCTTAGGTTTTTATTACATTCTTCGTTTTTACTTAGGTTATTTTATGTTATTGTAATTGGAATATCCTATTCCGAAGTGAAACTTCCGCAATGGGAGATTGTTCCAAAACCACTCTTTCATTGATAAATCCGTGAACATCTCTTTTCCTTATTATCTTCTTTATATTTCTTTCTTTAGCATTTTTAGATGGATGTTTGTGTCAAGATTAGAATCAATTTATGCTTTCTACATATTTCGCATGTTTCAATTGCTTTAACTTAATTAATTACTTGAAAGATAGAGTTTCTTAGCGGATCAACTCTTTGGGAAAGGAAGAACGTGAAACGAACTCTAGGCCTGGTAACCTTAAGAAGTCATTTAGTTGGGAATTAACCCAAAATTTGTATGGCCTATCCGTGAACACCTTAACCCCGAACCAGTCTGGACTGTAAGGTCGGAAGATAAGTAGTTCTTAATGACTCATTATTCTAGTGGAAGATCAGAAGATCCTACTAAGGTATTGACTAGTTTGATTGATTAGAAAATTACTTCAATAATTAATTAGGTAAAACACTTGGATCTAGGCTAAAAGGAACTCACGTAGTCAAAACAAGCAATAGGAAAAGCCGATATAGGAACCTAGGATTAGATTTAGGTTTAGATAAATTTATTTAGTGTCTTATTATTATCATCTTACTTTTTAATTAACACTACTAATTCATGACTCGAGTAGATTAGTAATTATTTCCCGTAATTAGCTTGATAACCGTTTTCTCCAAACTTGTATCTCCTGTGTACGTTCGTCGGAATACTTACCAAGTGTTTTATTGTAAACAAAATATAGTGAAACCTAACCCTTATACTTGCAAACACTGCCTCGAATCTATATCTTTAGTTGCAGTTTTCACACTCTGGACGTTGGTACATCTGGAAGCAGTCAAAACCCACCAGCACCATAATTAGCCGCAAATGTACATATGGCTCGGAACGAGAGAACCCTAAGGAATTATGCCTTACCAAGTCTAGACATGGTTCAGGAAAGTATAGCAAGACAGTCAATTATAGCTAATAACTTCAAGATAAAATCGGTGATGGTTCAGAATAATCTACAGTTTAGGGGCACTATGATAGAGGACCCTAATCAGCATTTAAAATAATTCCTCCAACTTTGTGATACTTGTAAGTATAAAGGGGTAACTAATGATGCTATTCATCTTTGGTTGTTCCCCTTCTCCTTGATTGATAATACTTTTTCTTGGTTAGACTCTCAAGCACCAGTATCTATCACGACATGGGATGAACTCGATGGAAAGTTCTTACAGAACCGATTAGCAAAGTAGTTTAGCTAAGACGAGAGATTTCTTTCTTTAGATAGATAGAGGGAGAAAGTTTTTATGAGGCGTGGGAACATTTCAAAATGTTGATTAAAAAATTCCCGCACCACGAATTTCCTAAGTAGATATTGCTGTAGGTATTCTATAACGGGTTGGACGCGAATGTATGATCTGGATTAGACGGAGGAGCCCTTATGAACAAAACTATGAGGATGCATACGAAATCATTGAGAACATGACACTAAACTCCTTTCTGTGGGTAATTGAACGATTCACATATGACTAGAAACCCACCATAATAAAAGTTATCCAAGAGGATGAAAAGTATCAACAGTTAGTGGATAGACTCAACCGTATCGAATCTACTTCTACATAGTCTATGTATGGGGGAGACAAACAACTCTTCCACTACATCAACAATCTTGTCGAGGATGTAAATTACATAAGGAATAGGGGTGGAAACCCTTATTTGAATACATATAATCTCGATTGGAGAGATCACCTGAATCTGAGATGAGAAGGGAACCAATGAGCAGGTAATAATTCAAATCAAGCAAAAAACACTAATTACCAACCTCTTTATTTGCAGAAACATCAGGATAGGGGCAACCCAAATGACCATACTGCATGTGGTCAACGTCTGGATAGAATTGAGGTAGAGATGCAGTCAATGAGAACGAATGTCAAACAAGTGTAGTCTAAGTGCACCAATTCAACAAGAACATTGACTAAACTCGAGGATTAAATTAGCCAATTAATGAGCATGATGAGTGACATCAAAAGATAAATTGGCATAGGTATTCCTAGCAACACAGAAGATAATCCACAGAGAGAAGGTAAGGAGCACGTGAAAGAGATTGCACTCCGATCGGGTAAAGTACTAAGTACCCAAAAAAACCACTACTATGGAGACAATTGTGCAAAATAAAGATGATCCTCAAAAGGAATCATTTGTTAAGTTCAATTTTGAGCTTAACTTATTCAATTAAATTATTTAAATTGTTGATTAATATTTGGTCAATTAAGTTATAATTTAGCTTAAATTGATTAAGTACATGCCATGCCGTAATAATTTAATTTCACTCCAATTTAACAAATTAATGTTAATTTTAATTTATGTGCAGGTAAGGAACATTTTGATGTCCGTATGAGCTCGATTTAGAATTAGTTTTCATGAATAAAGCTGCTGGATGAAGGTTGATGACATGCTGGTTTGGAAGAATTAAATTGACATGATCAAAATATAAAATTTAAGTGACCAAATTTACCACAAAAGTTATTGGGACAAAGAAGAAAATTTGGTCCAATTAGAAGTACAGCAGGCCAAACATGCAACAAAATCAGCAAGGGAATTATTATTAATTCTCTCAATTTCCTTCTTGCTAGATGTGGCCGACTCTAATAAAAACAAGGGAATCAAATCAGCCTTAAAGAGTTTAATTAAAATAAAACTCTAGTAGGTTGAAGCTATTTTTATGCGACAGGTTCAGCTAGGATAAAGGGGGATAAGATCAAATTTTATTTTGAATTATTGGAGGTTATTATTATTCCATAAATAGAGGTGACCAGTAACTAAAAAAAAAGAGAGAATAAAGCAGGAGGGCGTAGAACTCGAGCAAGCAGAATCTCAGATTGGACCAGCAAAAGCCGATCAAGAAGTTGGAGTAGCAGCCCAAAGTTTCAGCTAATTGAGAGAAGGGAAGCTCGACGACTTGAGGAATTTTTTCTTTCCAAGACAACTTGAGGAATTTTTTCTTTCCAAGATTCAATTTGTAATTCATGTTGTTTACAATTGATTTTGTGTTTGTTTTACTTGCTATGAGTGGCTAAATTACTACGCTTAGTTAGACACTTATGAAACCTCGCACAAGGAATTTGAAAATTTGTTTTGTTTTAAATTCGAATTTGGCATTCTTGAATTGCTCGTTTTAATGTTCAGAGAAGTTTTTCTAAATCAATTAGATTGATCAGCTATTTCATTTAGGAATTTTCGTATAATCATTTAAGTGAAAATTGAGTAATCAAATTTCTCAATTAGACTTAGAATTGATGATTATTAATTGGCCTACATCTAATTAGAGCAATTACAGATTTAATTTTAGAAGCCGCTGGAGGATTTTTCGTTGATTAATGCAAGGTGAAGTCTCTAAAATACTTAATGCACCTTTAATTGGTTAACGAATAGGTAATTAAAGGAAGATTCTCAATTATGAATGTTTTCTAATTGAATAAAATTTACTAGAGATAGGAAGTTGGTTCGTAAGTGATTTTTCAGTCTTGCTGCTAATTTAGTCTATTAAAATAATTTAAAGTCACAAAGAACTTGTGCTTGGTGGATTAAGGCATCGATAACTAAGTATTCTTTCTCTTGATAATTTTTTAGCATACAAAATTTGAGCCAAAACTTATTCGCAACTTAGATCAGGTTTTTAAAAAAAAAACATAAACCCCCCATTATTTTCTTTCTCGCATGCATTTTTTTACTCATCTCTTCAAATAGATTTGACTCAAGCTTCTTCATGGGACGATTCCCTATTTACTCTATATTACCATTTAATTTTGGTTGAATAGGGGATTAAATTCGGTAGTCGTAAACGACAGCTACCAAATTTTGGCGCCGTTGCCGGGGAAGCAACGTAGTGAAATCTATTTGATTTTCAGAACTCATTTTGTTTTCTTGTTTTTTTTATGCAGGTAGATTAGTCCCTTTAGTATATATTATTAAGGAGCGGACGATGAACATCGAAGTTCCCTGTTAACATTACCGATTAGCAAGCCAAATCACACATTGAACCTAAAGATTTAGAGGACATCGACATGGCCAACCAGACCTTAAAGCAATTGGCTGGACCTAACTTGGCTGCACAAGCACCATCTATCACTTATCCCGCCCTTGATAGGCCATTAAAGCTTAATTTGGGATTCCTGAATTTGTTGCCAAAATTCAACGGATTACCAGGTGAGGACCCTTATCGAAATATTAATGAATTTATAATTACTTGTTCAACTATGCAGCTGGATGGCATTGAAGAGGAACAAGTGAAACTCCGAGCTTTTTCTTTCTCGTTACAAGGATTGGTGAAGGACTGGTTTATATGCCGCCAGGTTCATTCACCACTTGGATGGGGTTACATAAAGCTTTTCTTGAGAAGGTTTTTCCGGCATCAAGGATAGGGTCAATTAGGAAGGAAATTTGTGGAATTAAGCAACTGGTAGGTGAGTCACTATATGAGTATTGGGAAAGATTTAAACGGCTATGTGCGAGCTGTCCGCAGCATCAGATTATTGAGCAGCTTTTAGTACAATATTTTTATGAGGGGTTGACGCCACAAGATCGAGGAATGATTGATGCAGCGAGTGGAGGTGCACTGGTTGATAAAACTCCGGAGCAAGCACGAAATTTGATCGCTAATATGGCAGAAAATACACAGTAATTCGGTCTCAGGAGGTCCGACTTGGGTAAACTAATGGATGAGGGCTAGTCGAGTATGATGGAGGCTCAATTAGCTAATTTAACAGCTATGGTAAGTAAGTTGATGACTGGAGGTAATGCGAAAGGTTCACTATGTGGCATTTGTTGTTTAGAAGGACATACCACAGATATGTGTCCGACATTACAGGACGGGGAAGCTAACGCCGTCTTTCCAAATCAGAGAAGGTATGATCCATACTCGGCTACTTAATAAGGGATGGAGAGACCACCCAAATCTCAGATATCAAAACTGAGCCACACCTCTGGGATTTGAGCAGTAAAATTCCCGACCATATAATATGTCACAACCAAACCATCAAAACCTTAGTGCTGAAACCAAGACCCATACCATGCTTGAACAAATGATGAAGATGATATCTGACCAAAAGAAGGAGACCGATGGTAGATTCCAAGATTTAGAAACAGCCGTTAAGCAACTGCAAACTAGAGTCTCATCAACCGACGTTAACCTTGGGAATTTGCAAGCACAAGTAAATAACCGATTGCCCTCACAGTGAGTGGCGAATCCAAGGGATAATGTTAGTGCCGTAACTTTGCAAAGTGGGAAGGAATTAAGACCTATACTGAAAAGGTCCAAAACAGCAAGGAGGAGAGTGAGACTAAGGTAAAAAGGGTTCGATTTGGTAATAGAACAGAGGAAAACTTAGCCATGCCAAAGGCTGATTCACAATCATCACAAGCCGACCCAAGAAAGGCAGAAAAAATGCACCTACCACAGTCCACTGTTTCGCGCGATGCAGCAAATCTTGAGCGGGAGGCGCTAACCTTTGAGCCTCAAATAGAAGGAAGTTTACACGTTAATGACCAGCAGCGATCTTACGAGCCGAAAGCTCCTTTTCCACAGCGCTTGAGGAAGGAAAAATCAGATGACGTCAATGCCGAAATCCTTGAGACGTTTCGTAAGGTACAAGTTAATATTCCACTGATTGATGCAATTAAAAAAGTGCTTAGATATGCTAAGTTTTTGAAAGAATTATGCACACCTAAAAGGAAATTAATTGGAAATGAGAAAATTAGCTTAGGCGAAAATGTATCTGCGGTATTTCAAAAGAAATTTCCTACTAAATGTAAAGATCCGGGAATGTTTTCGATACCTTGTAAGATAGGAGACATTAAACTTGATAGAGCTATGGTTGATTTAGGAGCTTCTATAAATGTCATGCCTAGGAGTATCTACGATAGGGTTCAATTAGGTGCATTAAAAGACACAGGACTGATAATTCAACTTGCAGATAGGAGTAATGCCTACCCTGATGGTGTTTTAGAAGATGTTCTAGTGCAAGTAAATGAGTTAGTCTTTCCGGCTGATTTTTATGTTTAAGACATGGGACCTAATGATAATTCGATTGATGTGCCCTTACTCTTAGGAAGACCTTTTATTAAGACACCTAGAACGAAAATTAATGTGCATAAATGGAATTTAACTATGGAATTTGATGGTGAGATAATTAAATTTAATACATTTGATGCTATGAGATATCCCACTGATGTTAATTCTGTGTTTACTCTTGATGTAATTGATAATTTTGTTCAAGGTGTTTATGAATTAGGGGATGGGGATGAGTTGAAAAGCGTTCTAGCTAAAGGCATTTTCGATATTGATGAGCATGAATTTATCGTTTCTGATTCTTTAATTGACTCAGTTTGTGCATTAGACTCGCCCAAATTGACACGATTCAAGTTGATTCTCCCCAGCCTTACGATGACTGGTAAGCAAGTTCCTTCATTAATTTTGCCACCTAAATTAGAGTTAAAAGAGCTGCCCGAAAATTTAAAGTACATCTTTTTAGGTGAAAATCAAACCTTTCCATTAATAATGTCAAATGCTTTAACCGAAATCCAAGAATCCAAGCTGCTTAGAGTTCTTAAAGAGCATAGAGAAGCCTTCGGTTGGACACTAGCCGATATTAGGGGGCTTAGTACGACTTTATGCACTCACAAGATAGCCTTAGAGCCAGATTCAGTCCCTAAAAGAGACCCCCAACGCCGATTGAATCCACTGATGATGGAGGTGGTTAAGACTAAAATTTTAAAATTGTTAGAAACTGATGTTATTTATCCTATAGCCGATTCAAAATGGGTAAGTCCGATTCATGTTGTCCCTAAAAAAAGGAGGAACTAAAATAGTCACCAACGAAGAAGGGTTAGGAATTCCTACGAGAGTGCAGAATGGTTGGCGAGTTTGCATAGACTATAGGAAATTGAACAAAGCCACTAAAAAAGACCACTACCCCCTCCCATTCATGGACCAAATGTTAGAAAGGCTAGCTGGTCGCTCACATTTTTGTTTTTTAGATGGCTATTCAGGTTATTTACAGGTACCCATCGCGCTTGAGGATCAAGAGAGGACCACTTTCACTTGCCCGTTTGGAACTTACGCCTTCAAGAGAATGCCTTTCAGATTGTGCAACGCACCAGCCACTTTTCAAAGAGGTATAACGAGCATTTTTTCAGATTTTATTTCACATTTAATGGAGGTGTTCATGGATGACTTTACTATTTATGGTGATTTATTTGATCAATGTTTGCATCATCTTGTGTTAGTTCTTAGGCGTTGCATTGAGACTAATCTGATATTGAATTTTGAGAAATGTCATCTCATGGTTGAGAAAGGTGTAGTGTTGGGGCATGTCGTCTCAGCTAAAGGTTTAGAAGTCGACCAAGCCAAAGTTGAGGTAATTAAAAATCTACCTTATCCAAGTACTGTGAAAGGAATTCGATCCTTCTTGGGACATGTAGGTTTTTACCGCCGGTTCATCAAGAATTTTTCGCAAATATCGTCATCTTTGTGTGCATTTCTAGGTAAGGATGTCGCATTTGAATTTAATGAGAGTTGTAAAAAATCTTTTGATGAATTGAAATTGAAATTGATCACGGCCCCTATCATTCAAGGACCGAATTATGCATTACCCTTCGATTTTCTATGTGATGCTAATGATAGGGCTGTAGGTGCGGCATTAGGACAGAGAAATGGTAGGGAGTCTTATATTATTAGGTATGCTAGCGAGCTATTAAACCTAGCTCAGTGCAATTACACCATGACCGAGAAAGAACTCTGTGCCATAGTCTTTGCCTTAGAGAAATTCAGAGCGTACTTGTTAGGAGTCAAAGTCGTTGTCTTCTCTGATCATAGCGCTCTTAAAAATTTGTTGCATAAAAAAGAAGCTAAGCCCAGATTAATAAGATGGATTTTGCTTTTGCAAGAATTTGATTTAGAGATTAAAGATAAGAAGGGTAGAGAATACCTTGTGGCTGACCATTTGAGTAGGATAGAGACTGGGGACATGAGGAGTGAACCGAGCGATTTATTTCCCGATGAGAGACTTTACAGTGTGTCTAGTAATTTGCCATGGTATGCCGACATAGTGAACTACTTAGTGACTAAACAGTTTCCTACGAATGCACCTAGACATTTGAGAGAAAAAATTAGAAGTCAAACCCGATTTTACTTATGGGAAGAACCATACCTTTGGCGATTTTGTAGTGACCAAATAATTAGGCGTTGTGTCGATGATAGTGAAATAGAATCGGTACTTAATTTTTGTCATTCTTGAGAAGGTGGGGGACATTTCGGACCTAAGAGAACAACTCATAAAATACTTGAGTGTGATTTATTTTGGCCAACTATTCACAAGGATTCATACGCATTTTGCAAGAATTGTGCCTCATGTCAGAAAACCGGTAATTTAAGTAGCAGAAATCAAATGCCATTACATAATTTTTATGATTATGATATCTTTGATGTATGGGGTATTGATTTTATGGGGCCTTTTCCTTTTTCTTTCAGTTATCTATACATTTTTGTGTGTGTTGATTACTTGTCGAAATGGGTAGAAGCATTTCCAACTAGGGCCGATGATGCTAAAACTGTGGTGAAGTGTCTTAAGACTAACATCTTAAATAGATACGGAGTACCAAGGGCTATAATCAGTGACAAAGGAACACATTTCTATAATAGAACCTTGAAATCTTTGTTTGCACAATTTGGTGTCACCCACAAAGTATCGACGGCTTATCACCCTCAAACAAATGGGTAAGCCGAGAGTAGTAACAAGGAAATTAAGGGAATTTTGGAGAAAATTGTTAAACCCAATAGGAAAGATTGGAGCCAGAGGTTAGATGAAGCGTTGTGGGCTATTTGAATGGCTTACAAAATGCCAATTGGGATGTCGCCTTACAGGGTTGTTTTTGGGAAGGCATGTCATCTTCCCGTGGAGCTTGAGCATAGGTCATTCTGGGCTGTTAAGCAATGCAATTTGGATTATAGTTTGGCAGGTGAAGAACGCAAATTGAAGCTACAGGATTTGGAGGAGCTGCGCTTGGAGGCATATTACAATTCAGTCATCTACAAAGGTAAGTCGAAGGCATTTCGTTACTCGAAGCTGATTCGCAAAGAATTCAAGGTAGGGAAAAGGTATTATTATTTAATTCTAAGCTTAAACTGTTTCCCGGTAAGTTGAAATCAAGATGGCTTGGACTGTTTATAATAACCGAGGTGCATCATCATGGGGCATTCGAAATTAAGAGCCTCGATACTAATAAAATTTTCAAAGTAAATGGTCATAGGTTGAAACATTTTTATGAAGGGGAGCAAGTAGTTTGGATGGAGGAGATCAATCTTGAGGATCCATGAGGAATTGCAATGTCGAGCCAACAACTTAAAAACAAAGGCGCTTGTGGGAGGCAACCCACATATTCAGGGAAGTTTTCTTTTATCTTTTCCATTATTATTGTTTCTTTCCATTAAGTAAATTTTAAATTTTAAAAATTTCTTTCGCACTAGGGGCAATGCAAACATTAAGTATGGGGGAGAATCATTTCATTGATTTTCTAACATATTTGATGTTTGTTTTTTAGCAAATTTCATGAATAAAATTTTGAATAAATTGTACTTTCCAAATTCAAGTTGATTTTTGATTGTTGCATGTAGACTGGTTGGGTTAAATTGTGTTTTCAAATTGAATGATTTTGGTTCGAAGGAAAAAAGACAAATTCCATGTTCTAAGTTATGCTCTTAAATCGGAGTTGGATCGAAAGTTAGTCTGTTTAATTGATCAATCATGTGGTCCTTGTGAGGAGTTTGAGCCTAGAGAGTAAGTTGGGACATTCATGCCAACTTGAGAAATTATTATTCATTCATGTGTGATTATTGTTATCGACTGTCAATTACTCTAGAACTTGCTTTAGATCTTATTAAGTCTAGTAATACATTTGATTTACATTAATATGATTTAAGAGGCATTAGGAATTAAGCCACGATTACTTATAAAAGACGACCTTGACATTATTCCAATTAGTTAGCCAATTCGAAGCCCTTAATTTCTCAATTTTTATGTACCTCCAGAAATTGAACCAAAGACTGAAATCAACTCACCTTCTTAGGCTAGTTAAGTAAGTTTGGGAGATCATCTTAATTTTGACATATGTTGGCCAATTTGGGGTGGTTCTTAGCTCGAAATTAATGGCTGATTTTCGTGAGAAAGAATCAGCAAGTTGTAACCTTCCTATTCAATTTAATGAATGAAGCGTTATGTGATCACAATGAGGTGGATCGGCTGAATCAAGTGATATGGAAACGATAAAAGGCTGATTGAATTAGTTGTCTACTAAATAAAAAAGAAAAAAAAGAAGAGAAATAAGAGAATTGATGACTTTCAAACGATTACCTAGCTTAAGAAAATTAGTTCCACCACCCAAATAAATTCCTTCCGTCCACCGAACATTACTTCTGCCCCATTACAACCTTTATTTAGCCTCGATTATATTTATGAAATTTTATGTATTATGTTTAAGGTAAGATGGACAAGCGAGCCTATGGTGGTTAATTACTGTCGATTTCAATTTGAAAGCAGCATATTAGCCTAAACATATTGAGTGATATGAGTTAAACATTTTTTTTTGGAAGGGATTGATTAAGAAAGCATTCTTAAATTTTGATTAAACTTTGAATTTAGTTGTGGATTTAAAGAAGATTTCTTTTTTTTTCTTTACGAACCAGAATTCAGGATTGATGAATCTAAAATTTGCTCCAAAGCATGAAAGATGCAACAATTCATGAGTCGACTTGAGTTTGTTTTAAGATTTTATCATGCTTTTATGGGCTTCGATTCCTGAATTTTCGGTTTAATTGCTCAGGGACGATCAATAACTTAAGTATGGGGGAGTTTGTTAAGTTCAATTTTGAGCTTAACTTATTCAATTAAATTATTTAAATTGTTGATTAATATTTGGTCAATTAAGTTACAATTTAGCTTAAATTGATTAAGTACATGCCATGTCGTCATAATTTAATTTCACTCCAATTTAACAAATTAATGTTAATTTTAATTCATGCGCAGGTAAGGAACATTTTGATGTCCGTATGAGCTCGATTTAGAATTAATTTTCATGAATAAAGCTGCTGGATGAAGGTTGATGACATGCTGGTTTGGAAGAATTAAATTGACATGATCAAAATATAAAAGAGACAAATTTACCACAAAAGTCATTGGGAAAAAGAGAAAAATTCGGTCCAATTAGAAGTACAGCAGGCCAAACATGCGACAAAATCAGCAAGGGAATTATTATTAATTCTCTCAATTTCCTTCTTGCTAGAGGTGTTCGACTCTAATAGAAACAAGGGAATCAAATCAGCCTTAAAGAGTTTAATTAAAGTAAAACTCTAGTAGGTGAAGCTATTTTATCTGCGATGTGTTCACTAGGATAAAGGGGATAAGATCAAATTTTATTTTGAATTATTGGAGGTTATTATTATTCCATAAATAGAGGTGACCAGCACTAAAAAAAAAAGAGAATAAAGCGGAGGCGAGAACTCGAGCAAGCGAGAATCTCGATTGGACCAAAGAAAAGCCGATCAAGAAGTTGGAGTAGCACCCAAAGTTTCAGCTAATTGAGAGAAGGGAAGCTCGACGACTTGAGGAATTTTTTCTTTCCAAGACTACTTGAGGAATTTTTTCTTTCCAAGATTCAATTTGTAATTCATGTTGTTTACAATTGATTTTGTGTTTGTTTTACTTGCTATGAGTGGCTAAATTACTACGCTTAGTTAGACACTTATGAAACCTCGCACAAGGAATTTGAAAATTTGTTTTTTTTTAAATTCGAATTTGGCATTCTTGAATTGCTCGTTTTAATGTTCAGAGAAGTTTTTCTAAATCAATTAGATTGATCAGCTATTTAATTTAGGAATTTTCTTATAATAATTTCAGTGAAAATTGAGTAATCGAATTTCTCAATTAGACTTAGAATTGGTGATGATTAATTGGCCTGTAGCTAATTAGAGCAATTACGGATTTAATTTTAGAAGCCGCTGGAGGATTGTTCTTTGATTAATGCAAGGTGAAGTCTCTAAAATACTTAATGCACCTTTAATTGGTTAACGAATAGGTAATTAAAGGAAGATTCTCAATTATGAATGTTTTCTAATTGAATAAAATTTACTAGAGATAGGAAGTCGCTTCGTAAGTGATTTTTCAGTCTTGCTGCTAATTTAGTCTATTAAAATAATTTAAAGTCACAAAGAACTTGTGCTTGGTGGATTAAGGCGTCGATAACTAAGTATTCTTTGATGCAAGCTTATTCGCAACTTAGATCAGGTTTTTTTTAAAAAAAAAAAACATAAACCCCCCATTATTTTCTTTCTCGCATGCATTTTTTTTACTCATCTCTTCAAATAGATTTGATGCAAGCTTCTTCATGGGATGATTCCCTATTTACTCTATATTACCAGTTAATTTTGGTTGAAGAGCGGATTAAATTCGGTAGTTGTAAATGACAGCTACCATCATTCGAGGCTGAAAATGAGCTAGAACTAGAGGAGGTAACCACACTGACAGTAGAGACAGAAAAGGAAATAACAAAATATTCTACTGGTGCAAAAATTCCGTTCCTTTCAAGACAGAAAAGGAAATGATAGTGAGATGAGGATTTATTCATAAGTTTCCTGAACTTGTTCAAAACAATAAATGTTAACCTTCCTTAATCGAGTTAATAGAGAAAGTTCCTAAGTATTCCAAGTTTTAAAAGAAATTATGTCTAGGCGTAGGAAAATTAAGGTAGGTGAACAAGTTAGTATAAGCGCTTCCTGTAATGCTATCATCTCAAAACGTGTTCCCCAAAGATTAAAAGAACCAGGAAGTTTTACTATTCCCATAGAGATAGGGAGCATTGATTTTAATAGAGCGCTATGTGACTTTGGAGCTAGTATTAATTTGATGCCTTTATCTGTCTTTGAAAATCTCTGGTTAGGGGATCTTAAAAATACGCATATAACACTACAATTGGCTGACAGATCTTCAGTTCATCCAAAAGGTTTACTAGAGGATGTGTTAGTCAAAGTGTGCAATTTCATTATTCCAGCAGATTTTGTGGTGCTTGATTTTGAGGAAGATCGTGAGATACCGATCTTATTAGGTAGACCTTTCCTGGCCACTTCTAGATCCGCCATTGATTTAGAGAAAAATGAATTGACTATGAAAATTAATGGTGAGACTGAAACTTTCAAATGTGGCCATCAACCAAGCGAGGAAGATAGGAGGAAGTTAGGGGAGCAATGCAAAAAATTATTTATCTCTAACATTTTCAAGTCCCACCTTTTATGCATGCAGAAAGAATAAACGAGTTTAAGGGAAGGGACAAGCAAGCACAGGTGGAATGGCATGAGGAACATGGACTAAGACTGAAAAAACAATAGAATCATCCAATGGTGAACTGATGATATTGTCGGATGAATTCAGCAGTAAAACTTAAAAATATTTGTATTGCCTAACTGTTGTAAATTATTGTATATTTAACTAACCATAGAGTTTAGATGTTAAATTTTAGTGTGTTCATTCAAGATTGAGACATCCTCAGAGATGTAACCTTGGGCTGACACATAGTCGGTGTTGCAACACAACAACCCATTGTCATGTCACTTTATGCAGAATGTAAAAACTAGAGAAACCAACTCAACGTCGTAACACCACACTCCTATGTTGCAACATTGAGGAAAGGCTCCCCAAATTTCCCAATTGAAAGATGTGTTGTGACACAGAACCCCCATGTCGTGATACGAAACCCTTGTGTCGCTACATCACTGCAAATTTTTGCAGGGTTGACCTGACTTATTCGCGCAACCTGGCGGACTAACCCTTCATTCCTATTTGAAACACCCAGAACACCTATCTCTTAACCTAAAAACATATTTAACTCATATTTAAACACACTTTACCCCTATTTAATCCCTTAAATCTCACACAACTCCTAAAACCCTAAAAACTCATCATTTTCTTTTACTTTTTGAGTTGTTTTGAGGTATTTCTTCTTTGAATCTTACTTGTGAAGGCCAAGAATGAAACCACTCCAAGGAACGGCGGGCAAACAAAGCGTGACGAGGAATCCAACCATATATCTGAGGTTAAGGGTTCCTAAAATCAACTTTTACTATTCTATTAAGTTTGTTTTCTTAATACGTCATTAGTTTGTTAAATTAAAACATCATGCCTCCTAGAAAAGTTAGGCGAACTATCGAAACAGAGTCATCGATGGCTCAAAGTCCCTCTAATTTCGTACCCCAAGATATTGGAAAATATTTCACTGAATTACAGGGAAAAAACTTTGTCCAGGAAATGGTATTTGATCTATCGATGATTTTGTGTAAGGAAATATGACCCTTGGTTAGATATCATAGGTGGGGGTGTTTCTAGAAAATCCCTAAAGATAATGATGTGGTCCTTATTTTTCAAGAATTTTATGCATCTTTACGAGACCAAAAGCCTAAAAATACTGAAGATCATATGTGGGAATCGGTACTTGTGCGAGGGAAAGAGCTGCGAGTAACCCCTTGAATTATTTGTGACTTTCATAATGCTCCATACGATGAGAATTATTTCATTAACGAAACTGATTTAGAATATTTCTGAGATATAGATATGGATAATATTACAAAATTTTTGACTGAAGGGAGGGGTGAATGGAAATATTGCTAAGGTACCAATATCACAATATCCTTTCATCAAGCTATTATGTTTCCTAAGGCTAATATGTGGATTCAATTTGTGTGCACACGAATCTTACCTGCTTTAAATGTTTCTAACGTTAATAATTTAGAGCAGTTTTACTCTATGCTGTTTTTCAAAAATGAGCAGGTATTGGAAAATGGATCCACCAGAACATAAGGAGATGCATTAGCAACCAGAAGGTGGGAATTTTCTTTCCTTATCTAGTGACGACCTTATGTAAAAAGGCGGGTGTACCTATGACATTTACTGAGTAGTCACTGAAACCTTCTCGAAGTATCATCAGAGATACCTTATTCCAATAATACATTGAGCTACAAGCCAAATAGAAAAGAAATTGGAACAAGCGACAGCTACACCAACTTCATTATGAAGGTTGGCACAAGTTCAACAGGAAGTTGTTGAGAGTAGTCATCGAAAGTTAGATTGGATGATTTAGTGGATGCAAGAATCGAGACCAATTTTTTAGGAATTTGCTAGGAAAAATAACATCCGGGTCCCCAACTATACATTTGATATGTTTGGGCCAATAAATCTAGAACAAGAAGAAAAGGTGAATGATAGTGGAAAGGAAAGGATAAGAAGGACGACGGAAGCGAAGAGATGGATTTTGAAGAAGGAGATTGAACAATTCTTAATTATATTTTTTTAAAGACTGTAAAAGTAGATTTTAGTTATATTTTGTTTAGGTTTTCCATGTAGGAACAAAATACAAAGGAAACACAAACAATTCGAGCTTTACAAGACAAAAGGAGGAAGCACCCACCACTAGTAATTGGAGTAACCATAAAAAATTGGGTAACTTCTTTCCTTATCTTTTTAAAGGCTACATATTAAGGATAATGTGTCACCTAAAGTGTAGGGGGTAACATAGAAAATTTGTTTTCTGACACCCCTAACTAGTATCCATCGCCGGATTAGGGTTACGAAGCATTACCTAACAAAACATAGCTCAGCACAATCATTTATTACATTTCATGCACAAAGTTATATCCACTTCTTTACAAAATTTACCAAACTCAATTAGCTACAATTCTCCTATTCACATAAACCAAATTCTCATATTAGATTCTCATAGCCAATAAAAATCAATCATGCTTTACTAATCATTTCACATAATCGAACCTTACTTCAATATTCAACCAAATAAATAAAACACAAAATTAAAACACGTAGCTAATTTAAACAAACATGATTTACTAATTAAGTTATATTTTCAAATCATGCTTCAAATTCAACCATTTCATTACCATTTACCTAATCAAATTTTCAAACCAAACTATCATACATCAATAATACATTACATGTGCTTCATAAATCTAATGTTCGAACCTTATTGCCATCAAATTTATGCCATGCGAATACTTAAAATATATTCAAGCATATATCATTACATTTCATATACTGAGCATATGCCAAAAATTACATATACACAACCAATTCATTTCTCACCTATTTGGCTATCAAATTAGCCCCAAAAGTCATACCAATATAACCATTAAATCTCACAAACTTTATAACATCTCATGGCCAAATAATACTAATAACAAGACACTTTATTATCATCCTTATGACCACAAGTATTTCACAAAAAATGATCATCATTCACCATTAACTACGTACCAAAATGACCAATTCACAAGCAATGACATAATTACCTCATAACTTATAGGAACGTGTACCACAAATCAGAAACACATCCATCAACTACCTTGTCGTTACACAAACTGAATTGCCACCATCCATCACACAAAATTTACCATAACATACTTCTCAAATTGATCTAATTACATGGCCAATTATACTTCATCTTTAACTTCACTTTCAAGCCATTTTGCATGGCTACTTATATACAATTTAAAACTATCCATAATAAAACTAGCCTATACATCATTTACAAGCCAACTCACATGGCTAATTTTATATCTCAAAACGTATCCTATTGACACTAGCCTATACATGCCATATACCATATATACAAAGCTTCAAAAGTACCAACTAAAATATCTAATAGTGTGATTGAGTCGCTGACCATCCCCGGATCCGAGTTAGCTTGATTTCACAACAAGGCACACAGAGAAAACACAGAGTAAGCATTATAGCTTAGTAAGTTCGTATACAATTAAACTTAATCTATCAATTGGATATACAATACATTCAATACACATTTCATGATAATTTGCATATCAATACACAAAATTTTCATTTCATATGATCATTACTAATTTATATATATTCCATCAAACCTCATACACATAGTATCAACAACCACATAGGTTTTGTACATACCTGTACTATCTTGTATTTATTTATCACATTCTCACCTTTTCGCTCAATACGTTAAACCATCCCAAAACCTTTCAATGCTTAAAGATCTCACACACTTAGTGTTAATTGATTAGCCGAAGCTATAACGATGTCGCACACTTAGTGCCGTCACATTAAACCAAAGCTCTCTCGGTATCGCACACTTAGTGCCATTTATTCAGTCGAAGCTTTCTTAAATTTGCATACTTAGTGCCATATACTTTCGAATCATCACCGAATGCTATTATAACCTCACATTCACATTTTAATTCCTTCCAAAACATAAAAAAATTGATAAAAAAGTATGTATTACATACGAACTTACCTGGGACGTAAAAACGACGAAACTAGTCGATTAGTCGAGTACTTTGTTCTTGCCTCAATCTAAGTTCGGGTTCCTCTTTTCTTGACCTATATTATAACAAATTCAACTCATTGAATCACATAATCTCTCAATTTAGTTCACAACACATTTGGTCATATTTACACTTTAGCCCCTAGACTTTCACATTTATCACAATTTAGTCCTTGTTACAAACAATCATAATTCATTCAATTTAATAAAAATTCATACTGGCGTAATATATCATATCAGCCCATGTTTTTCATCTATTTTAAAATTCAACCACTAAATTTTCATATTTCACAATTTAATCCAAAATTGCCATTTTTACCAATATTCACTTTACAAAACTTGTGCATCTAACAACAATGATTTATTTTGCATCATCAACTAACAAAATGCTCATGCATTCAACAATGGAAACATTCAAATACTTTAATAGTTTTGAAATCGAAGACACGAGCTAGCTAGTATTAGTTGCAACGATCACAAAAACATAAAAATCATCAAAAATCAAGTCAAAATAGACTTAGAATTGAAAATGGCATGAACCGAATGCTCAAAGCTCCCAAACTCATCTTTTTCTTTAGATATTCGGCTATGGAGAAAGATGATAGCATAAAAATGGTTTTTTTTGTTTTATTTAATTAAACATTATTTAACATTTTACTAATTTACCATTAAAATACATTCATATTTACACAAATGCCAAACCAAATATCATCCACTAACTCAAAATTGGACTAATTATCACATAAGGACCTTTAATATTCTATATCTATTTGACACCTTTAGCTTATAGAACACAACTTTTACGCTTTACGCGATTTAGCCCTTTTTACCGAATTAAGCATTTAAACGGTAAAATTTCTTTACGAACAATTCATACTATCATATATTTATGCTGTAAATAATAAAATAATAAAATAATCATTTCAACTTTAGATTTGTGGTTTCAAAACCACTATTCCGATTTGACCCAAAAATGGGTTGTTACATGTTTATTTGTTTCAACATTTTTCTTTTATTTTTCTTGTATTCTTGGTGCTTGAGCTTGTAGAAATACAAGTGATTGGTTAGGAGCATGTAAATAGTTTTTTTGTGTTTACAAATAAATTTGGCATGATGATAGGTGATTTTAAAATTTTGATTATTAGACTACTAAAGTTATATATGTTACACTGTAAACAGGTATTAAGCAATCAACTACACCAAGTGATATAGAAAATAAAAGGAAAATAACATGCTAGTATGAATGATAAATGGTTGAATTTGAATTTGTTTGGTTGACAAAATTTATGCATATTGAGATATTTAGGGATGACCTTAGGCATTGTTTGGAACAGATCCAGAGCCAAAAATGCAACCAATTAATGTTCACATTTAGTAACGATTTTTTGAGCCTATTGACACTTCTTGATCAACCTCATTACAAACCTCGAGCCTAAAAACTTTAATTTGTATTTTCCCTTTCTCTTTGTTCTTGTACTGCACGACTATAGACATCTAGCCATACATATTGAGGGTTAAGTAGATACATTACGATGAAGTTTCTAAAAATAGAGTGAAATAGGAAAGATTGGTGTGATATAGGAGCTATAAGTAAGCCTAAAGTGTGAAACAAAAAGAAAAATCCGAAAAGAAAATTAGTATGAGTAAAAAAAAGTCTTAAACTAGTAAGAAAGCATTCAAGATTGAGATGTATTGAAAAAGAGAAAAGTCTTTGTAACCCTCTTGATTAGTGCACAAAAACTCGTAAGGCTAGCCATAGTTACTATGTCATACTATGACTTTCTATATATGGAGAGAAAATGAAGGTGAGAGAAGGAGAAATAAGGGGGTGAGTGGGTAAGGGTCACTAAGGAGGAAGAATAGGGATCAATATAATGTGTCAAACTATTTTCGTATTTGTAACCCTCTTGATTCTTACTATCTTTGAATTTCATACATGTCCTAGGGCTCAGAACTAAGCAGAAAAGTCCTATGTGACCTAAATATCATTATACAGGAATTGACATCATACTAAACATATGCATAAACAACTTTTTGTATTATGCTTGGATAATTAAAGTACTTGTTTAATTTATTGATGGATCCCTACAGGTGAAACCCTTAATACTTGTATATTTTGTAACATACTGAACTTAGATGTTTGTGATCAATAGTGGTAAGTCAATTACTCATCATGTTAAAGTTGTTACTCAGCATGAAATGCCTAATTCACATGCCTTGAAATCAATACTTGTATGATATTTGCTCAAGGGTCGTTTTTATTTCTTATTTTTGTTGCTTGAAGACAAGCAATGACTTAAGTGTGAGGGAGTTTGATCTGTCGTAATTCAATGTAGTAGATTTAAGGAGTATGAATACAAAAATTTTCGTTATGTTTTAGTTAAGTTTTCTTAGTTTTATTTTCATTCAATAAAATGTGTAAATTTAGTCTTTTATTGACCTTGGGTCGAATGAGTCCTAAGGGAGAGCTAACGCACTTTGTGAGTGTGCAGGAGACCTTTAGAAGGCGTACTAAATTGATATTGGTCGATATGTTGCAACTCGAGATATTCAATGTTGCAACATAGGGAGTAGAATGGAGAAAGCTCAAGATTGCATTTGATGTCGCGACACAGATTGAGGGTGACGCAACATTCCCCTAAAGATAGCCTAAGAGGAGTAACTGATTACGATGTCGCGATACAAGTCTTGGTGTGTCGCAACATCAACTCTATGATGGAAATTAAACACAAAGTAAGGGCATTTTTGTTTGTACAATCAACCGTAAAGCTCAAGAACGTCATCTAACCTAGGGTTAAATATAATAACCAACCAAAGGCTATAAATAGGTTCTTTTTTCACTTGTTATGGACACGATTCACTTAGCCTAGATTTTCTTTAGCATATTTAGTTTAGTTTTTCTTTCATTTTTAGTTTTTATAATTTATTTCAGTTGTTCTTCGTTATTCTCAAGAGATCTTAATTGTAGAAAGCATTCAAATTATGTGAACTTACGATTAAATCTTAATACAATTAGGCTCTTTTATATACTCTATACTACCGATTTAATTAGCATGTTTTCTCTTTATATTGATTCTATATTGTCTATGAAAACCATGAGGAACTAATCCCTCTATGGGGGATTAGGGAGTGGAGGTATGATCTATTCACTGTTTTGTAGGGTTACTCAGCGGATCAGTTGTTTGGGAAAGGAAGAACATAAAACAAACCCTAGGTGTGAGAACCCCGGGAAGTCATCAAGGTGGAAATTAACCCAAAATTGGTATGGCCCATTCGTGAACACCTTCACCCAAGCCAGTTTCAACTATGAGGTCGAAAGATAAGTGGTCCTTGCTGACTCATTATGTTAGTGGAAGATCAGAAGATTTTGCTAAGGTAGCGACTAGTTGATTGATGAGAAACCCGAAACAACAGTTGATGGGGATTACCAAAGCGAGCTAATCACCCATAATTGAGATTTGATTCATTCTACTTTTCTATCTCTTGAACTTTTATTTCTTTTATCTTATTTTCTTTTATTTCATTTTTATAAAAACCCTTAAACCATTCTTTTTTATGTTTTCGTACTATAATTGATTGAAAGTACTAATTAGATCCTTTCAGTGTTTAGATTAGAATTTACCTAGCTCTCACCTACCTTGGGTACAATCCTTGGAGTACTCACCTACTTTGTTGTAAAACTATATTACAACTCGACCTGTATACTTGCGGATACCGCCTTGTATTTCTATATTTTATTACAGTATTCACACTCTAGACGTTAGTACGTCCGAAGGCGGTGCCGGATACCAAACACAGACAGACTATACGCTGGACACTATCCTTTTAGCGTGTACACTACGCCCATGCAATCATATAGATCACCCTATTCGTGTTAGCCAAAAACCCTAGTCCATATTCAGAGCCTTATCATTCGTTCATTCATTTTTCTTTGTCATGATTTGTCAATCTGGTTTGCAATATCATTTGCCCTACTTGAAGTTACACAACCATTTTCATGTATCGCAATTTGCTAGTTCAGTGCTCATTTCATTGAAAGCAATGCCATGAATCCATTTCCATGTTTCGTATCATATTGTTCATTTCAAAAGCAAGAGCTAGTGGCTTAAACATGAAGGAAGGTTCTTACACCTTTAACACATATAGACCATACCAAACTAATAACAACATGCATCCATCACTCTTGCGCGAATATTTCATCTTCACAGAATATGCATACGTACCTTAAACCAAACATAAACAAGGCACTATACACATGGACGAACAAGGAACTCACCAGAAAATGTAGCAAGTTCAAACAGTAGGACTCTTGCCCTTATCAAGAGAACCTTCAGTCAGGCTTCTAGTATAAGGGTTTTATTGAGAGAAAAGGTGCAGAGAAAGTTTAAGAAGAAAATATTGGTGCAAGAGAAAACGTAAACTTCCTCTAGAAGCCAATACCAACCTTAAAAAACTATACACAGAAGCTAGGTTTAGTGGATAAGTCTAATTATCCCACTAACCCCCCTCAGTTCCTATTACAAAGCACTTTCTCTCTCATCATAAATGTGAGTCTTATTAACTACAATAACTTAGTTCTATTCTAACCAATTCTCATTTGTCTAGCTAAATTGTTCAACCAGAATAATAAAATAATATAGTAATTAGTTCTTTCAAACTAGGGACTTAACATATTCATCTAATAGTTGATGCGGCGTATACTCTATAGGGGAGTCTACCAAACCACCAAGCACACCAAACACAGACTTCACCCGAAGGCACACTCATAGACTTACATATTTAGTCACAGTTAATACCTTACTCACTCAGAACTTGCTCTAAATACTATACTTCGTTAAATAATATTCGAACATTAGGACTACGCCGAATGGGATGTTACAACTTTCCCCCACTTAGGAAATTCCGTCCCCAAAATTCATACCTGAAAATAATTGAGGATGCTGATCTCTTATTAGGCTTTCTCTTTCCTAAGTGGATTCTTCAATGCTATGATTTCTTCACAACACCTTAACCAAAGCAATCCTTTTATTTCTCAGCTCATTTACTTCTCTTGCTAGGATGTAGATAGGTTCGTCTTTGTAGGGCAAGTTTGATTCAACCTCGTGTCCTTCAATTTGCACAACATGATCGGGATTGGATCTATACCTTCTCAACATTGATAGATGAAACACATTGTGGATTTTGAAAATTCAAGAGGTAAAGCTAACTTTTGTGCCACAAGTCCAACCCTCTCTAAAACCTCATATGACCCTACAAACCTTGGACTCAATTTTCCTTTCTGGAAAAACCTAATTATCTTTTTCCAAAGGGATACTTTGTAAAACACTTTATCTCCAACCTTAAAGGAGATTTTTTTCCTTTTCATATATGTATATGTTTTCTGTTAATCCTTTGCAACTTTTAAATGACTGCGAATGATAGTAACTTTCTCTTCAGTTTCGCATACCAGATCCTATCCTACTATCTTATTCTCAGTAAGTTTCATCCAACAAGTAGATTTTCTGCACCTTCTACTATACAAAGCTTTGAATGGTGACATCTTCGAACTAATGTGGTAACTGTTATTGTAGGCGAACTCAACCAAAGGAACATACCTTTCCCAGTTTATCCCAAAGTCGATTACATAGTTTCTTAGCATATTTTCTAAAACCTGAATAACTCTTTCTAATTGGCCATCAGTTTGAGGGTGAAATGCAGTTCTAAATTTTAGCTTAGACCCCAATTATTTCTGTAACTGATTCTAGAACCTTGAAGTAAACCTTGGATCTCTGTCCAAAACTATGAAATATGGCATTCCATGTAGGTGTACTATTTCAGCAATATAATGTTCAGCTAACTTCTCTAGAGAATAGGTAGTATTCGCTGGCAGAAATTTAGCTAACTTTGTAAGCCGATCTGCAACAACCCAAACAAATTCTTCTTGGATGGACTGAGGGGTAATCCCGATACAAAATCCCTAGTGATCCTATCCTGTTTCAATTCTAGAATTTCCAAAGGATACAGTTTACCTCAAGGAACTTGATGTTCAACCTTGACTCTCTAATAATTCAAACAAGTTGAGACATACTTTGCACTTTCCCTTTTAATGACAGGCCACAAATAAGAGCCCTTATTATGGTGAGTGTCAAATGAAGAGCGGAGCGTGTTTTAGATGTGGTTCTTTTGACCACTATCTTAGAGATTGCTTGGAAAAATTTGAGAAAGACAAAGCTCAGACCACGAGGCCGAGCAATACTATTGTGAGAGGCAGATCACCTTTTAATCCTGGAAATATGAGTGGTAGCTGTGGTGTAACAAAAGACTCTATTGTGAGATCCGAGGCACAAGCACCAGCTAGGGCTTATACTATTCGCGCACGCGAGGATGCTTTTATGCCAGATGTTATTACTGGTACTTTATCTCTTTATGATTCTGATGTAACTGCTTTGATTGATCCTAGATCGACCCATTCATATGTTTGCACGAATTTAGTGTCTAGTAAGAATTTACCTATTGAGTGTACTGAATTCGGGGTTAAAATATCGAACCCCTAGGCTAGTATGTGCTAGTTGATAAGGTTTGCAAGAACTGTCCGTTGATGACTCAGGGTTACAATTTTTTGGCTGATTTGATGCTATTACCGTTCGATGAATTAAATGTGATTTAGGGCATGGATTGGCTAACTCTGCATGATGCTGTGGTAAATTGCAGACAAAATCTTATCATATTGAAATATCAAAATGGTGAGATGCTTTGTATTGAATCAGATAATTCGAGCGGGTTACCTATTGTGATATCAGCTATGTCAGCACAGAAACATGTGAGAAACGGTTGTAATGCTTATCTTGCTTATGTATTGGATACTAAAGTGTCTGAATTGAAGCTTGAATCAGTGCCAGTGGTTTGCAAATATTTTGATGTGTTTCTAGAGGAGTTACCTGGATTACCGCCGGTCAGAGAAGTTGAATTTGCTATAGAACTTGTATCGGTAACAACATCGATATCGATAGCACCTTACAAAATAAATCCTATAGAGTTAAAAGAGTTGAAAGCACAGTTGCAAGAATTGACAGACAGGGGTTTTGCTCGACCCAGCTTTTCACCTTGGGGTGCACCGATTTTGTTTGTTAAGAAAAAGGACGGATCGATGAGATTATGCATTGACTACCATTAGCTCAACAAAGTTACAATCAAGAACAAATATCCACTACCTCGCATTGACGATTTGTTTGACCAAGTGAAGGGTGCCACAGTGTTCTCAAAGATTAATCTTTGTTCTAGTTATTATCAACTACGAGTGAAAGATTCATATGTGCTGAAAACTACATTTAGAACCAGGTACAGACACTATGAATTTCTTGTGATGCCGTTTGGTTTAACTAACGCACCTGTAGTATTTATGGATTTGATGAACAGAATCTTCTGACCGTATTTAGACAGATTTTTTGTGGTATTTATTGATGATATTCTAATATATTCCTGATACAAGTCTGAGCATGCGGAGCACTTGAGAATTGTTTTGCAAACTTTGCGAGATAAACAACTGTTTGCTAAATTCAACAAATCTAAGTTTTGGCTCCGAGAAGTTTGTTTTCTAGGACACATAGTATCGGCTGAAGGCATCAAAGTTGATCCGAGTAAAATTTCAGCAGTTGTTGACTGGAAACCACCGAGAAACATATCTGAAGTTAGACGTTTTCTAGGATTAGCTAGTTATTATCAGAGATTTGTAAAAGGGTTCTCGATGATAGCTACACCTATGACATGGCTATTACAAAAAGATGTGAAGTTTGAATGGTTTCATAAATGTCAGCAAAGTTTTAACCAGTTGAAAGCATTATTGACTGAAGAACCAGTTCAGATAGTTAAAACCACATGAAAAACACTATCCAACACATGATTTAGAGTTGGTAGCTATTGTGTTTGCGTTGAAAATTTGGCAACACCATTTGTTCGGTGAAAAATGTCACATATTTACCGATCACAAGAGTTTAAAATATCTGATGTCGCAGAAAGATCTGAATTTGAGACAGTGTAGATGGCTCGAACTGTTGAAAGATTATGAGTTAGTTATTGATTATCATCCGAGAAAAGCAAACGTAGTTACAGATGGTCTAAGTAAAAAGTCTTTGTCTGCTTTGCGAGTGATAAATAGCCGATTGTCATTGTCTAATAATGGCTCGATCTTAGCTGAGTTAAAAGCTAAACTAATTTTTTTACAGTAAATTTGTGAAGGTTAGAAATGTGATAGTGAATTGTTAGCTAAGAGAGTACAATGTGAGTCGACTTCAAGTTCAGAATTTTAGATAGGACCCGATGATTGTTTGTTATTCAGAGGTAGATTTTGTGTACAGAAGAATCCAGAGCTTATACAGAAAATTTTGCACAAAGCTCATAGTGGTAGCTTGTCTGTTCATCCGGGGAGCAATAAAATGTACAGTGATTTGAGACAAATGTACTAGTGGCCGAGAATGAAACACTAGATTTCTGACTTTGTATTCAGATGTTTGATATGTCAGCATGTTAAAGCTGAACATCAAGTACCTTTAGGACTATTACAGCTAGGGATGATACCGGAATGGAAATGGGATAGAGACATTATGGATTTGTATTGGGGTTATCCCTATCTCTGAAAAAGAAAGATGCTATCTGGGTTATTGTTGATCATTTGACAAAGTCTACACATTTTATTTTGGTACGTACAGATTTCTCACTTGACAGATTAGCTGAGTTATATGTTTATGAGATTGTCAGATTACACGGGGTGCCAATATCCATTATTTTGGATAGAGATCCGCCGTTTACATCGTGATTCTAGAGAAAGTTACAGGAAGCTCTTGGTACGCGATTGTATTTTAGCACCACATTTCACCCTTAGACCGATGGTCAGTCCGAGAGAGTGATTCAGATTCTCGAAGATATGCTTCATTGCTGTGTTTTAGAGTTCGAAGGCAACTGGGAGAAATATTTACCGTTGGTCGAATTTGAAACACCCCTTACCCGAGACCGTTGTCGGAGTCGAGCATGAGGCGTTACTTGATTTAACTTAAAAGTTCGAGGCATAAAAATTTACTTTTAAAAGTTATTTCACTGTTCATAATAAGGCTGTCCACCTGCGCAGCAGTTACTAAATTAATTATAACTCGAGCTACGAAACTCAAAATTTTATATCCTTAAATTTTCCCTGAAACTAGACTCATATATATTTTTACCATAAATTTTTCAGAATTTTTGGTTCATCCAATTAGTACAGTTTATTAGTTAAATTCTCCCTTGTTTCACTGATCGACTGTCCTGACCTCTTGTCACTAAAATTAAATTATCTCATTGTACAGACTTCATATAGTGTTTTGACTTATTTCTATAGAAAATAGACTCAATAAGAAATCTAAACATATAAATTATAACTCATAAATATTTTTGTACAATTTTTAATGATTTTCCAAAGTCAGAACAGGGGATTCTGAAAACCACTTTGACCTTGTCTAACTAAAATGCAAATATCTCAGAATACATAATTCCTTTGTCTACACCGTTATTTTTCTATAAAAATAGACTCAATAATATTTAATTTTATATCTTATCCACCCTATAATTCATTTTCTAATATCCTTGGTGATTTTTCAAAATCATGTCACTACTGCTGTCTCAAAACTGATTTACTACCAATTTTTACTGTTTTATGATTTCTATGCATAATTTAGCACCTAGACATTTATAACAACAAACACCTTCATACTTAGCCATTTTAATAACTATTCATCATCAAATATTTACATATCATCTTTTGCTCATATCTTAAGAATATACAATCGAAATGACCAAGTCCCTATACATGCCATTGCTCAAAACATTTATCGTCTTAAAATACCGAGTTGTGGTGGTTGATAGTGTGGACGCTCTCTGACGTCTTCAAGATCCCGACTATGCTTGATAATACTATATGAAAGAAAAAGAAATAAAAGAAGTAAGTATAAAGCTTAGTAATTTTACAAGTAAATAAATAACAACATTTATCATAAACAATTATATTCATAAATTTTCATTAAGCATTAAGATCTTTACTTTCTTCTTTACTTACTCCCTTACTCGTTTACTTGCTTGCTTGCTTGCTTAACTTACTCCTTCGTTGCTGAAATTTCTTTTCTCAACTGATAACTGAGATACTCTTAATCTTATTAACTCACGTGAACTTATCTATTAGGCTTTTACCTGAACTTTCATGTAACATCGTCTATTTACTAGCCTGTTGAATCACTTGGAATACGAAGGATACTCGGGTCTCCTGTTTGAATATAACATGCCAAAGCTATGTCCCAGACATAGTCTTACATGGGATGTTTCTTGTGCTGCCAATGCCATATCCCAGATATGGTCTTACATGGGGGTTCTCATATAAGTGCCCATGCCATGTCCCAGACATGGTCTTACGGGGGACCTCTCATCTCGGTGCCAACGCAATGTCCCTGACATGGTCTTACATGAGACCTCTCATCTCGGTGCCAACGCCATGTCCCTGACATG
Organism: Gossypium raimondii; assembly: GCF_025698545.1. Classification (NCBI taxonomy): domain Eukaryota; kingdom Viridiplantae; phylum Streptophyta; class Magnoliopsida; order Malvales; family Malvaceae; genus Gossypium; species Gossypium raimondii. The sequence continues at coordinate 53,031,969 of NC_068567.1, read as the reverse complement.
GTCTTACATGAGACTCTCATCTCGGTGCCAACGCCATGTCCCAGACATGGTCTTACATGGGACCTCTCATAATCTCAATGATGCCAATGCCATGTCCCAGACATGGTCTTACATGGGATCTCATCCTCTTAATGTCATGACATTTGTATCTAATACATTCCTCATGTTTCAACGGGGCCTTTTAACACTGATTCTCTGTCATCTCATACTTGAGTTAACATTATATATTTTCATGAAATAAATACATAATTGCTGAAAAATAACAGCATTAAAAATAATTATCAAAATATTGCATTTATTTACTGTAAACTTACCTCAGTACAAAAATGTGATCAAATCTAACACTTTAGTCCTCAATCTTTTTCTTTCCCCAGTCTAGCTCTGGATTTCATTATTCGTGATATATAATTGCAAATTTAGCTTATTTAATACCCACATTCATCAAAACAGTCCTTGACTCTAACTTTGGCAAAATTATGATTTTGCCCTAAACTTTTACATAATTACACTTTTGCCCCAAAGCTCAGAAATTAAACTTCATCTCTTATTCTTATGTTTTATAACATGCTGAACATTTTTTCCTTCTATGACAACATCAAATTCTTACTCTAGCACTTACTTATGAACATTAGGTATTTTTGTCGATTATGTCAATATACTCGTTTTCACTTAAAATTGACAAGTAAAAGTTGTTTAACATAATTTCTAGCTTCATATTCTACCATAAAACATCAAAATAAACATATTTCACCGATGGGTATTTTTCGAAATATGAACCCTAGGTTAAATTATTGCTAGAATAAGCTAAATTAAGCTACCAGGATTCCAAAACGTAAAAAACATTAAAAACGAGGCTAGAACAAACTTACAATCGAGCTTGGAAGCTTGAAAAACCCTAGCCATGGTTTCCCCTTTTGAAATTCGGCCATGGGGTTGAAGATGGACAAAAATTGGCTTTTAATTTTGTTTTTAATTCATTTTAATAACTAAATGACCAAAATTCTCTTAATGAAAAACTTTGGAAACATGTCTAACCATGTACATTTTTGTCTAAAAATTTAACCAATGGTCTAATTACCATATAAGGACCTCCAATTTAAAATTTCATAACAATTGGACACCACTAACATGTAGAACTCAACTTTTTCACTTTTTACAATTTAGTCCTTTTGACTAAATTGAGTGCCCAAACGTCGAAATTTTTGAACGAAATTTTCACGAAATCATTTTGTGAAATTGTAGACCATAAAAATACAATAAAATAATTTTTTTTCCTTATCAGATTTGTGGTCCCGAAACCACTGTTCCGACTAGACCCAAAATCAGGATGTTACAGAATTCGCATATAATAATAGTTTTCAATCGAGTATAAAGTTGGCACCATATGAGGCCCTGTATGGTGTTTAATGTTAAACTCCGTTATACTGGACTGAGCTCAATGAGAAAGAGATACACGGGGTTGACTTGATTCGCGAAACTGAGGAAAAAGTGAAAGTGATTCGATAGCTAAAAAGCAACTTCAGATCATCAAAAATCTTATGCGAACCTTAAACGTAAAGATATAGAGTTTCAAGTCGGTGGTAAAGTATTTTTGAAAGTTTTGCCTTGGAAGAAAATTCTTTGGTTTGGTCACAAAGGAAAGTTGAGCCCGCGATTTATCGAACCGTATGAGATTACTGAAAAAATTAGATCTATTGTGTAACGATTAGATTTACAGTCAGAGCTTGAGAGGACTCGTAATCTCTTTTAGTTGTCTATGCTACGACAGTATCGATCTGACCCTTCATATGTTATCTCTTCAACAGATGTTGAGGTTCAGCCTGATATGGCATACAGTGAATAACCGATCAGAATTCTGGCATGAGAGGTGAAAGAATTGAGAAATAAGAACATAGCTTTAGTAAAAGTTCTCTGGCAGTGACACGGAATAGAAGTAGCTACCTGGGAACTGAAGAAGCTATGAGAAAGCAATATCTGAACCTCTTTTCTGGTAAGATTTTCGGGTTCGAAAACTCCTTTAGAGGGAGAGTTGTAACAGCCTATTTTCAGTGAAATCAGAACAGTGGTTTTCGAACCACCAATCTGAAGTTGAAATTTTTATTATTATTATTTTATGGTCTACTGAATGATAGAAATATCGTAAAAAAATTTTGTTAAGAAATTTTACTGTTTACATGCTCAATTTGATAAAAAAGACTAAATCGCGTAAAGTGCAAAAGTTGTGTTCTAATAGCTAAAGGTGTCTAATAGCTATAGAATTTTACATTGGAGGTCTTTATATGGTAATTAGACCATTAAATGTGATAGTGGATGTACATGGCTTGGCATTATTGTAATTTTTAAAGTTAATTAAGGTTAATTTTGTAAATAAGTAATAAATGATAAAATAAATAAAACCAAATTTGCTATTATCTTTATCCATCTTTTTTTTCAATCAAAGATTGAAGGAAGAAAATCATTTTTTCTCTTTAGGGTTCGGCAAGCTTGTTTCCATCAATTAGGTATACATTTTGTCCCGTTTTTGATAATTTCTATGTTTCTTGGATCGTTGTACTAGCTAGCCCGAGGACTGATTTGTGAAACTGTTAAAGTATTTTATTTTTTCCATTGATGAACATGTTAGGGCTTTAAAGTTTAATGGTACAAAATGAATGGTTATTGTTAGATAAACAACTTTTGTAAAGGAAATTTTTATGAAATTATCAATTAACGATTAAATTGAAAAATGTGATAAATTGCGTGGTAAAATTGTGAATTTGTGAAAAATGTGGGATGTTATAAGCATGTATATAATTCGACTATGGGTTGTAATGAAATTGTGCAAATTTCCATTTTTATGAGATAGGGATTAAATTGCAAAGAATTAAAAGTATAGGGACAAAATGGTAATTTTACCAAAAAATGTGTTGGACTAAATTGAATATGAATTATATTGAGCTGAGTTAAATTCATTCGTATAGATCCAGTTAGACCTCGTTGAAGTTAGGTCGAGAAATCTCGGATTAGTCCCCTTCGTATCTACGAACACTCGTCGAGGTAAGTTCATGTAATTAAATTGCTTATTTACATGCTTTAATTGAAATATATGTATGTGGATAGTATAATTGCTATGTATAATTACCAATCGCATATCCGATGACATACGATGATTATCGAGCCCCGTTTGAACCTTAGGAATTCGTAGGATACAAATGTCATTAGGGTTACCGATTTCAGCTCTTATGAGCTTACCGTTTATAGCTTGTATGAGCATACATGTACATGAATTAATGGATTACAGCTCAGTACACCTCGTGTGTACTATCCGCGTATCCAATGATATTTTAAATGGTTCAACGGGCACAGTTCTGTTAGGAGTTTATATGAGTTTGATACGAACTAGTACAAATATTTACATGAATTACATGGAAATGGTTTGTATATGATATATAGATACATTATATAGATGTTACATGTATATGGTGTTTGAATGGTTGTTGAACTCATACATGATTCTCGGTATTATATGAATTACATGGCTAAAATGGTTGATGAATATGTGTTAAGCTTTTGGCCAAATTGAGTTGAGATATGCTTTGGTTTACTTACCATAAATGTGATTAAAATGGTAAGTTAAATTCTCTATTATACGAACTTAGTAAGCTTAAAAGCTTACTCTGTGTTATTTTTCGAGTTTTATAATGATTCGTAAGCTCCTTCGGGTTGGAAGCTTATCGGAGCTATATCACACTAACCATCGACTTTTTTGGTACTTTCGGTTATTTAATTTCGGTTATAATGGCATGTATAAGTTAATTTGGCCAATGTTGGCCTATAAGTCTTTTGTTGAGATTAGCCACTAATATGACTTGTGTTTGATATATTTTGACGTGTATATATATGTGGCCTTATCATATTTGATGTGTGTTTGATATGGTAGAATGATGGAAAGTAAAATGTGGTTTGAATATGCATATAAGGTATGTTATATACCTTGGTGTGATTTAGTTCTTTGTTATGGAAAACTCATAGGTATATTGATGTTAGTTAGAATGGTAATTTGGTACCATTTGGAAATATTGGTATGTTTTGGTAAGTAAGTTAAGTGACATGAAATGATGAAAAATGATTTTCCTTGTGAATTGGTATTTTTGGTACCAAATGGGCGAGCTTGATAAATGACCTACATGATAGGTTTTGGTACAATTATGCATATATGTATTTGGTCACTTAGGTAAATTTGGATACATGGTTCACATGTTTGCATATTGGTTGTATGTGATGATTTTACATGTTTACGGCCTGATTTTGGCTTGTTTTAGATGCCTAATTATGACTTGTGTATATGCACAATGATAAGTGTAGGTGGATGCCAAATTGGGTGAGAAATGTGGCTTGTAAAATGGCTTATTTTCGTCCACACAGGTAGAGACACGGGCGTCTGTCTCAACCATGTGTGACACACGGCCAAGTGTTACGGCCTTGTGTCCCTTGATCTTTTAAAAAGCGCAAGTCAGTATGCTCACATGGCCTAGCACATGAGCGTGTGGCTTGGTCGTGTGGCATAAGTTAGTGAGTTACACGGGAACAAACACGGACAAGGGCTGGGACACATCCGTTTGTCCCTATTTCGAATGCCCACATGGCCTAAGACAAGGGCGTGTCTCTTGGCCGTGTGACCCCTACAGTTTTGAAAATTTTATAAGTTTCTAAAAAATTCTCTAGATTTTTTATTTAGTCCCAATTTCTTTCTAATGCATATTTTGAGCCTCGATGGCTCGTATAAGGGACAATATGTATGAATTTGATTGGTTTTTTATATAAATGCTATATGATATAAAATGCTTGAATTTTTTTTTGTTTGATCTGTAAATCTTGTAATGCTCTATAACCCTATTCTGACGATGGATATGGGTTAGGGGTGTTACAAATTCTACCATCAAGGCTCAATTATCAGATATGGTCACCTTAGCTCGAAAAGACAACAAAGCTATCATAGTCTTCCTACTTAGAGCATCTGCCAATACATTTGCTTTACCTGGGTGATACTTAATAACTAAGTCATAATCTTGTAACAGCTCTAACCATCTTTTTTGGCTTAGATTCAAGTCTCTTTGGGTTATCAAGTATTTCAGACTCTTATGATCAGAAAAGATATGACATTTCTCACCATACATTTAATGTCACCATAGTTTCAATGCTAAGACCACCGCTGCGACTTTTAGGTCATACATAGGATAGTTTTTTTCATGAGGCTTTAATTGGCGTGATGCATAAGGTATGACCATACCTTTTTGCATAAGCACGCATCCTGGCCCATTTAGAGATGCATCTATATAAACTGTGTATTCTACCCTAGGCTCTGGTTGTGCTAAAATCGGAGCTTCAGTCAAAGCTGCCTTCAGTTTCTCAAAGCTTTATTGATAATCATCACACCATACAAAATTTTCCTTTTTCTTGAATAGCTGAGTGAGAGGCGATGGTATCATTGAGAACCCTTTACAAACCTTCTTTAGTACCCAGCTAACCTCAGAAAGCTGCAAACTTCAGCAACGTTCTTGGGCGAGTTCCACTCTAGAATTGCCTTAACCTTAACAATATCCACTATAATACCATCAGATGAGATGACATGTCCCAGAAAATGCACTTCTTTCAGCCAAAACTCATATTTACTGAACTTTCCATACAACTGATTATCACGTAGGGTTCTCAATAAAATCCTCAAATGCTCTTCATGGTCAATCTCATTCTAAGAATACACTAATATACCATCAATAAATGCCATAAAAAACTGATCTAAATAAGGTTTAAATGCCCTATTCATTAAGTCCATGAATATTGTTGGCGTATTGGTTAACCCAAATGGTATTACCAAAAACTCATAGTGACGATACCTTGATCGAAAAGTTGTCGTGGGCACATCATAACCTTTAATCTTTATCTGCAAATAACCTATTCTTTGATCAATCATGGAGAAAACGGATGCCTTACTTAACTGATCAAATAGGTCTTTAATCCTTGGCAAAGAGTACTTGTTCTTTTTCGTGACCTTGTTCAGTTGACGGTAATCTATACACATGTGCATCAATCCATCCTTCTTTTTAACAAATAAAATTGGTGCACCCCATGGTGACACACTAGGCCTAATAGAACACTTACTCAACAGATTCTACAACTGTTCCTTTAATTCTTTAAGCTCTAACGATGCCATTTTGTAGGGTTTACAGGATATAGGGTTTGTCCTAAGTTCCAACTCAATTGAATACAAAGGAAAAAAAACTCGAACCGTATTGTAAGTTTGTTGATAGAGTTGATGAAATTTTTGTTTCCCAAGCAAAATAAGTGTAAAACCTGCAAAAGAATAAACTAACAAGAAAAAGAAAGCAAAAAGAAGGAAATTTTCAAAGAGAGTCAAAAGGATTCGGAAGAAAGATTGAGAGAAACTATAAAGGGGGAACAGTTCTTTAGGATTTCGGATGAAGGATTTGGGGGAAAATGAGAAGAAAATTGGGGTTTTAGGGAGTTTGGAGGCATAAAAAGCCCCCAAAACACGTGGGTCGCGATACTTGAAACCGGGTATTGCGTGACATGACTTGAATCGGGTATCGCGTGACTTGACTTGGATATCACGATATCCCTATTTTTGGACCCTTCTCATTCGATTCTATCTAAGGTATGGTGATACCGAAGGCTGGGTATTTTGAAATTCCAAGGGTATCGCGATACCAAAGACCCGATATCGCGACACCTAAAAGATTCTTGGTCCCTTTGAAAACTGTCTAGGAAATTGTGATATCCCCCCTTCGATATCACAATTTTATTGAATTAATCCCTAAAAACATGAAAAAATTATCAATTTTCATCTCAATCATCAAAAATCTGACCTACCAAGTCTAAAATTAAACTAACACAATTTAAAATCCTGGTCAAAATGTAGGAAATAAATAGAGTCCATGCTCAAAACATCTAATTATTTACAAATCCTTGTTCATTTTCCATAGACGACGAGTTAAAAAGTCAACTTCAGGCGGTCAATCACACCACCGAAACAGTGTTTCATTGGTGTCATCGACACTAGAACTCTTCGTTTGTTCAGCATCTGACCATGGCCTCTTAAGAGTTGTATTTTCTTCCTTATCCTCATTTTTTTCCGAATTCTCTTGCTTGGCTCGTGAACACTTGAAAAGTTACACCATTCCATGAAAGTTTCACATTGGTTATCATGATAATCTTTCGTCTCAATCACTTGGCACTTATACTCTTGTAATGGTTGTATTTCCTTAGACCTAGGCTCGAGCTTGAAATATTTGAAAATTTTAGTTTCTCCTTGGATATCCATAATTAATTCACCCAGTCCTACATCTATGGTGGCCCTAGATGTGGCTATGAAGAGTCTCCCTAAGAGTATAGGAATTTCAAGATCCTCCTCGAAGTCAAGCATGATAAAGTCAACAAAAAAAATGAATTGTCTAACCCTCACTAACACATCTTCAAGGAATCCCTTGGGGCGTACTAAAGATCTGTCAACTAATTACAAGGTGACATTCATTTCCTTAAGCTCTCCCAAACCTAACCTCTTATAAATTGACAATGACATGAGGTTGATACTGACTCCTAGGTAACACAGGGTCTTCCAGGAACTTGATCCTCCTATTTCAATTGGGATGGTAAAGCTATCGGGATACTTTAGTTTAGCAGGAACTCTCCTAGACACTACCGTGCTATATTCTTTGTTAAATGAAATTTACTATCTTCTTCCTATTCTCCTCCGACAAGACATTACTTTCCTAAGGAACTTAGCATATTTGGCCATTTTCTCAAAGAGGTCTAACAAAGGGAGGTTCACATTCAAGGCTTTAAACATCTTAAGGAAGTCTATGCACTCTTCATCATCTCTTTTCTTCTTCTCATCTAAACGATTTGAAAATGTTATAGGTTTTGAGCTAGGTAGTGGAGGTGGAAAAAGTCTATCCTCAGTTTCAACTTGTGTGGGTCACTCTTGGGTTTTTCCTTCTCAACTACCCCTTCTCCAACACTAGGAGTACGGATGATCTAGTCCTTCTCGTCTACTTCTTTCTCCCCACAATTTGGTCGAATAGGTTCTTTAACCATAGCCCTAGATCTAAGGGTGACTGCCTTCACGTGCTTCTTTCCTTCTCTCTTTGGATTAGGTTCGATATTACTGGGTATGCTAGAGGCTAAATTTTTTTGTAACAGTTGCAAAACTTGTTCCAATTGACTCCGGATTTGGCACACATCAGCTAGCACTACATGCAAACTTGTTGGAAGTTATCCCAGCTAGTGACAGCATTTGCTGCCACTTGTTTGGCTCAATATGTGAACCACTCAGCCAACCTCATGTAAGTGTTCATCGCCATATCCTCGATGAGTTAACAAGACTCGGTATAAGTCTTTGACAATAATGCTCTAGCGGATGCTCCATCAAGACTAGAGCGTAAATTCTTATGAAGTCCATTGTAAAAGACTTGAAGTTGCAGTTAATCTTGTAAATCATGGTACAGGCACTTGCGCAACGTCAATTTGAAGTACTCCCAAGCCTCGTATAATAACTCTTTTTCCAATTGCCGAAATTCATAATGTCCATCCAAAATTTCATCATTTTGTTTGGTGGAAATTATTTTTCCAAAAATTGCTCGTTAGCTCATCCCAAGTGTTGATGGAATCTACCAGCTGCGAATCTAACCACATAAAAGCATCGTCAATAAGAGAGAAAGGGAATAATCGAAGACAAATAGCGTCAGTGGATACCCTATTATAATTAAAAGTATCAGAAATGGTTAGAAATCACTTAAAGTGTTTATTTGGATCTTTATTCATTGACCCTTGGAATTGAAAGTTTGATTGATCATTTGGATCATTGTCGATTTAATTTTGAATTTGTTAGCATTAATCGTTAGGCAATTAATGCTACCTCGAAAAGCGTCTAAGTTGGCATTGCAAAGTCGCACAAAGTTCTTTGCTCTATAGGTAGTTGTGGTAGTTGTCGGATTTCTCCTTGCGGATCTTCAATAGGTTGCTCTCTTGGTGGAAATGGAATGTCTCTCATAAGTTGCACCCTTCTTACATGTAATGATACATTTTGGTTATGGCTCAAATGGTAAAACACCATTACCATTTCGAGTGATACAACATCCCTATAAGCACAAGAGATTGAAGAAAATTAAATAAAAGTTGAATGACACAAAAATAAGTGGAAAATAAATCTGTATCTATAAATCCTACTTTGGCTACTTATCTCTACTTAAAAGTTTACACTAAAAATTACTCAATCTTACACCATCTTCCCTGGCAACGATATCAACAACTTGACGGGCTACATGCGTGCACATTAAAAGAACGAATTTATACAATAATTTTTAAAGTTTGATTTTATTGCAAGTGTATAGGTCAGTTGTACTATTTATAGTGTTACAATGAAACACCGAAGTATTCCAAGGATCAAACCCAAAGGAAGAGGTGATTAAGCAATAACTAGCATACATAATAGAGGCTAAGTGGCTATTAATACGATTTTATATTACAGCGATTCATAAAATATAAGTTTGCAAGAAAATTAAATATTCTACTCTATGGACTAAATTGCAAGAAATGTAAACTAGAGGGACTATTTGGAAAATGACTAATGGTGGTTGGTTAACTTCGATGTGGTTCACCAAATCTCATAATAAGGACATAAACCATGTAAATTACTGAGTGGCTCTATTTTTTCTTCCAATCTCAATTTTACCAACTTAGATAGATTAGTTTTGATTTATCTTTTGATCTCGTCGTTTAATCCGGGACTAACGAACCAGTGCGACACAAGATTCCCTTTCGGTCTCACTTTATCTTAATATTTCCTTAGGGGCATCACTACCTAAGTTCTTAGTTCTATTCAAATTAGTCCAATTTGTTACAATTTAGTCCTTTGTCAAAATATTTTAATTTATCCACATCTCCATCAACCAACATCTTTAAGGATTTAGCTACACATGCTCAAGGTCAAAAAAAATAAGCATAACAATGGAAAACAAAGCAGCCATGAAAATAAAGCTTGAGAAAAATGTGAAAGTTGAGATTTTTATGCAAGAAAACTTAAATAGAATGAAACCAAAAGTATTTAACAAAGAAATCTAAAGAAAGAAACATAACAGGAACAAGCTTTAATAGATTTAAAGTAAAATAAACTAAAATATATTAAACTAAAGCTTAAAGAGTCTTTAAAGCAATGTACAAGGACTGAAAATGTAAATAAACCTCAGCTACAATGTTAACTAACTTAACTAACATAAAGAACATCAAGAACAAGAAGTAAATACAGAAAAATAAAATCTAATCTAAGGTAGAAGAAGAGAAAAATAAAAACCCCAGAAAAGTGCAGAAAAAAACTAAAGAAAACTAGAGAAAACTAAACCTAAAACTAAGCTAATGTGCGTCTTTCCACCTCAGTAATTTTTGGCTATTTTAAAGGGTGTTTTGATAACTTTTCGATGCCAAAATTGACTTTACACGGGCATTGTGTGATTGGTGGCTTGGGTAGACAAAAGTTTCCCTTTTTGTCCAAGTTTATCCCTTTGACAAAAGCAATATCGCGATACCCAGAAGAGGATATCGCGATATCTCGGACAGTATTAAACTTGGGGGTCTTCCTTGAGAGGTGGATATCACGATACCCAAGGAGGATGTCACGATACCATTAAAGAGTCTCATTGGTCTTCTATACTACCGAATGTATCACGATTCTAGGGGTTGGATATCGTGACACATTTGCTCTAGATGTTGTTCTTGCTCATTTTTGACCTCCTACACGTCGCTACATCACTCAAACACACGTTAGACCTCCCAATGGCACTATTGGCCAATTTGGGTCAAAAATAGACAAAAATGATAGATTTTCACTTATTACCCGAAAAATATAGAAATAAAAAAATAACAAAAAACCAAGCTAAAATCTCTATTCTGCTTGAGAAAAAGCTCCTTAAGTGTGTCGAAGAAGCCTAATTTTCCACATCGATTTGCGGCAGATCATCTAATAAATTGAACTAATTAGTCTAAAATTAGATAAACTGGAATTACTTATTATCGAGCTAAATTTACAATTTATACACATAATCCTATTTACATGCTCTTAACCAATCACTTGTGTTTCTACAAGCTCGAGCACAAATAAAACACACAAATTTTAAAAATTTTAAAAAGACTAAAAACCAATAAAAACAAAATGAAATAACAAAAATTTTAAAAAAAATTTATGTCACCCCCACACTTTATTTGGCACGTTGTTCTTAATGTGCAATTAAAGAGAAAGGAAAGAGGTAACCAATTGGTGTGATCCGTGCAACTCAATTAGTGGGACTACTCCTTGCAATTTCAGCTCAATATTGTAGTGCCTTCAAAAGTATAGGGTTCCTATAAAGAAAACTAGACACAAATTTTTTTGATAAATTTAATAACTAAATAAAATAAATAAAACACACAAATTAAAAAAAATTAAATCCTATGTACTTTCCCCACAATTTAGAACAAACATTGTCTCGATATAAACGAATTAACATGCGAACAAGAAATTTTCCTTGAAAAGGTTGGAATCTTGTTGTCTTGTAAATCTCTTCATTGCAATGTTGCGATAAATTTTATGCTCCCCCAAGCTGTTTCGTCAAGATATGTCGTGACACCTTTCAGTAGTGTCACGACTTTGATCAGTTTCGTTGCGACTTGGAATCTCTACTTTTCGCGTTCAAATTCCAAGGCCATTATTCTTCAGTTCGTTGTGATTAAAGGAAACAACTCGTCACAATCTCTTATTCAGCTCATCATGACTTTGGATTACGGCTTATCCCTTTCACATTTGAAGGCATTGCGGCTCATCGTGACGTGCGTATAGCGGTCGTTGGGACGTAGGAACGACACATTGTTCCTAGTCACAGTGATGGAAGTTGTTGGTACACTTGTTGGGTTGGCTTTTCATGGCATGGCCCAACATAGGAGGTGTGTGGTGCGACACGACTTGGAAGTCTCCCAAACTTGTCTTTTCAGAGCATGTAAAACTTCTCAATTTGTTACTAATCGCCTTAATCCACCTTACGCACTCTACATCTACGATGAAAAGAAAATAACACATATAATTAAATACTTACAATACAGTAAAAAATAAAATTTAAAATAAAAAAATAAAAGAGAAGTCTTTTTTTAGAGTTGGGACGATCAGTATCGCCACCAAAGAAGAACTTTCAACTAGTCTTTGACACTTTGATCCATCGTGTGTTCCACTGTCGGTAGATTTAAACCATTACCCTTAGTCAATTCTAATGATATTGCATTATCGTTGACCCATATAACATCCACATCACGATTCATTTAAAGCTAAATTCGAGCCAACCCCAAATAGTTTTTTGAGGTATTATTACCTCGAGCATTTTCACCTCAATGTCGTATGAGAGTCGACCAACCAGAGGTTTAGCATTGCTATCGAACGAGAATGATATGAACTTGTCAACTTCTTCGGTTGGTGTTTCCTCTTTTATGGCCAAAAGTTGTGTCGGCTCATTAACAACTTCACTCAGCGTCGGTTTAAAATCAATGTTAGTGGTTAGCTCAACCTCTATGCCTACTTCTATATCGACATCTATGTTAATTGGATTGAAGACATCTTCGGTTATATTCAATTCATTCTTGTCTCAAGTTCCAAACTCTTGTTGACTTTCAAGATTTAGTTCTGGATGGTTTTCGGTAATACATTGGTCCTTTTAACTGGAATTGGAGACATCATGTACAACCTCTTCCAATGGAGTACTTGCTTGGGATTTTTTCGAAAAAATCCTCTAACTGATCCAATTCTTATTGGATTTTTTTTATTTAGCTTGAAATTCTTGCTCGTGGCTTTCTTGTTCGAACGTATAGTCATATAAATCACAATGAGTTTTAGTTAGATACTCGGATGTCCCCAAAGGTAACTCATGTATCTCTTCCATCGTTTCGTTTCTTCGTTGAAGCAGTTCTTGCATAAACAACCTTTAGTTCTCCATAATCTCCCATTGATCGTATATGTCCTCCTCGTATTCTTTGTCTTTATCCCATGGGTTCGTCAAATCCCCATCTCTCTCATACGTATACTTGCTTCGCTTAGGTAGTAGTTCATTCGAACACTCAGGCTGCTCGTCTTTGTAATCACGACTCCATTGGCTTGTCAAAGCTCCGTACAACCAACTTAATTTGGATAGTTTGTACACCGACCTATAAAAATCAACATTCATGATTAAATCTGCTAATCAACAATGTAAGTAAAAATATTAAAAATAAAATTATTTAATTAACTAAAAAATTCAAAAATAAAAATATTTTAATTATGTACAAAAAATTAAAACATTATCTAGCTTGTTCGTCTTTCGATTAATATTATTTTACAATAATCAATCTAATAAAAATTTCACCATCACAATCCTCAAGAACGACTTGACCGTCTATAAACGTGTTATCGTTTATAGTATAAATATCACCCCCAATATATATAATTAAATCTGCAGTGTCTGCAAGCATACAGGTCAAATTTTAATATAGTAAAGTTTACAACGGAACACTGGTAAGTATTCCAAGGATCGTACCCAAGGGATTGCAGATTAAAGAAACTATTATTAAATTAATTATAGAAAATAATTACTAATCTAATCGAGTCACAAATTAGTAGTGTTAATCCAAATTGAAATATTAATTAAACTAATTAAATTAATAAACCTCACTAACGTAATAGAATTTCCTATTCCTAGTGTTAACGATGTGAGCCTCTACCCTATGATCGATTAAATACCTAATTATCTAATTAAATAATTAATTATCCTCGATTGAGTTATTTATCATCCTTAGCTAAGAATACACTTTCAGTCTCATCTTTACTAAAGATTATCACTTAAGTCACCCCTCCAATCTCTTCCAAAGCATATGGATACCCTCCCGATCTCACTGCTTCGCACAAGTTATACATGACAAGATACCCTTTCAGTCTCACATATCTCGATATTCTATCAAGGGCGGCACTCCCTAATATACTAAGTGCTCTTTAATAAATAACCAACTTCAAATAAATAATCACTTAAAAATAAATTGTTTTATTAACCGAAACATGCAAGATATAAGTAAAGCACAATAATCTATTTAATATTCATACAAATATCAATTGACTAGATTAACGAAAGATAAATAAAAGAACAAAAGAGAAGAGATAAGAGAACGCTCATGAATAAATATTGAAGCGTGATCCTGGAGCAATATCCACTCACAGTTGTCTTCACATTGGAATATGAATAATCTCGACTACACGAACATATAAATAAAATACAAAGGAAATTGTATGTCTAAGTCTGCCCCCTAATTTCGGTGACTTAAGGTTGCTTATGTAACAGCTTTTTTTCAATGGTGTCAGAAACTGTGATTTTGGGACCACAAATTTGACGAGTGAGCTCGTAAATATTAAATAATAATATTTACGATTCAAATATAGCGTTATATTGAATTTTAATATGATATTTTTTGCTAATTGAATGAATAATTAAGAACAAGTGGTTTGTCCCTAAAGTCAAATGATTTTAGAAAATGAGGTATCGGACCTTATTTCAGAATAGAAATTATAAATATTTTATTAAATATTTACAAAGTGATCATATAGATGTATTGAAATTTGGTCCAAAATTTTGACATTTGGTTAGTTAATTAAAGAAAAGGACTAAATCATAATAGATGCAAAAATTAATCACTATTATTTTATTTTTGTATAATGGTTATAAAATCTTAATTAAAGGGTTTTAAAAGGCAATTTAACCTTGTTGGATTTTAGTGGTTAGTTGTTATACTTAATTAGTATAAATTTTATTAATAAAATACTGATTAATAATTTATATATGAATTGAAGCATAAAATAAAGGATAGTCGTTTTATTTTCCAATTTCGTCAACCTCTCATGATCGAAACTCCATTGTTAAGCATGGAAGCATTCGGCCAAGCTTTTAAGTCTCTTGCATGGAATGTGTTGGTAACTACTGCATTTTGGTAAGTTCATATTAGATGTTATTATGCTTATTAATGTTGAAATTGTAGTTGTAGATATATATTTGTATGTGTATGTGTGTAAATAAACATGGTTGATCAAGGTAAGTTGCAAACGTAATCAAATACTTAAATGGTAAAATATGGCTTTTGTATTTGTTCAAGTTGAAACATGTTATGCTATGGTGAATGGCAACTATTGCATGTGTTGCATGTTCTCTAAAGTTTGTGTGAGTAGCATCTTGTATTGGTTAGTGTCTCGTTTTTCAGCTTGTGTGAGCATTACCCTCCCGCGTATCCAAAGTCAATTTACTATAATTCTCCGGGAAAAACAGTTAAATATTGAATTGGAAATGAAATAAGACGACATGATTAATTATGTTATATTGAGAATAGCTTGGTATGTGAATCTTGGCATGTTATGTTTTGATGTTTTAATTTATCAAGGCCTAACCATTTGACATGGTAGAAATTATGGAACAAGACAAAGGAATGTAATTTCTATGTTATGTAAGAATTGTAAACTTAAATTGACAGGTATGTAATGTTTTGTTTTCGAACTTACTAAGCTTTACATAAGCTTACTTTATTTGGTTTTCTTCTTTGTAGATTGTCGAACACTTGCTGTTGATTGGAACATCATTGGAGATCACACTATCTAACAAATCTTTCTGTAGTTATTTGTTTATTTTGTCCCTATTATAAGTGGCATGTAAATAGGGTTTTGGTATGTTTATGTTAATAGGTATCTTGGTGACAATTTGTGCTATTCGATATGTAAATATGTATATGGTGCTCTGCTGACTTGAATTGATAGCATATCATTTGATGCCTATCTTGGATATTTGTTGTTGAACTGGCTATTTTATTTGGTGCTTATCAAACTTTAGTTGGGTTATGCTACTCTTTGGAAACTTGGTAAGAACGGATGAATTTTGGCATTTGATATTGGTGGTTTAGTTAATAAACAAGCTTGATAGATTAGTTATGTTTTAGTTTGGATGGTTAATGGTTATGCTTGAATTGTGGTGTCAATGAGGGCATATTGGTTGTACATTTAGGTTGGATTGAATTTGTTTATATATGTTACATGTCTATCTATATGCATCCTTAAGCTAGGTTTTGATATTGGTATGAAGTGATCTTTTCAACTTGATATTTTTTACCATTTTGGTGAAAGTATCAATAAAATGGATTAAAGTATCGATAGAAACCATATGAACAGTTTCAAAATTTACGACTACAAATTTATTATTGATAATTTTACTTAGTATTGATATTTTTCTAATTTGTATTGATACCAAGGAAATAATATCAATACTTTGATTTGATGAATACCAAAATGGTATCGA
Organism: Gossypium raimondii; assembly: GCF_025698545.1. Taxonomy (NCBI): domain Eukaryota; kingdom Viridiplantae; phylum Streptophyta; class Magnoliopsida; order Malvales; family Malvaceae; genus Gossypium; species Gossypium raimondii. The sequence goes on along the minus strand of NC_068567.1, from coordinate 53,015,602 downwards.
TAAATATTTTTGTATCGATACTTGTTATAAAATATAGATACTTATTTACTTGGTATCGATATCCGTCCAAAGTTTTAAAAGTTTTATAATTTACTTCATTTATTCAAACTTAAATCAAATTTTATAGTAGTTTAAAGCTCAATATAGTTTTATTTTCATTCTTAATGGTTACCATTTGTATAATTATGTATAGTTGGTGGTTAAATTGAACAAGTTTATTCTAGTTTGTTTGTAGCATCTCATAACTCGGGTCTGGTGACTGGATCGGGTATGAGGTGTTACAGCTTATATAGGCAAGAGCTACTTGGTGATCACTCAACCCTAAATACACTTAGAAACCAATTAATGCAATATTCTAATAAATGCTAGGGTCTCAATATGAAAATTGTCCAAAAGTGCCGTCCAAAGAATCGGCCACATTTTGGCCTACCATCGCCGTGTTGTCATGACGTGGGAAGACTCATTGTCACGACGTTGCCATCGTGAATGCCTTCTTATTTTCATCGCGTCGTCGTGACGAGAGGAAACTCCTTATCATGACGTCAAGTGTATTTCCGGCCTTGACAGCTTCATTGTTCTATCGGGCTCCCTTGTCTCGCGGCTCGGTCGTCATCCCTTGTATTCTTGGACCTGAATTGACATCCTACACACTTAAATAGTCCATTGGTCACTCGCGAGGCCAAGTCGACCTCACAGGTCATCGAAATAGGAAAAGATGCGTAAAAATGCTTATTTTATTAGCATTTAGTTCATAACCTACTAATACTGAAAATACAATAATTAATTATAAAATATCTAGAAAACAAACTCGTTAAGTGCCGAAATATACTTAAAGTACCACTATAATTGGCGGTAGATCAACAAGGTGGAAGTAATCATGGAGGGTACCGTGAAAGTTACAGAGGCGACAATATAGATGGACAAGGAACACGTGGATGTGGCAATCAATCATATGATAGAGGAAAGAGATCATGTAGCAACAACTGGAGAAGAATAAAAAGGTGGAATTAGTCTATTACAGGACGAAAGATTAATTAGTAGACATTTTTACGTAACCATTGTAGATGGACATTTTCCGTGAACTTAAAAGAGAAACTTGGGATGAACATATTCCATAAACTTAAAGAAAAACTTTGGTAGAAAAAGCTCGATTTGAAGAAGAGTGTTTATATCAAACCAACTTTTAAAGTCCCAAAACATAGAGACAAGGTTCGCAATTCATAGGCAAAAACAAGGTGGCAAGAAATTAGTTTGCAAGGGGTTTACAAAGAGAGTGTCGCATAAATCTAATCGAAAGATCCATAAAAAATAATAATGGATAAGTATGGCAACAAAGATTAGCTGGATAAGATAGTTTATTAAGCCCATATATACTAGTTTAGACGTGTATTGTGTGTATAATTGAGTAAGAAAAGTGTAAGTGTGAGTGAGATATAAAAAGAAGTGTGCGTGTGTATAAGTGAAAGAAAATAGTGCTAGTGAGTTGGTATATATAACTAACGGCAGATAGTATATTTTGTGAGAGGAAAATATATTTGTATTTTGTTATTCGTTTTTAGTGAGTGACAATTATTTCTGCTTTGTGTTCTGCCAACAGTTGGATTATCGAACATGCCTTAAATTTGCTAGAATCAGTCAACAGTTGAAGCAAAAAAGATTTCGAAGAAATATAAATATTATTTTCTATTTTATTTTGAGTTTTATTGCTACTTTTTTTAAAATAGCAATCATGAAGCTATTTTTAAGAAAGAAGTTGTTATAACATGATGCATAAATTCAGCACTAATAATTTAATAAAATGCAGCGTATGCACTATGCAGTAATAAAATATACAGTTTTCAGATGCTTCAAAACTTTAGACTAACAACCACTCAAACAATTTTAAAAACATGAATGTAAGCATGTATAGGTTGATACTGATAAACAAAATATCTGAGCACATTATATTAATTACTTGATTCAATCTATTAGGTAAGTTAATAAAAATCAGTTTTTTTAGAAAAGCTTTTGCATTCATTTCAATCTGTCTGTTAGCACCAATTAATTGTATTTATATGCCTGTCAATTTTAATTTCCGTTCTCTAGGTAGACAATAACAGTATCAAGGAGTCACCAACTTATGGGTGTACTTATTTAAGGGCAAGCACTGCAAATCACATCGGTAAAACCAGGGAATGAACTGTAAAATTCCGATGGCCATCGGCCCAAAAGGGATCATATATGATATACCCTTATCACTGTAATTACCATGAGTAGAGCTACAATAATAATATAATTCACATCCGAATTTGTCTCTGTTCGGAAAAAGTACTGCTCTCCTGAGGTTTCTTGCAAACAGTAATATCAGCGCTGATATATTAGTTAGCTTGAAAAGACAGACATGGATCCAACATGTCCCATACATCTCCACTTATTTTCTTATACTCAGAACTACATGGTCTTTTATGTTTTTGGTTGGAGTCTTGGCTTGGGATTTTAAGCTCAGGCTTAAATTTACGTACAGTCCTGGTTTTTTCAAGTGGACCAGATGAAGAAAGAAAGGAAAGGAAGGGAGTTTGGACAAAATGTTGGTGAATTTGATATCTAGTAAAGCAGAAATATAGGTCTGATTGATGTTTGTGTTTCATCTGCCTCTGCTCATTAATTTGTTTGACTTTTTCAGTACCACTAAAGGCTGATCCCAACCAACTAACTTTACGAAATTAAGTTACCAAGTTCAATTATGCATCAAGTCCCACTCCCTTTTCCCCATTTAACTAGACATGAAGTGATATAGAGTAACTAATTAGCTGATGTTACTTGATATGAATAAGATGAACTACATCTAATAATATTCGTTTGCATATGTATATTATGCATGTATGTGCACGCATGAAAATGTAGAAGTATTTACACTCATTAACACAGATTTTTTTTTTCTGATGCAAATTGGTTGTTCTGCAACTGTTGTTCGAGCTTGGCATGCCAGCCGCATAAGAAACACGTATATATGATAGTGGGAAAATAAAAGCAGCCAAGTCGACCCAATTCTTAAGGAGAAGTTAAAACTTCAAATAATTGACCTCTTTTTAACCAATGCTTGGACGTAGTCTCGTGTCTTAAACTGTAATGGAAAGAAATACTGAAGCCTGCCAATATTTTGAAATAATGCAATCTTATGTCACTTTCGTGTGGCTGGAAAAGCGAACCTTTTTCGAAATTGATCGTTTAAATGGTGACAATCCATAGCAGCTGATCTGGAAACACAAATGAAATTGGGAATTTCTCGAGTGATGTCCCGTAAGAGGTGTGTGCGTAGAGTTCAAACATCTGGACCACTTTAAAGTTGAAAATGGTAACATATTTGGTCCAGCGCCTACTGCCTAAAAAGGGAAGAGCACTTAGAAGCTAAACGGACTAACTACGATGACCTAGATCCGCCCTATATTTATGCAAATATCAAGATCAAAATATATGTTAAAACTTCCATAAGTTGCATTTCAAAGGTAAAGTCACTTGAATGTGTTGTATCTGTTACAGTAGTTGCATTTCAAAGTTCCTTACCATGTTTAAGGTAAAAGATAAACCGAGTAAGTTGTCTTGTTTTGGTTTTTCCCATTTTCAAAACCATCTAGCTGGCAAAACTACAACGTCGATATCAACTACGGTCACAATCAAGGTTTCTAGATACCGCACTCATTGCTTTTCTGTAAGGCGAGAAGATCAAGTAAGGCATAAGGCGAAAATTTTTCCATTCTCCATTATTAGCTGTTTCCATCTCTATCAACCATCAAGTTGCATTTGACTAATGGATTCAGAACATTCATTGCATCATGTTACCTCAACAACTCCACTACCTTGATAAAGTCTAACCTCAACCACACTTGAACTTGGCTATGCAACACAAAATTCAATTTCGTAATGTTTTGTGGCTGAATTATGACACTGCTATCAACCTACCATTAATTACTTCCAGGTTGTTTGCACGTTATCCGTGCATTATCATTAGCTGAAGCTTTCTTCTGGGGAAAAAGAAAGTCTCAAAATAATGAACAACAATGGTAGTTGATGTAGCAGCAGGTGACAGGAATGTTAAATGCCTAAAGGGCTGGCTAATGGCTTGCTGTTTCTTCGAATATGTTATTCTCTGAAATGATGACTTCACAATGCAACGATAAACATATTGATTTTGTTGGTGCAACAACAGAATCAAGCAGACTCAGCAAGTATCTTGTCGAGCAAGCCTCGAAACTTGCTGAGCAAATAAACAAATTCGAGTTAAAGAAAGAAGAGAATAAGCTGAGGAAATTTTAGAGAATATTGATGAACAAAACTGATTTCATTCATGCATAAAACAATGGCTTGAAGCCAGTACATAACTCAAGCATAAAGCTTGTCAAAATCAACAAGTAATTACCTACCTCCACTAATTACATAGAAACTTGAAATCTTAGCTTGTAAACTTATACAAAGCGTGTTTTGACTCATACATAAGCTAATTACATCAATCGAAAGCTAACTTAGTTAGAAATGAACTAACACTCATTTCATCAACTAAATATAACAAAATGAACAAAATGAGCTTGCATCAAGACCCTTGCATCTGCTCCACTTTGCTTGATCTTCATGGCTCAGATGGAATCGAGTGTTGGCTTCATGTCGACCAACTTCAACACTCCTCCTTGGTTAGCATGGTGCAAACACCTAATTTTCTTCTTAAATGCTCAAACCTTGTGACATTAAGGGCTTTAGTCAAAATGTCGCAAGTCGGTCCTCTCAATTGCAGTGAATTAGCTTCACTTTCGAGCTTGCTCCATTTCTCGAACAACATATAGCTTAATGCTAAAATGCTTTGTTCTTCCATGGAACACGGATTTTTGGCAATTGCAACAAGAGATTGATTGTCACGGAAGATCTCTGTTGCTTCCCTTTGATCCATATTCAAATCACCAGATTTTCCTAAGCCAAATGGCTTGGTTGATAAGACTTCTGCCGCCACATACTCGCTTCAGCAGAGATTGTGCCACCGGACTTTGCTTCTTCGAGCTCCAGCAGAACATAGTGAACCAAGGTTGAAAGCATACCGAGGTGCTTTTCATGTCATCTATCGATCCACTTACCACTATCGGTGTACCCAACTAGATTTAGATTTCCTTTCTGCATTGTACCTTAAGCCATAGTCCAAAGTGCCTTTGACATATCTCGAGCACTCTCTTGGCGACTGAAATGCTTCTCATTGCAACAATGCAAGAACCTTGAGAGCAATCCTACAGCATACATTATGTCTGGTCTAGTGGCAGTCAAGTATAGCAAACAACCAACTAGACTCCTGTAGGTAGTTTCACATACCTTCTCAAAATCTCCTTGGCTCGATAGTTTTCTCCAACAAAGAACAGTGTTTTAGTTGGTTTGCTGTTTTGCATGGAGAACTTGGTCAGAATCTTTGTGGCAAAGCTCTTCTGACTTAAAAATATCCCATTCTGTGCTTGAGTCACCTCCATTCCAAGAAAATAGGACATCTCCCCAAGATCAGACATTTCAAACACCTCTTGCATCTTGGTCTTGAAATTAACCAAGATCGCCGATCTCCTCCTGTCACCAAGAAGTCATCAACATATAGGGACACAATGAGTTGTGTTTGTGTCCCTTGCTTCTTGACATACAATGTTGGCTCACTCTTGCTTCGATTGAATCCTAGATCACCAAGTAGCCATCGATTCTCACTGCATCGTGCCCTTGGAGCCTGCTTTTAAGCCATATAGGGCCTTCTTCAATTTGTAGACCATATGCTCTCCCAGCTATTTCAAACCCTTGTGGTTGTTCAACATAGATGTCTTCATCTAAAAACCATTCGTAAAAGCTGATTTCACATCGAGTTGATGAATTTTCCATTCGATTTGGGTCGCTAAGGCAATCAAGTGATCGATGGTGTCGAGCACGCCATTGGTGCAAAGGTCTCCGGTAGTCCAAGCCATACCGATGATGAACCCTTGACAACCAACCTTGCTTTCAGTTTGTTCAAGGTTCCATCAAGATTTCGCTTGGCTTTGTACACCCATTTCACCCCAATCACCTTCCTTTTGAGTGGCCTTTCAACCAATTCCCAAGTCTGGTTCTTCTCAATCATGCTGATCTCCTCAGCCATTGCCTGCTTCCACTCTTGCTGAGCTTCAGCCTCTTCAAAGTTACTTGGTTCAGCTATGGCTATATGAGCCCTTTCATAAATCTCAGTCATTGATCTTGTTCCTCTGACTGGTTCATCATCAATGTCCATTTCAGGAACACATTGTTCGCTCACTTGGTTTGTTGTAAGTTCTTGAAACTTCCTCGTGTTCATGCCTTTCCCGGCCCAACATGACCTTTCATCAAATACCACATCCTCGTTATCGACACTTTGTTTGTTGAAGGATCCAAGATCCTATAGCCCTTCTTAACAAAGGTCAGTAGCCCACCGTAAGACCGTGTCGAGCCCTTTCGCACAACTTGTCCCTTTTAAAAAGCGGTACATGTGTGTAACATATGCATCCAAAGACCTTCGATGAGCCGTTGATGGCTTGAAGCCAAACCAGCCTCGAATGGAGTCTTCTGATCCAAAGCCTTGGTTGGAAGTCTATTTTGAATGTATGTTGCAGTGTTAACTACTTCTGCCCATAGTGCTTTAGGCAGATTCTTCTGAATCATTAAGCACTTGGCCATATCCATCAAGCTCCTATTCTTCCTTTCACTTACACCATTCTGTTGAGGTGTATAAGTGTTGGTAAGCTGGTGTTTGATGCCTGCCTTATCACGAAGGCTTGAACCGAGTGAGGTGTACTCGGTCCCATTATCGACCTTATGGTCTTGACTTGCGACTGCTTTACATCTCAAAGCAGCAGTTTTAAACTTCCAAAACACAGTGGCCACTTCTGATTTCTGTTTTAAGAAGTAAAGCCGGCAATATCTAGAGAAATCATCAATAAACAAGATGAAATACTGCTTCCACTTAGTGACTCGGTCCTCATAGGGCCACACACATCGGTGTGCACCAGCTTGGAGTTTTTGAGGCTCTCCGTGCTTGATTCATGGGAAATGGCAATCGGCTGCTTTTCCTAGTCGACACACTTCACACACATCATCATGGTCCACCGAGTTGATGAAGTTTTCAGCCAGTCTTCTCGACCATTCGCCATCGATCCGAAGTTGGCATGTCCCACCTTTGATGCCACAACTTAGATTCATCGATGTGGTGTGTAGGCAATGTCGACTTCTTTGTCCATCAACCACAAAGCTCTTATCACCATAGGATCGCCATCAATTTGGATCCACTTGGATCAACGATTTGGCAATCGCTTGTCCTTGAACACCACAGAGTAACCTTTCTCCAAAGAATTGAGCTATCTTTGAGTAGGTTTCGTCAATTTCGTGCACCAGAGCACATTTGAGATCATTTTGGCACTGTGGAGTGCATATCAAGACATCACCTTTGCCTTCACTTGAATAAAGTGCCCATTACCAATTTTGACTTTGGTTCTACAGCTTTTGTCTAAAGACTTGAAGATTGCAAGATCGGTGTCATGTGATTGGTGCATCCACTGTCTAGAGCCAACCAGATGAAAGCCTTTCCGAGCAATCGAGCATGACACAAAGAAAGACTTGCTCCTCTTGGTCACCGTCCTCCTTAGCTACTCGAGCCTCAGCTTTCATCTGTTGAGACTGGTTCTGTCTTGATTTGGTCTTGCTCTTGCAAACTCTCTCAACATGACCCTTCTTCTTACAATCTTGACACACAAGATCCGGATTGAACCAAGATTTTCTTCCGGATGACCAAATTTCTTCCGCAGTGCTTGCAAGTTTGACCTTCTCTTCCCATGACATCATTCTTTGGCTTGTCTCTCCAGGCCTTCTTGCCTTTGTAGGCAGGATTTGTCCTTACCTGAAAGGCACCTTCTTGATGCTCTTCCAGTCTACTTGCTCTCCTCTGCTCTTGAGCATCAGAGCATTGATCAACTCGGTCAGGGAAATGGTGGATGATCCTTGAGTCCTCGAGAGATGAGATTTTGCCTCATACCTCTCAGCAGAGTTGCTATTACTTTCTCCACTATCCTAGCTTCATTAAACCGCTCTCCAAGGAGCTCGATGCTATTAACCACGCCATAATCCTGCTGAATATTGCTTGATGCTTTCTTCTTCCTTCATCTTTAAATTCTCAAATCTCTCCTCAAATTCAAGAATCTTTTCTTGCCTTGTCCTCTCTGTCCCTTGAAACTCTTCTTGCAACTTATCCCAGGCCTGTTTTGGTGATTCACAGGCCATAATCCTTGTGAAAATCACATCTGACACTGAGTTCTGAATGCAAGACATGGCCTTGTGCCTCTTGGTCCTCTCATCAGCATGCTGCCTGATCTGAGCCACTGTTGGATTGCCTCTAAGTGGTTCCGGTTCAACATCCGAGTTGACCACCTCCTATGATCATAAGCTCTGCAGTAAGTCTTCATTTTGACCACCCATATGTGATAGCCTTCTCCATTGAATACTTGAGGTGCGGTGGTGAAAAGCTTGATGAAGCCATGGATTTGTATAATGGTCCCTTAAGAAATAAGCTCTAGATACCAATTGTTGGTGCAACAACAGAATCAAGCGACTCAAGCAAGTATCTTGTCGAGCAAGCCTCAAACTTCTTGAGCAAATAAACAAATTCGAGTTAAAGAAAGAAGAGAATAAGTGAGGAAATTTTAGAGAATATTGATGAACAAAACTGATTTCATTCATGCATAAAACAATGGCTTGAAGCCAAGACATAACTCAAGCATAAAGCTTGTCAAAATCAACAAGTAATTACCTACCTCCACTAATTACATAGAAACTTGAAATCTTAGCTTGTAAACTTATACAAAGCGTGTTTACAACTCATACATAAGCTAATTACATCAATCGAAAGCTAACTTAGTTAGAAATGAACTAACACTCATTTCATCAACTAAATATAACAAAATGAACAAAATGAGCTTGCATCAGCAGCCCTTGCATCTGTTCCAGCTTTGCTTGATCTTCATGGCCTGTATGGAATCAAGTGTTGGCTTCATGCTGACCAACTTCAACAGATTTACTAGGCTCCCACTATGCTAGCCTTGGCTGTCACATTGTTGGAAGATATGATGCTAGAGAATCTAAAACACATATTCCCATAAACATCCTGTTCCATCCCACACCAGCTTTGGGGAGAGCGTCTGCAAATCAATTCACTTTACGAAAAACATGGGCGAAACTGACATCACAGAAATCAAATGATCCATGGCGTTGAAAATTTCCCAAAGCCTCCAAAGCCTGTCCTGTCGTCAGAGCAACGAGAAACCACTGTGAATGAGTCGGATCCAATATTCCGTCTTGGTAAACTACTGAAACGCAACTTTACCAGCGTGAGTTTCAGTCATATTAGAGTCAGCAACACCGAATGGACCTGAAAATAACAGCATTTAGTTTATATATTGTTATTTTTTATATTAAAGTATCAAAGCAAAGAATTACCTATTCTAGCAGGTTTAACCCTTGTTCTCCACTTAGCTAACTCTTGCTTCTGCTAACGTATCATCATCTATCTACTATTCACCCAATACTTCAGGGTTTACTACCGTCATTGTTTTTCATTTTTCCTTCTACCAAATTACCCTCTACATACAAATAATAAATAAAAAATTACTTGTAAACATATATTCATCATATTTTGGACTTTAGAACCTTTAATTTGGGTTTCAATTGATGTTATCAAAAATAAAATATGTATTCTTAATTTTTGGCATTTAATGGGATAAATTGCGTTAGAGACTCGAACTTCTGAACGACTACATGATGTAGGCCACTAAGGTCGTCTCTATTTTCCAAGGAAATTATCACCCATACTCAAACTCTATTCCTTACTTGTTGGGATTTTTCTATTCAAGTGCAGGAGCAAGTTCACCAACCAGAAATAAAGGAGTCAAGGTTAGACATTTTGCTAGCATGAATGCTGTGGCAATTTTAGGTAGACCGAGTCAACACTCAACGCATACCAGTTTCAGCCCAACTATACTTGTACCAGAAAAATCTGCCTAAAAAAGAGAAGATAATCATGGGCTGTTGGTTTTTATCCTAGAAAAATAGAATTTAAAAAAAGGAGAAGATAATCTTAGGTTGTTGAAAAATAATTTAAAAAGAGGAGAAGATAAACATGGGTTGTTGGATTTACCCTAGGGAAAAAGTTATAAAAAGCCAAAGGAGAAAACCCTAAACGAATGAAAAAGGAAGAGATCCTTAGGATAAAATAGAGGGTAGTGGTTGAGTAGAGATGGAAAGAGGAAGACGAAAGTAGTCTCTCTCAACCATCACAGGACACTATGCTGGTGGAGTGTGAATTGGACACGGGAAAGTTGTCTTCCCGAAGTCTTCCATATTTCTTATTTTTTTCTTCCGTGAATTGAATGATGAAAATGGTGTTGGATGTTATTTTGGTTTTGAATTTTATGTGCCAACCCATGAGCTAAATCTCATCGGGTTGGGATTACATGATGAAACTTTTATTTTCTTTAATGGTTGAAGCATGGATCTGAATCAATTTATTATTTCATTCAATTGTTTTGTTTCTAATTTGTATGAGTGCAATCCCTATTCATAGAGGACTGTTCAGCATGTCATTAAACTAAGTCTAATTCTGAAAAGGTAGGATTAGTTGGACTGATATTGAATGATCTGAGCAAGTACTTGACTGATACTTGCAGTAGACTCTAGACATAGAGCAACATTTATACAGAAGGAAAATAATGAAGGTTACCACATTAAGGCCTATAGACATGAGCAAGGTAACTTGAGGTTTTTTCTCTCGAAAAAATTAGACCATTTTAGAACTCTCCTGAGCAGTAAACTGAGTCTAATTTTGCTGAGGAATTATTGGCAATAAGGGTAGATTCTTAGTAATCCCAAACTTCCAAATCAACATCACATATCCTTTATTATTTGCCATAGTATCTTTGCCACATCATTATTAGTTATTTATTTGTTCATTTACATAATATTCTTGTAGTAATTCTCATAATTTCCATTACATTTTTACTCTTGTTTTGCCATAGCATTTCCAAGTATTCATTAGTTCCACATTTTGCATATATCATTATTTCAGCAGAACTGACAAAACACCAAGAGGAGCAACTGATGAAAGTTTTAAAGAAATTTAAAAGGGCAATCGGTTGGACCATAGCTGATATTCGAGGAATAAGCCATTCCTTCTATATGCAAAAGATTATCCTAGAAGAGGGTGAAAGAGCTAGAATTGATAGGCTAAGGAGACTCATTATGAAAGAGGTAACGTAAAAGGAAGTGATCAAATGGTTAAATCGAGAATTATCTACCCATCACGATTATTGAGAATGAACGTAATGAGTTAATCCCGATGAGAACTGTCACGGGTTGGAGAATCTATATAAACTATAGAAAAGTGAACAAAGCTACTCAAAAGAACCATTTCCTGTTGCCTTTTATGGATCAGATGTTAGACTGACTAGCAGGTAACGAATATTATTGTTTCTTAGAAGGATCTTCGGGATATAACCAAATAGTTGTAGCCCTAAAAGGCCAACACAAAACGAATTTTACTTGCCCATATGGTACGTTTGCTTTTAGGCGAATGCCTTTCGGTTTATGTAATGCAGCTACCATATTTCAGCGATGCATGATGGCAATATTTACTAATATGGTAGAAAATTTTGTTGAGATTTTCATGGATGATTTTTCTATTTTTGGGAAAACTTACGATGTTTGTTTGAGTAATTTGGCTAAGGTACTGAAAATATGCGATGAGACAAACATTGTCCTTAACTGCGAGAAATGCCACTTGGTTAATGAGGGAATTGTCTTAGGACACAAAATTTCTAGAAACAGGATTGAAGTTGAGAAAGCGAAGGTGGATGTAATTGAAAAATTACCACCACCAGTCACTGTTAAAGGATTTTGAAGTTTCTTAGGCCATGCTAATTTTTACCAAAGGTTTATAAAAGATTTTTCAAAATTTTTTAAGCCTTTGTGTATGCTATTAGAGAAAGATGCTATTTTTTATTTTAACAAAGCATGTTTAGAAGCTTTTGAAGAGTTGAAAAATTAGTTAATCTCAACCCTAATAATTATTACACCTAATTGGAACTCATATTTTGAGTTGATGTATGACGCAAGTGATTTCACTGTTGGAGTTGTAATGGGTCAAAGAAGAAACAATGTGTTTCATCTGATCTACTATGCAAGCAAAACTTTGATAGGATCCCAACTCAATTATACGGTGATTGGAAAAGAACTCTTTGATATAGTTTTTTCTTTTGACAAGTTTCGTTCTTATCTCATAGGTTCAAAAGTCACTATTTTTTCTGACCAAGCAGCCATTAAATACTCACTCACAAAGAGAGATGTTAAACTGAGGCAAAGTCGATGGATACTTCTACTCCAAGAATTTCACCTTGAGATCCAAGATAGAAAAGGTGTTGAAAATCAAGTAGCCGATCATCTATAAAGGTTGGAACAAAATGAGGTAACTCGTTCACTTGTTCCAATCAATGAAAATTTTCTAGATGAACATATCTTCGAGGTAAGCCGAATTCATGAAATACCTTGGTTTGCTAATTGTGTGAATTATTTAGCATGTGGTATAATACCTCAATAAATGACATACAAACAAAGGAAGAAATTCCTTCATGATAATAGGTATTATTTTTGGGAGGATCCATTTTTTACTAAACAATATGCAGATAACATAATCAGGAAGTGCGTAGCTGGAAATGAAATTGATGAGATCTTGTATCACTGTCATTCATCTCCAAGAGGGGTAACTTTGGTGGTTCTTGCATTGGAGTGAAGATTTTATAAGTACGATTCTTTTGGCCTACAGTGTTTAAGGATGCATATGCATATGTGAAAAATTGTGATAGATTGCAAAGGATCGGAAACATATCAAGGAGGAACGAGATGCCTTGACAAACATTTTAGATGTAGAATTATTTGACGTATGAGGCATTGATTTTTTAGGTCCATTTTCTTCTTCTTATAGTAATAGGTATATCTTAGTAACTGTGGATTACGTATCCAAGTGGGTTGGAGCTGAGGCATACCTAACGAATGATGCTAAGGTTGTCATGCGATTCCTACATAAGCATGTATTTACACGGTTTGGGACTCCTAGAGCTATAATTAGCAATGAAGGATCTCACTTTGTAAATATATGGATTAAGTGGTTGCTTGACAAGCACGATGTGGAACACAAGATTGCTACTGCCTATCATCCACAGTCAAATGGGCAATTTGAATAGGTAAACTGTGAGATCAGAGGAATCCTTGAAAAGGTAGTGCAATCTAATAGAAAAGATTGGTCTCGAAGGGTTGATGATGATCTATAGGCCTATCAAACTACTTTTAAGACTCTGTTAGGGATGACTCCTTATAGGTTAGTCTTGGGAAAGGCGTTTCATTTTCCACTTGAGTTGGAAAATAAAGCTCACTGGGCTTTGAAATAATTAAATTTGGATCTTAAGTAAGCTGGTGAGAGAAGAATGTTACAGCTTGATGAGCTTAAGAAGTTGAGGTTATTTTCATACAAGAATGCCAAGATGTACAAAGAACAGATTAAGAGATGGCATGACAGTCATATACAGCCTTGTGAATTCAAAGAAAGTCAGAAAGTGTTGTTGTTTAATTCAACGCTTAGGTTATTTTCAGGAAAGCTGAAATCGCGATGGAAAGGACCTTATACCATTCATAGAGTTTATCCATATGGAGTTGTAGAATTGTATGACAACAATGGAGGTATATTTAAAGGTAATGGTCAACGTCTCAAACACTATTGGGATGGTGAAATTGAGAGAATTGAAGCTATATTTAATTTAATGAACCCTTGATTTTTCATATTTTTTAATAAATGGCGTACTTTGAAATTATTTTCTTAAATTAATACATTAAATTAAATTTGTCTAAGGAGATTAGAATTTAAGCGGGACCATTTGTGACCCCTCCAACCTTTCTTGGGATATTAATTTAATGTAATCTTCCAAGAAGAAAGTTTCTAAGTAAGACAAAAGAAACTTTTAATTTTTAATTTTAATTTTAATTTATTTTTTATGCTTAATAAGAGTGTCAATTTAGCTCAAGTACTAATTAGTTTATTGTTTAAGTTAAGTTTAATTTTTCAGTACAGCAAAATAATTGCAGTTTGGGTTGAGGCCCAGGACAATGAAGAGGAGAAATTTACCCATGCAATTGTCATCCATAGGGTTCCCCAAAACCCTAATTTTGCCACCACATATATTTCCCTCCATGCTTGCCGCCCAAGTATTTCCTTATTGCTAAATTTTTGCCCTAATCCATCACTATATAAACCCCTTCATACCTTTATAAAATTCACAAAACCTAAATAATTAGCTTCACCCTAATTTTCTTCTCTTAGCTATCGGCTCAAATGCCAAAAGCCTCTCCTCAATTTTCTTTCTTTACCACAAGTCCTTTTTTTGTCACCGCGAGTCTTTTGTTGAAGCAATCGTATTGTCGTCGCAAAAATTATTTTGCCACAACACCTTGCCAATTTCTTTCTCCCTTTTCTAAAATTCTGCCTATTTTTCAAGAAAAATATCATGTCTTGTAAAATAACTAGACCCTCAAAGACTTCTACAAAAAATTCGACTGTGATTCAAGATAAGAAAGCAAATGAAATATTTGATTCTATCTTCAAGAATCAATCCATGATGCCAGAAAAAGGTTTCAATTTGGAGAGAAATGACAAGATGGTCATGTCTTTTTCGTTTCGAAAGATGATTAATGCTTGAAATTGAATCAGTTCTGTAATGCACGACCAATGCCTGATGAGGATTTAATGCGAGAGTTCTATGCCAACTTGACCACACCAAATGCTAATGAAGTTTTTGTTCATAAAAACAATATAACTCTTACTTCTAAGTCCATTAATGATTTTTAACTAATGTTGAAGAAGATGAGTACTCTGCCATGATGATAAATATCAATATGGATTTTCTTCATTAAGTTCTTAATGTGGTTAGAAATCTAGGATCCCAATGGATTATTAGAAAGTATGATAGTCATTCTTTCTGAAGGAAATATTTAAATTCAATGGCTAAGGTATGATTCTACTTTATTCAATATAGCTTCATGCCTATCTCATATAATTCTATCATCTTGATGGAACGAATGCTTTTGTTATATGTGATTATGACATAAAGGTCTATAAATGTTGGAGAACTATTCTCAAAGAGATCTAGGATTGTGCTTGAAAAAAGGTAGGAAGTGCCTACTTCCCATCATTGATTACTTCACTTTGCTTAAGGTCCCAAGTAAGATTGAAGGCAAACCTGAAGGACTGTTATGTTCAAGGTTGCATAACAAGGCATGACCTTGAAAGGTTCGTAGAGAATGTTGAATCGTTGAAAAAAGTTGAGCCAAATGAACCGAACGAACCAAAATTTGATGATTCATCAACCAAATCTGAATTGGAAGCTGACTTAATAAGTGACACAAAAGAAGCAGAAACTGAATAGGAACCAAACATCCTTGAGCCAAGGGTGGAACCAAATGTTGTTGAACAAGTTGAGCCAAGTGGTAATCTTGAGTTGATTATTCAAATACCCACCTCGTCAAATGCTATGAATAAATTAGAATTTTCAGCTATGATGGATATGTGGAAATTTATGCACAACCAACAACAAGCTTACTGGAGATATGCAAAAATTAGCGATGTTTCCTTACGAATACTTTTAAGAATATCTCTAACATATTTGTTCTTAAGTTCCCAGATCATATCTTTGAAACATGGCAAGAGGAGATTCTGGGATCAAGTGCAATAAAGAAGAGAAAAAGAAAATGACTTGGAGGATAACGCGAATAAATTGGGGAGAAATTTATTTCTCTTAGCATTTATTTATTTTTAGGCATTTAGATTTCTTTCATAGTTAGTATTTTGCTTTGCACAATAGAAATTGCAAACATGAATAAAATAAGCTCAATGTCTCTTCTCTAATAAAAAAAACAAAGTAATGTGGTAATGTGAATGAACATGTTTAGGATTGGATTGTTGAGAAAGACTTGGTTCTTAAGCAATCTTTATGACTCACCTCTCTTTCTTGCTATCCTACTTGGTGTTCAATTCTCATTCATTACTTTACTTATGCAATGGGAACATTGCTTCTTTTTAAAGGGGGTAAGGCAATATTAGCATGAATCTTAAAGCACGTTTCAATGCTTTCAGATGAGTATGCTAAAATAAAATGATGTTCAAAGAAAATTTTTGTTCATAAGTTAGCTCAAATACAAGTATGATTTCTAATTTTATCTAAGTTTTTTTTATGATATCCTGAGTTATGGAATGCTTGTACGTTCTTAGGTCTTATGTAGCCTTTGTCATGAAAATTAAACTTCTTTTGAAATAGACATGCATGAGGGTTTAATTCTTTAGAATTGACTTTGTAACTTTCTTGAGGCCAAATCCTTAGAGGCATACGAATCTAAACATGATTTAGGCACATTTTCTTTGGATCATTTGAACCTTTCAAGCCTACCATATGAATTTGACCCTTGACACCTTAATTTGAGTCTTAAAGCCTATTTTATTGTTATTTACCTACATCATAAACCATGCTACCATCTTTTTAAAATTTTATCCTATTTTTTAACCTATCTTAACTATACTTGTCTTAGTAAGAAAAGATCGAGGAAAATTTAAAAATATGTACATGTTATTCGTATGTTCAAAAAAAAAAGCTCAATTTAAAAGTCAAGCAAAGAGAGCAAAAATAAATACTCAAAGTATTGAGAAATATTGGGCATATGCTTCAAAATTAAGTGTAGGGGGTAAAGAGCCCATTAGTAGGAAGAACATACCTTGAAAAGATCCAAGGCAAAGTTAGGGTTAAGATTACTGAACCTAAAAATTCACTTCTCTTTATCCCTACCTTAAGCCTACCCCATTACAACCTTATAAAAGACCTATTGATTTGGATTTTTATGCCAACTACATTAGTGGAGAAGAATTGCTAAGTTCAGCATATGAGGACCATAATTAGACCTTTTGATTGCTTTGTTTGATTGATAAGCAAACTTTGATCGAATGGTGAATGTTATGTATGATCTTGAAACGAACGCACTCTATGACTTATGCTAGCATCTTTTCGCACTTAGAATAAAATTTTGATATAATGTTTGCATATGAGCGAGTTATCAATAAAAAGAGTTTGTGAGCATGATTTTTTGATACATGGTTACGTGAAAATATTGATGCTGCTTAAAGTTATTGCAAAATTTGCCTTAGTAAAAGTTGTGTCTTACATGAAACATTACTCGGGATGAGCAATCGATTAAGTTTGGGGGTGCGTAAACTCTAATTTATACAGTTTTTAGCAGTTTAAAACACCTTTTAACTTAAAAATAATATTAATTCCAAGTATTTGTTAATTAATTAGTTGAATTTTTTTTATATTCGGATGATGGGGATGAATTTATAAAAAAATGCAAACATGTGCTTTATTGTACTAATTTTGTGCATAAATTAAATTATTTCATGTTATTTATTAATGTGTTATATTTTATTATGCAGGAGGACCATGAAGTTGATATAATATGAAGCTTATTATAATTCTAGCATGGATATGAGCAATTCTACCCTACTTGGACGGCAAAACCATGAAAATTGGGTCATGGAGATATTACTTTAACCTAGTTAAGAATGATGTTACATGGTCGACAAGTTTGATTATTTAATGGGTCACAAAACTGTCCAAACATGGGGAAGACAAGCCCAATTCGGCACTAGCATATTGGCTGCCCAAAAATCAATTTTGGGATATTTATTGGAAGTACCTAGAGTTGAAATTAACTCAAAAAAGAGCCCATGAAGTTTTCCCTTGAAACCGTCCAACCCTTTTTTGATTCTAGCATGATTTCATGCTTGAATCAAGCAACCATCATCCACCTTTTTCCACAATGTGTGGTTGGCCAAGTAAAGGACTAAATGAGGAAATATTTTTCATTATGTTTAGTAAAATCTCCCACCAACCTCAAGTATAAATACCCACTCCCATCTCACATATCTCACATCCTTTACTCAATCCCTCATCACTCATTTATCATTCTTCCATTTCCTCTCTTCATTTTCACGCATAGCATCCCATATTTCCTTTCTTTCTTAGCCAACAAAACCTTGATAAGATCATCTTTTGGTCAGCCACCTTGAGGAGCCATTAGCAAAGGAGTAGCACGGGGATAAGAGGAAAAATCTTCAATTAGAGTTCACGAGACTGCTGATTCGACAGAGTTTATTCTTTCTTACTTTGTTAATGATAAGCTATAGAAGTAACAAATTTTAATCCCATTCTTAATGCATTTTTGGATGATTAATTACAAAAATTAGTGAATTTGATGCTCTTAATCCTTTAAATTCATGTTTGTATACTTAGGAGAGCCTTTGAGAGAAAAAGGAGCAAAAAACGAGCCAAAATCAAACAAAAAGAGCTATTTTTAGGATCCACACAGGCTGGCCACACGCCATGTGCTAGCCCATGTCGATTTCGCACCCTACTCCCTAAATACACAGAAAAACCCAATTTTTAGACTTTCTGAGCATTCTAAAGTCCATAAATACCAATTAGAAGAATACCTAAAGGGGAAATCAGAGAAGATCGAAGAAAACACTCGAAGAACACCATTGGAGCCAACTCAGAAGCGAATCTCCATCAAGATTATGTCTTATGGTTTTTCTGACTCTGAGATGTTTTCATTCAAGATTATGAACTAATCCCCTAAATACCTAGGGGAGATGAAACCTATGATGAATCCTATTATTTAATTTATGTTTTTCGCGATAAATACTTTGTTCTTGTTCTTGATTATGTATGTTTATTTCTTGTTTTAATATTTCCAGGATATTAATTCACGTTTAATATGCTTAGTTCAGTGGAGCAAAAGTCTTTGTTTAAGAGTAGATCCAACATAATTGAGTGGAGTTTCATGCAATCCTAGAAATATATGACATAAATCTACCGGATTAGAGCCAAATCTAAAAGGAAAATTCATAGATCGAGTTAATGCGACAATAGGGGTTTTAAATTAGAAAAAATTTCAATTAATCAACCTAGAGTCAGTTGTTCTCACTCTAGAAAGAGATATTAACATAATTTTGGGATTTCTACGGATCAAGTAGTAAGTGAATAAATTGTTTAATTCAGATTCATAATAATAGGTAAAGTCTAGGTAGATTCCTTCATGGGTATTGTCTATCTCATTGGTTATTTTCAATTATTTTCCTATTTCATTCACTTTTGCATTCTTAGATAAATTAGTTTAGTAATTTTAGAATAAAACACATCACCCAATTTGTCTACTAGATAATATGAATACGACAATTACTAATACTTTTAGTCCTCGTGGATACGATATTTCCTACTCACCATAGCTATACTATTGTTCGATAGGTGTGCTTGCCTTTTTCGTATTTATAGTTAGTTTATTGACAATCAAGTTTTTGGCACAGTTGCCAGGGACTAAAATATTAGGAACACTTTATTTTTATTAATTTGCCTTTTTTAATTTTATTATAATTTTTGTTTTTAGTTTAATTTTTATTTTATATTCTTTCTTTTATTTACTTCTGGCAGGTTCCTTTAGTTTATGACTACAAGAAACCCGTCGAGACCATTGTTATTTGATAGTGAGATTGAAAGTATTACTCACAGAAACCGTAGAGAAGTAAGGCAAAGTCAACACAAGAGGACATTATTATTACTGAGGACATGGGTGATAATCATAATAATCAACTACCTCCTGTAGTTGTTGCAAATCCAGATCATGTTCCTCGTACTATGTACGGTTATGCTAAGCCCACTCTAAATGGGGCTGAATCGAGTATTGTGAGACCCACTATTGTTGCAAATAATTTCAAACTGAAGCTGAACACTATTCAGATGATACAACAATTTGTTCAGCTCGATGGTTTGCAAGACGAAGATCCAAATACTCATTTAGCTAATTTTTTGGAAGTTTGTGGTACTTTCAAGATAAATGGCGTTTCTGACGACGTCATTCGCCTACGGTTATTCCCTTTATTGTTGAGGAATAAAGCTAAACAGTGTTTGAATCCTTTACCATGAGGTTCCATCACTACATGGGATCAAATGACAGAGAAATTCCTACTGAAGTACTTCCCACCAGCTAAGACAGCCAAGTTGAGGAATGATATCTCTTCCTTTGTTCAAATCAACTTAGAAACCTTATATGATGCATGGGAGAGATACAAGGATTTATTAAGAAGGTGCCCTCACCATGGGTTACCTCTATGGTTACAGCATTGAGCAATAAAAGTAGATGACGCTTTATGGGCTTATAGGATTGCATATAAAACACCCATAGGAACATTTCCTTACAGACTTGTGTATGGAAAGAATTGTCATTTACCGCTAGAACTCGAGCACAAAACATTCTGGGCAATAAAATTTCTAAACTACGATCTGAAAATTGCAGGTGAGAAGAGATTGATGCAGCTAAATGAGTTAGATGAGTGGCGAGCGAATGCCTACGAGAACTCAAAACTATATAAAGAAGCAACAAAGCGATGTCGCGATGCTCATTTGAAGTAGCCCAAACAATTCACAATTGGGCATCTTGTCCTTTTATACAATTCAAAGTTCAAGTTGTTTCCTGGAAAGCTGAAATCAAGATGGTCAGGCCCATTCATAGTACAAACCGTTTTTCCATACGATACGATAGAGGTAACCCATTCGGCATATGGCACATTCAAGGTACATGGTCATCAACACAAACTTTATAACGGTGATAATTTTAGAAAAGATAGAGAGGAGTTTCGACTCCGCAAACGTTCGTAACCCTGGGCACAAGGTAAGTCGAGCTTAGACTTTAAGTAAGCATTTCTCGGCTGGCAACCTGAATGTTAACACTACTAATCTTTTTAATTTTATTTCATGTTATTTTTAAAACTAATTAATTTTCAAAAAAAAAGTGATTTTGACCTATACAGCCTAGACACACGGGCGTGTCCCAGGCCGTGTGCACTAGAAGGGGTTCGACAGTGAGTTACACAGCTTGGCAACATGGCCTTGTGACCCACACGGCCTGGACACACGGGCGTGTCCTTGGCCATGTGGCTCTTAGGACTTTATTTTTCAAAAATTCGATGGAGACACGGTCTAATTCAGTCTACACGGCCGTGTGAACCTTGGAGCTAGTTTTTTCAATTTTAAATCAAGTCAGAGAGTTGTACGGGCAACGCACACGGGCGTGTGAGAGTTCTCACAAGCGTGGGAGAAGCAAAGAAGACCACACACGGCCATGCGACAAGGCGGTGTGAACCCTAAAGCTAATTGTTTTTTATTTTAATTCAAGTCAGAGAGTTACACGGGCAATAGACACGGCCGAGCCACACGGGCATGGGAGTAGCGAAGGACATCGCAGACAGCCTGGACACACGGGCGTGTCTGAGGCCGTGTGAAGACTGGGTTAAAATTTTTTATCGCACATGGGCTCGTAAAGTGCCACACGGACGTGTGACATGGTCGTGGGGCCCAACATGGACCCTTACACGACCGTGTCATCTATTTAACCCCTAGCCCCCTTTCTTTTCTTGTGTTTGTCTTCTTCCTACCGAAAAAGAAACCCTAGCCACCGCTCACCATCCCTTACCGCTGATCTACCTTACCTCACCACTCCGGCCACCGTCGTTGACCCCCCACCCACCGACCCCACACGCTCCTTTCCTCCAACCTCGACCCTAGCCTCATCCCTCTTTCCCTCACCTCGTCACGTCACTCACCAACCCCAAGCCTTGCCCC
Organism: Gossypium raimondii; assembly: GCF_025698545.1. Classification (NCBI taxonomy): domain Eukaryota; kingdom Viridiplantae; phylum Streptophyta; class Magnoliopsida; order Malvales; family Malvaceae; genus Gossypium; species Gossypium raimondii. Next base: position 52,993,799 of record NC_068567.1, on the reverse strand, counting down.
CTCTCTTGCTCCCTCCCATCGTCCCCTCCCACAGCACAAGCCATAAACCCATACCCTCGTCGCCCCTCTCACTCAACCACACCCTCTTCCCCTTCTCCTTTCTTCCTCCACATACACCCCGACCCCCACAGCCGTCCCCTTCGTATCCCTCTCCAACCTGCGTCCAACCCCTATTGACCGACCACCCACGCCCGTCGACTGCCGTGCGTACCACCACCATTACTGTCAGCTTCCCCTTTGCCCTAATTTATTTTATTTTTATTCTATTCTATTCTATTCTATTCTATTCTATTCATATTTATTTATTATTTATTTTTTTTCTTTAATTTGATTTTGTATTTATTTTACTTCTAAACATTATTACTATTTTATTTTATTTTTATTATTGCCTCTAGTGTTATTATTATTCCATTTATTATTTTTAGTCTTAGGTAGCTTATTTTTTATCGTATAGTTTTGATAATTGGTCTTATTATGTTGCTTTTGTTGATTTCTATTTCTCGGTCATTATTAGTCGATTAGTAAATCTATTCATATCGATTTCATATTTTTATTCATTTATTTCTTTATTTTTTTCTATTATTCTTTTATTCTTGCTCTGTTTATTTTAGTTATAGTAGTACTACTTGGTGCCTTCAATTAGTATATTCTTTCTTTCTTTTTAGCTTTTGGTATTTTATTATTTTCATTCATTATTATTCATTCTTATTCCTAGTTTGATGACTACTATGAGTTTATTATTTTATTGTTTTATTTTATTGTCTATTATTATTATTTTATTCGTCCTATTTTTGTCGTTTCTTCTATTCTACTGTTTATTTTAGTATTTAGCTAAGTGTTCGATATTGTGATTTTGGATTTTCGTTAGATTCGACTCTTGCTTTGAGATTATGTGACTTAATTAATTGTGCCAATCCCTACTATTGCATTAAATGCAGAAATTATCCTATTTTTCTTGTAGGAACACCATGACGAACACACGCAGCAAATCTAAGGTCGTTGTCCCTGCTTCAAAAAAGCGGAAGACACCTGGCGCGACCTCCTCCTCGAACGCTTCCACCAAGGCCCGCCACTCCTATATCCGATTATTAACGGGTTCCCAAGAGGACTAATATCAGCTACTTCGACTACAACCACTCGGTTTAGACTGCTATATTAATTGGGCTGCTTTGGAGCAAGTCTAGTTAGCTAATTATGTTCGAGCCTTTATTGCTACAGCCCCGTGAGACCAATTTTTCTATATTATCGAGCCTACATACATGAAGCTAACTTTAGAGTTCTGCTCTACATTTACTCTACAGCATGTGATGACGATTCATGATGAGTCGAGCACCATCACTTTTAAACTCGATGGCCTGGCCCGACATATGAGTGTCCCAAAGATTGGTGTTGCTTTGGCATTATACACTGAAGAGTTTATGAGTGCCAAGATCTTCCTCCGCTTACATTGGGACATCCACTACTCGCCATCTTTTTGTTGGATAGACCTTACGGCAACTACGACACCTTATGACGCGAATCGCTCGAATGTAGCTTCTCTCCCTTCGACTTTACAGTATATTCATGCCCTTTTAGCTCACATTTTGACCGGTAGGAGAGAGAGCACCAGAGTTGTCAGTACCACCGATGCTTATTTTCACTCAAGCATGGCCACAGGGCATATTTTTTATCTAGCTTGCTTTATCGCTCTCGCCTTTCGTCATCAGGCAGACCACAACAGAAAGGGTCTTATATGTTTCGGACCTTATGTGACTTGACCCCTTCGACACTTTGGTCTCCTCGACACACCGAAGTAGTCCTCTATACTTACACTCACCGTCCAGATGTCCCCACAGGAAATATCGAGCATGACCAATATGAGGATGATCGAGTGACTTCATGGAATGGATCCTCCTTAGTACCGATATCTCGTTCTAACCTCAGAGCCCGAGGACTTCACTAATGATGTCCCTTTCCATCACGACAATCCACCTTATCCTTCGCCTTCGAGTCACCGTCCTGTTTCTTCTGTTGCTGCATTAGAGGACCCCTCCAAGCAGTTCACTCGCTTCGAGCAGCACTGCTTTCAAAAGTTCAACAGTATTGATGCGACATTGCAGCAGATCTGTCAGCATCTCCATGTCTCCTTTTCAGCGTCGATAACTTATGACACCGACATTCCTGACGATGAGGACCATTAATTTTATTTGTTTTATTTTTGTAATAGCCCGATTTTGACCCTAATTAGACAAAGTAGTTTTGGGACCACAAATTCGAGTTAGGAAAATTTTTTAATATTATTTTTAGTATTTGCAGTATGTGAATTAATATGTGTGAAAATTTCGTATGAAAATTTGATCGTTTGAGTGCTCAATTTGATAAAATGACTTAATCGCGTAAAATAAAAATTTAGGGGTCAAATCTAAAAGCACTCAATTGTTGTTGTCTTTTAAAAATGGGGGTATTAAATGGTAATTTGGCCATTTAAATGATAGTGACTGGCTATGGACAACTTTTTCCTTATGTTATATGAAATATAAATTATTTAATAAAGGTTAATAAGGTAAACAAATAAAATACTAGTATATGTTAATTAAAAACAAAGTCAAAATTCAATTGTTATCATCTATGTTTAGTCAAAAATAGAGAAAAGAAAGAAGAGAAAAACACAAGCATAGATTCGGCCATATTCAATCTTGATTTAAGGTTCGTTTTAGCTCAGTTTTTGATAATTTTTATGTTTTTGAGATCGTTGCTTTGAATACTTCAAAATCCATGTCTTAATTTTGTGAATTGTTGATGATTTTGAAATGTGCCATTGATGAATGCTTGAGCTTTGTGATAGTTGATGATGAAAAATGAAATATATGTGAAAGATTAACATGTTTTGTCTTTAAATTTTTGGTGAAATTGAGTAATTAGGACTAAATTGTGAAATTAAATTTTTTAGGGACTAAAATGTGAAATAAATGAAATGTGTGGACTTGTATGAGCACTAGGTACATTCAGCCCTTGGATAGTGTGGACAAATTTTGTGTATTTTGTGTTTTATGCAATACGGACTAAATTGAAAAAAGTGTAAATGTTAGGGGCAAAATGGTAATTTTCTCATTTATGTGTTTTTGAACTAAATTGAATGTGATAATATTTAAACTAGCTCATTTTGAATATATTTAGATCAAGAACCAAAGAAATCGGAGTTGGATCGGGGAAAAGCTAAAGTCATTAACTAATCGTCCAGTTTCGATTTTACACTGTCCGAGGTAAGTCTATTAGCTATTTAATGTTTTTAAATCAGTATATATGTATGTATATCTATTGTATTTTGTTGCGCTATAATTAAAAATTATTTTATTGAATAAATTTGAAGTATAAATGGTATATATGTATATACAGTGTTGAATATATAGGTATATGCTTATATATATACACTGTTTGAATATTTAAATATGTATCTATATGTTTATGTTCTTGAATTTATTTGATGGTATGTGGGTTATATATGTATATACAAGATTCAAATACATATATGTATATACATGTATAAATTCTTGGTTTAATCAAAGGTATGTATAATATATATGTATACATAAGGTAGGAATATATATATAAATATACACGTATAAACTTTTGGGTTTGATTAAAGGTATGTATATTGTATTTGTATAGGTAATTTCGAATAAGTATGTATATGTGAGTTGGAATGTATATGTATATACTTGAATAGGTCTTAATTATATTTTAAGGTATGAATGTTAAGTATACATGTGTAGTTTTGAATATGTATGAATATACATGTATACATTATTTTGAATAAGCGTGTATATATACATGTAAATTCCTTGTATTGAATTTAGTTAAGTAATTATATATGAATATATACATGAATAAGTTATGAACTTAGATAAAGACAAGAATGTGTATATTTATATATATACATATAGGTTCTAATGTAAATGTATATACATGTATGAGTTTTGATTTAGTTAAAGGTATAAATGTTAAATACGTACATGGGAGTTCGAATATATCTATATGTATATTTGTATATAGGTTATTGGATTGAATTAAAGATTTAAATTCTTATATTTTTATAAGTGAGGTTCGATTACAAATATATATTTATATATGTTTATAAATTATAAGCACTTGAATTGAATTGAAAATATGATTTGTAAACTCTTTTATGATTGTACATGAGCTACAAAGAACATGTGTTTGCTATTAAGAATTATTTGAGGAATTATTTTGTATATGTGAAATTGAGATTTTCAGGCTTAGCACCTAGCAGGCTTATTGCCAGTGAAACAATTCAGATTTTATGTCTAGCAGGCTTAATGCCGGTGAAACATTTCAAACTATATGTCTAGCAGGCTAAGTGCCAGTGTATTGAATCAAGCTTTAAGTCTAGCAGGCTAAGTGCCGGTGAATCTGTTTAAAGTATGTGATTAAGTGTACAGTTATATGATTTTGGTTATCTTTAATTGATGAGCATATATACATTCAGTTAAGTGTGTTTAATGAATATGTATATATTCGATCTATGCATTTGTAAAATATACATATATGCTTTCGGTTTATGCAGATGATAAATGTATACGTATAAATATTCAGTATATGTATTTGATAAGTATCTACATATGCGAATGAGATGTATATACCTTTGTTTATAAGTATTTGATGGAGATGAATGCATTCAGTCATATGTATTAGATTTGTATTTGGTTATAAGTTTATCATGAATATACATACACAATCGGATATGATATGTATTTAACATATATATATGCTCAATTATATACATTCATTGTAATGTTGTTTGGTATAAATACACACATATTCAGTTGAACGCATTTGGCAGTACACATATTTGACCATAAATAAAATGGTTTGAGTACAACAAATGTATGAATATTAGCTATATGTGTTAATTGCAATCTCAGTAAATTAAATTAAAAAGTTATATTATATATATATATATGTTTAGTTATGCTATAGACTTACTAAGCTATAAAAGCTTACTTTGTTTGTTTATGTCTTTCCGTTTTATAGACTTAAAAGTCAAGCTTCAAGCTTGGAGATCGTCAGCAAGATCATCATTCTATCTATTGTCTCGGTATTAAAATGTTTAAATTTTAACTTATGGCATGTACAAGCTAGATAATTTTTTTGAAGGCCATACTTCTATATATAATGTATATGAGATTAATAGTCATACGAAAATGGCTTTTTTGCTTAAGGTTTATTTGTATTGTAATTCTTTGTTTTGTTCAAAATGGTCAAAAGAGAAGCTTAAAATTTTGCATGTTTAATATTAGACCTAGTTTATTATATGTAACTGTAAAAAAAATTGAACTTTAATGAATGTATGTTTTGATTTGTGTTTTGATTAGTAACGTCTCTTAACCTAATTCGGCGACGGATACGGGTTAGGGGTGTTATAATTTTTATTTTTATTTTATGTTTAAGTTTATTGTTATTTTTAGTTCTTTTTATTGTTATTTTCTTAGACTTATTTCGTTTCTTATCTTTTGAACTATATTTTTATTTTTATGGTTGTTCCTAATCGAGTTAGTAACCTTTTAATCTTCTTCACTATTTGTGTTTATTTTCTTATTAGTTTGCTTGGAATCATGCACTACATTTAGATTTACCTACAATTACGATTTTCACCATTCGCAATTTTATCTAATATTCAAGGCGCTTTTAGTTTTCTCCTCTCTTATGATATTTTGTTTATCTGTGATTATATTTGTTTATACATTGAGGACAATATACATATTAAGTATGGGGAGGTTATTTATATAATTATTAGAAAATCCCTTAATTATGTCTTGTATTTAAGTAATTTTCTCATACTTCCATTCAATTAATTTTTGTCGATTTGGAATTTTTGTTAATGTGTTTTAGATTAATTTGTCGATAATTGTGTATTGGTTGATTTAAACTTGAAGACATGAGAGAATCAAGCATGATAAGTTATTTTTCATAAATTAAATTTTTTAGGTTTTTCCCTAAATTGAAGTATTATCTTGAAGTTTGAGATTTGCAAGATTGACATCAAAAACCATAATTTTTTTGTGATATTTTGAGCCTTTAGAATATACATTTTTCTTGCTCATTTTATTATTGGTTATGAGTGTATCAATTTTATTTGTTATTTTAGAACTTGCGTCGGTTATACATGTCGAGACCACACTTTTTGATTTGATATGCTGAGATGATAAAGGCACTTAGGTTTTAACCCACTTATCCCAATAAAAGCCTTCCTACATAATTAACCCTTAGTGAACCCCATTGAGCCTAACACACGGTTTCTTGATTTACCCATTAATGTTTGCCCATAACTCATCTTTTCGTTGAAAATTTTTACCATTTTATTGACTCTTTTTTTGTCGAGATTTGATTTGGTTAGTTGCTTATCTATACTCTTTTCTTGATTTGCTGAATTATTTCTTATTGTTAAAAAAAGGATCAAACAAATATTGATTATTATTTAGTCCTATATTGATTGAGCTTAAATAGTTAAATTCATATTTTGAGAAGAAGCTCATTTTTATTCTTGAATAGTTCTCGATTGATGTAATTGTTTTTAATTCAGTACTTGTTTATTTTTTCTAGTTTGGTAATTTGTCAATTCAATCTTGACTATAACCAACTTTTCTGGTCTTTCTCCACACCCATAACCTAAGCCCCGTTCCAACCTTTTAAAGACCTTTTGATTTGTGTATCATCTCATTTTATAGTGGTGGAGATTTGATTTTCATGCAAGCCTATGGTAATGACATTTCTTGTTCGACTATTGAGTGCTTATTCGTGAACCTTAAACACTTTGAGTGATTTGAATGAATCTTTAGTGAGGATGTCGATTCTTGTAGATTTTGAATTAAATGTAACTACTTAAATAAGGGAAGACACATATGTTTTCGTATTTAAAAATGTTATCTTGGATTGTTTGAGACTTTAGTGCTCTTTTGGTTGAATTGTCAATGTATGATTATTTGTGAACTATTTTGAGACATTATTGATGGGAATTACAAGTTGAGAAATATTAATTTCAATGTGAGTTGAGGAGTTTGCTTGAGGGCCAGCAAACGCTTAAATGTGGTAATATTTGATAAGCTATAAAAGTAACATATTTTAATCATTCTTAATGCATTTTTAGATGATTAATTACAAAAAATTAGTGAATTTGATGCTCTTCATCCTTTAAATTCATGTTTCTATACTTAGGAGAGTATTTGGGAGCGAAAGGAGTGAAAAACAAGACAAAATCAGACAAAAAGAGCTATTTTTAGGATCCACACGGCTTGGGAATTTCCACATGGGCTGGCCATACGCCCTTGTGAGCAGCCTGTGTCAATTTCGCATCTTGCTTCTCAGATACGCGGAAAAACTCAATTTTTAGGCTTTTGAGCAATCTAAAGTCTATAAATACCAATTAGAAAAAGGCCTAAGGGGGCAACCAGAGAAGATCGAAGAAAACACTCAAAGAACACCATCGAAGCCAACTCAGAAGTGGATCTCCATCAAGATTAAAGATCTCCTTTTAATTTCTTTCAAAGTTTTATTGAGTTCTTTATGTCTTGTGGTTTTTCTGACTTTAAGATGCTTTCATTCAGGCTTATGAACTAATTTTCTAGATACCTAAGGGAGATGAAACCTATGATGAATCCTATTATTTAATTTCTAGATACCTACGCAATAAATACTTGATTCTTGTTCTTGATTATGTATGTTTATTTCTTGTTTTAATATTTTGGGATATTAATTCATGTTTAATGTGCTTATTTCAATAGAGAAAAGTTCATGTTTAAGAGTAGATCTAGTATAATTGAGTGGAGTTGCATGCAATCCTAGAAATAAGACAACATAAATCTACCGGATTAGAGTCAAATCTAATAGGGGAATCCGTAGATCGAGTTAATAAGAGAATAAGTTTTTTAATTAAAAAGAAATTTAAATTAATCAACCTAGAGTCAGTTGTTCTTTCTTTCAAAAGAGATATTAACATAATTTAGGGATTTCTATGAATCAAGTAGCAAGTGAATAAATCGTTTAATTCAGATTCATAATAATAGGTAAAGTCTAGGTGGATTCTTCCTAGGTATTGTCTATCTCATTGGTTATCTTCTATTATTTTCATATTTTATTCTCTGTTGTGTTCTTAGATAAATTAGTTTAGTAATTTTAGATTAAAACACATCACCCCAATTTGTCATCTAGATAATGAGAAGATGGTAATTACTAATACTTTTAGTCCTCGTGGATACGATATTCCCTACTCACCATAGCTATACTATTATTCGATAGGTGCGCTTGCCTTTGTCATATTTATAGTTAGTTTAGTGACCATCACTTACTTTGATTTTAATCATGTTTGCAATGTGTTTTGTTATCTTGTCATCAACAATGGTAACTTAAATTTGTTTAGCTAGGATGATTGCATTAATTCAATAAAATTTGTTTAAATCATGTTTATAGTGTTCGTGCCTCATTCAATCATGTTTTTAATTAAACTCAAGTATGTATTTGATTCATACGTGATTAGGTGCATTAGAATTAGCTGAGTGATCCTAACCAAACGATGGCTAATGGACACAATAGTTGAAAAGTGCATGCTTAATTTAGATCCTATCCTAACTAAATTGAAGGTTTATAATAACTTTAACAAACTCTATTATCTTGCATAGTTTTTAGGTTTATGTGATTAAATTGTTTCAAACCTAACCCGTCCTTGTTACTTCACATGAATTCTAAGGAACCTTTAGTTTAATATGATTAGTAAAATGCATGTTTTAATAAGTAAAAGATCACAAAACGACTTAATTTGGTTTCAAAACTCATGAAAGATTGAGTTGCTATGGAATATTTTTTGAACACTATCAAGCATGAGAAAAATGAATTAAGTTAATGATGTAATTATCCTAGCTTCATGTTATTGATTTTTGAATTTTGTGTTTTTGCTGCTAAACTCATTTCATACATTTCACTTCATACTTTGCATTTAGATTAAAATTGCATTAGGGATCATCTTACATTAAGTAATTCTTTTACATCACATCACTAAAAAATATTGTGTTTTTATCACCAGATTGTTATCTCTAATTTTACAATTACTTGATTAACATATATAGTCCCTATGGAGACGATAACTCTTTTACTTACTTATTACTTGATAACAACTATGTACACTTGCACAAACCTACGCATTAAAATTACTGATGCTTGAATTAAGTAAACTTCGAGAAGAGATCCCGACTCCTTTACAAGATGATGATACTAGCATCAATACAAATACAAAAGCATATTAGTATAAACAAGATCAAAGATTAAACAATGAGGAGAATTTAGTTGTAAACAGTTGTGAGGAAGGGGAGTTCTCAAACAATCGGTTAATCTTGAGTATAGTAGAATATCAAAATGGATTAGAAGAAATAACCCATCAAAAAAGTTATAGAATTGGTTAAGGAAATGGTGAGTACACATAGAAAACAATCAAGACTTGCACTCACTTGTTCTACATTGTTAGATTCTCTCGATGGAGACAGTGTCCAAGATTAGTACATTCTGGAACTACCCCGACAATTGAAGCTAATGATATTCATTGCCAACCTAGTGGAAGAATGTCTAAAGTCTAGGAACCCTATGAAAAAGAACAAGGATAAACATGCACTTTCAGGGAAAATACTCAACTTGAATGTTTTTTGCAAGATAGTAATCTTTAATCAGACGCCAAAAAGTTTAACGATCTAGGGATCTTCCAGATGCTAAAAAGATCAAAAAAATATACATTAATAGGACTTATGATCAAATGGCAGGCATAATCCAAACAATATCACTACTAAGCAAGGAGATATGGCTGAAGAAACCATGAAGTACTCGAATACTACGAGAAACACATAATAGAATGGTAATACCACCAGTAGAAAAACTCCAAGGCCTCTGGAATTGAGATCCAAGATATGTGGTATGGGATAGCACACTAATCAAGATGTTTATGAAAATACCTACAATACCATTTATGTTGGAAGAATTATCTAAGCACTTTATGCGTAAAAAATACAAACAACAACCTCCGAATCTTTTGCAAAATAAGGTTGATTAATGGTTCCTTAATTCTACAAGTGATTAATGGCTACAATATGCAGAAAGAATTGTTGATGATTAGTGCAAGCCGAAAAGGAAAGTTCCAAGAGAGGGATAAAAGAAGAATAAAATGGCACGATGAGTGTTGGAATAATACTACCAAAAACAAATTGCAGAAGTCACCCAAGTGCATAGTAACCGAGCTAACAGACGAGTCCGGCAACAAAATCTGACATTTTTATGTAATTTTAACTAGTTGTACAAAGTTGTACATTTCAGTAACTAAATAACTAAAATTTTGCAGGAAGATCAAAGATAGGGCTAATAAGCACCTGAGGCACCCTGAAGATCGAAAATTTTGGAAAAATAAAGTTGATATCACAATACGAAAACCCTGTGTCATAATACCACAGTCGACAACAAGAACCCAAGAAAATCATCTCGATGTTGCGACATCGAACCCCCAGTGTCGCGACATTGAACCTCGCTGTCACGACATTGGCAAACTAATAGGGATGTAGCAACATAAAACCTCTTTGTTGTGACATCGTTGCAATTTTTCTACAGGGTCAACCCAACCCATTCACGCAATTTGGTGACCTATACACCTTACTTCAACCGTGTTTTAAACCTAAAAAACCTTACTCTTAATCTTTAAACACATTAACTCAAACTCTTAACCTCTCCTAAACACTAAAATCCTTCTACAAACTCTCAATCTCTAAATCCCCGTTTCACCTCAAAACTTAACTACACAAACCTCTATTGTTATTTCTAAGGCTAAAGTGGGTGCACAATCGTCGATCATTTAGAGAAGGAGCAAGGAAGTCAAGGTTTAAAGTATTTATTTTTCTCGTTTTATTGTTCCATTGATTTTTGTTCATCGTTCCTTGTTGTTTCAAAGTAGAATAGTAGAAACTGCCTCCTAGGAAAAGTAAGAGAACTTCGGTGCAAGAAAATCCGGTTGTTTTGAACCCTACAAAATTTGAGATTCCAAACGCTGAAATTTTTTTTCTTGAGTTGTAGGGTAGACCATTCATTCAAGAACGAGGGTTTGAACCCTCAATGATTTTGTGTAACAAATTTTGGACTTTAGTTAGATACCATCATTGGGAGCGATTCAATATCACTCCCAAGGAAATCGCGGTAAATTCAGTTGTGTAAGAATTCTATGAGAGGCGAAGAAGTGCCAATTACTCCAAGGGGAATCTGTGAGTTTTACGATATACCATAATAGCAAAGACTTCTTAGATAGTACTAATTTAAAAAATTTTGATGATATAGATATGGAGAATGTTATTAATTACTTAGCTTAGGGTATAGGTACATGGAATCATAGACTAGATTTAGATTTACCAATTAATTTCAATCAAGCAATAATGTTCCCAGTAGCAAAAATGTGGACGCAGTTTATAGGCACTAGAATTGCACCTGCATTAAATGTTTCTAATGTTAGTACTTTTCGAGCTATTCTATTGTATGGGATTTTATAGTGGAAGTAGATATGTGTTGGTAAATGGATTTACCGTGAAATGAAGGGCTGTACGCACAACCAAAAAAACTAGATTTTTCTTTCCTCACTTGGTAACAAAACTCTGTCGAAGGGTGGAAAGCATCATCAGATACTCGTTGTACACGCAATACGTTAAGCTTCAAAGAAAACAGATCATGAACTAGAATAAAAAAGGAAAGAAAATATGGATATTCTGGTTTCCTTTAAACAGAAAGAGAAGTCTGTAACACCCCCTAACCCCAAATAGTCGCCGAAACAGGGTTACGAGGCATTACCAGACATCTCAGACAATTTACAAATAATTCATAGATAAATAACGAACATATATAAAAGAATCATAAATTCATATAAATTTATACTAATAGGCTTCATTCATTTTTTTTTAATTTTCAATATAACCTCTTTATAAATATTAAACCTTACCTGCAAATTTCAAATCGCAAGTAAACCGATTCCAGTATTTCAACCAATGCATTTATATACTCAAATATACTTAAATCATACTTGACATATTGACTTAACAACTTAATTAATGAAATTTAAATTCTAATTTCATATTATAACATAATAAACATGTAATGCAAAAATCATACATATAAATTTAAATTCTAATTTCATATTTCAACAATAACAATTCATCAATTAATATCATATATCCACAATTTGAACTTAGACACATCATAAACCTTAGGTTCATTCTTCAATCTCATATCACATTTCAATTCACAATTTAACCTTTTCTTCTCATTTTAGTAGCTTTATTGATCACCTCATTCGGTCTATCATTTCATTATTTACCCTATTAACAAAACTCGGACTTTGACGGATACAAGGATCCAACCAAACACTCCAGTATGGCACCCAGTGCCTCATCGGATAGTTCGAAGCTATAGTTGACACCCAGTGTCTCATCGGCAAATCCGAAGAAAGTTGGTACCTAGTACCTCATCGAATCTATCCAAATAAATATAGTGACACCCAGTGTCTCATCGACTCGAGGTTGAAGTATACCTGAACTCTTCCAATCCTATGGTATGCCAACTATATCCGACTCAGCCCGATTAGTTAATAGGGTCTCCAATTTCACATTTCAATTCAATTTCACTTTTTCACTTTCAATCACAATTCAATTCAAAATTCACTTTTTCATTTTCAAGTCAATATTAATTTCAATTCCACACATATATTCATCATTCAATTGAATTTCTTTCAACTTAATAATAATACTTACCTTATATTTCACTTACCATACATATAAATTTAAATATAGCATTTAATAATAAGTAATTTGAATTATAGTAATACAAACCGTGCTTCTCGTGTCTACTCCTCGTCCACTTTTTCTTTTCATTTCTTCGTGGATGCCTCGGGTGCGATATTAGCTACGAAAAATTAAGATAATTTCCATAGTCATTAATACAATATAAATTTTTCATCTAATACTTGAATTTCTATTTTACTTTCATCCCAATTTCAATTTAATCCTAAATAGATTCATTTATTTTTCTATCTCAATTCATACCTCATTTCTACTCAATTTCAACTAAACTTAAACTTAACTATCTAATTTTTATCATAAATTCCTAATTTGAAATTCTTGAAATTTTTGTCCTTATTATATAAAATTTATAACTTATTTTACAATTTAATACATCTCCCAATTCTAATTAGAAAATTTATTAATTCAATTTCTAATCCACACTTTTACCTAGCAAAATTAATGTCTAAAAATCTAATAGCTTTGAAATTTTTAGCATATACTTAATAATATTTTGTTCTAGGTTGATAAAACTCAAAATTACAAGAAAAGAACTTAATTTGACTTACCAATTTGAAATTGAACCTTGAAAACCCTAAACTTCTTCTTTTCTTTTCTTTTCTCTTTTCTTTGCTTTCTATCTCATCCCTATTCTGTTTCTATTTCCTCTGTTTTCTTTCTTTACTTTACTTTATAAATAATATAATAATAATATAATATATAATAATAAAATATAATAAATATCTTTATTATTTAATAATATAATATATTTATTAAACTTAAAAATCTCATATTTTTAAGGATTAACCATCTCAATATATTTATTAAACTTAAAAATCTCATATTTTTAAGGATTAACCATCTCAACTTATGCTTTTGGTTTAATTGCCCTTTTAGTCCTTTTTACTTTCTTTGTATTATATTTGTTTATTAATTTAGCAATAATATAATATATAATTATAACAAATATCTATTACTTAATTAATAAGTAAATTTAATACATATATTACAAATGTACATATTTTAATTAACACACTTGTATTTTATCATCACCTTACACTTGTCTTTATTTATTTTATTTTATAATATAATAATAACTAATAAATATCTTTTGCTTATTATTTAATAAAATATACAAATATATTACAAGTGTATTTTCATGTATTTTACACATGTTTATTATCACTACCATACATTTGTCATTATTTTAATATAAAACCATAATAATATTTATATATATAGTACATAATCAAAAAAATCTTCCCATTTGCCGCCTCACCTAATGAAATAGGCATAATTTCCTATTTAATCCCTTTATTTTATTTTAATCTATAATTAAACTTTTACCCCTAATTCAATTTAGTCATTTTTACTATTTTCTCTAAGTTGAGCTAATTTCACTTAATTAAAGCCTATTTAAACATACTACTAAACTCACAATTACTCCTAATAATTACTTACGGACTCAGTTTACTAAGACGGAGGCTCGATAATGTACTTTTTTGATGACCGTGAATTTTAGGTCATTACAAAGTCGAAAGCTCAAAGAGGGGCAAGTGGGAGAACCGAGGAAAAGCTCAATGGAATGATCCAATGGATACAAGAAACAGGGCCAGTACTTCAAGAATTTGCAAGGATGACTGGTTTGCGAGCTCCAAAGTGCCCACTTGACATGTTTGGCCCGAAACTGGAATACCATGATGGAAGAGGAGATCAGACGGAAGTAGACTCCGAAGATAAAGACAAGGGGGATGCGCAGGATTCGCCATGAGCTGAGGATGAGTACAAAGCGGCATTTCAGCTACAATATTCCATGCCAAAAGGACCCATCATTCAAAGCCCGATCCGACACGCTTGTTCAATGGGTGAGAGCACCCACCGAAATTATGGCTCGGGTAAGGGAAAAGCACTTATGGAAGAGAGGCATGCACTTGCTTTAGATTATTCGGAGGATTGATTTTAACTTTTTAATGTTTTTTTATAAGGATTGTATTAATTCTTTTTGGGGATGATGTTAATTTGATTCTTTTAGGCATAGGGTTAATAGTAGATTATTAGTTGTTTTGTGTCTTGTTCTAATTTTCTACGTAGGAACCCCACATAGATGAGACACAAGAATTAGAGCTTTTGACAAGAAATAGAGGAAGAACCCACCAATAGCCTATTGAATTGTCACGATCAATTGGGTAACTTCTTTCGTTATCTTTTTAAAGGCTACACATTGAGGACAATTTGTTATCTAAAGTTTGGAGGTGACATAGAAAATTTGTTTTAAATTTGTATGTTTTTCTTTGATTTTTCTTATCATTTGTCTACTTGATCTTGTAGAAATATAAGTGATTGGTTAGAAACATGTACTTAGGTTGATTGTATTTACATTAAATTTGGCATGATGATAGATGAATTTAAAATTTTTATTATTAGACTACTAAGTTCTATATATTACACTGCAAATAGGCATTAAAGCAATTGAATGTACCAAATGGTATAGAGAATAAAAGGAAACGAGCATGCTAGTATGAATGATAAATTGTTGAACTTGTGGTTGTTTGGTTTATTAGAGTTGTGAATACTGAGATACCTAGGGATGACCTAAGGCATTGTTTGGTATACACCTAGAGCCAAAAAGCTAACCATGTTATTTATCTTTAGTACTTATTTTTTTTAGCCGAAAAATACTTCTTGATGAACCTTTATACAAAACCCGACTATAGAGTGAAATTTAAGTAGATACATTATGTCGGACTTTGTAAAAATAGAGTGAAATGGGAGGGATCAGTGTGATATAGTAATTATAGGTTAGCCAATATGTGCAACAAAAGAAAATTTCAAGAAGAAAATCAAAACGAGTAGAAAAAGTACTTGAAAAGTGAAAGCATTTGTGAAATAGATGTATTGAAATAAAAAAGAATGTGACAAAGTCACAGAAGTAGAAAAAACTCTTTCATAAGTGCACAAAAACTCGTAAGTTAATCGTGATTGTTATATTATGTTATGGTTTCCTATGTGGAGAAACAAGAAAGGTGAGAGGAGAAATAAGGTGATGAGCGGGAAAGGGTTACTAAGGGGGAGAATAAGGGGCAATATGATGTGTCAAACTATTCTCTTGTTTGAAATTATTTATGCTTACTATTCTTGAAATCGATACCTACCCTGAGCCTTAGAACATTACAAGCAGAAAATCCTTATGTGAACTAGGTAAAATTATTCACAATTCAAAATCATACTGAACAATTGCATTTATGATTGTTTGTATTTTACTAGGATAATCAAGTTATTTGTATAATTTATTGATGGACCTTTACATTTGAGACCCTTAATGCTTGTATGCTTTGTAATATACTTAACTTAGGTGTTTGATATAAAAAAATGGTAAGTTAGTTATATCTCATGCCAAGATTATATGCGAATATAAAATGCCTATTCATGTGCTCCAAGCTAACGTTTGTACCATACTTATTCAAGGGTCATCTTTTTTTTTTGTCCATGTTGCTTGAGGACAAGCAATGACTCAAGTGTGGGGGAGTTTGATCTGTTGTAATTCGGTGTAGTAGATTAAACTAGTTTTCACACCTTAGGAGCTTGAACATAAGCATTTTAGTTGTGCTTTAATTACATTTCAGCAAGTTTAGTTAAGAGTAATAAAATATGTAATTTGAGTCATTTTTTTCACCTTAGGGGTCGAATGAGGCCTAAAGGTGAGCTAATACACTTTGTGAGTGTGCAGGAGACCGTTAGAAGGTTCATTAACTGAATATTGGTCGCTAGGTTGCAACACAGAGTATGCGATGTCACAACATAAAGAGAAAAATAGAAGAAGCCCAAGACTACCTTCGATGTCGCGACACAGTCTAAAGATGTCCCAACATACCCCTAAAGACACGCTGAAGCTAAGCATACTGCCTTCGATGCCGTGACACAAGGCCTGGTGTGTTGCGAGATCACCTCTGTATAGGAAATTAATACAAGCCAGAGGCATTTTGGTCCGCACAATCCAACTTTAAGCTCGGGAATGTCAGCTGACCTAGGGTTAAAGACGATGACCATTCTAAGTCTATAAATAAGCTCAATTAACACATGTTATGGACACCTTTGGCTATTGTATAATTTTCTCTTTAAATTTTAGTCTTTAGTTTTTCCTTTCTTTTAGGTTTTAGATTTTATTCTTATCCTTGTTATTTACTTTGGGGGAGAAATCAGATTCTGAAATTATTCTCAAACTCTGTGAGGATTCATCACTTAAATTCAATACAATCAGGCTTATTCTAAACTCTATTCTTGAAACTATTCTTTATGTTCAATCTTTCATTCAAGTTTTTATTGTTTTCTAAATTCATGAGGAACTAATCCTCTTATGGGGGATTAGCAAGTGGAGGTATGAATAATTAATTATTTTGTAGGGATTTCTTAGCGGATCAACTATTCTGGAAAGGGAGAACCTAAGCCCTAGGCCTGGTAAGCCTAGGAAGTCATCAATGTAGGAATTAACCCAAAATTGGTATAGTCTATCCATGAACACCTTAACCTTGAATCGATATGGACTGTGAGGTCGGAAGATAAGTAGTTCTTGCTGACTCAGTATTTCAGTGAACGTATCGAAAAGTCTTGCTGGGGTATTGACTAGTTGATTGAACGAGAAAACTCAAGAGGATAGCTGATTACGATTACCAAAGCGAGCTAATCACCTATGCCCAAATTTGATATATATTTTCTTATTTGATTTCTTTTTTTTTTCGTTTATTTCTTTTCTTTTTTATTATAATTTATCCAAAACCCTTATTTTAATTCTTTGTATTATAATTTAATTAAAGTATTAATTAGATCTATTTATGTTTAAATTAGAATTAATCTAGTGCTCGCCTCCCTTGGGTACGATCCTCGAAGTACTAACCTACTCCGTTGTAACTATATTACAGCCTAACCCGTATACTTGCAGAAATCACTTTTTCACATCTTTTGTGGAGGATTTTAACTCTGGATGTTGGTATGTCCGGAGGCGATCAAAAGGGATCCACAAATGGATGTAGAAGAACCAAAGAATTTAGTTCGGACGCAATCTTCCTGTAAATCATTTAGTACTCGAGGTGTTTTGAAGTCAATTTTAGAAAAATTAGATGGATGGTGTACTAGGATGGAATGTATGGAACAACGGCAAGGGGCAATTTTAGAAAAATTAGATGGCTTGACTACTAGGATGGAAGGCTTGTAACAATGACATGAGGTACATCTTATTTATCTTCTCGTCGTATCCATAATGATGATTAGAGTGAGTAATGTTACAAACATATTTCTTTTTTTTCATTTGTTTTAAAAAGTTTGGACTATTTATTTTTTTTTTTAAATTGTTTAATTTTTTTTTTGAATGTTGTGTTGCAATTGTTCTTAGAGTCTCCATGGTTTGGTTCGATACTCTTGATCGTTGAATCTTATTTGGCTACGGTTTTCTGATGGGTCTACAATTGGGAGCTGAGTCCTTCGAAGCTTTTATGGTTTTAATGATCTTAATAATATGTTGCTTTTGAAATGGTTTTTCTTTGGTCGTACTGATCCTCTCATACATTTTTTCCTTGTTTACAATGGTGATTTTTCTTAAAGACTTTGATTTTTGTTGGCGTTTCTTTGTGATGTTTGGTTGTTATGTGGTTTTGAATTTTTTTCCTTAATATATACTTTTCTTGAAAGAGGAAAAAAACTTATATTCAGTTATTTTTGTTGCTTAGCAACATTATAATTTTATTAAAAATATTATAAATCATTTTAAAGACATTATCAAGAACTTGCAAATACCAAACAGTGTTAGAATAATCCCATAACTCAAATTTTTAGCGTTGTTGCTAATATCAAACATTTGCAAAGGATAAGTACATACTCGCATAAGAAACCTAATTAAACAACTAATAACCCAACAACAATAGTGCATAAAAGGATCTAGATAGTGTCAAAAATTTAGAATCAACCAACGATGAAATAAAAATACCAAATCACCGATCATTTCACAATACTCAAATTTACTAGCATAGTTATGGGCCGATTTGCATTTGACAGCCATCATTCTTTAAGATGCAATCACCACATCAACGAGATTTTAAGGGTATTTGTATTTTAATATTTAACAATTTGTTTTGTCATTACAAACTTTATTAAGATTTCTCAATGATAAACTGTGTTGTTGTAATCAATAAACAGAAAATTATAATACATAATGATATTTTAAGGTTGTTAATACTAACTTATTTTGTTGTTAAAATTTTATTAATAATTAACAATGACAAATCGTTTCATTGCTATTAATAAGTAAAAGATTAAATTACATAACGACATTTTAAGGTTATTGCTAATATTTTAATGTTTAACAGTAACTTGTGTCTTGTTACAAATTTTATTAAGAATTCACAATGACAAATCATGTCGTTGCGATGAATAAGCATAAAATTAATTTATGCAACAACATTTTAATGTTGCTGTTAATATTTTAACGTTTAGAAACAACTTATTTGGTTGTTACACATTTTATTAATAATTCACAACGACAAATTGTGTTGTTACGGTTAATAGGTAAAAATTAAATTATGTAACAACATTTTAAAGTCATTGCTAATATTATAATATTTAACAACAATTTATTGTTACATATAAAATTAAAAATTCACAACGGCAAACTTAGTCGTTATGATTAATATCTTAAAAGTTGAATTTGACAGAAATATCTATAAATCATTGCAAATATTCCACTTCTACGCAACGATACTTAATGACGTCGTTGTATTGCACAACAAAATGTCGTTGCAAAATTTGATTGCTAATATCTATTTTTCTTATAGTGCATGTCTATCCCATGCTTATTCGATAATTGAAGCTTAATTAAGCTTAATCATATTACATCACTGATAGTCTTATTTTATATGATTGTGTCCATGAGAGACGTACAAATCCAACAAAATTCCCCATTGAAATTTGGTAATAATTTGTTGGCATGCCAAGCATGAACTTAGCAATATTAGATATGAGGTCGCATGCTCCAAAAACAAGACTGCATGTTCATGCATGGGTTTTCTAGGAAGTTTGGAGATGTCAGTGGATTGTACACATCAATCCAATAGTGGTGTTTAACGATAGTGCTGCTGAGGGTGCCAATGCTAACAATGATAGAAAAGGATATATGGATTGTATTTTTTATAGTGAGGTAGAGACATAACTGTCATTCCCCACCTATGGCTTCAAATTGTTGTTATCTTCACGCTGAAGTAACTAGGTAGCTTTCTAAGTTGTTTGGAACAAGGAGATAAGTCTTATGGGACAAAAAAAATGAATTTGTGTGGCATCAGAGTTTAAGCACCAAGATGAATTCCAATGCTTCAGTCAATGAAGTTTAAGAGAATTAACAAGGTAGGTAAAAGGAATAAATTGAGAAAATGTTCTCTATGTCAAAGAATTATAGTTATGTAAGGAATGCTTTTTTTGGGGGGCGAGGGGGGTTGATAAGGAAATGTAGGGAATGTCATGTAGAGGATACCTAACAATATGTTATAGACTTTACTCATTTGATGTTTAAGATTTACAATTGCCTAACATGGCTTGACATTAGAGGATAAGATGGGGATGTTTGAAGCCAAAGTTAGAATGAGTAATGAGTAGAAACAAGAAGAAACTAATTAAGCAAATTGATGAAAAAAATAAGAGTTGCCTAATCGATCTATTGCTTTTGCTACCCCCATGTCTAGCCCATAAAATCATCTGTCCTAATAATACACAACTTTATTGTTTTCCAATACAAGCTAGTAACGTAGCCTGGTAGGCTCAATTAACGTCAAAGTTTGGAGTAGGGATTGTCGATTAGCATTTCCATATGGCAAGCGTCACCATCGAACTCGTGGAAGTCACATGCGCTGGGAGTGAGCCATGAATTGATGGATGGAGCTGTAGGAAAGTACAGAGTGTGTTTGATCCAACTCCTTTAGAGGCCCGCTGACTCGGATTAATATTATTGGTAAAATTAATATTTTAATAGATAAAATTATTTAAATTTAAGAACTTATATTTGGTATATTATTAGGGGAAGTTTTAAACTTCACAAATAAAATTAGGGATTGACAAAGTCTTCTATAAAAATATAATAAAATATTAAAATAAATATTTTAAAAGATAAACACATGATAATTTTATAAAAATGTTTATAGAATAAAAAAATATGTTGTCATTATATACCAAATACTAACCTTAAATTTAAATATAATTATAAAGATGCTTATTATTTAATTGTTATTTTAATATAACAATTTTCTTATTATTTAAGCTCCAACTTAAGTAAATTTTTCAAAAATTTAAAAGTGGGATCTAACTTATGAATGCTTCTGAACGTTAGTAATGGGACACGGATGTTTTTTGCAATCCATTAGTTATAGACTAATGGTAACATCCTGATATCACAATTTATTTATTTATATTAATTTTTCAATTATATATTATATTAATAATTTATCGTGTTTAATATTATGAGACTAATGGGTAGGTTTCCATTTGCTCTTCAGTAACCAATGCAAATAAAAGGAAGCATAGAGAAACAAAAGAAAAGGGAGCCTCTGCTCCTGCATTAAAGCTGGGGAGACTGTAGGTCCCTTCTGCTTTTCTTGTGAAGTAGGTCCCCCCTTTTTAAACTTTCGAATTTGCCTAACTCTTTTGACACTACATAATTCTATTCAATTTCTGTATTGGGCTACGTATGATAACTGCAATGTTTCTACTAGCCGGCTCATGAAAAATAACGTCCCCCTTTCTCTTTTTTCAACTTAAAAAAGTACCCCAAATGAATGTTTTGGGTTAAAAACTTGATTTCCCAATCTCATGGTGTGTGTTCAATGTGCTGGAAAGTAGAATAAAGTTCAATGGTGGGAATGATATTTTATTGAGAAGACAAAAAACCATTGTAAAAAATTTATGTTACCTACCAATGTCAATGAATCATAGTCGTAAAACCAGCCCATAAGTTGGACAAGAAAAGGGAGAGGAAGGGTTCGGATTTGCTTTGCTGGTTAAGGAATTTGGGGCTTAGAAGGAAAGGATAGTGGGGGGTCCAGGTTTGGGCCAATGGGTCCACCAACTTACCAACCGAATTGGATAAGCATATCCTGGGGTACGAACCCGGTGAGGAAACTACTGTAATATGGTACCATATTTATCACCTAATAAGAGTGGAGAAACGTCATCATAATCATCAATAGCCAATAGAGGACCCCCGCTTGACAATTTGTGGGCCTGATTTTCTTTGATGGAAGAGAGAAAAGAATCTAATCAGACTCATCATCCAATAGAAATCAAAATGTGTATGAACATGGAAAATCCAATACCCAATTCCAATATATTCCTGCTTTTTTTTTTGGCTTTGAGAAGAGAGAGCAAAGAGCATCTTGCCTACATTGTGGCCATGCCCCCATGTGCAAGCCCTTCTGTAAAGAAATGAAAGGAAAAAAATGGCAGAGGAGTAAGTGCTATTGTTTGGCATTGAAATGACATTGTTGGGGACATCTTAAGGGTAAAAAAAATGATGAATAATTAGCAGACATATTATGGTTGGTAGTTAGGGAGAATATGCAATATGGTGTCACAGTTTTGTTAGTCCTTTTGAAGCTTCTCAACGGAGTTTTTTCTGTGTCAATTTATAAATAGTTACCCCACGTTTGTGTGTGTATATATATATATTATATAGTGTGTGTGTCTATGGGCGCGTGTTTATGCGTTGGTGCATGTGTGGGAAAAGAAAGGTAATGCATTGTGTAGGAGAGGGTAATTCAGAGGGGTGGGGGGTCACTTTCTGCTTGATTGATCAAATGTCTCTATCTCCATAGTCCCCTTACATGAAATCTCAGTCGTGTTGTCCTCAACCAAGGGGCTTTAGATGCCTATTCAATCTCTCCATGATTGTGAGTCGCTTTCAGTACTCTGTTGGTTAAAGAAGCTAGCATCATCAAAAGCTAGCCCACCCAAGTGGTGCAACTGCAATCATATAGCCCTTTTTTCTCACTCCTATCAAATTAAGCTTTCTTATGATTAGGAACAGTTTAATTGGCTGCTTATCCTCCATAATCACATCAAACAGCCACATTTGCATGGCTCCATCAATGTCATTTAAGATGTAGTTTTGGTTTCCTATAGGTTCTACTTTACCTCTTAAATGTCACTTAAAAAGTGGTCAATATTGCATTATAAGTACGTGATCCAAAAAGGGTTATGCTTAAGAAATGAGGTTAGAAACCCTAAACATGAACTGTTCCTTTTTTTCTTTTCTTGTTGTTTGGTCATAGATAACTTTATTTTGTGATGTTGATGGATGATGATAGTGAAGTAGAAGGTGAGAGGGAGGAGGATGGCCAAATCTTTACAAGCTCCAATGAGAAGATCTTGCGTTGAACATCTGTATCCACAATAAGAGTAGTTGGACCATCATCTACATCGTCCAATAGATTGACTACTCTAGTCAGTGATCTTAAAAGTCGACCAATCACTTTCCGTTTCTTCAGCATGGAAAATAAGAAATTTATGGCAAAATTTTCTCCCAACTTTGGGGTGGGAACATATATATATGAATATATTAGATTATTGTATCGAAGTATAAGTTATGCATTGTAATGAGAGCATATATATATATATATATAAGCGATGCTAGTTCATATGGTACAATATCCTTTTTCCTACATTGATGATAAGCAAAAGTTGGGTGTGGGCAGGAATTCAAGGGTTACTGAAGTTTTAAATTAATTTTCTTTAAAAAAAATGGAAATATGAGTTTTTTACGGTGCTGAAAAGGTTAGAGAAAAGTGCCTAAAAGGGACTGTCTTTCTTTCAGTCTCTTCTCTTTATATCAAATTTTCTTTATTGTTTAATATTTATAATTTAGTTAGGTGGGTACACAAGTTTTTCTAGGTCCTAGATAGTGACCATGATGCTTCACGTGATGTCTTGGAGTTTTTCTCTGTGTTGGAAAGCTAGAATTCCCAGTGGTTTTGATGGATTTGACCAAGATTCACTTCTCTTACAAAACTAAAATCTTAGTGGTGAAAATAATTAGTTTTTCTTTTCAAATTTAAGTTTGAAACAAGAAAAATTAAAATTATATATGAATTTTGGTATAATATTTAATTTTATATATGAAATTTTGATTTGATTAAATATTTATAATTGATACAACGTTGTTTTACGTTTATATATTGTATATGCATATAATTATATTTATTCAATATAAAAATAAATTGATGTATTTATTTTTAAATGTGTACGATTGAATTAAAATTAACGTTTTATGTATACATTTTAGCCATAATTAAAATTACACGTGTACAACTGTATCAAATTGAAGTTTATATCAAGTTACACATTAATTCAAAATTCATATATAATTTTGAGATTTGTATTTAAATAAAAAACAACTTTTTATCATTAGAATATTTGGAATGGGAATGGGAGATGATATGGTTTCCGTGTCTAGGAAAAGCTTTAATAATTTCTCCAAATAAATCTTCGTAAATAAAAGATAAATATAAAAGAGTTTTGGGTTGTGTAAAATCTAACCTGATTTAACTTAAAATAATTGAAATCCAATAAGAAACATTGGATCAAAAGAAATCTCTGTCTATTTTCTTTAGAGGAGTTTGTTGGTAGGATTGGATTAGGTAAAGTTTATGTATAATATTAATATAAGCATCATGAAATTTTGTCTAAACCTATTTATATTTGTACATATTTAACCTAATAAACTTGTTTTAGGCTACCCATATTATTGTTTAATTTTAAAAATATTTATACTATTTTAAATTTATTAAATATATATTTCATTTATTAATTTTTTTATATAAGCAACTTAACATATATTTTTAATGTTTATATTATAATATTTTATTTTATTAATAAATTTAAGTTTTATGTTATAAACTTGTATAAAAATAAAATAACATAATATATTACATACTTTAAAAAATAAATTGATTTTGGTCGGACTTAATACTTGAGTGTTTAAGCTTAAATTTAATTTGTATTTTAAAATGATCTAATTTTTTACTCAAATTTATTTTTAGATCTAATATTTTATTTAAATTTAAGGTAAGCTTTTCGACTACAAACAAATATAATTTTCTCTCCTTTTTAGGGAACGTCTCTCTTTATTTATAATTTCTCAAGTTCCTTTATTTTGGTAGAAAATTTTCAAGTCCCTTAATATATTTGGTGTAGGGCATATCCCTAATCATGTAAAACGTGAATGTGGATACGTTGGTTTGCGCATTGAAAATATTGATCAATTATTTTTCTCCTTATCCAACAACTGGTAATAGAAATGTTGAGAGGTAGCTAAGATCCCTAATAAAAAGCAATTTTCATATCATGGAATACAGCTGCTTTAAAATGTAGTTTCCACTAGTACTGGTTGTTAGATTAACAGGCAGAGATGACCTCAGGATGTTGTACCTATGGTCACCAAACATCAAACCATAATTAAGTTTTTTAGCATATTTTGCGGGGATAAATACCAATATAAACTATAGTTTAATGTGTAATTATGTACATAAACTTTAGTTTTGTGTAATTTTATATATAAAATTTTGATTTAATCTATTTCTTGTAAATTATTAACACAATTATTGATATAACATCATTTTATATTTATATATTACATACATAAATAATTATATTTATCTAATATAAAAATAAATTGATGTATTTATTTCTCTAAATGTGTATGAATATTAAATCAAAAATAAAGTTTTAAGTATATATTTGAATCACAATTAGAGTTTCACATGTATAATTGCACAAAGTTAAAGTTTATATATATAATTATACATTAAATCAAAATTCATATATAATTTTGAGATTTACCCTATTTTACACAATGTCACAATAATATAGTATTTTTAAAAAATCAATAAAGCATTTCTGAGAGCTTTTTAAGTTAAAAGATTTTTCTTTTTCAGCCAAAAAATTTTATTAAAAATCCAAATGGTAAAATTAATGGAACGGTTAATAAAACGTCAAAATCAGATGCACTACTGCAATACACTCAAAACAACCCAAATTAACACCTAGCTAGAAATATAGAACTAATTTGACTTAAATACACACCAAAATGCATAATAATAGCAGCACTGAAGACATCGACAAGAACCCAAACTTTATATAATAAAAAAAATCCAGAAAACTACAACAAATCACCATCATCATGAGAATGCTCATTATACATGAAACGCACAACAAATGTATTCTCAAAAACGTTCTCCCAAACCTTTTAAAAAAAATTCACCATGAACATATTCAGAGAGTTAGAGTTAGGCAAAATCCACTTCCCCATCAAACTTTGTCTTGGTTTCCCCATAAACTCCATGATCAAATCCACCATATTGGTAGTGTAGTTATTAAATTGAATTGAATTTTAATTAATTAGTTTGAATTAAATTATTTTGTTCAATACCGGTAATGATATATTATGATTGAAATTATTGATATAAATAATTAATTGTAACTTAAAACACTATACTGATTATGGATTAAAATTTTCTACGCACAAAATTAGAAAAGTTTTGATTTTTATATTAAAACTAAATGAGGCAATTGTTAGAAATAATTAAAGTTAATATCTTAAGATTCATCCGTCCGAAATTGAAAAACCATCGTAGTATTATTTTGTTAAAATTTATTAAAAGATAAAACACTCATTGTAGTATTATTTTAGGTGAACAACTTATATTAGAATAACTTCAAAATCTATAATTTTTAGGCGCCAATAAAATAATGTCACTCAATCATATCTAATAACTTTTTAAATACATTCAAAGGTTATTATACACTCAATCATATCTAATATCTTTTATTAATTAAATTGAATTACTTATAAATTAAAATTTTGAAAAAAAATAAGTTAGTAAATTGCATTGGCTTAATGACAAAGTTGGCCACTAATGTTTACATGTTTTGTCA
Source organism: Gossypium raimondii (assembly GCF_025698545.1). Lineage (NCBI taxonomy): Eukaryota > Viridiplantae > Streptophyta > Magnoliopsida > Malvales > Malvaceae > Gossypium > Gossypium raimondii. The sequence goes on along the minus strand of NC_068567.1, from coordinate 52,967,001 downwards.
AAATGACCCTAATTGTATTTTTGAGTCTTTTTTGGCCATCAACCTGTATTCTTTTTTTCAACTTGTTCTTTTTAACAGATTTGATGAAAGTACTATTAAAAAAGTTAACGGGATGATGTGAAATTCCATATGTGGAATATTTTTAATAAGATGTAATTTATTACTTAGATAATCTAATAAAATAATTACATCGGAAAATAATAAAATAAATAAATAATTTATGAAGTTAAAAAACAAATCTTAATTTAAAGAAATTAAACGTAATTATCTAAAAAATGTTTCAAAATGAATGCACACATTCAGTATTTTCGGTTTGATTTATTAATTATTTTTGAAATCTCTCAGTAAACAAATGTAAGCATTCATTTTGAAACCTTTTTTAGATAATCACATTTATTTTTTAAATTAAGAGTTATTTTTTAATTTCATGTATGATTTATTTATTTTATTATTGTTCACATGGAATTATCTTATTGGATTGCCTAAATAATAAATGACATCTCATTAAAAATATTCCACATCATCCTCGTTAATTTTTTTAACGATACTTTCATCAAACCTGTTAGAAAAAACAGTTTGAAAAAAAAAGAGAAGGTTGATGGCCAAAAAAGGCTCAAAAATACAATTATGGCCATTTTGACAAAACATGTAAACATTAGTAGCCAGATTTGTCATTAAGCCAATTTTGTTTTCAAAGGTTTTCTTTCTTTTATAATTTAAATTACTTTTAGATATACTTTCCAAATTCTAATAGTATTTTATTTATTTTATAAGGTTTTACTTTTTTTAAATCTTTCTTTTAGTGATTTAAAAAAATTAAAACTTCATAAAATGCATAAGCAAAAATTGGAAATGAAAATGAAAACTAAAACTAATAAATAGAAATGAAGCAAAATTGAAATAAAAAGACTATAAGCAAAAATTGGAAATTGAAACAGTAACATTGATTGCATTATCAAACTTTGGTATTTGATTAGAAAATTCAAGAACGATTAAAATCTAAAAGAAATATAAAATAAATGGCTATTAGAATTAGAAAGGAATAGCTAAAATTATTTAAATTATAATAGAAAACCTTAGAAAACGTAATTTAATAATCTTTTTTATACAAGTAATTTAATTTAATTAGAGAATTTATTAGATATGATTAGGCGTATAATAACCTTTAAAATTAAAGATTTGACATTATTTTATTGGAGCTAAAATGATAGACTTTAAGATTATTCTAATAAGTTATTCCGTTATTTTAGTAAATTTTCAATTGACTCTTGACCTAACTTAATTAGAGGCTTAATAATAACTATATTTATGGCACAATCATGAGTGAAAAAATATAACAAATATACTTATTAAAATTTACTTAAAAGTCAATTAATGATTTGGTTATAATAATAAAGTTAATTGTTTACCATGCATAGTAGTTCGAATATAAATCTATTATAATTAAAATTTTATTAATTTATTATATAAAAATTAAAAAAATATCTCATAAAAATATAATTTGATTTGTATATAAAAGATATTTTAATAATTATATAATTGAATCGGTGTTTTATTAACTTATGATACTAAATTAGTAAAGCATTTAAAATTTTAAATATTGATGATGGTGGTGATATGGTTAGGCACTTCAGCACTAGTTTTGGTTGGAGGTTTTAACTAGGACATTTATTGCTTAAAATGATTGGACTAATAAACTGTATTAAAACCCTAGGTTTAGAACGAGAAACTGTACAGATTAAGGCAAATTGCATTATTGGGATAACAATATGGTTTTGGGGTAGGGGAAAAAAGGCCACATTACTTACTAAGGAGAACATGGCATAACATGCATGTGGGCACATAAGCATGTCATGCATGAAGATAGAAGATGCATGCATCATTCACAATTGATTGGGAAGATGTAGCAGGTTTTCTCCTCCTTGGACAAAACCCCCCCATGTCGGGAAATGTGGATTAAATGAATATAGTAATATTTTGACGAGAATTATTATTATATCGATCAACAAAGGTAGAAAACAAAGCGTTCCGTTTAGATGATAAGATATTTCATCACTTCAAGAAACACTGAAATTTAGATCTTTGGACATCATTGATACCAAACATCCAACCCCCTTCTTAACAATAACCCATGTTTCTCAAAAGCTGTACCTCTAATATTATTATATGATATACAAATCCAACATTCCAAATTCAAATATCAAATTAATTAGACTCCCTCTATACCAACTTCATTTTCATTAAACATCAAGGCAAGAATTGTGGGAGAATAGGGATATTTGGCTGCTTTGAAGTATGCAATATTGGATTGTGTTTCATTGTCATATATATATATGTATAAACAATTTCAGTCATTATTTATTGCTTGTTTTGGTTGTTTCTTAGAATTGAAATATTTTTTTTAATGCAAATTGGGACATTGGGAAGGATGGGGAGAGCAGAGATTCCATTTCCTCAATGGAAGAAAGGGATGGGGTACTTCAACACCTGTTATCTTGACCAAGACTCTTGTGCCACTCTTGTCTCCCATACTTATTAAGCTTCTTCCCAAAATACTATTCCACAAACAATTCAACAATAAAAGAAAAAGGTGAAATATAATATCATATATACTAGTATAAAAGTAAGAGGGAGAAGAATCGCTATAAATAAATATGGCTTCTAGAGTAATCACCTCTTATTATATCAGTAAAATCCAAGCTAGTTTCACTTGGGCTTTTGCTGACATCAAGTCATCAGAGGCTGTCCCCAACACTGCTGTTTTCACCTTGCCAAAGGGACCGTACATTTACGACCTACACAACTTTAAACAACAACCATAACACCAACAGTTTTGCGTTCGGAGGAGTCTAATAGGATTCTGAATGTATTAACTATATGAATATGAAGATAGGCGTGCCTGTCGCTATCAAAGAAAAAAAAAGGGGGTGAGAAATGCCGGTTGGTTGATGATAATTAATGTGGTGAATTGGAGGATGATTACAGGGGCTAATGATCTCATTTTGTCATAAACAGACGGTCAAATACAAGAGTATAATTGTCTGTCAAAACTTTCTTGGTGTCAGGAAGGTGAATTGAAAGCACTGAAAGCTCCTTTTAGTCATCATGTAGCTGCAGCCCAGAGAGAGAAAGAGAAAGATAGATCCCAAAGGACCCAAAACTAATGAAAATCTTACTAGTAGAAAGTACACTGGTTCTCTCATACATCTTTGCATCAATATCCGTGTATGTCAAAGTGTACAAAACTGTTTGTAAAGCAGCTCTCCCCCCTGATGATCAATTTACCATATTAATTGCTGCAACTTATTTGTTTTATTCTTAAACACCCCTGTATTACACTTATATTATCAAACGCCTTTCCTTAGGACCTCTTCTTGACAGCCTCCCAGGTGATCCATCCATCCATCCATCCATCCATCCATCAAGATTTACAACAAAATGTCTCCATCTCTCAAGCTAGTCAAACAGACCACTTATTAAATCTGTCAAAAAATGAATAGAATCATGTGATTTTTGTGCTCTAGCACTTCCAAGTGTGGGGTCCTTTATTTTTTTGATGCTCACAATCTGTACATACTTTCACATTATAAGAATGTGGCAGGTAATGCCATACCTTTGACAATTTGAGAAGTCATGCAGGCGTAATGCATCAACCATGCGTATTCTTATCATATGTGGATTGAGATTGGCAGCAAAATTTGACTTTTCTATCATAAAATATCACAATCACAACCGAAAATCTCATCAATTATAACTCTCACACTTTCTTCCTTTTCATTCATGAATACAAGTTAAGATTCAAGAATACATATAATAAATACACAAGACATACATGAACATCTTTGATATTATATCAAACCTTCTTAATCTTGCATTCATATATGTAGTAGCAAAGGAATAAGTGTGATCATATTTGGTTGTTGATATGCCCCATATAGAGGGACACTTGGATGCACCAAAATGATGGCGATAAAGAATGGGGTGGGGGAAAAGAGTGAGAGAGAGAGAGAGAGAGAGAGAGAGAGAGAGAGAGAGAGAGAGGAAGTGAGAGAAGTAACCTAAATGAACATTTAAAAATTCTCTGCTAAAGAAGAAGAAATCAATGGATCGTAGTAGCTCGACACTGAGTGAATAAATAGAGATGGTGGAAATGTAAGTGTTGTTCCTGGGACTGAAATGAGTGGTTATACCTAGATGTGTCAGATAGGTAATGAAAAAAAACATTGGGGTTGAATAGAAAGAGAGATATGTGTGTATGGGTCCTCAGAGAAATACTCAGAAATGGGGCAAAACTCATGATGTTAGCATAAGAAGAATAAGGTTTGGTCTGTGTTTGAGAGTGGTATTTTCATTATTGGGATAAGGGTAGAAAGAGAAAATACAACCAGGACAGGAGAGCTGTTTTTGAAACGGAGGGTTGATTGATAAAGGAGAACCGTTGGGAACCGAGAAGGGCAAATCGTGGGGCCTCATAAAATCATTTTGGTAAAATTTAAAGCATGATTAAATGCAATACAGTAACAGAGAGAGAGGTATAAATGTGACATTTCCATGTTGGTTTGCTTATATAAAGGAGGTTAAGATGCTGGCTTCTCCCTTCTTTTAAGGAAAGATATATCCGTAGAGAGGAGGGAAAAAAAATGAAAAGAATGAAAGAGAGGGTCTAAAAGAAAGTGTGAAGAAATTTGATGGAGGAACATCTCAGTCCATTAGCTGTTACTCATCTCCTTCAACACACACTAAGAAGCTTGTGCATTCATGAGAACTATCAATGGGTTTATGCAGTCTTTTGGAGGATCTTACCTAGAAACTATCCACCTCCCAAGTAAGGAAGCTAAGCATAAAGCCAAATTACACAAACACACTAATACTGCTTTCCTTTTTCTTTCTCCTTAGGGGTACTGCAGTAGGTTTCCTTTTCTTCCAAGATAAAGGATCTAACATATCTGACTCATTCAATGGATAAACAACACACAAATGTCATAATCTCTCACTAATTTATGGTTTTCTCATGCCTTTTTGAGACATAATTGTTTTTCCATTACTTTTATCATAGATGGGATGGTCAAGGAGCTTATGACAGGTCAAGAGGAAACAGGAGAAACTGGTATAGGTTTTCAGTTTCTTTTTTCTTTATGGAAAACAATATGCCATGCATATATTTTATAACTTACTTACAGTTGATAGTGAACAAATTGCAGGATATTAGTTTGGGAAGATGGTTTCTGCAACTTTGCTGCCTCAGCAGCTGAAATAAACTCCGGAGACTGTCATGGTTCCTCAGTCCATGGCAGCAGTGAGTTTCAACATTATCAAGGACTGCAACCAGAGCTTTTCTTTAAGATGTCACATGAAATCTACAACTATGGAGAAGGGTAAGAATTTGTATAAGCTATTAGGTAATTGGTAATATTAATTTCAAGTAAACTTACCTTTTATCTGTTAACGTGGGCAGTTTGATAGGAAAAGTGGCTGCAGATCACAGTCACAAGTGGATATACAAAGAACCAAATGAGCAGGAAATCAACTTCTTGTCAGCATGGCATAACTCTGCAGACTCAGTAAGCATACATGTTTGCCCGTCCAATCCATGCTTACAGTTACACCCTTTGGTGATTACAGGTTCCTCTTGTTTCTCACAAAATCTTCTTTGTTTTCTCTAGCATCCTAGGACATGGGAAGCACAGTTTCAGGCTGGAATAAAGGTATACCACAATATCAACATCACAAAACTCTCAAGAATTAAGGTAGATCTAATTACCTGCTTTGAATTGAACATCTTTTCAGACCATCGCCTTGATTGCAGTTAGAGAAGGTGTTGTGCAACTAGGAGCTGTTCACAAGGTTCTCTCTCTCTCTCTCTCTCTAAAGTTCATACAGCACACAATTTGGTTTGCTATCGTGATGCACCTGACAGTACCATATATATCTCCATTTTCTTTCTCATTTATGTTACTCAAAGGTAATTGAAGACCTGAGTTATGTAGTGCTACTGAGAAAGAAATTCAGCTACATAGAAAGCATTCCTGGAGTACTCTTGCCCCACCCATCATCTTCTGCTTACCCTTTCAAAGTAGATGCCTATGGCACACCAGAAGCATGGGCGCATTTCCCAGCAGGGACAACAATTGCACCACCGCCACCACCTGAATTCTACGACCACTTCAATCAGCCCATGAAAATAACACCTTCCATGAGCAGCCTTGAAGCCCTTCTTTCCAAGCTTCCATCAGTTGTACCACCGCAAGCTTCTTCCGGCTACTGCGAGTCTCATCCACAGTCGCAGTTCCAATCATCGCAAAGGCCAGTGGAATACATTGGGATGGAGAAAGTGGCAAAAGAAGAAATTGATGAAGAGTATAAGCCTGAACAAGATATGGGTGAAAGCAGCACCTCCTTTTCTGCATATCGTCGCCAACAACAGTATCATCAACACCTCTCAATGTAACCAAACGGCAGGCCCAACAATGGATTTTGATATATAGCGAGTGATATTTGGAGTATATATATCATATAGCCCAGTTCTTATATGTAGATTGTGCATGGATCGGTGCATTAATTTCTATAATGTTTCAGTTAGGCCATTGGGGTGTTAATTTCTACTAAACTATAACAGCTTTCTTTGCTGTTGAAGCTTTGTTTAGCCCTAGGCTCCAAGCTAGTATATACTATCATGAATCTTCATCTTCCACCGATCCCTTCATATATATATATATATATATATATATATGAGCTTAAATTCCTTGTTAGTATATGATTCTTGAGATGATTAAGCACCCTTCACTGAATACCGTATGTTATGATGCATATTTATTTGATAAGAATCATACTTCAATTATTTCAAAATTAATGCCAACTAAATGAGAGGAAAATATTGCCAAGAGAGGAAACTTCATATAATAAGAAAACGAGTATCAGAAATATAGAAGGCTTCATTAATCTTCTTATGATATAATAATATAATATAATATTATCTGTGTAAGGAAATAGTTAAACAAATAAACAGGATAATAATCCTTTTTAATTAGTACTTTTACTTTTTATTCTTGAAACAAAGTATGAGTTTAAAGATTAATAAATTTGACATTAATTTTTTACGCGTAAGCAATATTAAACAATCATTTTCAAGCCTAATTAGTTTTCTAAATTGTCTTTTAAAGTTGAATGAAAAACTAACAATTATAGCATTTAGCTTTTCAAAAACCCTGCTCTTTATTTATATTAATTATAAATTATAAGTTTAAGGTAAAAAAAACTCATTAAAAATAAAACAATTAATTAAATTTTCATTGAAATTTTTCATTCAATTGAGTCTTTATTGACAAAAAATAAATCAATTAAGTGTATTTGCTAAAGTTGATTGTGCTGGAACCCAAGTTGTGGCTTTTTTGGTCGGGTTTTGATCTGCCGTAATTTGATATGGCAAATTAGGTTTCCCCATTACACTTGAGGAGCTTGTTTTTGAGTAAAGTAGCATATTTTCTATAGTTTTTCGTAGTTTTTAAGTTTTTAGTTAATAAGCTTAAATGCCTCATTTTTTTTTTTGTTTTTGAGACCCAAATTGGCCAATAGTGTCATTAGGGGGCCTAACATATGATTGAGTGTTGGAGGCCGAAATTGAGTGAGAACTTCACCAAAGGAGAGGGCATCGCGATATCCTACCCTTGGAATCACGATACCTCCAACAGGTCCTAAGGATGGAGACTTCACACAGTGATGTTGGAATATCCACCCTAAGGTATCGCAACATCCACTAGTTTTGTCAACCCCTTATTTCAAGACTGTCAACGATGTCGCGACACTCATCCTATGGGTATCGCGATATCCACATCGTGAGAGGACAAAAATGAAACAAAGGATAGTTCTTGTCCAACCGAAACACCAATCATTTAAGGCCCGTTCAAGGGTATTTTGGGCAACAAAATTGGGTTAGAATAATTGCTTATATCAGTCAAAATTTGGCTGAAAGGAGGCCACTTTAGACTAGTTTAACTTTAGTTTTCTCTAGTTTTTTTTTTTTTAGTTTTCATGCACTTTTTCTAGGGTTTCTATTTTCTCTTCTTCTTTCATAGTTTTAGAGTTTATTTTACTATACTTTCTTCTTGTAGTTAGTTAAGTTAGTTAACATTGTAGCTTAGGTTTATTTGCACTTTTAAGCCTTGTACCTTGGTCGTAATGATATTTTTAGCTTTAGTTTAATGCATTTCAGTTTCCTTTACTTTAAATCTATTAAAGTTTGTTCCTTTTATGTTTCTTACTTTTGATTTTTATGTTTTATGCTTCTCTTTATATTTCCTTTAAGTTACTTTGCATAAAAATCCAAACTTTTGTATTTTTCTTAAGCTTTTCTTTAATGGCTTCCATGCTTTTCATTTTCATGTTCATTAGCTTTATTTTTCACATGAGTAACTAAACTTTAAAGGGGGTTGGTTGATGGAAATGTGATGAGTTGATTTTTGAATGAGGGATCAAATTGTAATAAATTGGACTAATTTGAATGAACCTAAAAATTAGGCAAGTGAGACCAAGAGGAGATCTTGTTGGGCACCAATTCATTAGTCCCGGGTTAACCGGTGAGACCAAGAGTTAATCTGAATTAATTTGTCTAACTTGGTAAAATTGAGACTTGGAGGTAAAATGGAGCCATTTTAGGAGTTTAAGCAATTTGGATCCCTAATTCGAAGATTAGTAAATCACATCGATATCCGTCAACCACCGTTTGTTAATTGTTTGTTAATTTCGTAATTTTACGCATTTTACAATTTAGTGCTTAGTAGCTTGCTAGTAGTTTAGTGCTCTTGATTTTATGGTTTGTTGTAATATAATCTTCTGCGATTAGTTGGTTAGACTCATTATTTCACATGCTCGTTATTTAGAAATTGTTCAAACCCTAGAGTCTCTCGGTTTCGATCCTTGGAATACTCTAGTGTTCCATTGTAACACTACAAATATTACAACTGACTTGTCACACTTGTAGTAAGCTGCAATATTTGTTTTAGTAGGACTGTTGATTTTCTCTCTTCATTCGAGAACACGGAGAGAGGCTGTCAAGTGTTCACTTTCTCCAAGAATAGTTTAGGTTCGATTCTTATTTGTACCAAAAGAAAAGGTTGATTGTGTTGACTGCTATATTTTGTTGACATGGCAAATGATGACATAAGACATTGACACATGGCATGCCATGTGTAACTATTATTGACGTTACATTTTTCACGTCAACAAATATTTTAAAAAATCCTAAAATTTAATTGAAAATTTTAAAAAAAAATTGGGCGTCCAAGTTCATTTGATTCTTGACTAGCATTTGTCTAGGTTCATTTTAGAAGTGATTTATTAAATAATATTATATATTTTTATAATTTTAAAATTAGTAATTTCAAAATAAATTATCAAATTTTAGATTTTATTGGATTATGGATGAATATCTTGTTTTTGAATTTTGATTGTTGTTGATGAAGAAAAAGTTTTGTGATGATGCAAAATGCAAAAGACAATGAGTACTTAGAAGGGGTGGATCCATCGTTGAAGTTTGTTATAACCTTCCAAGAAAAAGCAATTGGAGCTTCAACAACTTTGTTGATTCTCAATAACAAGAAGGGATTTTCTTCCACAAACAAATTCCATTTGCAATGTTGCACATTCAATTAAAGGTGAGCGTTCGATCGAATCAAATGAAAAAATCGAGTTAATTGAGTTGATGAATCCTATTTTATCATCCTAACTCAATTTAAAATTTTCTCGAATCGAATTGAGTGATATGGAATTTGAATCGAATCAAATCAAATATATATTTATTCGAGTTAAATTTCAAAAATAACTTTGGGTCCTTATAACCATTGTTACCCACCGTAATCAAATTTATTATTAACTTTCATTACCTCATAAATTATTTATTAATATTTTATATATGGGTTAGCTTTTACGCTTGCTAGTTACTTTAATTATCTTCTAACTCTTGTCATTATATATTTTGAAATTTAAAATATATTAAATGTAAAATGTGATTTTTAATAAAAGTTATTTTAAAGATAAAATGTGAAATTGATAGCAACATAAAATTTTAACACGAATATTTTATAGCATTATTAATAATTAAAATTTAATATAAAAGATTCAATATGATTAAAATTCAATAATATAAATAGTAAAAATTTTGAAATTTAATTTAATAAGATAAATTGTAGATATAAATAAAATTATTATTATTTAGGTTTAGGATTTTTGAATGATTTTGATTTTTGATTTGGGGTAAAGGGTGAGAAGTAAAAGTTTTAGGGGAAAATAAAAAGTTTTAGGTGTTTTGGGGGGTAAAATTTTGGGGGAAAGTAAATGGGGAGAGTAAAATTTTTTAGGGAAAAAATTCAAAAATAAAATTGAGGAGGGGGAATGGGTTTGGGGTAGATGGGAGGTGGGATGGGAGGGTAGTAAAAGTTTTGGGGGGAAAGTGGGAGGGAGTAAAAGTTTTGGGGGAAATTAAAAAGTTTTGAGGGTTTTTGGGGAGTAAAATTTTGAAGGAAATTAAATAGAGGGAGTAAAATGGGGGAAATGGGTTTAGGGTAGATGGGGGTGGGAGGGGAGGGGAGTAAAAGTTTTGGGGGAAAATAAAAAGTTTTGAGGGTTTTTGCGAAAGTAAAATTTTAGAGGAAAATAAATGGGGGACTAAAATGGGGGTAAATGGGTTTGGGGTAGATAGGGGTGGGATGAGAGGGGAGTAAAAGTTTTAGAGGAAAAGTACAAATGTTTGGGGGTTTGGGGTAAAAATCTAAAATAGTATAGTTTGATATTTGGTTTATTCTAATTATTCAAGTTATTTGAATTTGAAAACTCAACTCGATTCAAAAAAAAAAATGAGTTGACTCGAATAACTCAATTCATTTAACTCGAAATTTGAATTGTTTTCTATTCTTTCAAGTCGAATCGAGTTTTACTCACCCTTACATTCAACTAAGAAAGGCAATAGGAAATGTGGTTATATTGGGGAGAAACGTATATAAATATTCTATTTTTTATTGTTTAACTTTTCAATTATTCATTTTTTTTATTTGAATATAGAATATTCTCTCTCAATATATCATTTGTTAAGTCTGAATTGCTTACTCAGATTCATATTGGATCTTATATGACTATTGTTGATACAAATGTTCAACAAAAAGGAGATAAGGAGAAGAAGGTGGTGGTAAATTGAGGGTCGATTTACTTGTGACAGGCAAAGAGCTGAAATAGAAGTAGGAGGTTAAAAGAGAAGAGGAGAAGGCAGAAAAAAGATAGATGGGGGAAATACTTTCATTTTTCTTAGAGAAAAAGGGGATCATCAATCTCTTATGCTCTAGGTATATATAGGTGGGTGCCCCTTGTCTAATAGTGCCATGTAGTCGACAATACGGAGGGTAGGTATGTTCGTCTAGTTAGCCAGGTGATAGGGCCATTAAAGGTCAATTATCTCTATATGTAGTATTATGTGGTCCTATTTTGACAATCTGCTTACCAAGGTTGTATGAGGTTGTTATGCGCAATGATCCTTTAGTGGTCCCCACAGAGGCCCCGTAGTTGATGGTATCTAGGATGGCTCCAAGATGGCTTGAGTGAGATTCGTAGAGGGACATCACAGAGGGTATCTAGTGAAGGGTTGCTCATAAGTTGTATCCAATGAAATGTCATTACTAGGCCATCTCATGCTCTACCAAGTGTCATTGTTAGAGTAGGGTTTTAACAATTGCCCTATGATTGCCTTTGGATGTACTAACGTCCAGAGTGAGAATGCTGCACAAAAGATATAGAATAAAGTAGTGTCTGCAAGTATCAGGTCAGGTTGTAATATAGTTACAACGAAGTAGGCAAGTACTCTAAGGATCGTACCCAAGGGAGGCGAACACTAAATCAATCCTAACCTAAACACAGATAGATCTAATTAGTATTTTAAATAAATCATAGTATGATAAAACATAAATAAGAGATTTTTGGGTTTTTATAATTTAATAACTAAAATATCATAAATAAAGAAACTTTGGAAGACTAATTTGTAAACTGTATCAAATCTACCTATGAGTGATTAGCTTGCTTTAGTGGTCATAACTAATTCCTATTTCGGGTTTCTACTCAATCAACTAGTCATAAACCTAGTAGGATCTCTCGATCTTCCACTAAACTAATAAGTCAACAAGAACTACTTATCTTTCAACCTCACAGTCCATACCGATTTAGGGATAAGGCGTTCACGGATAGACCATAACAATTTTGGGTTAATTCCAACCTAAATGAATTCCTAGAGTCGTCAAGCCTAGGCTTTAAGTTCTTCCTCTCCCAAATAGCTTATCCGTTAAGAAAACCCTATATAGTAATCAGTTAATCACACCTCCACTCATTAATCCCCAATAAAAATATTAGGTCCTCATGGATCTTATGAAAACAATTATCTTGAAAAATAAGATATGCATAAAAATTAAATCAAAAGAAAGGTTTAGATATTCCTGAATTGTATTTGATTGATTGTAAGCATAGAATCTACAAGATTTTTTCCAAGTCTACAAAACAGCCTCTCTAGAATAACACGGATATGAAGAACATGAATAAACCTAAAGCCTAAAAGAAAGTAAAAAAAAAACTAAAACTAAGATTATAAAGAAAACTTAAGAATATCAAAAGTTGTACTTTAACAAGTGTTTAAGAGCCTATTTATAAAGCCAGGGCTGTCATCGTCCTTAACCCTAGGTCAGCTGACGCTCTCGTGTTTAACTTTTGATTGTGCAAACCAAAACACCTCTGGCTTATAAGTATTTCCTGTATAGGACTGATGTCACAATACCCTAATGCATGTGTCGCGACATGGAAGGTAGTATGATCATGTTCAGAGTAGCTTTAAGGGTATGTCGTGACTTCCCATGGCTATATCACGACACCGAAGATAGTCTCAAGATTCTTGCATTTTGCTTCCTATGTTGCGACATCAAACTTCCTGTGTTGAAACTCAACAGTCAATATTGAGTTTGTACACCCTTGAATGGTTTCCTGCACACTCACGAAGAATGTTAGCTCACCTTTAGGCCTCATTCGGCCCCTAATGTCAATAAAAGACTCAAAATACAATTTTTATTAAATTTAAGCTAAAATATGAAAACTTAGCTAAAGTATAATGAAAATGCTTGTATACAAGCTCCTCAAATGCAAAAACTAGTTCCATTTGACACCGTATTACAGCAAATCAAATTCCCCCACACTTAAGTCATTGCTTGTCCTCAAGCAAAGCAACAAAAACAACCAATTAAAAGATGACCCTTGAGAAAGTATAGTAAAAATGTTGGTTTCGGAGTACATAACTAGACATTTCATATTTACACATAATTTTGACATGATATATAAGAGACTGAATTACCACTTTGGATATCAAACACCTAAGTTCAATATATTACGAGGTATACAACCATTAAGATTTTCAAATGTATGAGTCCATCAATAAATCATACAGGTAATTTGATTATCTTAGCAGAATACAAACTGTCAAAAATGCAATTATTTAATATGATGTCAATTCATAAATAGGTCTACCTAGATCGCATAGGACTTTTCAGCTTGTAATGTTCTGAGGCTTTAGACAGGTATGAAATTCAAGAACAGGAAGCATCAAAATAGTTTCAAGCACAAAAATAGTTGGTCACATCATATTGTTCCATATTCTCCCCCCTGGTGACCCTTACTCATTGATCTGCCGTAATTTGGTGTAGTAGATTAAACTAGTTTTTGCACTTTAGGGGCTTGAACATAAGTATTTTAGTTAAGTTTTAATTACATTTCTGTAAATTTAGTCAAGTTTAATAAAATGTGTAATTTGAGTCTTTTATTGTCCTTAGGGGCCGAATGAGGCCTAAGTGTGAGCTAATATACTTTGGAAGTGTGCAGGAGACCATTAGAAAGCGTATTAACTCGATACTGGTTGCTAGGTTGCAACACCAAGCATTGGATGTCACAACATAGGGAGCAGAATAGAAAAATTCAAAGACTGCCTTCAATGTCACGATACAGCCTATGGATGTTAAGATATACACCTGAAGACTCCTTGAAGTTGAGCATATTGCCATTGATGTTGCGACATAGGACTTGGTATGTCGCGACATCGCCTCTGTATGGGAAATAATTACAAGACAGGGGCATTTTGGTCTGCACAATCAAACATTAAGCACGAGGACAACAACAGACCTAGGGTTAAGGACGACAACCACCCTAAAGTCTATAAATAGGCTCATTTAGCACATGTTAGATATACCTTTCAGATTATAGGATTTTGTCTTTAGATTATGTCTTTAGTTTTTCTCTTTTCTTAGGTTTTAGTTTTTATTTCTATTCTTGTTATTTAATTTTTTGGATAAATCAGATTTTAGAATTATTGTCAAACTCTGTGAAGATTTTGTGCTTAATTTCAATACAAGTTAGGCTTATTCTAAACTCTATTCTTGAATTGTTTTTTATGTTCATTCTTTCCATCAAGTTTATATCGTTTATTGGATCCATGAGGAACTAATCCTCTTGTGGGGGATTAGTGAGTGGCGGTAAGAATAATTAATTACTTTGTAAGGATCTTAACGGATCAGTTGTTCAGGAAAGGAAGAATCTAAACCCTAGGCTTGAAAACCCTAGGAAGTCATCAAGGTGGGAATTAACCCAAATTTGGTATGACCTATCTGTGAACACCTTAACCCTGAACTGGTCTAGATTGTGAGGTCGAAAGATAAGTAGTTCTTGTTGACTCAATATTTCAGTGGAAGAATTGGAAGATCCTATTGGGGTATTGACTAGTTGATTGAATGACCGCCTCTAGATGTACCAACGTCCAGAGTGTGAATACTGCAACTAAAAATATAGATTTGAGGCGATGTTCGCAAGTATACGGGTCAGGTTTTAATATAAATTGTTTACAACGAAACACTTGGTAAGTATTCCAAGAATCGTACCCAAGAAATTGTAGTTTGGGGAAAATTGTTATCAAGCCAATTACGAGAAATAATTACAAATCTACTCAAGTCACGAATTAGTAGTGTTAACCAAGAAACTAAATAAATTTAACTAAACCTAAATCTACTTCTAGGTTCCTGTATCGGCTTTTTTATTCCTTGTTTTGACTACGTGAGTTTCTTTTAGCCTAGATCTAATTGTTTTACCTAATTAATTATTAAAGTAGAGTTCTAATCAATCAACTAGTCGATACCTTAGTAGGATCTTTCGATCTTCAACTAGAATAACGAGTCAACAAGAATTACTTATCTTCCGACCTTATAGTCCAGACCAGTTCGGGATTAAGGTGTTCACGGATAGGCCATACCAATTTTGGGTTAATTCCCACCTAAATGACTTACTAGGGTTGTCAAGCCTAGGGTTTGTTTCACGTTCTTCCTTTCCCAAATAGTTGATCCACTAAGAAACTTTATCATTAAAGCAATTGAAACATGTAAAATATGTAGAAAACACAAATTGATTCTAATTTTTACACAAACATTCATCTAACAATGTTAAAGAAAGAAATATAAAGTAGAGAATAAGGGAAAGATATGCTCATGGATTCATCGATGAAAGTGTGGTTTCGGAACAATTTCCCCTCACGGAAGTCTCACTTCGGAATAGGATCTTTTGATTACAATAACATAAAATAACCTAAGTAAAATCTAAGAATGAAAGAAAAACCTAAAAATCAAAACCCTAAAATTGTGTAACACCCTTAACCTGTATCTTTCACTAGAATAGGGTTACGAAGCATTACCGTCAAACCGTAACATAAAACATACATTTCCAATCATTTCATTAAACATAACAAAGTCCACTCGTACACATGCATATTGTCCCTTAATCGAGCCTTCAAGGCTCTAGAAACACTTTAGAAAAAGTTCGAAACTAAATCGTAAACATTTGAAACATTAAGGAAAAAGTTAGAAAATTTACACTGCATGGGTCACACGGCCATGTGACTCACACGGTTGAGACACATGCCTGTGTCTCAGGCCGAGTGGACGTTCGAAGTAGGGACACACGGCAGTGTCCTAACCCATGTCCGTGCTCGTGTAACTCTCTGACTTGGGTTACACGGTCAAGCCACACGCTCGTGTGCCAGGCCGTGTAACTCTCGAAATTTCCTCACATGCCCGTGTGCCAGGCCGTGTGCTAGGTCATGTAACTTTTGAAATACAACCTTTAAAACCTACAGGGGACACACGAATGTGTCGCATGGTCGTGTGTCACACACGGCTGAGACACACGCTCGTGCCTTAGGTCGTGTGGACAAAAAATAAGCCAATTTCAAACAATTCCTTTCACCCATTTCAAGCTCACACCTACAAGACATTTGCACATACAATCAAGCTTTCAAACACACCTGAAGTATACATAATAAGGCTAATTCAATATGGCATCTATCCATACAACCAATATGCCAAAAGACACCTCAATCACAACAATCAAACATACCTAAATTTGTGTCTAAATGGTTATAATTCAACCAAACATACTTAACTAAATTCCATATCAAAGAATGCTCTAAATGATCTCTTTGCAAACATGCCAACACTTACCACTTTGGCCATAAAACCATGCATCAGTTTGATCACACCAACCATTAAGCATCAAAGTGCCAAAAGTACACCATCCATCAAGGCATCAAAATAACATAAGTTTCACAATTTTAAAGCAAAATTACATGCCAATATCATTAACTAAACATTAGACATAAGTCCACCTATACATGCCATTATAACCATGACCAAAGAATCAAAATCTACCAATAAAAATCGATGGATATTGTGATTGATCTCCAACAATCTTCCAACCCGGTCGAGCTTCCGATAATCTGTAAAGTAAAGGAAAATAACTACGTAAACAATATATGCTTAGTAAGCTCATATAACCTTTAAGCATAATATTCCATTTCAATAATAAACTTTATAGAATAAACATTAACCTATGCCAATACCATAAGATTCATAAATCTATATGATCATCGACTCACAAATAAGTAAGTTCATTAATTTCGCATATATTTATCATTCATAACATGATAGGATTTTATGGGATGTGATATATAATCATCAACCTTTCTATCGGATTATACACCTTTCAATTTACTTACTTTCCATTCCACTCCCAATGCTTATCATAAGCCTAAATGACATTATCAATTCCCGACTTAGTGTATTTATCTGTGATATAAGTATATTAATCCATAGCATACATAAATTTCTCACATATAAGTACATCTTTCAGACTTATTATTCCCTTTTCATCAAATTTCATTTCAACTATAAATTTACCATTTCATTACCTTTCCTCACTGGTTTCATATGCATAACACACAAGATATAAACGTAACATCAACCATGACTACAAACTAGTGCATTTAAACATAGCTCTTTTGGAATCAATTACATGATAAACCATTTCATAAGAAATTACATACTTTGATTTATACCACCTTTTCATGAACATAAGCACATTACTAGTTAAACACTCACCATTTCAATGTATTTCATTAAGATTAAGCATGATATAATCCATTCATAAACTTGGCACAAGCCTAAGCACCAACAACAACACATGTTAGCATACTTGAACATAATTCATGTGAACTTAACATAGATAACCATTATACTTGAGCATGATCTAATTGGATTAATCATCCTTCATAACATATCATGTTTTCCATGTATCACCATTTCAAATAGTTTCATACATACATGTCTTGGTTCATATTGAACACTTACCATTTCATTTTCATAACACATAAGGCATAAACATAATATTAACCATAGCCACAAGCTAGTGATTAAACACGTAACTTAGCAATATCATCGCATGGTAAGATATGATACATAAACATATCATCACTTAAATCATACTTTTCACTATCATGAACGTTCATACTTTGATCATCAATACATCATACCATTCCATAATTTCATAGTGAAATCAATCAGAACCCTTATCGGTTCATCCCTTTTCATACCCGTTAAACCACTTAGAATAATATTAGATACACGGGAAGCTCACACAAAGTGTGCTAACATATGGTTGAAACCATTCCATTTCTTTTCTTTTTCCTTTGCATAGATGCTCATACGAACCATAAATGGGTGTGCTTACACAAGCTGTTGGTCGGAATGTAGCTACACAGTGCTGCTCATACAAGCTGTCGAGTATTCGCAAGAAATGTCGAAACTCAGCCACCGGTAGGAAATTTAGAATCAGCACCCAAAACATGGTAACCCTAATGACATGTCATTTATATCCTATATATTCCTAAGGTTCAAACGGGGCTCGATAGTTATCGTACGCCAATGACTTTTCATCGTTTCTTTACAGGATAAATTTCTTAATAACATATATATTGATTCATTTTCAATAGAAACATACATTAAAAATTAAATTTAATCAGCCATTAAATGATAATAGTTCATACGAACTTACTTGGCTAAATTGCAAAAATGTCAAAATATAGGGGGTTTTTGGTAATTTTTCCATTCTAATCGATTTTCCACTCGATCTGATCTAAATTAATAATTTTATTCAATATTATTAATTTAGAAAGTAAAATAATTATTTTATGCATTTTAGTCATTTTTACATTTTACACAATTGCCCTAACATTTTACTTTTATTCAATTTAGTCCACGAGTCTAAAACATGCACATTAACCATTTTACCCAAATTTAAGCTTAGAAGATTGTTCATAGCTTCCAATACAGCCTATATTTATAAAAATTTCACATAAAATCCTTGTAATTTTACTATTTTAACAATTTAGCCCATAAATGGAAAATTCATCAAAATTACTTAACAAAATACTTTTAAATATCAACCAACATTTCAAATTCATCATATAATAACTAAAATCACATAGATTCATGAATGAAAACATTCAATATCTTTAACAGTTTCAAAATCGAAGGTACAAGCTAGTTGAACCTAGTTGCAACGATCTCAAAAATATAAAAATTATTAAAAATGGGGCCAAAATGACATACCATGCAAAGCTTTAACCATGGATGAACCTCAAAGCTTAAGAATGGTTTCTTCTCCCTTTTCAATTCGGTGAAGAAGACAAATTAAAAGACGATGATAGCTTTTAATTTAATTTAATTTAGTTTAATTATAAAATTATTATTTTGTCCACATTAAAAATCATCCAAATTTCATGCTTTTACTTGCCCAAAACCGTCCACTAAATTCTTAAATGGTTTAATTACCATTTAAGTCCCTTTTCCTTTATTCATTAAGCCATTTAATCACTCAAATCAAATAGTGATAAAATTTTACATCTTCTACGATTCAAACCTTTTTGCTTAATTAACTATCGAAACGTTAAAATTTCTTAACGAAACTTTAATAAAACCTAAATGAAACTCCGTAAATATTTATAATGGCTCGGTTTATGGAAATGAGGTCCCAATTCCTAATTTTCTAAAACCACTTGACCTTAGGGTTTTAGCACTTGAACTTAATTAATCATTCATATAACATAAATTAACATATCGAAAACCTTTTTAAAACCATATTTGAATCATAAATATTAAATAATAATATTTAAGAACTTTTCAGATTTGTGGCCCTAAAACCACTATTTTTGACACCATTGAAAAATGGGCTGTTTCAAATGGCCTTTATATAAGCTCAACTTGGAATATTAAAGTGCCTAAATTATCCTTGAAGTCCTTAGATTTCAATTAGGATAAATACACCTAATTTCCTTCCAAAACGTAGTTAAAACATGCAGGAAATTTGGGCTACGCAAGGGCTATTTCACGACATCGGGGGTAGTTTCGCTCTAAAACTCGTTTTTAGCTTCTGTCTTTCTACATTGAGACATCAGTGTCTTGGTGTCATTGCATAAGCATCAGTTTTGGCTCGAATAAACATCTTTAGCTCCCGACTTGACCTATAAGACCATGTAACTTTATTAAGATATATAAAACGTAATAAAAACTACTAGAAAGCATAAATTACTACTTGAAGTATAACAACCTAAATATATACTAGAATGCTTTGATTTACTATTGAACAAACTATAATTATGTGTAAAAAGGGATGTAAATAATAGTATGATTTATGGCATATCATTGAACAAGAAAACCCGAGATGACAGTTGATTATGACTACCAAAGTGAGTTAATCACCCATCCCCAGATTTGATACATATTTGATTATTTGATTTCTCGATTTTCTTTTAATTCCTTTTTTATTATTTTTTGTACAGTTTATCAAAATCATACTTTTAAATATTCGTACTATAATCTGATTAAAATACTAATTAGATCTATTTATTTTTATATTAGAATTAATTTAGTGCTCACCTCCCTTGGGTACGATCCTCGAAGTACTTACCTACTCTGTTGCAAATATATTACAACCTGACTCGTATACTTGTGGATATCACTTTTCACATCTTTTGTGCAGGATTTCTACTTTGGATGTTGGCACATTCGGAGGCGGTCAAGTTATTGGTGTCGTTTCCGGGGAGGCAACGCCACTATATTGATTTTAACTTTTGCATATTAATAGAATAATTAGGAAATTTATGCATTATAGATACGAAATTCAAATATTAAGTTACTAACATTCCTTTATTTCTTTTTAGCTTCAAAACACAGGAAGTATGATGCTAAGGACATTTTTTGACAAAGACTGGTTGCGATCTAGTATTACTCGTCCCATTATTTATAATTGACATTTTGAACCAAATCCTTCTTTACTAACGTGGATTTCTAACAATGTCACATTCATTGATCCTTAGACAGAGGATCCTATAGTTTTTTTACGATAATTTGAAAATATATGCAATACTGTCGCTTACGCTGGAGTACCACCAGACACTATCAAATTATTGCTAATCTCGTTTGTATTGGACAGAAAAGTGAAAGCGTGGTTAGATGCACTCCCAGCTAATACTATTACTACTTGGACTGATTTTGTGCAGTTATTTCTTTATCAGGTCCACCCTATGACTCAAGTACTCAGTATTTATGAAAAGTTATTTCAATTTAAATAATATATTACTGAAACATTGGGACAAGCCTGGGAAATATTTAAAACCATTTTCAGATCAGTGTTGGGTAGAGGCTTACATTTTGTAGTTCAACTTCAACATTTCTATGATGAATTGAATAGTCAGAACAGGCAAAGGTTTAACATCATGACTGGAGGGAGCTCCTAGAAGAAAATCGAGAAGGAAGTAATGAAAATATTAGAAAGATTCAGTGAAAATGAATTTTCTTGGAGAATACATCAAGAATTAGAAGTAGGGGAATTGGAAGAAAGCAAAACAGAGGAACAAAAGTGCAATAAACTGGAGGTCACTAAAGCAAATTTAGCTGATTGTGAATATGAATCAGAAGAAGAAAAATAGGATGATACTGAACAAGAAAATTCTCAAACAACTATTCAACTAGATTGGTGGTGTCATAGTAAAGGACAATCAGAACAAATTATTTTAAGCACAACAAAAGTAACACCGTCCATTATTAAACTTCCTGATTTAGAATTAAAACCTTTACTGAAACAATTAAAATATGAATATTTGGGGGAATAAAATACATTACCAGTGATTATAGCTACCGGGCTAAGTGCAAAACAAGAAGAGGCTTTATTAAGCATTTTAAAAACACACAAAAAGCCATAGGATGGCAAATGGC
Source organism: Gossypium raimondii (assembly GCF_025698545.1). NCBI lineage: Eukaryota > Viridiplantae > Streptophyta > Magnoliopsida > Malvales > Malvaceae > Gossypium > Gossypium raimondii. The sequence goes on along the minus strand of NC_068567.1, from coordinate 52,945,342 downwards.
TGGTATTAAGGGAATTAATCCTACGTTATGTCAACATAAGATTAGATTAGAAGAAGGAAAAAAAACCTATAGTGGATGCAAAACGTCAGCTTAATCCAACTATGAAGGAAGTGGTAAAAAAAAGTTACTTAAATGGTTAGATGCAGGTATTGTGTATGCCATTTTCGATAGTGAATGGGTTAGTCTAATGTAGTGTGTCCAAAGAAAGGTACGCTGACTATGGCTGAAAATGATAAAAATGAATTAATTCCAATAAGAACAATTACTAGTTGGAAGTACGCATTGATTATCGAAAGTTAAATAACGCAACAAAAAAAATCATTTCCTACTTCCTTTGATTGATCAAATATCTGATAGGTTGGTAGGGAAGGATTATTAATATTTCCTTGACGGATACTCAAGATACCATCAATTCCCAATACATCTAGTTGATCAAGAAAAAACTACCTTCATATGTCCTTTTAGTACCTATGCTTTCAGACGAATGCCATTCAGGCATTGCAATGCCCTAACAACCGTTATGAGATGTATGACTGCTATTTTTGCCTACATGTTAGAAGAAGGCTTGGACGTGTTTATGGATGGTTTCTTAGTATATAGAGATCCATTTCAAAAATGTTTGGACAACCTTGAAAAAGTCCTACAAAGATGGGAAGAAACCAACCAAATACTGAACTGGGGAAAATGTCATTTCATGGTCAAAGAATGATTGGTTTTAAGGCATCAAATATTAAGAAAGGGTCTGGAAGTGGACAAAGATAAAATTTAGGTTATTAAAAAACTTCCAAATCCTACAACAGTTCAAGGAGTGAGAAATTTTTTGGGACATGCTAGGTTATACATGGGATTTATAAAAGAATTTGCTCAGATCTCTAAGCCGCTAAATCAACTATTACAGAAAGAGACATCATTCGTATTTGACCAGGAATGCATCAAAGATTTCGAGGTAATAAAAGAGAAACTTATTTTTGCACCTATAATTATCACTCATAACTGGTTAGAACCATTTATTATAATGTACGATGCTAGTGACTATGTTGTAAGGGAATTGTTGGGACAGAAAAGAAATAACCTATTTGGAGCCATTCATTATGCAAGTAAGAAACTCAATTCGGCATAATGCAATTACACTACAACTAAAAATGAAATGCTTGTCGCTGTGTTTTCTTATGAAATTTCGGTCATATTTGATGGCAAATAGATTTTATGTTTACACTGATCATTCAACATTAAAATATGTTATGAAGAAATCGGAAATGAAAGTAAGGTTGATGAGATGGATATTATTACTTCAAGAGTTCGATTTATGGATAGTGGATAAGAAAGGATCAGAAAATCAAATTGCAAACCATTTATCCAGAATAGAGAATGACCCAAAACAACTAGATTTTCAAGAAATAAAAGAGACTTTTGTTGATGAATAGTTGTTCAGAGTAGATATCCACAAAAAAGGTTAAAAAATAATGGGAATTCGTGGTATGTTGATTATGTAAAGCATATCGCCAAGGGTGTCTTTCCACATCAATTATCATGGCAACAAAAGAAAAAGATCATACGCGAAGAAAAAAATTATATATGGGAAGATCCTTATGTTTTTTGAAAGTGTGCCGATCAATTGGTAAGATGTGTGATAGAAGAGGAAGGAGCCGATATTCTAAAAGGATGTCATACAACCCCAAGTGGGGGAGATTTTGGCGGAAAAAAAACGACTCAAAATGTACACCAATCAGGATTTTATTGGCCAACCATGAACAAAGATGCATATGAATTTGTTCAAAAATGTGACAGATGTCAAAGAACTGAGAGTATATCAAGAAGAGACGAAATGCCTCAAATAGGGATACTTGAAGTAGAGGTATTCGATGTTTGGGGGATTGACTTCATGGGGCCATTCCCGAGATCTTTCAAAAACCAATACATTCTATTAACTGTTGATTATGTCTCAAAATGGGTAGAGGTTGTGGCCTTACCTACCAATAACAACAAATTAGTAGTTAAGTTTTTCAGAAAAAATATTTTTGCTAGATTTGGAACACAATGTGCATTGGTAGGTGACGAAGGATCCCATTTTTACAGTAAACAATTCAAGATTACTTTGGAAAAATACAATGTACGACATCAAATGAAAACAACATACCACCTCCAGGCTAATGGTCAAATAGAGGTATCTAACCAAGAGATCAAACAAATTCTAGAGAAAACAATGAATCCAAATAGGAAAGATTGGGCAGAAAAATTGGATGATGCATTATGGGCTTACAGAACAACATAGAAAATGCCATTAGGTATGTTTCCCTACAAGTTAGTATATGGGAAAAATTTCCATTTACCAATTGAATTAGAAAAAAAGCATATTGGGCAATCAAAGAACTAAACTTAGATCCAGAATTGGCAGGAAAAAAAAAGAAAGATTATTCCAATTACAAGAATTGGAAAAAGTTCGTTTTATGACTTGTGAGAACACCAAGATGTACAAGGAAATGAGTAGACTCTAGCATGATGCAAAAATCTAGAAACGAGAATTCTTGCCTAGGAAAAAGTTCTATTGTTTTATTCAAGGTTAAAATTATTTCTCGGTAAAGTTAAATCAAGATGGACAGGTCCGTATACTATAAACCAGGTAACGCCTCATGGGGCAATAAAACTTATCGAAAAAGGGAGACAATATTTTCTTGTAAATGGACAACGTGTAAAACATTATTTTGGAGGAACGATGAATACATTTGTCAACACACAGTTCCTACAATGAAAAGCAGTATGGAGTCTACGGGGCATTGAAGGGATGTTGGTAAATACAAGGGACGGTGGAGAAGAAAGAGATGAAATTGATGATTTCAAGACAGCAAGGGAAAATCGTAAGACCTGACCGACATGTCGCGACTGTAACACCCCAAACCCAGCCTAGATGTTATGGCCAAATCAGGCATGTCATATTGAATTTGTTCCTAAGTTTAAAAACCCCTTGATTATTATCTAACTAATCATCAAGTCAAAAATGTTTGCCTTGTGAACTACCATTGTTATTATAGGTTGATCTAAAATCGCGGAAGCTTTTGAAAACTCTAATGTTTAAATTACGTATATTTGAAAACAATAATTATTTTGAAAATTCGCCCTCTCTTACACTAGCAGTTTAAAATAAGTAAGTAAAAACCCAATTAAAATTTAAACAAACATAAATCGCCTTATTACATAAACAAAACCCAACACAAACGTTAAATTTAAGTAAAAGCAGGTGTAGAAGAGCTACAGTTGTGTGGCCACCCATGAGTCTCTCGCAGCACCAAATCGCCTATGGCTGAAGATTACCTGTACAGTTAAAAGGAAAGGGTGAGTTTACAAAAACTCAGTGTGTAATCCCCTATCAGTCAGACAGCATACCACAAGCAGTAATAGTACAGTGTGGGCCTTAGCCCAATACAGTAACAGTGTGGGCCTTAGTCCAATACAATTTTAGTATAGTGCAATAATGCAACCCATCCCAATCCTGCCAACACACCATTCCGTACCATCAACACACCATGTGGGGATAAAATTGACCCACCCAGCCAACTCACCAATATCGCAGCAAAGTTGCCAATAATAATAGTATCGCAGGAAAGCTACTAGTAATGATGTCGCAAACAAAAGCGCCGTTGTGATATCGCTCAAAAATGCCGATATGATGATCCCAACCCCATGCAGTATGTCATGTCACAAATCATACGTGTATGCAGAATGTCATACTCAGTAACAGTCATATACAAATCATGAACACATCAGTCAGCCTACTTCTAGGGGTATAATGGTCATTTCCATCGATTAGGGGTAAAATAGTCATTTACCCTTTAAGAGTATTTTGGTTATTTTACCTATTTTGGGGTCTTAGTGCAGATATCGACCTCTTAAAAGGTCCGCAATCGCCTTGAGCGACTCAGGTAACTGAAATGGTCATAACAGTGTAAATGGCCCCAAAGCCCATTACTCGGCCCAAGTGGGCCCACACGCTCGTGCGACTTGTTTAGCCCAGATTTTTCCATGGCTATGAGATCTACATAGCCCAGTAAAGTGTTTGCCATAAATAATGGATTTCATCCGTGTGGGGCCCACGAGCCCATTGAGCCCACACTACCTATTTCGGCCCAACGTGGCCCATTATGGCCTAAGCCCATGAAAATGCTCATGGAGGCTGCTATAGTCTTCCACACGAGCGATCGCACGCTCGTGTGGTCTCAAACGCCGTATTTTTGGCTTTTCAGCTTTTGCTGTTCTGCAGTTACAGTGGGGTGTTTACACACCTGATTGTGAAAATGTATTAAGATCCACGAGCACCAAAGCCTACATTCATACAAGGCTTTCCATTAGTCACTGAACAACAGGGTTAATCTCCCCCTTTTACACCCTTAACCAAAACTAAAATTAACATTTTCCTTGATTGTCAAATATGGCTTAGCCCACTTATACCACTGACGAAGGTTGACTACAATCTCTTTGACGGATATCTGCATTACAAACAGATTTTATTAAACAGGATTGTTTATTCATGTGGTTTAAATCCACAAATGATAACTTATAGAACTGCAGAAATCACTCAGCCTACACTTTAGAATGCTAGCCAACACAGTTACCTTTGATCGAGTGACAAAAGAAAGGTTTCAATGATTTTAAGATCACTTGAAACTCCTTCACTCCTCGAGGAATTCAAACCATCAGAGAATAGTTGTCAAGCCGAAAAATAAATTGAAGAGAAGAAGAGGGAGAGAAAAGTAATATTCGATAAATAGTTGACCAAAAAGGGGTAGAGGAAGAATAGAAAATTAGAAGAAAGATGCAACACGAAACTACTCAAGACTATTCGGTCAAGGTTTGGGAAAGTAGAGGAGAGAAAAGAAACAACAAAGAAAAGGGGGAAGAGAAGAAATGATTCGACAAAGGAGAGAACCAAAGAGCTATTCGGCGAAAATAAAAAGGGAATTAAAGGGAAGAGCAGAAAAAGAAAATGAACAAACTCGAGAGGTACTCGAAGTCTTAGCAAAACTTCGACACCAAAAGCAAAAGGTGAGAGAAAGCTAACCGAAACCGAAACAGACAGATAGAAAATAACCCAAAACCCCCAAAATCAGTTATCTTAGTGCCTAGTGACCAAATTCGGCACAAACACTACTCATCACCCTAAGTTCCACGATTTTCTCCTAAAATCACTCCACCACATCACAATCCCACTATTCTCTCCATGATTTACTCCCTCATTTCAAATTCCACAGCATTTCAGTCAAACTCCCCTACCTCACAGCACATGTGACAAAAATAAACACTCCACAGTGTATCATAAGACTCGAACCTCAGACCTCAAGAATACTTCACACGGCACCTACCACTGGACTAATAGGCTCTTTATGTGTCATAAAATAAGCACTATTATGAATAAGACCTATATGCCAGTGTCCGGATTCAGTTAAGAGCAAAACTAAAAGTTCTGCAGAAGCTAAGACTTGATCCCAGGCTTCTCAAACACTCCCATACACACCCAAATCACTTAACCATTAAAGAAAACAAGCAAATTGTGTCATATAATGCAAAAAAAATTAAAGACTTAAATTTTTGGGGCGTTACAACTCTACCCCCTTAATGAAATTTTAGCCTCGAAATTTACCTGGTTAGAAAAGATGAGGGTATTGCTGACGCATCGCCTCCTCAGGTTCCCACGTGGCTTCTTCTGAACTGTGATTATGCTAAAGCACTTTGAGTAGTGGAATAGATTTCTTCCTCAGAACTTTAACCCCACAGTCTAATATTTGCACTGGCTCCTCCTCGAAGGTCAGATCTAGCCTAACCTCGATCTTCCCAATTGGTACTATATGTGTGGGATCAGAACAATAACGCCTCAGCATGGAGACGTGGAACACATCGTAAATTATGTCTAATTCTGGAGGCAACTCAAGTTGATAGGCGATCGGTCCCACACGCTTCAGTATACGGTAAGGCCTAATGAACCTAGGGCTAAGCTTACCCTTTCGCCTAAACCTCAGTAGCTTTTTCCATGGGGAGACCTTGAGAAATACAAAGTCCCGAATAGAATACTCAATCTCTCAGCGTTTAAGATCCGCGTAAGCCTTCTGTCTATCAAATGCTTCTTTCAATCGGTTTCGAATCAATTTTACCTTCTCTTCGGTATCAGAAACCAACTCTGGCCCTAGAACTCGCTGCTCGCCCAGCTCAGTCCAACAGGTAGGAGTACGACACCTACGACCATATAACACCTCATACGGTGCCATTTGAATACTGGACTGGTAGCTATTATTATACGCGAACTCTGCTAGCGGCAAATAGTCTTTCCAGCTACCTCGAAAATCCATTACAGAACTTCTTAACATGTCTTCCAGTATCTAAATCACTCTCTCTAACTGACCATCTGTCTGAGGATGTAACGCAGTACTGAAGTCCAACCTAGTACCCAAAGCATCGTGTAATTTCTTCCAGAACTGAGGTGTGAATCTGGTGTCTCTATCAGATATGATGGAAACCGGTACCCCATGTAGTCTCACAATCTCCGCCACATACAACTCTGCCAGCTTTAGCAATGAGTAATCAGTATGGATTGGTATAAAATGGGCAGATTTAGTCAATCGGCCTACAATAACCCATATCGAATCCTTCTTAGTAGGTGTTAAGGGCAGCCCACTCACAAAATCCATGGTTACCCTCTCCCACTTCCAAAGTGGAATCTTAACTGGCTGCAGTAACCCTGTAGGCAGTTGATGCTCAGCCTTAACTTACTGGCACGTCAAGCACTTACTCATAAAATCAGTAACTTTACGTTTCAATCCGGGCCACCAGTATAGCTTAAGAAGATCTCGGTATAAATTTTTTCCACTAGGATGCATAGCATATGGACTACTATGCGTGTCCTGCAGTATAGACTGCTTCAGATCAGAATCTATCGATACACAGGCTCTCCCACAAAAACACAGTACTCCTTCACTAGTCAGCCCAAAATCTAAAGTTTCCCCATGCTCAACCTGTCGGAAACGAGGAACCAGTGACTTACCCAACAACTGTTTACCCATAATCTGTTCAGTCTACGTCGGTCTAACTTGCAGCTCAGCCAACAAGCTACTATCATCGAACAAGCTGATAGAAGTAAACATTGCTCTTAAATCAGATACAGCCCTGCGACTCAGTGCGTCAGCTACCACATTAGCCTTACTAGGGTGGTACTCAATTAAGTAATCATAATCCTTAAGCAGCTCTATCCATATTCGCTGCCTAAGATTCAACTCCTTCTGAGTGAGGCAGTGCTTAAGGCTTTTATGATCTGTGTAGATAGTACACTTCTCACCGAATTAATAGTGCCTCTAAATTTTTAGTGCGAATACCACTGCGGCTAACTCCAAGTTATGATTAGGGTAATTCACCTCGTGAGGCTTAAGTTGACGAGACGCAAAAGCAACCACCTTAACCTCCTGTATCAGCACAAAACCCAAACCAACGTGTGAAGCATCACTGTAGACAATGAATTCCTTCCCAGACTTTGGCTGTATCAAGACGGGGGCCTTGGTCAGAACTTTCTTCAATTTCTCAAAACTTTCTTGTTGCTTATTAGTCCAGTTAAATGGTACCCCTTTACGCAACAACTTAGTTAGACGTGCAGCAATCAAGGAAAACCCCTCCACAAAGCGTTTGTAATATCCTGCCAGACCTAGAAAGCTTCGAATCTCAGATACGATCTTAGGTGGTTTCCAATCCAGTACAACTTTAATTTTTTCGAGGATCTACCCTAATCACCTTGGCAGATACCATGTGACCGAGAAATGTCACTTCTCGTAGCCAGAACTCACACTTGCTGAACTTAGCGTACAATTGTTTCTCCCTTAAAATCTACAGAACAATTTGGAGATGTGCATTATGTTCATCCTCGATCTTGAATACACCAAGATATCGTCTATAAATACCACCATGAACCGATCCAGGTAGGGCTGGAATACTCAGTTCATCAGGTCCATGAAGGCAGCTGGTGCATTCGTCAGCCCAAACGACATCACTAGGAACTTGTAATGACCATAACGAGTCTTAAACGCAGTCTTATACACGTCAGCCTCCTTAACTCTCAGCTGATGGTACCCAGAATGAAGACCAATTTCGAAAAAACTGAAGCTCCTCGCAGCTGATTAAATAAATCATCTATCCTCGGCAAAGGATACTTATTCTTGATAGTCAGTTTATTCAATTGTCGATAGTGGATTCACATACGCATGGGCCCATCATTCTTCTTTACGAATAACACTGGTGCTCCTTATGGAGACATATTAGGTTGAATGAATCCTCGATCCAACAGTTCTTAGATTTGAGCTTTTAAATCCACCAGCTCCTTCGTTGCCATCCTATAAGGAGCGATGGCCACTGGAGCTGCTCCAGGCAGGAGCTGCTCCAGGCAGGAGCTCAATACCAAATTCAACTTCGTGGCTCGGAGGCAACCTAGGGAGCTCATCAGGAAATACATCAGAAAAATCCTTATCTGTTCTGATATCTCCAACAAAAGGACCCTCAGAATCAGATACACCAAATAGGTTAGAAACGCCTCACAACCCTTGCGAACCAGTTTTTTGGCCCTTAATGCAGAGATCATATTAGACAGAAAGTCCCTTCGCTCCCCAATAACAGCCACCTCCTCATCCTCAATAGTCTTCAACACCATATGCTTAGCGGCATAATCCAAACTTACACGGTGTTTTACCAGCCAATTCATCCCCAAGATTAGGTCGAATTCACCAAACGGTAACTCCATCAAATTTGTTGAAAATATAACTCCTTGAACCTCTAAGGCCACAACTCTGAACAACTTGTCTACCCTTATTAACTGTCCCATATGGACTTAACATAATCATCTCATTACCAGTACTCTCACACATGATATCCAAGGTGCCAGACACAGTGAATGCGTAGCCCCTATATCAATCAGAGCAGTGTAAGGTACATTATGAATTGGGAATGTACCGGTTATAACATCTAGAGCGTCACCATCCTCTCGGCGATGAGCATCATAGACCAGTGCTGGTTGCCTCTCCTTAATGTTACCAGCAACTCTGCCTGGTGCTCCATTACCTTGTCCCACACCATTTACACCTTTGGCCTGCCCACGGCCTCTCAGTGGCTACGAACCACATCTCACTGGCTGAACATAACCCTGACCTGCAGCCTACATCTGAATAGACCTTTGAAGACAATTCTTGACTTGATGCTCCATAGACCCACATCTGAAACATGCCCTAATCTTCTTCCAACACTCACCCAGGTGATGTCTCCCACAATTGACACAAGGCTGTGGTCTTGCAACAGGAACCCCAGCTCAGACTGGCCCATCAAACTTGACCTTCTTTTTAGGCCTTCCAGAAGAACTCGAGGGCTCTGAATCCCTCTTATACCTGCCCCTATCCTTCTCACGGTTCTAGCGCTCAGAGCGCTTCACGTTCTCGGTAATCTTTTCCTTTTCTACTAGAGCAGTAAAATCTCGCTCCTCTGTGGAGCTATCAAGACTCGTAACTCATCCCGGAGGCCATCCTCAAATTGCACACAGCGGTTGAATCACACCAGTACTAGTCTCTGCCACCATTTCCAAAATGTGAAGCATAGCTTGGGATAGTGCATAATCTCCAGCCGCTCGATCGTATGATCCCGTCTCAGTCACCGGTGAAGCTAGTGCCTCCCTAGCCTCAACATTAGGCATGTGGCCTAATGACGAAGACCTAGCCCTAGCACTTCCTCGGCCTCTACCGCGGCCTCGTGTACCCCTTCCGCAAATACCTCTAGTGCGCATATCAGATAACGTATTATCTGTTTACAAAGTTTTATGCATTAGCTTGTAATTTCAGTATTTATTAACAGATGTCTTATGAAAAGTAGTAATCAGAGTTTTTTTTCGGAAATCAAGGTCTCCCTATTGTTTCAGTTTACTCTTTCTAAAGAGTTTAGTACATTCCTACTATCTATAGTAGTCTCTCAGTGTATTTCAATTCAAGTTGTCTATAGTATAAAGAAAACTTACAGATTCGCCACTGGAGACTCGATGTGCCACACTTGTAAACCTTCCAAAACACTTCAAGAATATTTTTCTAGAAATTCCAAAGATTTTCAAAACCCATTCCACAGTCGAGTTTTGCAACCTAGCTCTGATATCACTAAATGTAACACTCCAAACCTGGTCTAGATGTTATGGCCGAATCTGGTGTGTCACACTGAATTCGTTCCTAAGTTTAAAAACCCCTTTATTATTATTTAACAAATTATCAAGTCAAAAACATTTTCCTTGTTAACAACCATTGTTATTATAGGTTGATCTAAAATCACGAAAGCTTTTGAAAACTCTAATGTTTAAATTACGTATATTTGAAAACAATAATTATTTTGAAAATTCGTCTTCTCCTACACTAGTAGGTTAAAATAAGTAAGTAAAAGCCCAATTAAAAATTTAAACAAACATAAATGGCCTTATTACATAAACAGAACCCAAAACAAACTTTAAATATAAGTAAAAGCAAGTGTAGAACAGCTGTAGTTGTGTGGCCACCCCCGAGTCTCTCGCAGCACCAAATCACCTATGGCTGAGGATTACCTGTACAGTTAAAAGGAAAGGGTGAGTTTACGAAAACTCAGTGTGTAATCCCCTATCAGTCAGACAATATACAACAAGCAGTAACAGTCTGGGCCTGAGCCCTATTCAATAACAGTGCAGTGTGGGCCTTAGCCTAATATAGTAACAGTGTGGGCCTTAGCCCAATACAATTTCAGTACAGTGCAATAATGCAACCCATCCCAATCTTGCCAACACACCACTCTGTACCACCAACACACCATGTGAGGATAAAATCGACCCACCCAGCCAACTCACCAATATCACAACAAAGTTACCAGTAATAATAGTATCGCAGCAAAGTTGCCAGTAACATTATCGCAACAAAGCTGCCAGTAAAAGTTTACTTCCTCCATAGCAGTATCCCAACCCCATGCAGTATGTCATGTCCTAAATCTACGTGTATACAGAATATCATACTCAGTAACAGTCATATACAAATCATGAACACATTAGTCAACCTACCTCTAGTGGTATAATGGTCATTTCTATCAATTAGGGGTAAACTAGTCATTTTACCCTTTAAGGGTATTTTGGTCATTTACTACCCTTTAAGGGTATTTTGGTCATTTTACCTATTTTGTGGTCTCGGTGCAAATATCAACCTCTCAAAGGGTCCGTAGTTGCCTCGAGCAACTCAGGTATTCTAAATGGTCATAACAGTGTAAATGACCTCTAGGCCCATTACTCAGCCCAAGTGGGCCCACTCTCTCGTGCGGCCATTAAAATGCTCATGGAGGCCTTTACAGTATTTCGTCCATGGTTCATGGATTTGGCTTACCACATGAGCGATCACACGCTCGTGTGGTCTCAAATGCCGTATTTTCAGCTTTTCGGCTTTTGGCGTTCAATAGTTATAGTGAGGTGTTTACACACCTGATTGTGAAAACGCACTAATATCCATGAGCACCAAAGCCTACATTCATACAACACTTTCCACTAGTCTCTGAACAATAGGGTTAATCTCCCCCTTTTCCACCCTTAACCAAAACTAAAATTAACACTTGCCTTGATTGTCAAATGTGGCTTAGCCCACTTATACCACTGACGAAGGTTGACTAAAATCTCTTTGACGGAATCTGCATTACAAATGGATTTTATTAAATAGGATTGTTTATTCATGTGGTTTAAATACACACATGATAACTTGTAGAACTACAGAAAGCACTCGGCCTACACTTTAGAATGCTAGCCTACATAGTTACCTTTGATCGAGTGATGAAAGAAAGGTTTCGACGACTTTAATATCACTTGAAACTCCTTCACTCTTCGAGGAATTCGAACCATCAGAGAATAGTTGTCAAGCCGAAAAAAAATTGAAGAGATGAAGAGGGAGAGAAAAGTAATATTCGACAAATAGTTGACCAAAAAGGGGTAGAGGAAGAAGAGCAAATCAAAAGAAAGATGCAACACGAAACTACTCAAGACTATTCAGTGAAGGTTTGGAAAAGTAGAGGAGAGAAAAGAAACAACAAAGAGAAGAGGGAAGAGAAAAGAGGATTTGACAGAGGAGAGAACCAAAGAGCTATTCAGCTAAAATAAAAAAGGAATTAAAGGGAAGAGCAGAAAAAGAAAACGAACAAACTCCAGAGGTACTCGAAGTCTTAGCAAAACTTCGGCACCAAAAGCAAAAAAGTGAAAGAAAGCTGTCTGAAACCGAAACAGGCAGAAAGAAAACAACCCAAAAACTCCAAAACTGGTTATCTTAGGGCCTAGTGACCAAATTCGGCACAAACACTACTCATCACCCTAAGTTCCACGATTTTCTCCTAAAATCACTCCACCACATCACAATCCCACTATTCTCTCCATGATTCACTCCTTCATTTCAAATTCCACAGCATTTCAGTCAAACTCCCCCACCTCATAGCACATGTGATAAAAATAAACACTCCACGGTGCAACACAGGACTCGAATCTCAGACCTCAAGAATACTTCACACTCCACCTACCACTGGACCAATAGGCTCTTTGTGTGTCATAAAATGAGCACTATTATTAATAAGGCCTATATGCGAGTGTCCGGATTCATTTAAGAGCAAAACTAAAAATTCTACAGAAGCCAAGACTTGATCCCAGGCTTCTCAAACACTTCCATACTACCCAAATCAGTTAACCATTAAAGAAAATAAGCAATTTGTGTCATATCATGCAAAAAAAAAAAATTAAAGACTTAAATTTTTGGGGAGTTACAGTGACACTAGAAATTTATGTCGCGACATTAGACAACTTTCAAAATAGGTAAACTGTCCTCGACATCGCTATCGTGTGTGAATATGTAATGCGAATGTGCAAGTATACACGTCGAATCAAGTAATAAAGTTATAAGTGAGATTGTCTCTACAGGGATAAGAATAGACTAAAATGGTTGAGTTATCACTATGAACTATACTAATTAAGCTATAGCAAAATGAACAGAATAATAATTTGAAGAGTATTAGTGTATGAAATATTATGATCAAATACTGAATAAATTTCTATGGAAAATCTACGAGACAAAGTTGGGAGGATTTATGCTATTGAAAGAGAATGTTGGAATTAGTCAGATTATATCTTTATAACATAATAATGCCATGGCAAAATCCTAATGAAATTACTGTTCAGACTATAACTACTGCAATATGCTTCTTTCGAGAGCTAGACTTTAAGCTACCATTCCAAGACTTTGCATGTCTACAAGTCTCAAGAATAATACCTAACACTATCCTTCCTTTCTCTGTACAGAACACAGCTCTATGTCTAGAGTGTTATGAGTATTCGTTCGAGTACTCGCTTGTATCATTCAATTACGATCCAAATCACTTAACCTTTTCAGAATTAAATCAAGTCTAAGAACATGCCATGCATTCTATGTCTAGAGCTTGCATGCATGTATTTAAGATAACCCAAACCAAATGAAATAGTAAATCTAATCAAGATAATATCATGGTCATCAAAAGTAATAAAAAGTAATAAAAATTCATCCAGTATTTCCAACCTAATGAGATTAGCTCATGGGTTGGGAATTAAAATCCAAAATATCAACATCTTTCAACATCATCATCCATAGTTCAGAAAACAAAGAAATCAATTAATAGAATGAAGGTAGAAATACAGGAAGCTTTTTCCACTCCAGCTTTAACTTCGATGCTACCAAATCGTGCAAGACCCAAGGTTGAATGTGTCGTCCCCTTCCTTAAATGAAGACATAAAATTATTGGTCGGGATTCTTGAGTTGAAAGAATTTGTTGTATTGGTTGATCAAACCTATAAAGCTGAAGAGCTGAGCAAAGAGAAAAGATAAGCCGAGATTGAAGCCAGAACTTCAAGTAAAAGATTGGCGGGAAAGTCACACCAGTTGGTATCAAACAAATCAAAAAAAATATCATGACCATTCTACTACTTCTGTCGGGTACTCTGGGAGAGATAGAGGTACTCGATGTTCCAATCCTAGATCTCAGGCTACATTTGTAGCAAGTACGGGTAGTGTTAGAAACACCTAACCCAAGTGCAAGCACTATAACAAGCTACATTTTGATGAGTGTAGAATGAATAGTGGAGCTTGTTTTAGATGTGGTCCCTTTGACCATTACCTTAGAGATTGCCAGGAGAAACCCAAAAAACATATTATTCAAACTTCGAGGTCGAGCAACATAGCTACGAGAGATAGACCACCCCATAATCCCGAAAATGTGAGTGGTAGTAATGGTGCGATGAAAGATTCCACTGTAATATCTGAAGCACGAGCACCAGCTATGAGTTATGTTATTCGTGCACGTGCTTCTGCGCCAGATGTTATGACTGATACTTTTTCTCTTGTTGATACTAATGTAACTGCTTTAATTGATCCTGGTTCGACTTATTCATATATTTGCACGAATTTAGTGTCTAGTAAAAATTTACCTGTTGAGTCCACTGAATTTGTGGTTAAAGTATCGAACCCTCTAGGCTAGTATGTAATAGTTGACAATATTTGCAAGAACTATCCATTAATGATACAAGGTTACTATTTCCTGGCTCATTTGATGCTATTACCATTCGATGAATTTGATGTGATTTTGGGTATGGATTGGTTAACTTTACATGATGTCGTGGTAAATTGTAAAAAAAAGCATATTTTATTAAAATGTCAGAATGGTGAAATGCTTTGTATTGAATCAGATAAATTGGATGGGTTGCCTAATGTGATATCAGCTATGTCAGCATAGAAATATGTGAGAAAGGGTTGTAATACTTACCTTGCTTATGTATTGGATACTAAAGTGTCTAAGTCGAAGATTAAAGTGTCTGTGGTTCGTGAGTATCCTGATGTGTTTCCAGAGTATTTACTGGATTACCGCCGGTTAGAGAGGTCAAATTTGCTATAGATCTTGTACCGAGAATAACACTGATATCGATAGTGCCATACAGAATGAATCCTATAGAGTTAAAATAATTGAAAGCACATTTTTAAGAATTTACTGATAGGGGTTTTGCTCGACCTAGTTTTTCACCTTGGGGTGCACTAGTTCTTTTTGTTAAGAAAAATGATGGATCATAAGATTATGCACTGATTACCGATAGCTCAACAAAGTTACAATCAAGAATAAATATCCACTACCTCATATTGATGATTTGTTTGATCAATTGAAGGGTGCCATAATGTTTTCAAATATTGATCTCCGTTCTGGTTATTATCAGTTACGAGTGAAAGATTCTAATATGCCGGAAACAACATTCAGAACCAAGTACAGATATTATGAATTCCTTTTGATGTCGTTTTTTAATTAATGCACATGCGGTATTTATGGATTTGATGAATAAAATTTTCAAATCTTATTTGGATAGATTTGTTGTGGTATTTATTGATGATATTCTGGTATATTCCCGAGATGGGACTGAACATGCCGAACATCTGAGAATTGTTCTGCAAAATTTGTGAGAAAAACAACTGTATGCTAAATTTAGCAAAGTTACAATCAAGAATAAATATCTACTACCTCGTATTGATGATTTGTTTGATCAATTGAAGGGTGCCACAATGTTTTCAAATATTGATATCCATTCTGGTTATTATCAGTTACGAGTGAAAGATTCTAATATACCGGAAACAACATTCAGAACCAAGTACGGATATTATGAATTCCTTGTGATGCTGTTTTTTTAATTAATGCACATGCAGTATTTATAGATTTGATGAATAGAATTTTCAAATTGTATTTGGTAGATTTGTTATGGTATTTATTGATGATATTCTGGTATATTCCCGAGATGAGACTGAACATGCCGAACATCTGAGAATTGTTCTGCAAAATTTGTGAGAAAAACAACTGTATGCTAAATTTAGCAAATGTGAATTTTGGCTTCAGGAAGTTGGTTTTCTGGGACACATAGTATCGGCAGAAGGCATCAGAGTTGATCCGAATAAAATTTCAGCAATTGTTAACTAGAAACTACCAAAAAACGTATCTAAAGTCAGGAGTTTTCTGGTATTAGATGGTTATTATCGGAGATTTGTAAAAGGGTTTTCGATGATAGCTACACCAATGACACGGTTATTACAGAAGGATGTGGAGTTTGAATGGTCTGATAAATGTCAGTAAAGTTTTGACCAGTTGAAAGCCCTGTTGACCGAAACACTAGTTCTGGTTCAGCCTGAATCAGGTAAAGAATTTGTGATTTTCAGTGATGAGTCATTGAGTGGTTTAGGTTTGTTTTGATGTAGGAAGGTAAAGTAATAGCCTATGCTTCTAGACAGTTAAAGCCACATGAAAAGAACTATCTAATACATGACTTAGAGTTAGCAGCTATTGTCTTTGTATTGAAAGTTTGCCGACCCTATTTGTTTGGTGAAAAATGTCATATATTTACTAATCATAAGAGCTTAAAGTATTTGATGTCGTAGAAAGATTGGAATCTGAGACAGTGTAGATGGCTTGAATTGTTGAAAGATTATGACTTAGTTATTGATTACCATCCGGGAAAAGCAAATGTAGTTATAGATGTTCTGAGTAGAAAGACTTTGTTTAATTTATGAGTGATTAATACCCGATTGTCATTGTCTGATGATGGCTCAATTTTAGCTAATTTAAAAGCTAAACCGACGTTTCTACAGTAGATCTGCGAAGCTCAGAAATATGATAATGAGTTTTAAGCTAAACGGGTACAATGTGAGTCAATTTCTGATTCAGAATTTCAGATAGGACCTGATAATTGTATGCTATTTAGAGATAAAATTTGTGTACTGAAAAATCCAGAGCTTATGCAAAAAATTTTGCATGAAGCTCATAGTGGTAGTATGTTTGCTCATCCTGGAAGTAATAAAATGTACAATGATTTGAAACAGACGTACTGGTGGTCGAGAATGAAACGTGATATTTCTGATTTTGTATCTAGATGTTTGATATGTCGACAAGTTAAAGTTGAACATCAGGTACCTTTAGGACTGTTACAGCCAGTGGCGATAATGGAGTGGAAATGGGATAGAGTTACAATAGATTTTGTATAGGTTTTACCCCTATCTCTGAAAAAGAAAGATGCCATATGGGTTATTGTCGATCGTTTGATGAGGTTTGCACATTTATTTTGGTACGTATGGATTTCTTACTTGATAGATTGGCTCAGCTATATGTTTTTGAAATTGTCAGGTTGCATGGAATGCCAGTCTTTATTATTTCGGATAGAGATTCGCGGTTTACATCACGATTCTGGGAAAAGTTACAAGAAGATTTCGGTACGTAACTACATTTTAATACCGCATTTCACCCTTAGACTGATGGTCAATCTGAGCGTGTGATTCAGATTCTTGAAGATAGGCTTCGGTGTTGTTTTTTAGAGTTTGAAGGCAATTGAGAGAAATATTTTCCATTAGTCGAATTCGCATATAATAATAGTTATCAGTCAAGCATAAAGACAACACCGTATGAGGTTCTGTATTGTCGCAAATTTAGAACTCTCTTATATTAGACTGAGCTCAGTGAGAAAAAGATACATGGAGTTGATTTGATTCATGAAATTGAAGAAAAAGTAAAAGTGATCCGAAATAGTTTAAAAGTAGCTTTAGATTGTCAAAAATCTTATGTCGATCTTAAACATAAAGAGGTAGAATTTCAAGTTGGTGACTAGGTATTTTTGGAAGTTTCACCTTGGAAGAAAGTTCTTTGGTTTGATCGTAAAGGAAAGCTAAGTCCACTATTTATTAAACCATATGAGATTACGGAAAGAATCAAACCTGTTGCGTATTGATTAGCTTTACCATCAAAAGTAGAAAAAAATCATAATGTTTTTCTCCTGTCCATGTTACGATGGTATCGATCTGACCCTTCACATGTTATCCCTCTGACGGATGTTGAAATTCAACCTGACATGACATATAGTGAAGAACCGATAAGAATTCTTGCACGAAAGGTAAAAGAATTGAGAAATAAAAATGTAGCTTTAGTAAAAGTCCTCTGGCAACAACATGAAATAGAAAAAGCTACATAGGAACCCAAGGAAACTATGAGAAAGCAATATCCGAACATCTTTACTGGTAAGATTTTCGAGGACAAAAATTCTTTTAAGGGGAGAGTTGTATGATAGAAATATCGTATGAAGAAAATTTATGATAGAAATATCGTATGAAAATTTCGTTAAAAAAATTATCGTTTACATGTCTAATTTGATGAAAAGGACCAAATTACATAAAGTGAAAAAGTTGAATTCTAGTAGCTAAAGGAACCAAATAGCTATGGAAATTAAAATTGGAGGTCCTTATATGGCAAATAGACCATTTAGTGTAGTTAATAGATAAGAATGATTATTCATCATTGGAATTTTATAAATTAGTAAGGTTAATTTTGGAAAGTATATGATAAAATGATGATAAATGAATTAAATAATTAAATAATTATCATTTTTATCATCTTTCCTAAAATAAAAATGTGGAAACCTTATCCATGGTGTAACAACCTGATTTTAGGGTTAGTCGAAACAATAGTTTTGGGACCACAATCCGAGGTCAAAATAATTATTTTATTATTTTATTAATGTTTACAGTATGATAGAATGTTCTTGTGAAAATTTCGTAAAGAAATTTTACCGTTTGAGTGGTTAATTCAATAAAAAGGACTAAATTGCGTAAAGTGTAAAACTTGTGTTCTATTAGCTAAAAGTGTCAAATTGCTATAGAACATTAAAGTAAAGGTTCTTATGTAATAATTAGCGCATTTATGGGTTAGTGGATGATAGTGGAGTGGCATTTGGTGTAATTATTAATGTTATTAAAGGTTAAATAAGTAAAAAGGCAATTATATGTTAAATTAAATGAAAGAAACAATTTGCATCATCTTTCTTCTTCATTTTTACAACTGAATATGGAAGAAAAAAACCCTCCATGGATGCATAACATTTGGCCAAGCTTGCTAGCTAAATTGTAAGTCCGTTTTTGTCCCGTTTTTAATGATTTTTATATTTTTGAGATCGTTGCTTCGTAATCTAGCTAGCCCGTACCTCTGATTTCGAAACTGTTAAAGATATTAATAGTTTCCATGGTTGATTACATGTGTTAATTGATGTTTGATGATGAAATTTGAAAATTTGATGATAGTTTTACATATTTGGTAAAGTGATTTTGAGTAAAAATGTCAATTTTGGACTAAATTGAGAAAAATGATAAATCGTGTAGTAAAAGTGTGAATAAATGAAAAATTTGGGCTGTTGTGGCAATGATAAAAATTTAGCTAGCTTGGGTTTGTGTTTAATTTCATGAAATTGTAAGACCATATTTGGCATCGATATATGATAGCATGTAAGACCATATTTGGTATATGGCATTGTGCGAGTTATATGAGATTTCTGAGTATCCTTAGCAATTCTGAATGATTCAACGGGCAAAGTCAAGACGAGAATAAAAGTGTAAATGAAATAAGTGGTACAGGTACGTACAATACTCATACGTATATTGAATGAAAGAAGATTGATAAATAGACGTGAGCTCGTGTATATTACATGAAAAGGTTTGAGTTTATATAAGTGTTTGATTTATATAAATGCTTATTGAGGGTATCGAATTTCACATGATGAGTAAGTGGATAATTATGAAAAATCCATATAGTTATATTGATTATGAATATGTAATGAATATTGGATTGAATGTGGGATATCTTAAATTGCTTATGCATATATAAATGTGAATGAATTGGTGAGAATTTTAAAATAAAAACATGGTTTTTGAAAAACACTTCAATGTGACACACAGAATTCGGCAATAACGTCTAGGCTGGGTTTGGAGTGTTACAATTAAATTGTATGAATTTCATTTTTCGAACCTAAGGATAAAATCGTAATTAATTAAAAGTATAGGGGCAAAATAGTAATTTTTCCAAAGATATGTATTAGACTGAATTGAATATGAATTATTTTAAATTGAGTTAAATTCATTCATATAGATCCATATAGACCTAATACGGAGTTAGATCAAGGAAAAGAGGAGGTATCAGATTAGTGGCCTACGAATTTACGTACACTTCTCGAGGTAAGTTCATTTAACTAAACTGTCTATTTATATGTTTTAATTTGAATATTATTGTGTGTGATTTGTATAAAATGTCATGTATAATATCGACCACATATCCGACAAGTGCCAAGTCCCGTTTGAACCTTAAAATTCAAAGTATACAAATGGCATGTCATTAGGGTTCCCGAATTGGTTGTGATCCTACATGTGTTTACGACACACCACAGCTCTTATGAGCATCCCAGTATTTGGCTCTCGTGAGCTTCCCGATACTTGGCTCTCACAAGCTTCCTGTTATTTAGCTCTCACGAGCTTCCTGATATTTTGCTTGGAAGAGCTTCCCATTATACAACTCATATATGCTTCCCGTTTACATGTTTGTATAAACATACATGTACATGAATTGACGGATTACAGTTTTGTACACTTCGTGTTTACTACCCGTGTATCCAATGATATTTTAAATGGTTGAACGAGCAAATTTCTAATATGAGATAATATGAGTTCGAAACGAACTATTACCCATATATACATGAAGTACATGGAAATGATATTACCTGATATACTGATGGATGGATTGGTTGCTACTAGAATGTGGAACTTGCTTGATGACTTTGTTCATCTATGATTAAGGGCTATTATATGTGATTACTTGGCTAACATGATGAGGATATGTGTTTGGGCTTTTGGCCAAGCTGGTTTGTATAATTCTTGCATGCTTACCTTATATGTGAAATAATGGTAAGTTAAATTCCATGTTATACGAACTTACTAAGCTTAAATGCTTACTATTTTTAATTTTCCCTATTTTATAGTAATTCGAAAGCTCGATTTGGTTAGAAGCTGGTCTGATTTACTTCACACTATCCATCGACCCATTTCGGTATATATAGTAAATCAATTTTGGTTATAATGGCATGTATAGATTAATTTGGCCAAATGTTGGCATGTAAATGTTTTGTTGTGATTAGCCATTTGAATGACTGATGTTTGATATATATATATGGATTATCATGTTTGATGTGTGTTTGATATGTTTGAGTGATGGTGAACTTAAAAATATATTGATGATTGGTTTGAATTGGTATATTTGGCATATTTATGCATATATGTGGTTGGACCAATAGGTGATTGTGGATGTTGATTGACATGTTATAAGATGTTATTTGAGGTGCTTAAAGGCATTTGGTTGTATGTCGTGATAACACATGTTTAGGACATGATTCTAGCTTGATTTAAATGTCTTGTTATGGCTTGGTGATGTGCAACTTAATGTGTATAGGTTGATGTCAATTTGGGTGAGAAATGTGGCTTGTAAAATTACCTATTTTCGTCCATACAAGTAGAGACACGGGCGTGTGTCTCAACCGTGTGTGACACATGGCTAGATAACACGGCTGTGTGTCCCTTGCACATTTGAAAAATTATAATGTTTTCCAAAAAATTCTTTGAGTACCCAGTTTAGTCCTGGTTTATTTCTAATATGTATTTTGGGCCACGAGGGCTCACATAAGGGACAATATGATTGATTTTGATTTGTTTCTGATATGAATGCTAGTTGATATGAAATGTCTATTATTTGATCTGTAAATTTTGGTAATGTTCCGTAACCCTATTTTGGCGACGGATATGGGTTAGTGGTGTGACATAGCCTGCCTAGCAATACCGAAACAACCCAAGGGAGTAGCTTTATGGAATTACTGTTCGAGATGAGGAAGGGTTAGTTGAATCTGAACAAGAACTGAGGCAAGAAATTGTGGTGAATAGCGATAAGGTTGAGGTAAGCTAGAAATAGCAAAAGTCGGTTGCCCAAGAATATAAATCTCAAGTGCCATATCCTAACGCGATGAAGAAAGACCACATTAATGAACAATTTGGTAAATTTGTTAAACTCTTAAAAAAATTACATATTAACTTACCGTTTGTTGAAGCTCTTTTGCAGATGCCCAATTATGTCAAATTCTTAAAGGAGCTGTTGGCAAACAAATGAAAGTTAGACAATTCATCGATTGTAGAACTCAATGTAGTTTGCTCGACCATCTTACAAAATAAACTTCCCAACAAACTGAAAGATCCAGGGTATTTTACTATTCCTTGTTTAATTGGTAGTTTAAATATTGATAATACCTTGGCTAATTTAGGGGCTAGTATTAATGTCATGCCCTAGAAAATATTTAAACAACTAGGTTTTGGGAAACCCAAACAAACTAGGATGGGTAATCAATTAGCGGATAGAACCATCATATATCTTAGGGGTGTTATTAAGGATGTGCTTGTAAAAATCGTTAAATTTATATTCCCTTTTGACTTTGTTGTGTTAGACATGGATGAAGGTAGTGAGGTACCTTTAATTTTAGGACGACCCTTTTTAGCAACTGCTAAGACTATAATAGATGTTGGTAGGGTAAACTTGTACTTCGTGTAGGTTACGAAACGATTACTCTCCAAGCTCGTGATTTCGTGAGAACATCTAGTGATCAAGATGATTTTAAATATTCTATTAATGTTAGTGACCATATGGCTTAACCTTCTTTGTAGGAAACCCCTCAAAAAAATATAATGGAGCCATGTTCTAGTCAATGCGACAGAAATAGAACAACTTATGAAGAACGAATACTACACCTCAATGAACTAGATGAATGACGAACACATGTCAAAGAGAAACTAAAAAAGCACGATGAAGAGCCAAACTGACGCCATGATGAGCATGTGAATGGAACAAATCGATTTAGGGTTGGGGACAAAGTATTGCTGGACAAAACGGATTCACAAATCTCCCCCTCGGAGCTTGAGTCAAACGGATCAAACCCATTTACGATACTGAATGTTTTCCCCTACGATACAGTCGAGGTAACTGATCCTGAATTCAGCACATTTAAGGTAAACAATACTAGACTTAAATCTTATCTTGGTAGAATAATTGATAGCGAGAAAGAGGAGCCTTAGCTCTGCGAACCACCGTAAAAGTGCACATACGAGGTAAGTCAAGCTTAAACTCTAAATAAGCATTTCTTGGAAGACAACCCGAGTGTCTAACATTCTACTTATTCTTTTAACTTTATTTCATATTATTTTTGAATTAATTCAATTAATTTTTAATTATAAAAAATAAAAAATTTGACCTATACGGCTTGGACACACGGGCGTGTCCCAGGCTATGTGTATAATGGGGAATTCGACAGTGAGTTACACGGCCTGGCGACATGGCCATGTGACCCTCATAGCCTGGACACACGGGCGTGTCCTTGGCAGTATGGATACTGAGACTTATTTCTTCAAAAATTTGAAGGTTACACGGCCTAAAATAGTCCACATGAGCGTGCAACACGGCCGTGTAAATCTTGGAGCAATTTTTTCAATTTTATTTCAAGTTAGAGAGCTACATAGGCAAGAGACACGGCCAGGCCACACGAGCATGTGGGTGGCTGTGTGACCCACATGGCCTCTCACATGGTTGTGGGAGAAGCGAAGGAAATCACACATGGCCTAGACACATAGGCGTGTCCGAAGCTGTGTAAAGATTGGGCTTGAGTTTCAAATCACACATGAGCTGAGAACACCCCACACGGCCGTGTGGCCCAACACGGGCCTAAACACGATCGTGTCTTCTGTAAAATCTTAATACCCCCTTTCTTTTCTTTTTTTTTGTCTTCTTCCTGAACTATCCCCAACCTAACTGCAGCTCTACTTTTCATCGTTGACCGACTCCCACGCCTTCCGACCACCGTCCATACAACCTTCCCCTATCACTATACCACCATTGGCGCCCTCACACCCTAACCCCTTCCCTTTCACCTAATCACACAAATCCAACACCCTCACCCTCACCTCACACCGTCAACCCGTACCCTCTCCCCTTTCCTTTCCCTCGCACCGACCACCACACCCCTTAGCTTTTCTTCCCCTCGCACCCCTCTCCTCTTCCCCATCACAGTCGCACCCCCACACCCTTCCCCTTCCCCATTTTTCCCCCACGACCAGCCCCCACCACATCCTCTTCGGAACCACGTACCTTCTATGCGCGAATCTCCAATCACCGCCACCACTCCACTGTCGGTCAACCACCATTTGCCCCTTCTTTTTCAGTATTTTATTTTATTTATTATTCTTATTTATATTATTTCTATTATATGTATTTTCCTTTGTTTTCTTATTATGCTTTCCATTTGTTTATTATTATTTTGTTCATGACTTTTATTTTTATTATTTGCTATGTTATTTTACCTCCGTTTTGGTGACTTGAAATAATCCGCTATTTTTGTTTTTGTTGATTTATTATATTCCTTTATTTTTATTATTCCTTAGTTTTATTTTATTATCATTACGGTATTTTGACCTTATGATTTTGGATTTTAGTTGGATTCACTTTTTGATTTATGCTTATTTGACCTGGTCCATTGTGTCGACTCGTACTTCTACATTGAACACTAAAATTGTTATTTGGTCATATCTTTTTGCAGATTCATCATAACAAACACACGTAGCAAATCCAAGGTTGTTGTTCCCTTTTTGAAAAAGTGAAAGACCCTAGGCCAGACCTCTTTCTCGGGCGCTTCTGCCAATGTCTGCCATCTATTTTTAAGGTTTTCCCAGGATCCCCAAGAGGACTTATATCAGCTTCTTCAGTTGGGGCCACTCGGCTTATGCTACTGTATTGATTGGGCCACTTTGGAGCAGGTCTAGTTAGCTGATAGTGTGCACGCCATCATTGTCACAGCTCCATAGGATAGGTTATTTTCCATCACCAAGCCCACATACATGGAGCTAACTTTGGAGTTCTGTTTGACATTTCTCCTACAGCAGGTGATGACGACCCATGACGAGCCAGGCACCATCCCTTTCAGACTCAGTGGTATGGCATGACATATGAGTGTCCTAGAGTTCTGCATAGGGACTATACACTGCCAAGTTCATGAGTGCCGAGGGTTTCCTTCGATTATACCAGCACATCCACTACTCACCATCTCTTTGCTGGGTAGACCTCATGACGAGTAAGACGCATTATGACCCGAGTCATTCAAAGACGATTTCTCTTCCTCTGGTTTTGAGATATATTCATGCCGTCTTGACCCACACATTTATCGGTACGAGAGAGAGCACCGGAGTCATTGGTACCACTGATGCTTACTTTCTATGGAGCATGGCCATGGGGCCTATTTTTGATTTCGTCTACTTCATCCCTTTCACCTTTTGCCATCAGACAGAGATCAGCAGGAAGGGTCTTATTTGTTTAGGTCATTATGTGACTCGACTCATACGTCATCTTGGTCTTCTAGACACACCGGAGTAGTCCTCATCACTTACACTAGTAGGCTAAATGTCCCTACATGGATTATCGAGCATTAGCCATATGAGGATGACTTAGCGACTTCGTTGAGTGGATCCTTCTCAGTACCGATTATTTAATTCTGACCACCAGGATGAGCCCGAGGGCTTCACTGTTGATGTCCCCTTCCATCATGAGGATCCACCTCATCATCCATATTCGAGTCACTGTCCTGCTTCTTCTACTGCTACCTTAGAGGTCATGTCAGAGCGGTTCACTCACTTCGAGCAGCACTGCTTTTAGAGGTTCGACAGTATTGACGCGACTTTGCAGTAGATTTTCATTTTCATTTTCATTTTCTTTTTATGCTTATTTTTATTTTTAGTTGTTTTATTGTTATTTTCTTAGACTTATTTTGTTTATTTTATTTTATTTTTTGAAATATATTTTTATTTTTATGGTTGTTTCTAATTGAGTTGTAACCTTTTAATCTTCTTCACTATTTGTGTTTATTTTCTTATTAGTTTACTCGGAATCATGCACTGCATTTAAATTTTCCTACATTTTTTCTTTTCACCATTCTGGTGATTTAATCCAATATTTAGGGCAGTTTTAGTTTTCTCCCTCTCTTATGATATTCCGCTTATACTGTGATTATATCTATTTGTACATTGAGGATAATGTACATCTTAAGTGTGGGGAGGTTATTCATATAATTATTAGAAAATCCCTGAATTATGTCTTGTATTTAACTAATCTTCTCAAACTTCCATTAGAGTGAATTAATTTTGAGTTCGAATTTTTATTGATGTGTTTTGGATTAATTTGTAGGTATTTGTGTAATTGGTTGATTTAAATTTTAAGACATGAGAGAATCAAGAATGATAAGTTATTTTTTCAGTTGTTTCTCTAAATTGAAGTTTTATCTTCAAGTTTAAGATTTGCAAGTTTGACATCAAAACCATAATTTTTTGTGAGATTTTGAGCCTTTAGAGCATACATTTTTTTCATGCTCATTTTATTATTGGTTATAAGTGTGTCAACCTGATTTGTTATTCTAGAACTTGCTTCGAGACCACACTTTTGATTTGATATACTGAGATGATAAAGGAACTTAGGTTTTAACCTACTTATCCCATAAAAAGCTTACCTTTTTAATTAACCCTTAGTGAACCCTGTTGAGCCTAATACACAGTTTTTTGATTTACCTATTAATGTTAGCCCATAAATCATTTTTTTCGTTGAGACTTTTCCCATTTTATTGACTCCCTTTTTATCGAGATTTAATTTGGTTAGTTGCCTAACTATGCTCTTCTGTTTGATTTGCTAAATTATTTTTATTGTTCTAGATAAAAGAAAAATAGAAAAAAATAAAAAATATAGTTATTTATCAATTATTATTTAGTTCTTTTTTGATTGAGCTTGAACAGTTCAATTCATATTTGGAGAAGAAGCTCGTTTTTTTATTTTTGAATAGTTCTTGATTGATGCACTTGTTTTTAATTCAACATTTATTTATTTTTTCTAGTTTTGTAATTTACCAACTCGATCTCGATTATAACAAACTTTTTTGGCCTTTCTTCCACACCCTTAACCTAAGCCCCATTACAACCTCTTAAGGACCTTTTGATTAGTGTGTTATATCATTTTATAATGGTGGAGATTTGATTTTCAAGCAAGCTTATGGTAATTACATTTCTTGCTCAATTGTTCAGTGTTTATTCTTGAACCATAAACATTTTGAGTGATTTGAGTGAATCTTTAGTGAGGATGTCAATTCTTGTCGATTTTGAATTAAAGGTAATTACATAGATAATGGGAGATACCTATGTTTTCATGCTTTAAAAATTTTCAACTTGGATTGTTTGAATCATTAGTGCTCTTTTAGTTGAATTTCCAATTCATGAGTATTTGCAAAATATTTTGAAAGATTATTGCTGAGAATTACAAGTTGAGAAAGATTAATTTTAATGTGAGTTGAGGATTTTGCTTAAGGATAAGCAAACACTTAAGTGTGGGCATAATTGATAAGCTAGAAGAGTAACATATTTTAATCTCATTCTTAAAGCATTTTTTGATGATTATTTATGCAAATTGGTGAATTTGGGAGCAATTTGGGAGCAAAA
The DNA here is from genome assembly GCF_025698545.1 of Gossypium raimondii. NCBI lineage: Eukaryota > Viridiplantae > Streptophyta > Magnoliopsida > Malvales > Malvaceae > Gossypium > Gossypium raimondii. The sequence goes on along the minus strand of NC_068567.1, from coordinate 52,917,890 downwards.
GGAGAGAAAAATGAGCGAAAATTGGACAAATAGAGCTGTTTTCAGGAGCCACGCGGCTTGTACACATGCCTATGTGTTCCACATGAGCTGGACACAAGCCCATGTGTGTCACATGGGCTAGACACACGCTCTTGTGCCAGCCCGTGTTGATTTCTCACCCTGCTTCCTAAATATGCGAAAAACACAATTTTTAGGCTTTCTGAGCATTATAAAGTCTATAAATACCAATTAGAACAGGAGATAAGGGAGCCATTAGAGAAGATCAAAGAACACCATCAGAATCAACTCAGAAGCAGATCTCCATCAAGATCGAAGATCTCTTTTTAATTTCTTTTGAAGTTTTTATGAGTTTCTTTATATCTTGTGGTTTTTTTTTGACTTTGAGATGTTTCTATTCAGGATTATAAACTAATTCCCTAGATACCTTGGGAAGATAAAGCCTAAGATGAATTCTATTATTTTATTTCAGATTAACATGATAAATACTTTCTTCTTGTTCTCAATTATGTGTGCTTATTTCTTGTTTTAATATTTTTGAGATATTAATTCATGTTTAATGTGCTTAATTTAATGGAGGAAAAGTCTCTATTTAAGAGTAGATCTAGCATAATTGAGTGAGGTTGCATGCAATCCTTGAAATAGGAAGACATAAATCTACCGGATTAGAGTCAAATCTAATAGGGAATCAATAGATCAAGTTAATACGACGATAGGGGTTTTAATTAGAAAGAGATTTCAATTAATCAACCTAGAGTCAGATGTTCTTACTCTCAAAAAATATATTAACATAATTTAGGGATTTCTACGTATCAAGACACAAGTGAATAATTCGTTTAATTCAGGTTCATAATAATAGGTGAAGTCTAGGTGGATTCTTTCCTGTGTATTGTCTCTCTCATTGGTTAATATTCGTTTATTTCCTTGATTCATTCTCTGTTGTGTTCTTAGTTAAATTAGTTTAGAAATTTTAGACTTAAAACCCATCACTCAAAATTTTCAGCTAAATAATAAGAAAACAGTAGTTACTAATACTTTTAGTCCTCGTGGATACGATATCTTTACTCATCGTAGCTATACTATTGCTCGATAAGTGCACTTGCCTCTGTCGTATTTATAGTTAGTTCAATGATCATCAACAATTTTCAAGTTCTTATGTGTTCTTCATTTTCTTTAAAATTTATCTTTTCTTCTTTTATTTTCCATCACATTTCTTCATTTTAGTGTTAGTTCTGGTGTCATAATTGTAGTGTTTTTGTCTAAGTACACTTGTAATTTTTTTCGAATAGATTGGTTGATAAAATTATTCATGAATTACATTAATACTTTGTATATTGTCCTCAAGTGGTTTTTGCATGCAAAGCAAAATGGAAGCAAATGTTGCTAATTAGTTGTCAATTTTTAAACTAATACTAAACGATATTATGTGGATGTGGTAGGATCATAATATGGAAAGACAATTTATATTAGTAGACGAACCTAAACATGTCCTTAGTTTAATCAAAAATGAGTAAACTGATCAAAAGACTAATATGTCGTCTATCAAGTCCAATTGGGGAGATGTTTTGTCTTGGGCATCACATCAATGACTCCCAAAAGATAGAGACAGAAATATTATTGACTCAACTGACAGTACATTAGACTAAACCCAAGAAGAATAGATCTTGAATCTGTTTATGGATTTAGTCACTTGTGATGTTAATAGTGTGGCATACCTAAATCCTGAGTGGATGACGGACTATGATGCATGACTTGTAAACTTTGATGTAAGTAAAAGCTTGAGTTCGAATAGATAAGGAACCAAAATTTGATTCATTGGGTGTACGACTTTTGCAGTATGTAGCATCATTCACAATATTGGAATTCATAGCCCAAAACATGGGTAAATGATATCCTCTCATTGGCATTACATGGTTGATGCAAAGTAAACGAGGCCACAAGTTGTTCATCTTTGTGATGGATGACTTGATTACTATTTGATAGTGATTGACTTTTCATGAAGGAAGATGTAATGGTTAGCATGAGATAAAATAGGATCATATTGGGAGAATAGATATTATCCCAAAGAGATTAACTTTATCCTATGAGGGTAACACACTTATGAAAAGGTCATTAGACGAACACAGATCAAGTTTCTTTCATAATAGTATGTTGTTGAGGAGAGCTTAGTCACAATACTATAATGGAATGACATCGTAACTAAATGAGTTTATAATTAATAGAAAAAAAACTGAAACTTAATTATAAATCATTTGAGCCTTAATCACATATGTCCAATCGATCCCTCCGCTAGCTCATTGCAACCATAAATGAATCAAATGAATAGAAATGGAGAAATAAGAAACATTCAGGAAATTATTATGGTTTCTCCAAAATGAAAATGAAATTGGAGAAAATGGAATATTTTGGAAATGAATGTGGTTTTCTTAAAATGAAAATGGAGATGAATGTGAGAAATGAATTCATTTACAAATGAACAAGGATTTCTCAAAAATGATTAGAAGATTGAGTTTATGTTTTTGAGCTATTTTTAAGCCCGAAAATGAAAATAAACCATGTGATAATAGTGAACAAGTTGAATGGTGAAATATTAAATATATTTTCTCGAAAATTTGATTAGGGGTAAAATCGTCATAATTTTTTCAGGGGTATATTTGGGTTGAGAAAATTATTTAATATATAAATATTAATTTTTTTGGGGAAATAGGAAAACAAATATTGGGGTGGATCAAATTATAAAATATTGGGTTAAAAGCCCGAAAAGTACTTGTAATTGGATCCGATATGGAAGAACCCAAAAGCCCTAATGTAATAAGGGGGACGAAAAACCCTAGTATATTTAACTAGGGTTGTCGCCCCTACATCCTAGTAGAACTAGGGTTTCATTTTTCTAGTTGAAATAAACTTCTTTAATTCAGCAAGGGTTCTAACTTCTCTATTTATAAATAGATGGCACTAGTAAAACTATAACACAACTTTAAGATATTGTTACTCTTCCTAAAACTAGAAAGATTTTATTCTAAACTATTAAAATATATTTTTTCGGAATAACGATTCTGTCAATTTCTAATTGAGAAGAGAATTCTTATTTTAACCCTAAAAGAAAACAAAACTATTTCTAGTTTCTGTGTTTGGTTCGATTTAATTGAGCTCACACTCAAGGCAATTCGTGGTACGAGAATAGTGGAGAATATCGTTTGGTTGAAAGTTGGGAATGATAAGGATCCTTCTATCTGAAAACATAGGTACGATTTCAATCTAAAATTTATTGCTATAAATATCAGAAACTGGGTCGATTTTGAAATTTTTTGTTTTCTGCTGTGTAAGAAAACCGTTTTCAAATCGGATTTTTTTCCAACATTTAGTTCTTTGTTTTTTCATTGCCTTCATTGTTTGTCCAATTTTAAAGTTCCCAAGGTAAGATTCGATTTCTAAAACCTTTTCAATTTCAATTTCTTTCTTGATTCTAGTGGCTGAGGACAACCAAGGTAGGGAAGCTAGCACTTAAGAAGTCATTGCGAAAAGGATTAGAAAGCTTCCTAGGCTGGAGAGAGAGTTCGTGGTGGGTGGCACTTTTGAGTGCACCACTATTAACAAGGAGATGAGGCAATTGCTCCACTACCATTTGTTGAAAGTGAAGCACTATAAGATCGAGTTCAGTATCCTTACAAGAGATAAATCTCTAAGCACTATGAGTGGCCCCAAATTTGGTAGTGGAGCTAACTCTTTATGGTAGGTATTATCTTGCGATATATTAAGAAATTTTGTCTTCAAATAGGACAACTAGTCACAGCATGCTACTTGGTGATATTGTCTCAAGATGACTCATTTGTGGTGCATGATGCAATAGGTGTTGAGTTTATGGTTATACACTCAAGATATTCTAGTTAAGTGATCTGTCGTAATTCGGTGTAGCCAATAAAACTAGTTTTCACATTTAAGGGGCTTGAATACAATTATTTTTGTAATGTTTTAGTTAAGTTTTCTTAGGTTTATTTATATTCAATAACATTTGCAAATTGAGTATTCTATTGACCTTAAGGGCCGAATGAGGCCTAAGGGTGAGCTAACGCACTTTTTGAGTGTGCAAGAAACCATTAGAAGGTGTACTAAATGGATACTAGTCGCTATTTTACAACATGGATAACTCGATGTTGCAACATAGGGAGCATAATGGAGAAAGCTCAAGACTGCCTTCGTTGTTACGACATACCCCTGAAGATAGCTGAAGAGAAGTATATTGATTGTTATGTCATGACACAGGTTCTGGTGTCTCGTGACATCAACTCTGTGATAAAAATTAAACATGAAGCAAGGGCATTTTGGTCTGCACAATCAAACTTAAAGCTCAGGAGCATCAGCTAACCTAGGGTTAGGGACGACAGCTACTTGAAAGCTATAAATAAGCTCATTTGTCACTTTTTATGGATACCATTCCTTTAGCCTAGATTCTCTATGTAAAATTTAGTTTAGTATTTTCTCTCATTCTTAGGTTTTAGATTTATTTTAGTTATTCTTGTTGATTTCAAGAGATCTGAATTGTGGAAGCATTCAAACTTTGTGGATTCACGATTAATCTCAATACAATTAGGCTCTTTTATTTACTCTATCTTGTTGATTTAATTAGCATGCTTTCTCTTTACATCGATTCTATATTTTCTATGAAGGCCATGAAAAACTAATCCCTCTATGGGGGATTAGCGAGTGGAGGTATGATCTGTTAACTGTTTTGTAGGGTTACTCAACGGATCAGCTCTTTGGGAAAGGAAGAACGTGGAACAAACCCTAGGCCTGACAACCCCAAGAAGTCATCAAGGTGAAAATTAACCCAAAATTGGTATGGCCCATCTGTGAACACCTTCACCCCAAGCCAGTTTGGACTGTGAGGTCGAAAGATAAGTAGTTCTTGCTGACTCGTTATGTCAGTGGAAGATCGGAAGATCCTACTAGTGTAGCGTCTAGTTGATTGATGTGGAACTTGAAATAGAAGTTGATGTAGATTACCGAACTGAGCTAATCATCCATAGTCAAGATTTGATTTATTCTCCTTTTCTATCTCTTCAAGTCTATTTCTTTAATGTTATTTTGTCTTTATTATTATAAAACCCTAAAAATCCTTTATTTTATATTTTCGTACTACAACTAATTTAAAAGTACTAATTAGATATTTTAGTGTTTAGGTTAGAAATGATCTAGCACTCACCTTCCTTGGGTACGATCCTCGGATTACTCACCTACTTCGTTGTAAAACTACATTACAATTCGACTCGTATACTTTATAACAACCTGTTTTTAATTGTGTCAGAAATAGTGGTTTTGGGATCACAATTTCAATGAGTGAGTTATTATTTTATTATTATTTTAATGTCTGTGGGAGTATATTAAGGTCGTATTAAAATTTTGTTAAGAAATTTTGATGGTTAAATGGTTAATTAGGTTAAAGGACTAAATCATAAAAGATACAAAAGTTGATTTTTATTAGTTAAAAGGGTTCAATGGCTATGAAATCTTAAACTAAAGGACTTGAATGGTAAATATACCATTTAAAGTGTTATTGGATGTGCATGGACAAGGTTTTAATGAAATATTGATAGTTTTTAAATGGTAAAATGGTAAAATGATAAATAAAGTGAAAATCAAATAGGCTAAAATCGTCATCTTCCTCACATTTGTTTCTTCATAACCAATTCATCAATCGAAAATTAGCTAGGTTTCGGCCAAGCATTGTTCTCACTTGCATGGTATGTGTTCAAGCCCCGTTTTTAATGATTTTTATATTTTTTAGTTCGTTTTAGCTTAATCTAGCTAGCCCAGGGGTTATTTTGTAAAATTGTTAAAGGTTGAGGGACTTTCCATGGATGCTTTTGAATAATTTTTTATATTAATTGATAAATTATGAATACTTGTTGAAAAATAAATAAGTTTTGTTAAGTGATTTTTGATGAATTTTTGAAATATGGATTAAATTGTTAAAGGTATAAATCCTAGGTTTTTTGTGAATTTTAATGATTATGAATTGCTTTAAGGTCCTTTGTGACATGGGTTAACTTGGATTTAGGTTAAAATTTTTAGATTTTAAGTTATGAGCTTAAGGACTATATTGTGAAAAGTTAAAATACTAGGGAAAATTAGTAAATTTTCATAAATATGAATTATGGGTTAAATTGAATTATATAAGTTCTTAATTGAATGAAATTATTTATTTAGATCAAGATAAACCATAATTGGACATAAATCGAGGAAAAGCTAAAGCTTCGAATTAGTTGGACTGTATTTTTACGCCCTAGTTATCAAGGTAAGTTCGTATGAACTGTAATTGTTTTAAGGTTAGTTAATTTGAACGTTTACTATGTTGTTTCAATATAAATGAATTACCATATGAATGTATCAATGCTATAACAAATTGACAGATATCGAATCCCGGTTGAACCTTAAGAATTCTTATGATACAAATGACATGTCGTTAGGGATTTCATGTTTCAGGTGCTGGTCTTGAATGTCTTACCAATGGCTGAGGTCTTGCATTTGTTGCGGACTCGTGTGAGCAGCATCGTGTAGCTTACATTCTGACCCATAGCTCGTATGAGTAGGCCCATTTCACAGCTCTTGTGAGCAATGATGTAAAGGAAAGGCTACGATTTTATGTAAAGGCATATTATGTGTGAGCTTTCCCAAGTATCTGATGTAATTCTAGATGGTTCAATGGGTAAGAAAAGAAAATAAAGAGGTAAGTATGCAAATGGAATGAATCATGATCTCATGAAGATATTGATGAGTTAAATGATATGTTTACATACGGAAACTACTTATCTTAAGGTTGAATTCATTTGTATCATGGAAATTATACTAACTTGTGAGTTAGTGATGTTGTATAGGCTTATACTAAGCTTATGGCATTGGTATTGACTTATGTTTATTCTATAAATTGTATAAATGAAATGGTAAGTTATGTTTTGAGTTATATGAACTTACTAAGCACTCGTTGCTTACGTAGTTTCTTTCCTTCGTTTTATAGATTATCAGAAGCTCAATTTAGTTGGAAGCTTGTAGGAGACCTATCACACTATCCAACAATCAATTCGGTAGATTTTGAGTATTTTGGCCAAGGTTTATGATGGCATGTATAGGATGTTTTGTAATGGTGTTTTTCTGTGTTTATTCTTTGGATGTTATGTTTGGTTGGGTGCACTTTAATGCCTTACCAAGTTATGTTATTTTGGTAACTTTCAAATGGTTGCATATAAGGTTCTTTTGGTATATTTGTAATGGTTTGATAATGGTCAATTGTGATATGCTTTGGTAAGTATTTGAATTAGATTTTCTGCATGAAATAAGGTAATGTTGGCATGTTTAGGTCAATGATGTTTGAATACAATTATGGTGCCTTTGAATGGCATATTCGTTAGGTGAATTAAGTTGTTTGAAATGGCATGATTATGTGTTTTTCAATGATGCTTTAGTCCCTTGAAAGTGTGCATAAGTGGGTTGGTTAGTTATGCATGAATTGGGTATGAAATGACTTGATTTTAGGTAAAATTTTAGGTTCACGCGGCCTGGGACACGGGCTGTCACACGGCCATATAACACACACAACCTTGCGACACGGCTTAGCACATAAGCCTATGGGGCAACTCAGGGAGTTACACGGCCTGACACACGAGTGTGTGACCCTATTCATTGAGTTACACGAATGAGTACATAGGCTGGGACATAGGCTGGGAGACGGCCGTGTGTCCCTTGTCTGAAAGTTACACGGCCTGGGGCTATGTCATACGGCCTGACCACACGGCTGTGTGACCCTTATTTTTCAGTATTTGCAAATTTTTCCATTCTATTTTTTTAAAATTAGTCTCAAATTGCCTCAAAGCTATCTTTAGGGATAGAATGTACGTGATTGAACGGTTTATGATATATTTAAATTATTGAATGTTATGATGTTTAAATATTTATGATTGTATAGTAATTCTCTGTAACCCTAATCTAACGATGGAGACAGGTTAGGGGTGTTACATACTTGCAAAAATTGCCCTGTCTTTCTATATTTTATTGCAATTTTCACACTCTAGACGTAAGTACGTCCGGAGATGGTCATTAATTAAATCCTCAAAGAGCTATGCTTAAGTTAGAATGATGGTCAAACGTTACACGATTATTAGTACGTGTGAATTCCTAATGAATTAGGTTTATGTACTAATTGGATGGAAATCCATATTCTTACTGATTAATCATGATTACCCCAAGGTGACTTGAGTCAATGGATGTATGAATTTTCATTGCAACGACTTCCAAATGTTTTCAAGGTTTAATTTAAGACGCTTGCATCATCTTAATACATATCATGATTTTACAAAATGTTTTCAAACATTTTCTTACAAAGATATTAATATATGAATGTTTTATATTTAGTTAAAAAATTACACCAACTCCCTTATTGAACATACTCACTAAAAACAAACTGAACGGAAATGATTATAAGGAATGGAAATGGAACCTAATAATTGTTCTAAACTGTGAGAACTTTAAAATACTTCTTGATAATAAGTTCCCTCTGGCCACTCAAGTTGAGGCTAGAAAACATTGGAAGGAGTCTGATGAGATAGCTCGTTGCTATATGCTAGCAAGTGTGACCAACACCCTATATAAGCAACTAGAGAGTTGTAAGACTGCCAAAGTGATTCTGGATGTGATAGAAGACATGTTTGGAGGCCAAGCTACCTTGGCTCGATAGCCTGTTATAACTAACGTGATGAATGCCTAACAAAAGCCTAGTATTCCGGTCAAAGACCATATGGTAACTCTCATGGAATAATTTGCTTAGACTATGGACAATGAGACCAATTTGGACTAGAACAATCAAATTGAGATTGTGTTCAAAAGCTTTTCCAAGGATTTTGCTAGATTTCGGCCCGCATATAACCTTGGCAAAAAAAAACCTGATGCTTACACAACTTATGAAAGAGTTACAATACTATGAGTTAATGAGTTGATGTTAAATGGCGGTTAGTCGGTCTGAAGAGTAGAAGAAAATATAATTGTCACCTCTTCTTCAAAAGGGAAGGGAAAGCGTGCTAAGAAAGGCAAGGCTAAGGTCTTTGGGCCACCACAAGTGGAAAAGAAGAGAACTAGAAAGCCTAAAGACTTATCTAAGTCTAAATGCTTATTCTATAGTAAGAAATGAAACTTCAAGGCAAACTGTAAAGAGTGGAAGAAATATCTAGCCACTAAAGGCAAAGGTCTGGAACTCTTTATGATAGAAGCTTGTTTAGTAGAGGATTCAATAGACCACTGGGCCATTGATACGAGAGTCATTAATCATGTTTGTATTTCTCTAAAGAGGTCTGAGGAGATGAAAGTTCTTAAAGGTAAGAGTCTATCGTTGTGGATCGAAAACAGGACAACTGTGGCAACTGAAGTAATGGAAGATGTACATCTTTATTTTGATAATTTTAGGAAGATTATTTTGAAAAACATTTTCTATGTACCGAGTTTCAAAAGAAACTTAATTTCAGTTGCATGTTTATATAAATACAACTTGATTGTGACTTTTAATAATGGAATTGCAATATTTAGAATTCACAGTCTTATCTGTAATGGATGGATGTCAAATAATCTCTATTTTATCAAACCAAAGATGTACACACTGCTTAAGACTGAAATATCGAATCAGAAACTTAAAACTTTTCAATCTAATAAGGCATATCTTTGGGATTTGAGACTTGGTCATATTAAGCAAGAAAGAATCACTAGACTTGTGAAAGGCAACATCTTAAGTTCGCTTAAAGATATCAATCTTTCACAATGTGAATCTTACTTGGAAGGTAAGATGACCAAGCAATCTTTTAATATGCCATTCAATTTAGTACATTCATAGAAAAAAAAAGTTCGAGTACCAATCTAGGAGAAGTGGACAAGTTTAGGTACCATTTTTATATTTTAGCCAATTCAAAAATTTTGAGAGATTGAATTCTTGAAAATAAAAGTAGGATGATTAAATTTCTAATGTATGAAGTGTATAAGGGCTTGGGTCATATTTTAGCATTCAAAATTGTACTCTATATAACTTGAGGCAAGTAAATAATTAACCTAAGGCGAAGTGTAGGTTAGAAACATACTAGTATATTAATAATAACAATGGTCACATCAATGTCACCAGTGACAATAAAAATGTTAAAATATATCATAGTCCTTGTACTCTTCATGAATTTGAAACTTAATCCTTATACTTTTATTTTCAGAATTTAGTCTCTCAACTTTTTATATTTCAAAATTTAGATCCAATTATTAACACTGTTTTTTTTTGTTAAATTGGTTGGTGTAACATTTTGAAATAAAAACTCACTTGATAGCAATGTAAATAAAAATAGCATTACGATGACCTAAATTCAACACAATAATTTTAACAAGATTAATAATTGGGTATGAATTTTGAAATCTGAAAAATAAAAGACTAAATTCCTAAAAATAAGAACACAATGACTAAATTCTTAATAAAAATATTATTCTCTCCATCCCAAAAAAAATTGTAAGAATTGATATTTTGGAAGTCAATTTTTTACTTTAACCTCAATTATTTTAAATATTTTAACAAATTAAATTTTATTAAAGAATATATTTAAAAACTATTTATAATATACTTTTTCAAATTTTTATTAAGAATAAAATCAAAACTCAAAAATCAAAATGGAAACTTTTGATCATTAAAATTATAACAAATTTAGTGGTAAAGGAAATAGCATTTAGACCATTTTAAGTGTCATAATTAAAGACTTGAGAAGCATGCTGAGTCACGATGGGAAGACACATGGAAACAAATCTCAACCCAAAGATTTTTTAAATCAATCAACCCAATGATTATCATAGGTTATGGAAATATTATCCAATGGCTTAGACTTTGTTTGGCCCAAAAATTATGGGTTCAAAATGGCAAGGGCTTGAGTCCCAACAGTGGTTTGCTTCTCTTTCTCTGAAGAAGCCTATAGCTTTGATTTCATTTCATTAACCCGTTTTGAGAAACCTTTTCTCTCTTTCCAGAAAGAGTTTTGCTTAACTACACATTAGTTGTGGCTGACATAAGAACCGATGGCCATTGTTTTAGGATGACAGTATTCCGATTGTCTAATAGATTTTAAATAGATTAATTTTAGATAAAATGGATTTATTTATGTGATATAGATACGGTCATGATAAACATTTTTTAGACAGTGAATATGAAGCGATTGTCGTTATTATTTGTCTTGTCTTATTCTGTTAAATAAAATTATTATTTTCCATTACATATAACTATTAAAAGAATAAAAATATGTTATAAAACTATCCTTTTAAGGTTTAGGCTTATTTTTTGTTATGATAAAATATTTGCTTGACTTTAAAATTATTGAAAATATTATAAATAACTTTAAACGAAAAGCGGTTGGGATGGATAAATCCAACATTTAGAAACGTGATAGTAGATTTCAAAATTTTATATTTATAGTAGAGTGGGACGGATGATAAGGCGGAGCAAGCAAACTTTAAAGTGACAGGGAATTTCAACATCCGGCCTTGCTTTGCTTCATTGTTATCTCTATATTACTCCCTCTAGTATGGGTTACCATGCCAGAGCTCTTCACCTCCTTGCTTCTTATCTAGGAGTTGAATCAATTGTACCCTACTGAATCAAGTCTTAGCCGAGCCTTGCATGGTCATGCTTCGGTTTTTCCTTCTCTTCTCTTTTATGTTTTTTCTTCACTTTTCGGATGGTTTTTCATTCTCTCATTGTTGTAGTTTCCAAGTTCTTCTTTCGATAGAACGTGATGTATTTTGGTAAACTTGGATTTGGTTTCACTAGGGGTTTCTATTTAAGGCAATACTTGAAAGTTAGGATTTTTTTCTTTTTATGACTAGGGTGATTGTTGTGAAAGATAGAAAAATGGTTGTGGTGATGATAAAATGCAGATGATGAGGAACACACAGGGTTTGTTGCAATTTTCAAAGTTGCAAAATTTCAAGTCTAATTTCTTCTAACAAACCAAAAAGGCACAAATTTTTGTTGTTTTTATTTCCATGATCCTATACTCAGCTTATATTTTATGTTAAAGATTGAGAAACAATAATTTATGTTGTGTCATTTCAATTCTAAAATTAATGTTGTCATTTCCAGTTATCAACAAAGCACCCACGTAAATCAACATGATGACAATCTTATATTCTTGTCTCTTGGTAAATAGTGAGTATTCATGTTTAGTTTGCAAATATCCAACTTTCAAGAATGCCTTTATAAGCTTCAAATTACAAGGACGAGAGGCTTGCTTCAAGTCATAGGGATTTTACTAGTTGACATACACATGTCCCCTATAAACATCTGCTTATGTAAATTGCCATGTTGAAAGGAATTGTACAATCCTTCTGATATATATGAGCCAATCATGGATGGATGTGGTTGCAATAGCAGTCTTAATAGCAACAAGGGAGAATGTATCCTAATAATCAACCCCTCTTTTGTTATAGGCAACCAAGCAGGCTTTGAACCTTTCAATTGTTCCATTGGATTTATATTTGACTTTATATAACCATTTACATCCAATGGGTGTCTTTCCAAGGAGTAACAAGACTATATGTCATGATTATTGGCTTTTAATGCTTGAAATTCTAGTTTAATGGCTTCTACTAATTGATTGTCGTTAATGGCTTCATGATAAGTCGTAGGTTCAATAATGGTGATGCACTGATGTGGAAGTAAGGAAAGCTTTTAAACCAAGAGGTAAATCACAATAAGAAATAGAAATGAAGATTGGGTACTAACCTTTGCATAATGGTAAAGAGGAGGAGAATTGATTTGAGCAAACAAATTCTTTTATCCATATTGGTGGTTTAGTGCTACTTAACGACCTATGAAGAGAAGAAGGTGATTGTGTAGTGACATTATCAAATAATGGTTGGACTAAGGGTGGCTGTAATGTATTGAAAGAAATGTTGAACAAAGGTAAAATAGATCAAATAATGGTTGGACTAAGAAATTTTTTGCCATTAGTCAGAGATCACCGGTCAAAAAGATCAATGACATACTTACGCTGACACAGATGAAGGGTCTCGATGGTAGAACGTGTAACCTCAACCCCCAAAAAATAATGCAAATCTCCCATGTCCTTAAGGGAGAACTCAGTGTGAAGTTTTCGAACAAACGTATTAATATCCTCAGACGAATCTCTTGTAACAATAATATCCTCCACATAGACGAGGACATACATAGTGGTCTTGCTGGTAACACGAATAAATAGAGAGGCATCAGACTTCAAAAAAACAAACCCTAATGAGACAAGACAATTCTTTAGCTTACCAAACCAGGTACGTGGAGCTTGTTGCAACCCATATAAAGCTTTTATTAACTGACACACAAGACCATACTGTACATATCTTAGAGGTTGTTGCATATAAACCTCTATAGTAAGATGCATTGTTGACATCATCTTGTCGAAGTTGCCAGTGTTTGGATATTGCAATAGATAGAATAGTTTGAATAGTGGCTAGATTAACGACTGGACTAAACATTTCTCTAAAATCACATCCTGGTACCTGACAACATCCTTTAGTAACTAAACAACCCTTACGACAAGATATAGTACCATCGGGATTTTTTTAACATTAAATAACAAGTTACAACCAATTACCTTCCTTCAAGGTTGTAAAGACACTAACTCCCAAGTGCGATTACGAATCAGTGCATCATACTCAGCCTAAGCTGCTGCTTTCCGATCCTCATGAGCAAACGCTTCATCAATTGTGCGTGGCTCATGCTTAGAAACTTCAACAGCTAAGATTTTAGGTTTAAAAATGTCTACTTTAGAGAGTGTAATCATTTGATAAGTAGTACCAAGTGGTGGAGGTGTAGAGGCAACAGTAGGAGTGGCCAAACTAGACCGTGAGGTATCGGGGAAGGAAAGGCCCCGAGGTGGAAGCACATCTTTAGTCGAAGCTAAGTCTATAGCATTACCAGCGGATGTAACACAAAAGTAAACGACATCATAAAAAACCTCTGCAAAACAACCATTAGGGAGAGCAAGTGATGAGGAGAAAGGTTGCATAATAGGATTATACGTAGAAACATGCTCACTTGTTAGGTTAGTAGACAGAGGATGATTAAGATGTAAAAAGCGGTGTTCGTAAAAAATAACATGGCGAGAAATGAGAATTTTACCGTCTGGTATAAGACACTGATACCCTTTGTGCTGAGAATTATACCCTAAAAATGTGCATGGTTGAGATCGAAATTCCAATTTATGATTGTGAAATGGTCGAAGATAAGGAAAGCAGTAGCATCCAAACACGCGTAGATGATTATAAGAAGGATCTTCACCATAAAAAGCCATGTATGGAAAGTCGCCCTTCAAGACAGAGGATGATTAAGATGTAAAAAGTGGTGTTCATAAAAAATAACATGGCGAGAAATGACAATTTTACCGCCTGGTATAAGACACTGATACCCTTTGTGCTGAGAACTATACCCTAAAAATGTGCTTGGTTGAGATCGAAATTCCAATTTATGATTGTGAAAGGGTCGATGATAAGGAAAACAGTAGCATCCAAACACGCGTAGATGATTATAAGAAGGATCTTCACCATAAAGAGCCATGTATGGAAAGTTGCCCTTCAAGACAGGGGTGGGAAGTCTGTTTCTTAAATGCACTGCACATGTGTGGGGGCATACCCAAAGAATCACAAAGGTAGATTGGCTTGAGCAAGAAGTGTAAGACCGACCTCAACAATATGACGATGCTTTCACTCCACGACTCTATTCTGCTCAGATGTATGGGGACAGGAGACTCGATGAGTAACGTCATGTTGAGCAAGAAAAGATGTGAAGGCACGATACTCGCCACCCCAATCACTCTGAAATTGTTTCATTTCCTTCCTAAATTGAGTTTTCACCATCTTTTGAATCCGAAGAAAGCATTCAAGGGCTTGGGGTTTTTTCTGTATAACATAAATCCAAGTGAAATGAGTAAACATGTCAATAAATGAGATATAATAACAGTTTTTACCACATTCAACAGAAGCAAGGCCCCACAAATCCAATACAACTAACTCAAAAGAATAACTATATTGAGTAGTAGACGTAGAAAATGGTAATTTGTGAGATTTGCCTTTTTGACAGGCAGTACATATAGACCCAAAAACATCCTTATTAGAAACAACATGACATTTATGTAACACAGACTGAACAATACGGCAAGACAGATGACCCAACCGCGGATGCCAAAACTAAAAAAATTTGTTGTCCGCAAAATCTGAATTAATACCAGTGTGATGCACAGAAGGATACGCACAGCTACCATTAGAAGACACCGAGGAAAATTGATACAACCCATCAAGAATGTGGCCCCGCAGCAAGATATCCTGAGTCTGTATATTCTTGATTACATAATGAAATAGATGGAATTCAAAAAACACATCATTTTTATGAGCAAACTGAGACACAGATGATAAATTCTTGCGGATGGTCAGTACAAGTAAAACATTAGAGCGATGAAGTAACCTATTGTTCGCAGCCAAAGTGGAAGATTCAATGCTCTTAATTGGAACACGAGTCCCATCACCCACTAAAATAGGAGTAGTACCTGAATAATGTGTGAACTAGTTTAGAGCAGAGTCCTCCTTACACACATGATGCGTAGCCCTCGAGTTAGGATACCACGTCAAAGTACCCATATTTTGAACTGGAGATCCATATTGGGCCAAATGCATTCGAGACTCAGTACCAGTGGAAGAGTCAGGGCCTGACACATCAGGAATACGAGGAAGATCAACATTAGGACGTGGTTTTGAGAAAAATATTAACGTATTGCAGCAAATTCCAGTGGTTAAACATGAGAAACATAGGCCCTAGGCTTAGTGGACCAAGGCATTTGCGGCCCAACTGAGGGCCGCTGATCATAGCTCCTTAGAGTTGATATTTGATTGCCCAAATGAGACATAGGCAGCCCACCATTATCATAACCCACATGGTTAGAGTGTTGAGGCCCAAAACCATGTGGAAGAGTCAACCTATTATCACCAAAGGGGACATGATGAACCGCCGGCGTAAATGAAGAAACACTAGGGTTAGCATCATTATTAGGAAAATGAGAGGGAGAAAATAACCCATTTTCATTTCTTCCAAAATCTGATGATGGCACTTGAGACACCAATTCTGATTGGTAACTGACCCCATTGCCAAAACCCAATGACGACATTTGAGGCACAAATTGTGGTTGGTAACCACCGCTACGTGTACCAAAATATTGATTAAAAGACAAACGATCCAATGTTGGCGCTAAACTTTCATAGCTTCGGTTAAACTGATAAAAACACCATTTTACGAGGTGACCAAAGTGGCCACAAATATGACACTGGACACAGCCCCTGAACCGTGACAATGACCACCAAGTGAGGGTCGAATAGACCTAGAGGGGTTAGCCATCGTTGGTACCTAAGGTGGGATCGACTCAGCGAGATTCGCATGATAAGAAGTCTCGACAACCAAGCGTTGTTGTCTCGTTTCAAACTGAAGAAGAATATTTATCAATCGACAAAGTGGGAGGGGTTCATAGGAGAAGGACGCAAGGGTAACCATCACATTGTACTCCGACAACAATCCCGCGAGAATAATCTCAACCTTTTCGAAGTCCAAAATCTTGTGGCTAGAGGCCGCAAGGAGAGCGCAGTTATTTTGAATCTTTCCAACATATTCTTTGATCGTCATTGTACCTTTCTTAATGAAATACAGATCGTGTTTGATTTGAGATAATCGAGCACCAGATACGGTGGCAACCACTTGATTAGCGGTGGTCTAGACATCATTAGATGTTCGCACATCAGTAAAGCATGATAGTAACGAACCACTAATTGTGGAGAGTAACCAGGATGCAAGAAGTTTATCTTGCTGATGAAAAATAAAAGCCTCTAAATTCAAAACCATCTGGCCATTCGGACCCGGTGCAAATTGTGGCGGAGATGAACGAGATCCATCAAAAAATCCAATGAGATTATATCCTTCTAAAATTAGTTTAACATGTTGTTGCCACTGGATGAAGTTTCCATCATCCAATTTAATCGTATCATGTTTAGGGAAATTTTGAATCAAACGAACCGTAACAGAGTCAGAGTGTAGCAGAGGTGTCACAGCACGTACAGGTGGAGAATGACCATCAATAGCAATAGAATCTATAGACTGAGCCATTGAGAGCACAGTAAGAAGCGCAACAGAATCTCAGGCGATTGATACCATGGAAGAAATGCTGAACAAAGGTAAAGAATACAGAGAATAAACAAATCTAAAAATAGATGAGAAACTAATTCTTTGAAATATTGTCAAATGAAATTTACCTGATGTTCATTTTTTTGCTAAACTACTTACTTATACTAACATTGAATGTTAACCGCTGTTAACAGAAAGGCTAACAACCAAAACAAACTAACTAACTACAGCTACTTACAGTAGACTCTAACATGTATTAACTCAAGGTGGAAAGTAAAGGAAATCGTAAGGCAATGTAGAAGGAATAAAGGATAATTAAAAAAATGTAACCCCCAAAATATTTAATATAATATTCACAAAATTTTAATAATATTGCAAGGTTTATCGAAAATTAATCTTTGTATCCTGAATTTAATATCGAAAATTTAATTCTTTAAGCGAATGATTATTTTTAGACTTCTTTTTTTAGTTGTTGAGATTTTAATTGGAACAAGGGGCAATGCGATTGAAAACAAAAATGATGAGGATTAAAGTTCGAAAAAGAAAATAAACAAGAGAAAAAGAAGCAGGAAGAAAAATATAAAGAATTGATAAGGAAGAAACTGTTCACACTATTTTCATAATTGTCTTTCCTATCACGGATTGGCCAAATAAAAGCAAAAAACAGTAACAAACTTGCCACCCTATCACCACTAAAACGCACCATTTACTAATTGTCCCAAAATAACCTGTTTAAGTGTTACTAAACGCACCGTTTTCATTAACCTCTATTCGCAAAACATACCGTTTCACTATAGTAAATAAAACTAACATAATTACAATAGTAAAAACCCATTACTAAACTGTTGGAAAAATAACCCATATCAAATACTCCTTTGCTCGAATAGAATCCTTGTCCTCAAGGATCAAACAGTGGACACCGTTGTTCGAGATCAAAAAACTATTCCCATGTCGAATCTTCAAGGAAGGTGTTAGCCCATTCAACTAACATTTTGGTGTCTGCATAGTCACCATGTTTAACAATTCATCTCTCCATGATTCGAACTGGAATCTTAGCAATGGCCCCATCTGATTCAGTAGGAGGAAGTGTAGTAGAATTGGGAGAATACCCAATATGTTTCTTGAGCTGTAAAACATGGGATGTGGGATGTATCAGAGCATCCTCTAGAAGTTTGAAGGTATAAATCACCTACCCTTGTCTAGCTACCACAGGATACGACCCAAAGTAATGGGGGGCCAACTTTTGGTTGCCTCGTTTCCTCAAGAATGTTGTCTATATGGTTGCAATTTGAAGTAGACCTAATCTCCCACTTGGAATACCCTATCAGATCTTCTTTTATCAACCATGTACTTCATTCGTTTCTTAGCCCGTGTAAGATGAAACTTAAGCATATTACGGGCTGCTTCCCTTTGTTGGAGGCTCTTATCCACCACAACAAATAATGATGCTCTTGGCCATTAAGGTAAGTGATGTGGGGGTTCTTGGCCATTAAGGTAAGTGATGTGGGGGTTCTTGGCCATAAAGGGACTCATATGGGGTAGTGTGTAGGGAGGAGTGGTAGGTAGTGTTATACCACCACTCGGCTAAGGGAAGCCAGAGTGCCGATTCAGAGAGTTTTCTCCAGACATACATCTCAAATACGCCTATAAACATTGATTGAGGACCTCTATTTGCCCATTTGTCTAGGGGTGGTAAGCAGTGGATAGATGCAGTTTAACCCTAAGATGTTTAAATAGGGATTGCCAAAATGAACTAATATAGACCTTGTCTCTATTAGAAATGATACACTCCAGAAGTCTATGGAGTTTGTAAACATGTTCCAAATACTGTTCAGCCATGAGTAAGGTAGTGAAGTGATGGGATAATTCTATAAAATGCCCATATTTAGTGAACCTATCCACTACCGCAAGGTTATCATCTTTTCCCTTCCATATTGGTGAGCCTTCTATATTTAGTGAGAATATCCACTACCACAAGGACTACTACCCATGCTCTATCAGGTACTGGTAGGGGTTGAAGTAGACCAGGAGAGGATGAATTGTCATATTTGTATCTCTGGCAAATAAGACACTCTTTGACCCATTTCTTAACATCTTTGGAGGGACCCTTCCAATAGAGATGTCCTAAAATTTGGTGTTTTGTTGCATGCACCCTTGAATGACCCCCCATAGCCTCGCTATGAAACAAGTCAAATAGTTGTTTCTCAAATTTAGATCCTAACCAACGACCACTTACCCATTTCTCCTTAAAACCTTACCATCCCAAGAATACTTTGAATGGAGATGGGGGTCCCATTGAAATTCTTGACAGATTTTTTGTGAGGTAGGGTCAGTAACACAAGACTGTAAAATAAGGTCCCACACTACAGACCATGAAATGGTTCCTACACATTGAAACAACTGCTCTTCCTGTGCATGGTCCCTTTTCGAAAGTGCATCAGCTATTGTGTTTTGGCTCCTATTCTTGTAAAGGATGGAGTAATCATAGCCAACCGTTTTCCCAACCCATTTCTGCTGGTAAGGTGTAATAGCTTCATGATCAACAAGGAATCATTGGCTTTAATGATCTGTTTTGATACTAAAATGCCTACCTATCAAGTATGAGTGCCATTTCTTGATAGCCAAAAACATTGCCAACATCTCCTTGTCATATATAGATCGTTTGGTGTTTGATTCCTAACCCTTACTAAAGAAAGCAATCAGTCTCCCTTGTTGTTGTAAGACTGCCACGATCCCTTGACCACAACCATTAGTTTAGACACAAAAGTCAACATTAAAATTAGGAAGGACTAATACTGGTGCCTGAGTTATTGTAGCTTTAAGTTTATCAAAAGTTTATTGTTCTTTGTCAGACAAACTCCAAGGTGTCTCATTCTTCAACTAAAGTGGTTAAGGTCTTAGCAATAGTCCTATAGTGGTGAATGAATCTCATGTAATAGCTCAAGAGCCCCAAAAATCCTCTAAACCCCTTAACTGAATTTGGAACAGGCCAAGTAAGCACTCCATCAACTTTTGAGGGATCCATGGAAACAGAACCTTAGGAGATAATATACCCCAAGTATTCCACTTGTGTAGTGCCAAAACTACATTTGCTCTTTTTGGCATACAACTTGTGGTTTCTCAGAATAGTAAGATCCTCCATTAAGTGTTACAAATGATTTGACCAACTAGCAGAGTAAACTAGTGTAACACCCCTAACCCATATCTATCGCCGAAATAGGGTTACAGAGCATTACCAGAATATACAGATCAAATACAGACATTTCATTTTGGTTACCATTCATGTCAGAAATTATTCATAAAGTCCTTTATATAAGCCCTCAAGGCCCAAAACATACATTAGAAACAAGTCGGGACTAAACCGGATACTTAGAAAATTTTTCGCAAAATCTCAAAATTTTTCCCAGGTGCAGGGGACACACATCTGTGTGGTCAGGCCGTGTCAGTACTCTTGTCTCAGGCCATGTGAGCATTCGAAATAGGGCACACAGCTGTGTCCCAACCCGTGTCCATACTCGTGTAACTCTCTGACTTGGGTCACACGGCCAAGCCACACGCCCGTGTGCTAGGCCATGTGAACATAATAATTTGCAGTAAATAGGTGCAGGGGTCACACGGCCAAGCCACACGCCCGTGTGCCAGGCACATGTGAAAAATATTGAGTATTCTGCTTTGAAATTTAATGATGCAGGGGACACATGGCCAAAACACACGCCTATGTGCTAGGCCATATGTCACACATGGCTGATACACACGCCCTTGTCTCTACCCGTGTGGATGAAATATGGCCATTTCCAAGCCATATTTCTCACCCAAACTTGTCTTCCACCTAAATTACCACTTAAACATATTCACCAGCCAATACAAAACATTCAAATCAAATCAAATCCAAGTCTTATGCATGATATAATACCTTATATAACCAAATATACAAACTTACTTACCAAATTCTCATGAGTATATATAATCCTATTTTCACTTTCATTCATACACCCATACTCACAAATCAATTTGAAGAAACTACATACTTATATATATTCATTAAAATGTACAACACACTAGACATACCAATGGTTATTTTCAATCAAACTTTTACATGCCACCATTGGCCAAATTTTACCTATACATGCCATTATAACCAAAATGAAATTACTCTATATATACCAAATTGAGCCGATGGATAGTGTGATCTGTCTCCGACCACCTTCCAACCTTAACGAGCTTCCGAGTTACTATAAAACAGAGAAAATAAAATAGAGTAAGCTTTAAATCTTAGTAAATTCGTATAACTGGTAATTAACTTACCATTCATTTTCATTTAAGGTAAGCATATAAAGCATATTCAAGCAATTTGGCCAAAAACCCTAACACATATCCTCATCAATATTGTCAGACATGTATTTCATATAAACATCAAGAAACATGTGTGAGCTCAACAATAAACAAATTTCTATATAATTAATCTTTTCACACCACTTGTCCATATATCATGAATAATATATATATATCATTGTATTTCAAGTATTTCTCATAGTAATTCATCTTGAATTCATATTATCTCATATCAGAACTTTACTCATTGAATCATTTAAAATTTTGATGGATACAAGGGTAGTACATATGAAGTGTACAAGTCTGTAATCTGTTAATTCATATTTGGGAATGCTCATAAGAGCACATAAATAGGAAGCACTCCCTCGAGCCATATAATGGGAAGCTCATGTGAGCCATGTAACGAGAAGTTCAAGCGAGCCAATATCGGGAAGCTTCGAAAAGCCATTAATCGGGAAGCTCATGAATGAGCCTTTAATTGGGAAGCTTTAAAGAACCATAAATCGGGACACTCATAAGAGCTGTGGTGTGTCTGCAACACATGCAGGATCACAACCAATCTAAATGCTCCAAAAAGCTATTAACGGGAAGCTTGCAAGAACCATATAATGGGAAAGTCATGAGAGCCAAATATCAGGATGCTCATGAGAGCTAATAACGAGACGATCTTTCGAGCTATGGTGTGTCTGCAACATATGAAAAACCTCAACCAATTCAAAAACCCTGTATCCATCGAATCACATTTATCCAAACGAGACTTGTTATTTATCGAGCATTATCAGTTATATGATCAATTTCATATATATATGAAATTTATATAATTCATATATACAACATTAAATTCAAACATATAAATATACACAATTTAGTTACACGAACTTACCTCGACAATTGTTCGTGAATTGTAATATACTAATTCGATACTTTTTCTTTTCCTCGATCCAACTCAGTATTTGGTCTATCCGGATCTATACGAGTAAATTTAGCTCAATTTAATACAATTCATATTTAATTCAATCCAATTCACATCTTAGGAAAACTTACTATTTTGCCCCTATACTTTTGATTAATTACAATTTCGTCCCTAGGCTCGGAAAATGAAATTCATGCAATTTAATCATTATTCCAAGCCTAGAAAATTTTTACATGTAACATTAACAGCCCATGTATTTCATAAAATTTAGAATTTTTCCATAAATTTTACATATTTATAATTTAGTCCCTAAATCATAATTTCATTAAAATTTACTTTACAAAAGTTGTTTACCTATCAACAACCTTTCATTTTCTACCATAAAACTTCATAATTCAACTATATTCATCCATGGAAAAACCCTAATACTTTGATAACTTTACAAATTAATCCTCGAGATAGCTAGATTAAGCTATTACGATATCGGAAACATAAAAATTACTAAAAATGAGACTTGAATACTCACCTAACTGGGCCAAATACGCTTGCTACCTTCGACCTCTTCTAACTAGGGTTTCCATGTAAAATAATTTGGGAAAGATGATAATATGATGATATTTTCATTATTTAATTACTTATCATCTTTTATTATTTTTACTTTCCAATTTAGTCCTTTTCTTTAATCAATTTTCCATGGATGAATCATCATACTTATCTACTAACTCCTCTTAATGGTCTATTTGCCATATAAGGACCTCAAATTTTGAATTCCATAGCTATTTGATCCCTTTAACTACTAGAATTCAACTTTTTCACTTTATGCAATTTGATCCTTTCTATCTAATTAAAAATGTAACTGATAAAATTTATTTATGAAATTTTACTATGATATTTCTATCATAATGCAAACCATGAAATAATATTTTAATAATTTTTCTTACGGACTCAGATTTGTGGCCCCTAAACCACTGTTCTGATTTCACTAAAAACGGGTTGTTACAACTACGATATCATTAAAAAAAAACTAATACTGTCTTCCTAAGAAATGGCTTGAATATACTATTCATCACAGACTAAAAACTCAAAGGTGCATTGGTTAAGCCAAAAGGCATGACCAAAAACTCATAATACCCTTCATGAGTTCAAAAAGCTGTTTTGTGAATGTCCCCCTCCCACAGTCGAGTTTGATGGTAACCAGGCCTGAGGTCCAACTTGGAGACGCAGGCTGCTTGTCCTAACTCATCGAGCAACTCTTCAATTACAAGAATTAGAAATTTATCCTTAACCGTTAGTTGGTTAAGTTGCCTATAATCCACACATAAACGTGAGCTCCCATATTTTTTTTACCATGACAATAGGTGAAGCAAAAGGGTTGTTACTATCCTTGATAATACCAGTATCATGCATCTCCTTGACCAGTCTCTCATCTCATTTTTCTGGACAGAAGGGTATCGATATGGACGAATTTTGACCACCTAAAATTCATTCAGGAGGGGAATCTTATGGTCATGCAGTCTGACTGGAGGAAGACCCTTAGGTATTTGGAATACATATTCAAATTCACTCAAAATGTCCTTGATGTCTTGGTGCACAATGTTGGAAGGCAATGTTAAGGCAGTTTGAACCAAACTGGTCAACAACATGGGAGTGGGGCCCTGTCCCCCGAGACTGAAACATTTGCATAGCTGAGCACTAGAAGATACATGTAGTGCACTTAGAAGAATGCCTTGGAAAGTACACCAGTGTCCTAGATACTCAAATTGCATTTTTAGAGAAGAAAAGTTCCAAAATATGGACCCCAAGAAGAGAAGCCATTATATACCAAGAACAAGATCACACCTTTTTACTGGAAATAACATGAAATCAGTGGAAAATTGATGACCTTGTGTCTTCCAGGTCACTTGATGACAGACTCCTTGAGTAGCTAGTTGGATCCCATTTGCAACCATAAATTTAAGTTTACAAGAAGGGTCCATAGACAGTTGTAAGTGTTTCACTAATTTGTAGTCCATTAAATTATGGGTACTGCCAGAATCAACCAGGATAATGGCCTCACAGTGGCCAATTTGAGCAGATAATCACATAGTATTGTGACCTTGAGATCCATTAAGGGCGTGTAAGAACAATAGAGAGGCTAATGATTCTTCTTCATTTTCAACTACTTCTAACTTTTCAGGATAGTCTTGGATGTGATCAGAAGATGGGCTCTTCAGGTCAGTACCTTGGTCAACTGAAGTTTCAATTACCAATTGGTAAAGTTGAGATTTAGTACATTTATGTCCTGGTGTGTATTTTGGAGAACACCAATAAACATAAATCTTTCTTTTTATGGTCTTCCATCTCCACCTGGTCAAGGCCTTAATTGGTTTTCTGGTAGTGATATGGCTGGAAGACTGACTGCTGGAGGGAGTGTATCCTTTGACAGGAGGCAAAGGACGTTTAGGGCCACTAAACCTACCCCCTCCCGAGGGACTTTTCTTAAGTATAGGACCAACAATGTCCTCAACCTCAAGAACACTATTAAAAGCCTCGTCTCTAAAGTAGTTGGTTTAAATAACCGTAAGTACTGACCAATATCGGGTTTGAGATTATGCACAAAGATTCTTATGGCATAAAGTTCAGGTAAATGTAACTGATTCAAGAGACTTACGAATTGCTCATACTACTGATCCACCGTACCTGTTTGTTTAAGGCCCAACAGCTCTGTCATAGGGTCTAGATATCTACGTGGCCCAAACCTATCTTGGAGGGCTCAAACATACACCTCCCATGTCAACTACAAAAGGCCACCATGTCGTTGAGAGAAGAAATGGTGCCACTCGAGAGCTCTGTCGTCTAGATGTAGCATTACTAGTCGAACCTTAGCTGAATCGTCCACCCCTTCAGCTTCAAAAATCTGTTTGAGCTTGGACCACCACTCTTAAAAGTTAGTACTATCAGATCGAGGACAAGTCAACTGGTATCCTTGCCCCACAACTTCACCAGAGCCATTGCCTAAATAAGAACTTGTGTGGCCTAGATCTATAGTGGTTGACATCGTCAAATGGTCTTTGGAAGGAAACCCTGGTTGTGGTGTTCTAAAAATACCCTTGCCTCTCCCCGTGCTACCCTAATGAATGTTGGTGGTTGGTAAGCCAAAATACTACTTGAAGAATGAATGCATCTCAGAGTAGATCTCACCTCAGATTTCCCCTTTGAAATCATTACAAAACTCCTTAAAATGAGAGACTTCATTTCCAGTTTAGCTTCGAGCTTATTGTCGAGCTGGGAGAGCTCGTGTTGTAGCAGACCCATCTCCTTCTGCAATCGCGTTGTAACACCATCATTGGTCATGAGGACCGTGTAGCTCTGATACCTTTGATGTGGATTTAAGATCGAAAAAGAAAATGAACAAGAGAAAAACAAGCAGGAAGGAAAACAGAAAGAATGGAGAAGGAAGAAACTTTTCAAATTATTTTTATAACTGCCTTTTCTCTCACGGATTGGCCAAATAAAAGCAAAAAAATGGAAACAAACTTGCCACCCTATCACCACTAAAACACACCATTTACTCACTGTCCTAAAATACCATGTTTAGGTGCTACTAAACGCACTATTTTTATTAACCCTTATCCGCAAAACACATCATTTCACTATAGTAAATAAAACTAACAGAATTACAAAAGTAAAAACTCGTTATTAGATCATTGGAAAAATAGCCCATATCAACAAATTGGGCTGCTGACCTATTTCAACAAGGAGAGAAACTTGGAGCTTTTAAAAAGCCATTTGCCCAAGGGCACCATAACTAATGACCCAAAGCCATTTTTTTGGGGGTTCTATTTCACGATTTTTACTTCTCCCTTACACCGTTCATCACCATCGAGAGGGAAACTTGGTTCTTTTCCATTGGAATAACATCAAAATAAAATAAGAAAATTAGTTCTTTTCATCCATGAAGTGAATCCAACCACACCAAATTCGGTTTTGAGTATTAACAACAAAAACCAAAGTATCCCATAACCCAGAAATCAGAAATTTCAAGAAAAGAAAAGGCGAGAATCCAAAATTCAGCTGTAAATTGAGTTTTTAAACATTATTAGACTTGGACTGATTTTGATACAAAATTACTTAAAATGATTGCTTGTTATTGATAGTATTGAGATAAAAGAATAGTCGTTATTAAATGATGGAGATTTATTTGAAAGTATTGAAAATTTGAGATTTTTAAAAAAAATTCTAGAGAGTATGAAAAATAAGAGAAATTTAAGAGCAAAATGATAGTGATGGAAGAAAATAGAGGTTAAGAAATTTTGAATTTTAGTAAGTGGAGAGAAATTCATTTATTTTTATATAAAATATTTATTTTGAAAACTTTTTCAAGCATTTTCAATTTATTTTGTATGATTAGTTGTTTTTTTAGATATTATCAAATATTTGTAGAACAAAACATCAATTATATAATTTTAATTATGCTTTAATTATTTATTATATGTTTATTAAAATTTCAACTTTATATTTATTAGAATAATTATAATAAAATTTTAATTAAAATAATTTTTTAAAATCATCAAACTTTTTATTAGATCAAATGACAAATGATTGTGCTAGGTAAATATTATTTTATGTCAACTTCTGTTATGATCCTGTACTATGTTTAAATTTAGGTTTCACTACTTATACTTTAATTTGACAAATTTTAATTCCTTTACTTTTATCATATCATTAGTTTGTCCAAAGGGTCGGCATCCTTAATTATTTAGGTTAAAATGTTGAGGTGAAAATTCTTTTCTTAAAAATATTCACTTTTAACTTATCATGTCGAAATAGTTTTTATTCTTTTTGTATTCAATAAGTGTTGTTAACAAAAATTCATATAAGCATTTTAAACGAAAGAGTTAAAGATACCAACTATATTTGCTAACTAAAGTATATGACAAAATCAAGTAAAATTAAAAAGATCAAATCTGATCGATTGAGTCTTAACTCGATTGGCATATGCATTATGATACGAATGTCATACGAATGAGTGTGAGTGAATATAGAAGCAGATCGTAAAGTTTGTTCAAGTAACATATTTGACTTAGGGTTCTAGACGTTCGGAAAGAAAGCTGGATTTTAACACCACCTGAAACACGTTCGAATCCAAGTCAGATAAAATAATTAAAATAAATAGCTAAGATAAATAAAATAAAATAATAAAATCACAGATTAGACAATAAATAAGATAGATAGAAAAGATAGAACGTGATATCTAGAAGTCCTAAGAAGCCTTGGAAACACGAAGAATCCACAACCCCTTTCAAACAACTCTAATTTTCCCTCTAAGATAGAAACCTTGGTAAGAAAAAGTTTGAAGATGAACCCCACAATCTAAAAAGATTGGCCAAAACTCTTCTAAGAGAAACTCAAGAATAATTCTTGAAAAGAAAAACTCAAAGAACTTGAATAATAACCAATTGTGTGATTTGTGTACAATACAAAGGCCTATATATAGGCTAGCTAAATAAATCTAAATAAAACTCTTAAGTTTACTAGAAATCTAATTAATCTAAACAAGTAGTTTTAAATTAAACTTTCTTTTTGACATAAAACTCCTAAATAACTTAAACTATTTAATAATTATTAAAAATTTGGAATAATAAAATAATAAAATAATAATAGCTGATAAATACAATATTGGGCTCATATATAATAAAAATTAAGCTCAAAACTCGAACCCAATATGATTTAAACTCGAATTAAAAGCTCAAAACTCATAATTTCCATCATAATCTCGTCTAGAAATTCTGCTCACACAGTTTTCACTAAAGCGGTCATAACTTGACCTCCTGAACTCAAAATCGAGTGATTCAAAGTTCATTTCGAAGCTAAAAGATAGATTTTCGAACTCCATGCAGATATCTCAACCTAGAAATGCTAGGATCACATCTAAAAATTCATTTCAAGTCTTATGATTTCCTAAGCTTGAAAATTGGCAGCTTCGGTGAATGGAATTTAATAAATTTCACCCCATCCATTCATGTATCATTCCCCCTTTCCTCGAAAACAATCGTCCTCGAATCTTGTATTTGATTGAATCTTGATTTTATTTGTTTGGCCTTTAACATTATTTTTGGGCCATGAGGTAATATGAGTTTATCGCATCCATGGGTCTAAAATTGGGCCTTTAGACTCTCATCATTCCCACATTCCTTAATAAGACTCGTCCCCGAATCTTTAGCTGCACAAAAAGAAAAGGGATTAGAACAAATAACAATAAAAAATACTTACCTAAACTTTCTTGTGTGCCAAAAACTATCTCCAAAATCAAAGATATGATTTTGATCTCCTAAATGAGCATGGATCAAGTATATTTCTGTCAAAAACAAACCATAAACACTAAACAAAGAAATATTAGGCACATGAGTGTTCGAGTAAAAAATAACTTGTAACTTTCTTTTAATATACATGGTCATCCATAAGAATTTCCACCGATGAGTCAAGAATTTTACATAATTATAAAAATCAAGAATGTTAAGATTATGTAAAAATTTATCGTTAAATGTGAAGATAGAAAATTTTGTTGTAAGAGCAAATATATAAAATGCTTTAATAAACCTATTTAGTGCAACATAATTACTATTTTTAACCTTTACAAATCTAGATAAATCCATAAAATCAATTGAACTTTCAGATCAAGGTTTAATGAGATTTGACCAACGAGAAGCATGTTGTAAGGAAAAATAAAATTAGTAGCATACTTATCAAAAACATTTATTGTATGCCTTCTTAAATCAATTTCTAATGTTTTCTTACCTTTCTTACCTTGTAGCACTTGTGGAGAATTATTAATGTTCAACTTATCTCTCTCCCACAAGTAAAAGTTTCGATCGATGGTAGAGTAACGTAATTAGAAGTCTGTCAATGGATCCTTAAAATCCTGTAACAAGGAAAAACCACTAAACAAATTCGAGTTATGGTTAATTAAGATATAATCATTCCTCACTTTTGCATGAATATTTTCTTGTTTTTCATTTCCTTTTCCCACTTAAGAACTCTCTAATTTTACCTCATATGTATTTTCACTCACAAAAGTGGACCATCAAGTAGACTTTTATCACTCAATGTCTCTTTTGTCTCTATCTTTTCAATTCTTTCTTCCTCACTTCTCATATCCCCCTCACAAGTATTATGAATATTCAGTTCAATACAATATATCCCAGTAGGAGAACATGACATTTCTATCTCATCTAACTCCAGAGATTCAAGGAAAAAATTCTCACTATCATCTTTTTTTATTAAATAAAATCTCGTGTTGGCATAATCACGACTATAGTGTCTACGCCGTTTGCACATAAATCATTCAACGTCACGAGCTCTTTCTTGTTTTGGTGAAAAATTAGTAGAAGTGGGCTACTTAGAAGATGTAGAAGAAGGTTTTGTAGGAGCCCCACTTTTCCACTCAAAAGATTTAGTCTCATCATGTTTTGGCAGAAATTTATTATTAGCATAAGGAGGTTTTTGATGCACCAAATATTGTGATGCACCAAATGGACGAGATTGACATTGTTGAAACTGCTACTCAATCTCAATTGCCTTGTGTACCGCCTCCTTAAGATCAATGTAGGTTTGAAGATTAAGAGCATTGGCTATCGAAACGTTCAAGCTATCTACAAACCGCACCATGGTAGTCTTTTCATCTTCTTGCACATTTGTTCTTTGCATGAGCATCTCCATCTCCTTAAAGTACTCATCAACATATCGATTACCTGGAATAAGGCGTCGAAGTTTCATTTTGACCTCTCTGTAGTAATGAGAAAGAATGTAACGCTTTCACATCACTTGCTTCAACTCATCCCATGTTTCAATTATCCTTTCGTAGTTTCTTTGACAATCAATTCCGAGTTGAATCCACCAACTCAATGCATAATATGAAAATCCAAGAGTCACTAATGGCGCTTTTTCCTCTTCTTAGCATTTATAGTAACCAAACATAAGTTCAATTTTTTATTCCCACTCACAATATGCCTCGGGATCATACTTCCCTCGAAATGGTGGAATGTTGAAATTTGGTTTAGCTAAAAAATGTTTCCTACAATCATTATTAACCAAAGTCTCATCATTTTTACGAGAGACACGTCGAGCATTATTTGCATGAAGATAAAGGTGATCAACCTTATCTCCCCAATTACGATTATGACACTCAATTTTGGTACTTAGACGTTCCAAATTTTTGCTAATCGTTTTTAGAATAGTGTCACATTTCTGATCTCGAGCATTTTGAACCTCTTGATCCCTTTGCAACTTCTCAATCATAGTATCGTGAATCATTATGAAAGCCTAAAAGGAACACAACACTCAAGAAAAGAAAAATTAAGCAAACCTCATTGTTATGCACTCAAAAATAAAAATCAAATTCTCAATGAAGTAAGAATTAATCTTTTGAGTATTTGAAAAGGTTTTATATCAACTACTTAGAATGTATTAGAATCAAACTAGAAAAGCAAACCTAGTAGCACTAGGAGTCCAAAATCGGCTAGACACCAAAGAATTATGTTGTACGAAGGAAGGAACGTGCAACGTACTTTAACCTACTCACATAAGAAAAAATAAAGTGTTAGAATGTGTAAGGGAATAATAAAAGGCAAAAACAAATGAAAACCTAAGGCTAAGAGTCAATGAAAATTGCTAAAACCTGAAAGCTCGAAAAATTGAGAAGCAACTTGACAAACTTCGTTTGAGGTGTTCCCGATTTCGAAAAATCATGAAATTTAAACTGGAGCCCCCTAAAATAATGTATATTTGATCTGGAAATTTTTGGCACAAAATTCAACCAATATAATATTTTTTAATTTTTTTCTTTTTTCCCATATTTTTTTTATTTTTGCACCTTTTTTATTATTTTTTCATGGAAAATATTTTTTTATATTCTAAAATAGTGCCAATAAAAAATATGAAAAATTCAGATCATTTGAAAAACGTTTACCCACTGAAAAGTATTTTTTTCAAAAACTTGTCGAAACCGTTCTTTTGAAAAACAAAAGATTTAGGTTGTCGACTTTAAAAAATGAAAATTGGGAGTCGCCACCAATCTTTTATTAAGGTGTGCTTGGGTCACCTAAAAATGACTTTGGTCTACAAATTTTAGAAAAACGGGTCCGGGAGTCGGTTACGTACGAGGAAGGATTAGCACCCTCATTACGCCCAAAAATTGGTACCTAGTTAATTAATTAATGTCTTAATGTTGAAAATTCGAAAATCGTAATCCTTAGCAAAAACTTAAAACGTTACGTATTAAGACCCTTATCATTTCAGAGAAATAAAATACCACACCCAACACGTTAGGGCACGACATTCTAATTTTCCCCAAAAATGAATTAGGGCAAAAGACTAGTGCAATAAAAAATGTAAAAGAATATCCATTTATTCAAGATTTAAGAAATCGCGGCCCAATACGTTAGGGCACAATTCCTCTAAAATTTGAAACTCGGAATATTTCCTTTATTATTTTTTTAAAAAATATTCATTTCGAGAAATCAATGCGTCACATCCAATACGTTAGGACACAACGTGATGAATTCCCAATAATGAGTTCTTATTTTTTTTGATTAAAGAGAAATCCTCGATTGTTAGATTTTCAAAAAAATCGGAACCCAATACGTTAGGGCTCAATTTCCTTGAGAAATCCTAAATACGCCAGATACCTCTATTTTGAAGCGTTTTATTTTAAAATTAAATAAGAGATAGGGTAATATAATGTTGAATATGTGAATGAATGCCCTTAAACAAATATCAATAATAAATACAACAATTTCATAGAAATAATATGAATAAACAAATAAATAAACAAAATAATGACGTGCAAAATATCAAACAAATAGGCAAGATAATAATAAAAATATGCAAACATAAATTAATAAGCGAATAAAATATATACTGTACACATGAAAAATACATAAGTTTTAAACAATTAATATAATATTAAAATTAATTAATTAAATTAAACATGTGTATATAAAATAAAAGTATCTGAAAATTTTAGTATAAAAAACATAAATACATGCTTAAATATACATATAAAAATAATAATAATTGCATATGAGAATTATAAAATAAAAATTAAAAGAATACAATTGCATTATCAAAATATTAATTTCTAAAGAAAATATGAAAATGGACTAAATTGGATCGCCAAGAAAGATCCGGTAAATTAGCAAATAAATAAAGTCCGGAGGACTTAATTGAACTTCGAATTACATAGAGGGCTGGAAGGGCAATTTTCCTTCTCCTCTAAACGACGCCGCTCAAATTAGACCAAATCGAAATAAAAATAAATAAAAGGGTAAATTAAAAAAATAAAAAAAACTTAATTACAAAAACATTAAAAGGCGGATGGGCTAAATAAAATAAATAAAATTTGCAGTGGTATCACCTTCTCCTTTTTTTTTTAAATCGTAAATAAGTAAAAAATAATCAAAAGAAAAAAAAATAGTAAATCACCTTTAAAAAAACTGCCAATCGTTCTCTTTTTTTATTCCTCCCTTTTTGTTTTTCTCTTTACAATGAAGGGAGAGGCCTCTATTTATAGTTGAGCCTCCCCAAATCCAACGGTACAGATCAATTACATCAATGGCTGAGATTAAAGGGTATCTACAAATTAAATCTCTAAGATTACAAAATTATATCTTCTAAGATTGCATATCATATCTAAGATTATATATCATATCTAAGATTGCATATCATATCTAAGATTATATATTATATCTAAGATTGCATATCATATCTAAGATTGCATATCCCTGAAGATTATGTTTCCATAAGCTTGTAGATGGACCTTCAACCTTTTCAAGTAATGGGCAATTCCGATCGGACCAAATGATATTACTTTAGGTTTTTTTTTTGTGAGCCCGGGCCAAAATTGGGTATTACAGCTGCCCCTCTTTGTCGTTGTCGGTAATGAGAATGAGCAAAGACTTTAGAAATGGCCAATTTTTGCCCGATCCATACTGGATCTTAGTGCTCTTCTTCTTCAAGCAGCCACATTCCATCCTACTGCATCTTCAAATGTATAAGAATTGGTGCTTCAATCTACTCCACTTCAATATCAAGGAGATTGGACTTACAATCTTCAACCTATTCCACTGCTGACTAGGGAGATATGATTACTGTCTTCAATGTACTCCACTGTAACCACAGGGAGGTAAAATCCACCTTCTTCGATCTGCTCCACTACTGCTTAGGGAGATAAGACCTGAAATCTTCAATCTATTCCACTGTTGTCCAGGGAAGTAGAATTATTGGCTTCAATGTACTCCACTATAACCACAGGGAGGTAAAATCCGCCATCTTTGATTTGCTCCACTACTGCTTAGGGTGATTAGATCTGAAATCTTCAATCTATTCCACTGTTGTTCAGGGAAGTAGAATTACTGGCTTCAATGTACTCCACTATAACCATAGGGAGGTAAAATCCACCATCTTCGATCTGCTCCACTACTGCTTAGGGAGATAAGATCTGAAATCTTCAATCTATTCCACTGTTGTCCAAGGAAGTAGAATTTCTGGCTTCAATGTACTCCACTATAACCACAGGGAGGTAAAATCCGCCATCTTCGATCTGCTCCACTACTGCTTAGGGAGATAAGATCTGAAATCTTCAATCTATTCCACTGTTTTTCAGGGAAGTAGAATTACTGGCTTCAATGTACTCCACTATAACCACAGGGAAGTAAAATCCACCATCTTCGATCTGCTCCACTACTGCTTAGGGAGATAAGATCTGAAATCTTCAATCTATTCCACTGTTGTCCAGGGAAGTAGAATTACTGGCTTCAATGTACTCCATTGTAACCACAAGGAGGTAAAATTCGTCATCTTCGATCTGCTTCACTGTCAATGCAGGAAGGCAAGATCTGCTATCTTTAACCTGCTCCACTACAACCGAGGAAGGCAAGGCTTTGTTTTCGATCTGCTTCGCTGTCGATGCAGGAAGGCAAGATCTGCTATCTTCACTGATCTGTTCTCTGGGGAACATGACCTATATAATGAACCTAATTATGCCTAATGATTAGGATGGCATGATCAAAATGCATCAAATGCTCCTAACTAGACATGTGTGAATGGTGTTTTCATGAATGCAAAATTTTATTTTTTTGAGAATGATCCCGCTTAGGTTGTCATTACTCGAAGTTTATTAAAACTTTGTGACTGGTGTGCTACAACGCCTTCTTACTTGACTGGCTTTTCTGAAGAAACATTTAGCCAGGTTGCCCCCACTGTAAACCTCAAAGTTTAGGTAAAAATATGTGGCTTTTCCTTAATCCTTTCCTATAACAATTCAAGGATACAAGATCTAAATCTTTCTGGTCCTTTACACCATTCCCAGGACATTGTACCAAAGACTCATGCGCAAATAAAGACTCTCTTCTCTGAGGTAACCTCTTCCTATTGTCTGGTGATCATTACTTGCTTGTTCATTTAAGCTTTGTCACCAAAATGACATCTTGTCATGTTGTTCAATCAATGTTTTTGACAACAAAATCCAAAGAGAAAGTCTTAATTTAGACTCTTCCTTATCAGATTTCCAGCCTTTAAACTTGGTGCTTTCTAAAAAATAGTCTTGTTTCAGGTTCCTGTATTATTTAGAAACTTCTAGAGTAATATGCAAAACCTCCATTGTGAAAGTTTTATTAGTCCATTAATCATTATTCCAATACAACATGCTTGAAAAAATGTCATAACAATGGGTAAGAATAAAGTTAGTTCTGATCATAGCTCGAAAGGAATAAAATAGTAAAGAAGGATATCAAAGAAATTGATTGGGAATGTGTATCTTGGAAAAGAATGAAGTATTCCAAGAACAACAAATTCAACATAAATAGTATGAAAATTGGGTACCCCAGATATTGCAGTTTGAGCTTCTCTGTACAAACTTTCTGAAGACCATTCTGAGTTTGACATGTGTTTAGGAGATCTATAGTACTTTGTCGATGCCCCAAGATGTCGCCTACCCTTTCCTGTTAATTCAGGTATAGCAATATCATCATATGCCCAAATCAAAATCTGAACTGCTCTGATTACCTCATGCCCCATTCTGATCAAATATTTGAGCTGCTCTTTTCGGGTTTTCAACTCAAATCCTCTTTGGTCTCAAGGCGTCCTTTGCGAATTTTCACCTTGGCCTCTCCTTTTTCTTTTTTCGTTTTTTTATTTTTTATTGAATCTGAACTCATAGGATTAGGCATGTCCTTGTTATCCTTTCCAGCTTAGGATGAAGTTCTTCTTTGTATGGGAAGGATCTTCTTTAATACCATGTCCCTCTCAAGGAATTCTTTAGGGCGGACTTTTTTTGTGAGCTCGCATCATTTACTTTTGGCATATTTGACCATGACGGATAACTTTGAACATTCTTCCTCAATCGATATTGGATCCAAAAACTCAGAGAGAAAGAATCTTGTCTTCAATAGGAAAAACCGCAATGGACCCAAAAGAAAGACATTGCCCTGGTAGATTTTGTTTTTGTTTTTGTTTTTTTTTTGTTTTTTTGTTTTTTTTGTCATCCCCTTTTTGGCGATATGGCATTAATCATGAACAGACTGCAAACTTTTGATATTGTGCTGTTGTTTAGTACACTGTCAGATATAATCCTTTTGGCGTTCCATATTGATTCTTCACGAATTTGCTAACTGTCGACTTTATGACATTGGCATACGAGGCAGCTTCCACCCATTTAGTAAAGTAATTGACGACCACAAAGATGAATCGATGATCGTCAGACTCTTTTGGCTAGATTGACCAAATGACCTTCATGCCCCATATAAGGAGAAGTCATGTATCCCAATGATTCTTTGTAGGGTAAGATCTGTTTCTCGACTTGTTCTACCATCCTTAACAGGTCTGGAAATAGGCTACAATCTATGTCATCTTCAAAGTCATGAGATCCCTCAAAACACAGGTCTCACTCAAAAGGAAATTCTGAGCCTGTAGCAGCGTCACTCATGTTATTGATATCTAGGGACCCATAATAAATATATAACAATATACAAAAGAATGTATTTATGAATAACTATAATGAAAGAATGATGTGGAAGAAAATCCAAAAGAATGAAATAACAATTATTTCAAAAAGAATGAAAAAATATTGGCTCAAAAATGAATGCAAAGATGTATCTTATTAGAATAATGACGTTCAGACATAAGCCTATTTCATAAAGGAATTCTTATTGCTTCTAGGCTAAAAGCAAAAAGTGTGTTCTGAACATTACTCTAAGTAAGCCCTAAATGCTACATGAATTTCTTTCGCAGTTCAATTGCTTAGAACACTCCAGATTTATAAGGGCGGATATCTAGCAAGGTCCCTTTTCATTTGTGTCCTCATATATGTCATTGATGTGAATGTTTCTTTTAACTCTTTCACAGAACTTCATTTTTTTATTATCCATCATATTTTGTTGGACCTTAGCTAACGCACTTGCAACAGTAGCTGGTCCTAGCTCTCCCTTTGGAGTTGTTCAGGTCTTTCCAATCATTGGTCCATTACTTAGTTTTGGATTGAGTACCGTAGCGGTGTTTGGTAGGTTGGTTGGTTTCCAAGTTAATTGAGGAATGATTTTAATCGATTAGACTCTTTTAGTAGACTTTAATGTCTATGATGTCAGGCAATGTGAATGGATGCAATGAATGCATAAAGAGATGTTGATTCTGATTCAATTCCATTTAGAAAACTTTACTAGAAAACAAATCTCTTTACATAAAATGGATATTTATACGGCCTTACCCTCATAGGCAGAGATATTCAATCCTCTTCTTCATTCGAGCGTTAAGATAAATCTCACGAACTCTTCAAAAAATGTCTCTTCTATCTCCTTTTTGCTCAATTCGGGCCGTAACTTGTTGCTCACTCATCCTCATGATGCTCATTGGCTTCTCTTTAAGAAGGTTCATCAGCTCTCGAATAATTTTTGTCATCTTGAATCCTTGGGCAACGGAGCCATAGTCGTGTAGTCCTCCATTAAATTATCATCCTTCTCTTATCACGTGTTCTTGGACCATATTCGGACAACCATATTGTCTTCCACTTTGTCAAGAAACCCATTTTCTTATGACAAGCTCTCTATTTAACAACTGAACGTGAATCAACACCTCTTTTTTATGATGAAATGAAATGCCATGTCATGCAATCAAAATAAAACAAAAAGGTCAGTAACATATATAAGCACAGAAAATAATCAAGAAATAGTGAAACATCTATTCGGATATCTACCAGGGTTTAGTGCGGTTCTACCTAAGGTAAGCTCCTAAGGCTCATTATATGCGGTTCAGTTCTAAAGTAAAGGTACCTGAACCAGCAGATTCCTCAATCCTCACCCATTATAGGCTCATACGGATCGAGTTTGGTTCAGAGGAATACATTTTCCTATGGCTGCTCGGAGATGAAAATCTCACGAAGACATTAGTACGGATGTATCCCGGAAGCAATCCACTACCCTACACGAAGGTGAAAACCTCACGAAGGCATAGCTTCTTACTCCCACTTAAAAGGTTAAAATTGTTCAGCTCATGAAATGTATAATGCAAACAATATTTAAACAAGAAGATAATGAAGGATGTCATGAGTTTTTTATAAAAAATATTTTCTCGACTATAAGACAAGAATTAATCAACTTTGTGGCTCGACTCTCTTATTTTTTTAAAAAAAAAGTCCCCAGTGGAGTCGCCAAGCTGTCGAAACCGTTCTTTTGAAAAACAAAAGATTTAGGTTGTCGACTTTAAAAAATGAAAATTGGGAGTCACCACCAATCTTTTATTAAGGTGTGATTGGGTCACCTAAAAATGACTTTGGTCTACAAATTTTAGAAAAACGGGTCCGGGAGTCGGTTACGTATGAGGAAGGATTAGCACCCTCATTACGCCAAAAAATTGGTACCTAGTTAATTAATTAATGTCTTAATGTCGAAAATTTGAAAATCGTAATCCTTAGCAAAAACTTAAAACGTTACGTATTAAGACCCTTATCATTTCAGAGAAATAAAATACCACACCCAATACGTTAGGGCACGACATTCTAATTTTCCCCAAAAATGAATTAAGGCAAAATACTAGTGCAATAAAAAATGTAAAAGAATATCCATTTATTCAAGATTTAAGAAATCGCGACCCAATACGTTAGGGCACAATTCCTCTAAAATCCCAAACTCGGAATATTTCCTTTATTATTTTTTTTAAAAAAATATTCATTTCGAGAAATCAATGCGTCACATCCAATGCACTAGGACACAACGTGTTGAATTCCCAATAAGGAGTTCTTATTTTTTTTGATTAAAGAGAAATCCTCGATTGTTAGATTTTCAAAAAAATCGGAACCCAATACATTAGGGCTCAATTTCCTTGAGAAATCCTAAATACGAGTATTACCTCTATTTTGAAGCGTTTTATTTTAAAATTAAATAAGAGATAGGGTAATG
Organism: Gossypium raimondii; assembly: GCF_025698545.1. Taxonomy (NCBI): domain Eukaryota; kingdom Viridiplantae; phylum Streptophyta; class Magnoliopsida; order Malvales; family Malvaceae; genus Gossypium; species Gossypium raimondii. The sequence continues at coordinate 52,879,012 of NC_068567.1, read as the reverse complement.
TTATGTTGAATAAGTGAATGAATGCCCTTAAACAAATATCAATAATAAATACAACAATTTCTTAGAAATAATATGAATAAACAAATAAATAAAAAAATAATAACGTGCAAAATATCAAATAAATAGGCAAGATAATAATAAAAATATGCAAACATAAATTAATAAGTTTAATAAAAAATATACTTGTACACATAAAAAATACATAAGTTTTAAACAATTAATATAATATTAAAATTAATTAAATAAATTAAACATGTGTATATAAAATATAAGTATCTAAAATTTTAGTATAAAAAACATAAATACATGCTTAAATATACATATAAAAATAATAATAATTGCATATGAGAATTATAAAATAAAATTAAAAGAATACAATTGTATTATCAAAATATTGATTTTAAAGAAAATATGAAAATAGACTAAATTGGATCGCCAAGAAAGATCCGGTAAATTCAAATAAATAAAGTCTGGAGGACTTAATTGAACGCTCGAATTACATAGAGGGTGGAAGGGCAATTTTCCTTCTCCTCTAAACGATGCCGCTCAAATTAGACCAAATTGAAATAAAAATAAATAAAATGGTAAATTAAAAATAAAAAACTTAATTACAAAAACATTAAAAGGCGGAGGGCTAAATAAAATAAATAAAATTGCAGTGGTATCACCTTCTCCCTTTTTTTTAAAATCGTAAATAAGTAAAAAATAATCAAATGAAAAAAATAGTAAGCCACCTTTAAAAAAACTGCCAATCGTTCTCTTTTTTTATTCCTCCCTTTTTTTTTTCTCTTTACAATGAAGGGAGAGGCCTCTATTTATAGTTGAGCCTCCCCAAATCCAACAGATGATCAATTACATCAACTACCGAGATTAAAGGGTATCTACAAATTAAATCTCTAAGATTACAAAATCATATCTTCTTGCATATCATATCTAAGATTATATATCATATCTAAGATTGCATATCATATCTAAGATTATATATTATATCTAAGATTGCATATCATATCTAAGATTGCATATCCCTGAAGATTATGTTTCCATAAGCTTGTAGATGGACCTTCAACCTTTTCAAGTAATGGGCAATTCCGATCGGGCCAAATGATATTACTTTGGGTTTTTTTTGTGAGCCCGGGCCAAAATTGGGTATTTCAGGGTAAAAAATTGTTTTGAGACTGTTTGTTGGAAATCAGTTTATAAAAACAAAAAGAACACCTAAAATGCGCAAATTTGATACCAAATGATAAGGAATGAGGTGAATGAATGCAGAAGTGGATCGAGGATATTATTCAAGATGTTCAACTCGAAAAGAAAAGATTTGGATATGATCTGAAAAAAGAAATGAACAAATTTAGTAATAAAGAAATCAAAAATAGTAAAATAAGAAATTTGAGAATAAAAAAGCATATAAAATCATAAATAAATAAGAAATAGAAATTAAAAAAGAATAAAGTGGAAGATGGACGAGTAAACTGATGGTTATGATGGATAGAAGGATAAATGCCCAGTTAAATCCTTTGAGATATAAATCCCAACAAACTCAATTAATAACTCTAATCAATCCCCCAAGAAATAATCATTGACAAATTGAAGGGTGAAGAATGAATTTCCATGACTCATTGAAGAAAATCGAGAAGAAAACTACTTCTAAAAATCATAAGAAAGAAATCATGCACAAGAAACAAACCCCATCCATGCATGTATCATTCCCCCTTTCCTCGAAAAGATTCATCCTCAAATATTACATTTGATTGAATCTTGGTTTGATTTGCTTGGCCTTTGACATTGTTGTTGGGTCTTGATGTAATATGAGCCCATCACATTCATGGGTCTGAAATTAGGCCTTGAGACTCGCATTACTACGAGTAGTTCTCAATATATTGTGTAAAAAGGAGCAAATATAATTACAACCTATAATAAGATTGTTAGAAAAAAGAAATATCAAATGTGAAATTGGTAAAATGATGAAAACTATAATTTCTTTATTTCTCACCATAACTAAAAAAAAACTTTACCGATATCATGCACGCTTGATTCGAATTTAAATTAATTTTTAATAATTTTATTTAAATTTAATTATAAAATATATTAATATTAATATAAAATTATGTATTTATTATTTTGTAAACAATGATATGAACTTTTGAATTGATTAACCTAAGTTTGAAATTTTAAAAAGGTGAAGTTGTCACCTAATTTCTAGTAATGATTTGGATTCGTTGAAAGCTATTGTTGTTTTAGCTCAAAATTTTCAATATTTAATAATAATAATATTGAATTTTAATTAAATGCAAAATCAAACTCAAATCTCTAATGGAAAATAAAATATCTTAATGCTGCTTTTTAATCTATAAAACTCAAAGTTGTATTTAAACGCTCCAACTCCTCTATAACTAATTAGTTGTTGACACAAAATCAACGTACTTGGAACCAAAACATATCTCCATCGATTTGCTGAAGACACGGTTTCCTAATAAATGGAACGATTTGTACGCTATTAGGCACTAGCTAGACAATGACAAAGATATGGCTAATCATAAGTGGAGAAAATAGCTAAGGAGGGAGTGGAGTTGAGTGGAATAATTAGTGTCCAAAATCCTTACCCTGGGGATAGGGCAGTGGCCACTCATCAAAATAGTGAATAGAAATGAAAAAATGCTGATGAAGTTGGGAGGGTAACTAAGTTAAGACATCATGTGCAAGCATGTGAAATTGGTTCCCACCACTAGATCCAGCTCAAACCCAATCAGTCCCTCACCACCTCACTCACACTCATTTCATCACATTCATTGCCCCACCACCTAGCCCTTACCTGGTCAACTCACCCAAATCAACACCAATCTGCGGAGCCAATTGTCCATGATTCCCCCCCTTGTTCGCACCAAGTCAATAAATCACCCCTTTATCCGTTAATATGTCTAATACCTTGATTAAATTTGAATCAAATAATAATGAATTTTAAAAAAAATAATGGTGTTGGTGTATGGGTTTAATAAATGGAGGAAACACAGAAGAGGGAGGGGTGGTCTTAGTGGAGGCCGGTTCATTTAATCTGAACAAAGAGTCGAAGGTTGAAACAAGCAAGGAGGTTGAGATAGCAAAGAATTATTTTGGAGGTAGTAACAGGGCTAGATTGAGGATTGATCCTTTTTTCATCACTTCAGGGTATATATAAGAGAGATTCAATGTTAGGTGAGATTAATGTGGCGGGTCTGTTATTAGACCATCATTGAGAGACGTGTGAGAAGGATTTTTGTGATGGAACGCATATGGTCATTCCATATGATCCCTGAAGTAGAGTGGTTAGACCAACGTGAGATTTGGTGGCCTAAGGAATCACGTTTTGAACAAGAGAACAAGTGATTGTTTGCCTCACGGGAATGATCCATTCTGGTAAGGCAAAAAGTTGACTGGGGTCAAGCCTTCGGGACCATCAGTCCCTTGGTGATTGGCTAGTAACAAGTGAAGTGACATTCTCCAAATAGCTTACTATGCTATCACGTATCACAGTCCGAAAAAATATAACAAATGGAGTATAACTTAACCCAATTAAATTTCCCCGATCCCTACTTCTCTTTTTCTATGCATATATATGTAATTATTAAATCAAATTACAACTCCATTTAAAGCACAAGAATTACTCGAGTAAGCAGAAATAATGCAGAAACATGTATCAAGTAGTCATATGCACCCCTTATGATTTATTTTGTGTACAAAATCCTTAGTGATAGGGGGTTATGGTAACATGGGTCTCTTTCAGTGAACAACAAAATATTTTGGGGGATAATTTTACTTTTTCATTTCTTTCCAGCTTTAAGAAGCAAAAGGAATGAAGATGGGGGGAGGTTTATTTTCCATTTAGTGGCCTAGGGACCCCAAACATAGAATGTGTTTCAATTAAGATACATAATCTTGCACACCCAGACTCACTGTGTGTTGGCCAATAATATAGCACAAAAATTATTGGATAGTGATGTAACATTACTTTCCTCAATAAAATATCCGAGGTATGTTTAATTCTAGGGGGAAAAAGTACTCTTTACATCTTACAAGCTTCACCTTCCCTCCAAATAAGGTGCTAGTTATTATTTTATACGCTGCAAGATATTATGTGGTTTAAGGATCAAAATGTCTTAGTTTTGCATATAATAGTGGTTATATTGGAGAAAACAAATGATATATGTCTACTGTATTTCTATTTTACAAATTATAAACTCAGAAAATTAATTATGTTACAGATAGACCCTTCATTTTTAAATTATTTACTAGATATATAAACCATGTGTTGTAGTGGGCATGATATCAAATTTATTAAAATGATATTTTATAATACTTTTAAATGATAAAAAGTAAGAAAAATTAAAACTTTCCACAAAATTGAGTTATTAGAATATGTCAATCAGTTAGCATTGATAATTTTTGACAAAACATTATTATATTTATGTGATACAAACACAATACGGTAAAAATAATTAAACACAAAACAAATAAGATGATAGAAATACAAGAATGTGTAAAATTTACATAAAGAATTATTAAAATGTCAAGGTTTATATAAATATGCCTCAAATACATTTATGATAGACAATTGGCATAATGGCAAAATTGCCCTCAACGTTTATTTTTAGACAATTCGATCTTTAATTTTTTTGGAACAATTTTGTCTTCATTGTTCCATTTTCGAGTCAAATTACTTATTTATTAACGAAAAAGTAACGGTGTTGTTATGATGTGACACCACATAAAATTTAATAAAATAAATAATTAAATTAAAAAAAAAGCAAAAGCCTCCCCAGACTAAAAATCTAAAAAAAAAGAAACAAAGTAAATAATAATAATAAAAGTAAAGCAATTCGTTAAACTGGAGTAACTTTGCCCAACCTAGTTTATTCTAAAATCAAATCTTCCTTTGTTTCATTCAGGTTTTACTTTGTTGGCGGAAAGAAAATTAGAAAATTAGAAGGATATGAAAACTATAATTTTTCTTTTCATAGGTATGTTTGATAGAAGAGATGTAATAATTAAAAAAATACTTTTTCTTTTCATCTATTGCTTGGTAGAGTTGAAAAATTGAAGGAAGGAAAATAAAACATTAAAAAAATGCATGAGTTTGAACTAACACACACATCTCATTTTCTCTCCTCCCATCTTTCCAATTCGAAATGATTGATTTTTATGCATTAGGATAGAAAATGATCATCTCTCTTATTTTATTTCCTCTCACTTTTCTTCTCAACCAAACATACTCAAATTTTATTTTTCTTCCATTTTTCAATTCCCTCCTCCCATCTCTCCTTTCACCCAATCAAGCACACCCTTATGCTTTGCTTGGTTGAGAGGAAAGTAAATTAGAAAGATGGAAAATTGAGGGGATAGAAAACTAAAATGATATAAAACATAATTTTTCTTTCCATAAGTATGCTTGGTTGGAGAAATGGAAAGAAAATTACTTTTTCTTGCCATCCATTGCTTAGTAAATGTGAAAAATTGAAGGAATAGAAAATAAAACATTTGAAAAATGCATAACTTTGAACTAGCATGCACATCTCTCTCATTTTCTCTTCCCTCATCATTCCAATTTGGAAGATTGATTTTTATGTATTAGGATGAAAAATGATCTCACCTCCTATTTTCCTTCCTTTCACTTTTCCATCTAACCAAGCACACCCTTAAACTTACAAAGAGTAAAAATTACATAAAGAGCAACCAGTTAATTGAACAGAAGGTAACTGAATTTTGTAAAACAGAAACTATTATTCATTATTCAATTGATTGTTTTGGAAAATTTTTTGTGCTTTTGTTGGAGGCTCATCTATATTGTTTATGAGTAAGAGTTTAAAACCCTAAAACTCTAACCCCAATTTTGTCATCCTATGAGAATATGTTTGGTTTTTTACTCATAATAGTTTAGGATTTCTATAGTTGATATAAACCCTAAATTAGTGTTGAGTGTTTTTCTTTCATTTCTCATTGACTCGAGCTTTAGCCGTGAGAGGGATTAAAATCCCCAACTTCACTTATGATTTCTCTATTCCTAATGGGCCACATAGGCTGAGCGACACTAGTGATGGCAGCTTCCAGCTCCCCCTCCTTGCTTTGGAAGTTGGATTCCATTTTCCCCTGAATTCATTCTTCTTTCATCTTCTTCAAGAGTATAAGATCGCTCCCAGTCAACTTTGCGGGTTTTCTTGGTCGATCGACTTACTTCATCAACTACTGCCGACACAACGAAGTGCCACAGCTTGTAGTTTTCCAATGTTTATATCTATTAAAGGCCTAGAACCGAGGGAATTTATTGGGCTTCTACTATTTCCCTCATCACGAAAAGGTCGAGACTATAATCGCCAATTGGTGTACTAATTTTTAACTAAATCAGGGGAAATACATTCGGGTGAGATGTAGGCTCGCTGACATGTTTGCTTTTCCAATAGAGTGGTTCGCACCAAGCAAGGACATGTGTTAATTTAAGTGAAGCATTACAACAGATAATGGTTCAACCCAACTCGAAAGGTTTTGCACTAGCAGTCCCCTAGTTGTAGAGGATGTTATAACCGTGAGAAATGTGTTTTGATATTATTTAGAGGGCTTTAGCCCCAATAGGTGGAAGCAGGGTGACAACGGGGAAGTGGCTAAGGCAGTTGGTGCATGACCTGAAAGACAGATATATCCCCACGAGGCCAAAGATGACCTAGGTTTGATATTAATAGGATATAAAGAGGAACCCATGAACTTCTTTTACAATTTCTGCAGGACGAGAATCCATCCTTAGATCTCAACGGTCTCATTGCATGAAGAAAGCGGTGCATATATGAATTTGATAACTGCTCCGGTTGACCCTGGAATTATTGGTGGTGCAAGCACAACTCGCGACTCTGGAAGCGACTCAGAGGAAACTACCAGTCTTACCCAAAAAATTAACGCACTTATAGACCAACGTACTTTTTTGAGGGACATGAACAAGAAGCGTAGAACCGACGCGGGGCCTGTAAATGTGGTTATTAGCAACAAAAATGAGGCAGATAGTGGAAGACTATAGCATCATCATAAAATGAGGGTAGATCATGCTAGGCCTTCTACTATGATAGCCCCTATTATTGCTTCACCCTCAGCAAGCTCACCATCTATGGCTCATGCAAGTTCTCCGATTGTTGCTCACGGTAGTTCTCCTTTTTCTGCTCCTCCCTGTATTACTTCTTTTTTACCCCCTGTTGAGGAATCCTTAGTTAGAGAGGATGGTGAGCTATTCCTGTGGTGGGACATTTGAGCACGTCAAAGTATCCCTATAATCCCAACGAAGTGGTTGAGAAGTGTAAGGCTTCTTTACCAGAGGCTACAAAGAGGCATATGTGTATTGCTAAGTCCTCAAGTGGTGCGAAGAAGCCTCCGTTGTCAAAGCGTACCTCATCCTTGCATGTTTTGCTGGCTGAAGCTACAATGGTTAGTATAAGCCTTAGCGAAAATGTTGGAGTGCTGAGGCTAATTAGAGGAAGCTTGAGGAAATTAAGTTAGAGTTGGAAAGAACTCATAAGCTATACCTCAAGATAAGCCAGGAGAATGAAGAGCTTTACAGGCAAAATGCTGAGTTCGCTGGTCACCTAGGGGCTGTTGAGGTCGAAATTGATGAGTTGTCACAAGAGGTCGCAGCTGAAAAAGAAAGGAAAGAAGCCTTGGATGTTGATATGAAGAAAATAGCCGAAGAGCCCAAGGCTAATATGAATCAAATTGTTGATGAACACAAAGCTGTTATGGCAAGGTTAGAACAGAAATAAACAGAAGCCCAGGAAGAATTCAAAAGGGAAACTTTGAAGAACTTGAGTAACCTTGCTCAGGAGCTCAAGTCAAACATACTTTTACATGCCCAAGTTATGGGTGACCCATTTCATGCTCGCAAAGTTGACATCGATGCACTTTGCAATGTGGATATAAACCAACTGGGTTTCAATATCTGCTTCCTCTCAAAAGCTTCTTGGGATAAGTTCGCATCCAAATGGAGGAACTTAAAATACTTTTAACTAGATGAAGACCTAGCTGAAACCAATACTACTCTTGCTGTCAACAATGAAGCCAATGAGGACCTTGTTGAAGCCAACGTTGCTTCTACTGATGGTAATGACAACAACAAAGTTGTTGGAAAAGAAGGAGAAAATGAGATCCCTAGTAACCATGAAGGGGCTAATAATGTGCTTTAATTGTAACTCTATTAGTTTTCTCATCTTGAAATGAAATTTGAAAATTTTCAAATTTGCTTGTTACTGTTATGACATCATACCCTTTTGCGAACTTATTTTATCTTTTTACGTAACACTAATCGTACAAAAAATTTGAACTTATTAATTGAATTAGTGCAATTCAATGGTGTACCACCCCTAACCCCTCTCCGTTTTCAAATTAAGGTCACGGGCATTACCAACCAATCAAAACATTTAATTTCATTGCAAGTAATGGTACAAGTTAAATATTAACATCACATGTTATAGGGGCAATGTATGCTAATTTAATATTTCCATAATCATGTCTTATACAATTCAATAACGAATCATGCTATATCATACCAATTCAGAGTAAAATATATTCTTACAGTCTTTAAAATGAGTTTACGAGACACTAAAAAGTCTAAAAACAGGCATGGACTAATTTGAAATAATTCTAGAAGTTTAGGGTGAAATCTCAAAATGCCTAGAAACAGGGGACACACAGTCGTGTGGCCAGGTTGTGTGGAATGCGGTAGATCCTGTAACTTTTGAAGTTGGGACACACGACCGTTTCCCAGCCCTTGTTTCTACCCGTGTAACTCACTGACTTGGTACACACGGCCGTGTCCTACCAGTGTCTCTGCCCGTGTAACTCACTGATTTGGGTCACACGGCCATGTGTTAGCCGTGTGGAAAGTACACCTATACTAATTTTTCAACACGGTCAAGGCACACTCCCTTGTGTGTTGCCCGTGTGTGACACACGGCCGTGTGACAAAGTGTGTTTCAGGCCGTCTGTGTCTAAATGTACCTTAGAACTCAATTTTACCGCATTGTGTTTACTTGGACATGAAACAACCAAATCACCATCCATTTCACCTATTCAAAACTCGATTAAACATGCTCAAAACAAGTCAAAACAACCATCTTAAGTGCCTAACCAATGTACCCTCATTGGTACCACATTTTATATCTTCAAACAAATATACAAGACATCAACCATTCAAAACTATCATTCATACCAAATTTGCCAATATAGATGTAACTTTTAGCTACTTAGGCTATCAAGCTAAAAGACATACCAACAGATTAAACTATGCAACATACCAAAACACTACTTCAATCACCACCATATATACAAATGACCATTATTTCACTTAAAAACCAAAATACTATCAAATATCAACAACATCAAACAAAAAACTTCCTAAGTACATGCCATTACAAAATAAAATATCACCACACTTGAGCTCGGGATTGAGGTTGGATGTTGAGTCGGCGAAAATTTGAAAAGTACCTAACCTGTGCACGAAAAACAAAACCGCACGCTAAGTATATCTCAATGCTATTTTTATAATTTGAACAATTTAAACTTAATATAAGTAGTTAAAATGCAAGCAATGTAACAAGCAATGTTATAAATATATATAAGTTCGATAATACGAATTTAATCATTCTTCATTTACATCTACTAGATTCCACATGTTCAAATACATATCAATGGTATCTCATATATATATAGCATTTACTAATCTCAACTCATGCAATGGCATGATTCATCTTTTAGATCAATACTTGAACTCATTTCAAAATTCACATCTCATTTTATCATTTCATATTTCATTTCTCATCTCATAATCATTTCTCAACTTTTTTGTCTCAATATCAAACACATAAATTAATTATTTAATTTTCCCTATTAACACAACTCAGACTCAGACGGATACATGGATCCAACCAACACACCAGTTTGGCACCCAATGCCTCATTGGATAAATCTGAAGTAATAACTGGTCCTAGCGCTATATAAGTTGACATCCATGTATCATCAATTAAACCGAAGTAAATTGACACCCAGTGCTTCATCGACTCGAGGTCGAAGAAATCTCTGAACTCTTCCTATCCTTGGCATGCCATCTATATCAAACTTAGCCCGAACAGTTAATAGAGTTTCATTTCACATTTCAATATAACCAATGTCTTATTTCCATATATATAAATATATATATTTCTAACATATAGGAATTTAATTTAGTTCATTAACAATCACAATTCTCAAACATATGTTCAATTTGTCATATATATACAAATACATACATTTCTCAATACACACATTTAAATCCTATAAACATTCATCAATTCAATTCAATCTGTTTCATCCCAATTTTAACAAAACTACTCACCTCATGTCTTACCATGCATAATAGTTCAAAATGCAACAATTTACAAGAGTTCGGATTATAGAAACACAAACCGTGAATTCCGAGCTATTCGATGTCAACCTTGTCTTTCCCCTTCTTACTCGAGGATTCCGAAATGACATTTGCTACGGAATAAAATAATTCCAATTAATTAATAACATACCACTCAAATCACAAGAATTTCAATTTTTCTACTATATTTCGCTTAATCCTCAATTTAGTCCCTAAATCGAGACTAAATTTAATATACATATTTAACCTCAATTTTATACCAATTTCAATCTAAGCTAAATTTTAGCTCTCTATTTTCAATTATACTCCTTAATTTAAATTTTTTACAATTTAGCCCTATTACTCAAAATTAACAATTTATTCTACAATTTAGCCCTTTTTCACTTTTAACTTAAAAATCTATCAATTTAATCCTTGATGCTTAAAATACTCAACCATGGCAACATCCAAAATCTTGAACAACACTAAAAATTACAACAAGGGTCGGGTAGCTCTAAATACCAGGATTTCAAAAATATAAAAATTACAAGAAAACGGGACTAAATTGACTAACCAATTGGAGTTGGAAAGCTTAAGACCCTAACGCCGTGCGTTTCTCCCTTCTCTTTTTCTTTATTTCTTTTAGTACTTTGCTTTCATTTCATTTATTATCATTATTATATAAATATACTATAGTTAACTAAAATTGCAATATATATATATAACATATCATTAATTGTTTTAACCCTTCTACCGTCCAGTTAAAAGAATTAAAGGTATAATTGCTACTTTGTCCCTTTAGTTTATTTAAATTTGTAATTCAACTTTCGACCTCAACGCGATTTAGTCCCTGTAACTTAATAACTCCTAATTCATGAAAATTACTTAACTAAAATCTAATTCACTACTAAACTAACCTCGTAAATATTTAATAAAAATATTTATGGTTTTGCTTTATAGGAATGAAGTCCTAAACCTCACTTTCGACACCCCTAACTATCGGGTCATGACAAATGGTTTTTTTTAAAGTGACTTATTATCAATTTTGAGTTGAATGTTCTTATACATTTGTGTTGTGAATTTAAATCAGCAAACTCGAAGGAAACTAAGTTACTATCTCAAATCAAGTAAGCCTTAAGTGCCACCTAGGAATGTAGCCTTGCTAGCTGTGTTGGATCTACAAGCTTAATTCTGCGAGCTCTTATAATGTTAGTTGAGAGTGTAGGTTCGTTTTCTACTTTGGAGGTTACGATCTTAAACTGCCAAACTTTTATGACATTCGTTGGGAGCGTAGGTCCACTAGCTGTGTCGGAGTTGCAAGTTTAATTCTGCGAGCTCTTATAATGTCAGTTGAGAGCGTAGGTCTGCTAGCTACTTTGAAGGTTCCGATCTTAAACCGTAAAACCTTTAAACTATACCAAGTACAAGTATTTATAAAGATAATATTTTTATTCAAGGAGTAAGAAATTACACATAGTATTTCTTGAGGTGAGGAGCATTCCATGTTCACGGTAGAACCGTGTCTTCCAATTGATTGTACTTTTCAACTAGGGCCCCAATTGATTCTCAAATTAGTTCCAAAGGGCTTTTTCTAGTACTTTAGCCTTCTTCTTTTTTAACATAATTCTCACTTTTTTCATGAAAATTCACAATATAAATTCTATGATAGGTTTACAACAATTATCTTTCTATAATTGTTGTTATAAGTGTATAACAACTATCTCTCTATAGCAGACTAAATCTCAACAAACAAATGAGACTCTTATAAATAAGGTCGAATGTAATTATAAAATTTTCTATTTGTATTTAACATGTAAAATCCTCTAACTATATAAGAAATTCTAAATATTTTAAGTATACTTATATTAAATATATATTCATATTTATACTCAAATTGAATTTAAATAACTTAGCAATTCTTATATCTAATTTCTTCTAATCATATTTGTAAAATTTAATTCCTTGGACATCCCAAAAAATGGGTTGAGATCCTATTCATTATACTTTTGTTGATTACTTTTCAATAATTATGATAGAAAATTATTCATAAACATCCATCAATGAATTATAAAATTATAATTTTAAATAATGATTAAAAGTTGCATTAAACAATATAAGAATAATATTTGATGCATTGTCGGTGTATAAATCTCATGTACTATTAAAAAGTCACATTAAATCACCTTATCAATAAGTAAAATAATAAAATATAAGGACTTATAAATAAATATTGATAAGATTAGTTAATTATAATTAAAATTAATAATATTTTTGTCAAGCCTTTCCCTATATATTGATGTAGCAAACTTCTCTAAATTAGGTTTTGGTTTTTGGGATTCTTTTGGTTCAATTTAAAATATTTCACTAATTTCCAATCACCAAACAATTAGAATTATTTTTGTGAATTTTTATCTTCTCCTTCTCCCACATTAAATTATTCTGACAATCTTTTGGCTTCATTTAGTATCTTGAAAGTTAACATTATAGATTTAATGATTACTGTAAAAGAAAAAAAAACTTACAACTCCAGCAGATTTAACGATTATTGTAATAAAATATATTGCTAACAACAATACTTCCATAGGTGATGAATTATTGTTGATTTCAGTTGTTTTACTTTTCATGGGTGTTTATATCTCTATAGGAATAGATGTCCATAGTAAATTCTTCACCTTTGATCTTCACCTGCCTTACTGACAAATTTAGTTGTCCCTAGAAATAGATGATTATAAATAACTGTTTGGTGGTTGAAAATCAATTAAATAATTCTAAATTGAGAAAAAAATCCCAAAGGCCAAAACCTAATTTGGAGAAGTTTTCCTATCTCTATACACTGGAAAGAAGTTGAGAAAAAATATAATTAATTTTAATTATAATTAATTTTAATTATAATTAAATAAACTTATCTATATTTATTTATAAGTCCTAAAATACTCAATTATTTTGCTCATTGTGAGGTGGCTTAATGTGGTTCAATGATGGTGCATGAGACTTATACACCGATAATGTATCAAATATTAATCTATAATATAATTCAATATCATTTTCTTTCAAAAAAACCAAAGTAATTCAATATCATCTAAAGGATACAAAGGGAACAATTTTGGAACAAACCGAGGAAAAGGGAAATTGCCACAAATATCGATAAAAGTATTATGGAGGTTCATGTATTAAAAGTCAGATTGCATTTTGCTTTTTCTATTAAAAAAAATGAGCAACCTAGTCCTTATATATTACATTAAAAAGTAAATTGATCTTTTCTATTGAAAAGTCTATCCATTTGTACAGTTAAAAACTAACATAGTTGAAGGAATAACCAAACAATGATATATAGTGTGCCATGTATACCTCATGTTGATGTATTTAATAGCAAAACTGAATTTTTTTTAACAAAAGGACTAATTTATTATTTGATCTAATGTACATGGATTACTTTATCCATTTTTTAAATAAATAAAATAAAATACAATTTAACTCTTGATACAAAAGCTTCCATAATACTTTTATCCATATATATTCAAGAACAAATAATTAATGTATAGGTAATGAATGGTCAAGGTCAATAAGTTGGCAATCCACATGGTCAGTATGGGATGAAGGGTGAAACAAACAGTTTGTGAGATGATGGAGGGAATGCCCCCTCCATATCATATCATATCATCGTCATCCATGCAACCCCTTACATGTCATCAGATTATTTATACATCCAACCATCAAATTAAATTAATCCCATTTTCTCTTTCATTTGTTGCCTTAATTTGCATATATGGGTTAGCTTTTTACGTTCAAACTCCTCAATTCTCCCACTTATATTCCCGAGGGTTTCAATGGTGGCAATGAAAGTGACAATATAATTCTCATAAGTATGGATATATAAGCGTTCATATATATATGAAAAATTATTTTAAAAGATTTTATCATATCTACCAGTCGCGGAGCTTAGCAAATATCAAAGGGCATGGTTTCCTAAAATAGTAAAATTTTAATTTAGACTTTTATAATTTATAAAATTTTAAATTAATAATAATAAAATACACTTTAACCATTTAAAATTATATAAATTTAATTTAACTTTTTAAAATTATAAATATATAAATTATTAAAATTACTATTGTAAAATTCATATTAGACACTTATCAATATATACACTTAAATTCAAATAAATGTGAAAATTCATATGTATTTAATAGAATGTTTGTAATTAAATTCAATAAAAGCAATAGTATTACTATTGATGATTCATTTTCAAGGAATTTGATAATATTCACACACACCTTTCTATAAAGACGTATCTGTCACAATTAAGAAGTATTGTATATAGATGATTCACCATACATAAATTGATAAACTTTGATGCAGAAGTTATAAACTCCATACATACACATATTTTTGTATGGACGAAATCAAGCCAGCAGAGCACATATCTGTATTAATGGTTTACATCTAAATCATATATATGAACATCGCACATGTGAAAAAATCATTATCCATTTCCTAAAACAATTTGAAAACTTTTGCATGACGCGTATATTAATTATTTCACATATATATAGTACACAATAATATTGGTTTGATTTTGATATATATTGTGGAGAGAAATGATTATTTTTGCAAGAGTACACGTTTTTCTCTTTTCTTGAAATTAAATGCACAGAAAGAATGAAGGCAAGAGGCCATTTTCATTTCCAACGAATCAATTGGAACTTAGCGGAATTAAAACTTTTTAGCAGCCATAGGAAGGTGTTTGATAGCCAGCCAGCATGTTATGTTAGCCCACCTCGACCTCCAGGACACGGCACATGATTTATTGCCATCTTTCACCCCCACTAGCCATATGCATATAAAATGTACATAATTCATACTGGTACAACATTTATGTACTGCCATCAAAATACGTTTCTAATCCAAGATTATTATTAGATAATATTCATATTGGGAATCGACCCGATTAAGCAACAAACAAGTTAAAATAACGAAAGAAATTGAGAAATTAAACACACAAATTTAACGTAGAAAAGCTCCTCCAAAGAGGATAAAAAACCACGGGCAAATATAATTTTTACTATAATGGCAAAAGAACGAAGAGTACAAAAGATAGAGATAAAAAAACTAAACCCCGAAACCCGAAAACAAAGAACCCTCTAAACGTAAACACAAAATTCTCCAACAGTGTTATGGGTTCTAATTTTTTAATGGGTGTGTTTTCTAAGGTTATAAAAAAAAGACTATTTATAAGCTAAATTCGTAAAGACTATTTATAAGCTAAATTCGTAGGTCAAAAAAATTATGCTAATAAATGTTAAATATATTATACTAATAAATACTAAATCTTCTAAAAAGAAATTATATTTTGTTTAACTTAACTTGCAAGCAATTTCTTATTTAACTGGAATTTGGGCCACACGAGTCTAACAATCTCTACTTTGAGACGAATTCTCACAATGCCATCTTTGCCAAAGCCCACCACGGGCCTATCTTGAACTATGCAGGGAATTAACTGAGTCGAATCTGTGCTTAGAAGTTGGAAAATTTCTAGCCTTCGACTTGTGCAATGCCAAATCAAAACTAACTTGGGTCTGATTTTCACGAACATAGTGCTTTAACTTTTCAAAACTTGCATTCAAAAGAGAACTTCTCTTCAATGAAACAGTCATGCATTTTTCCCTCTTATGACCAAGTTGTCTTCGCTCCAAACGAGTTGACTTTGACTCCGTAACGGACAAGGGACATCCAGTTTCACCGATCACTGTAGAACCTTCTAGAATATAAAAACTGTCAGTCCTTTTACCTTTTAACAAAACGAGAGCTCCACAAGTCACCTTAATGTAGCTCGACTCGATGTTGATTCTACAACCTTTCGAGTCTAAAATACTTAAGGAGATGAGATTCTTTTGTAAATCAGGTACATACCTGACATCTGAGAGTGTCCTAATCATCCCATCGTGCATCCTAATTTTAACAGTACCAATACCAATTACCTTACTCGATGAATCATTTCCCATGCGCACAACTCCACCTTCAACCAAATTGTATATGGAGAACTATTCTCTATTGGGACACATGTGAAAATAACATCCCGAATCTAGGATCCACTCGGACGTAAGCTTGGAGCTACTGGTCGTTAACACTAACAAGAAATCATCACCATTTTCGTCGGCCAAATAAGCACCAGCTACATCTTCCTCGTTACTCCGAGCAGCCCTTTTATTTCTTAGTTTATAACAATCTGCTTTGACGTAACCTAACTTCTTACAATAGTGACACCTTTTGTCTCGCTTCTTTTAATGCTGCCAAAACAGAAGCTTACTTATCTGCCTTGCTATCTGAACCAAACTCATTGTCGAGTTTGTCTTTACTCAACAAATGACCCTTCACATCCTCAAACGAGAGTTTGTCTCTGCTATAAATTAGGGTCTCCCTGAAAGACTTGTACGAAGATGGTAAAAAGCACAATAATAGCATAGTCTGATCTTCATTGTCAATCTTAACCTCAAAGTTCTTTAAATCATTAAAAAGAGTAATAAATTGACTATTGTGATCTCTAAGAAGCTCAACTTCTTTAATGTGAAACATAAATCAACGTTTCAACACTAAACAGCTAGCTAGAGACTTAGTCGCATAAAGAATTTCTAACATTTTCTACAAGGCGGATGGGGTTTTCTCCATCAATACCTTCTACAATAGCCTATTCGCGCGGTACAACTGAATTGCAGACATGGCCTTTTCATTAAGCTCTTCCCATTTTGTCTGATCTAGATTCTCAAGTTTTTTTCTCGATAACGACCTTTTTTAGACCAGCTTGAACTAGAATTGCCATTATCCAAACCTGCCATAGATTGAAATATGTGACACCATCGAACTTTTCAATGTTAAACCTTGTTGCTTCCATCTCTGAATAGGTTGATCTACGAAAATTGAACTTACTCTGGTACCATTTGTTGGAGATTGACCCGATTAAGCAATGAAAAAGTAATAAAAGCAGAAGAAATTGATAAATTGAACACACAAATTTAACATGGAAAAACCCCTTCAAAGAGGATAAAAAACCACGGGAAAAGAAAATTTTACTATAATGGAAAAAGAACGAAGAGTACAAAAGATGAAGATAAAAACTAAACCCCGAAACTTGAAAACAAAGAACCCTCAAAACGTAAACACAAAATTCTCCAAAAGTGTTATGAGGTCTAATCTTTTTATTGGTGTGTTTTCTAAGGTTATAAAAGAGCCTATTTATAGGCTAAATTTGTAGGTTAAATAAATTGTGCTAATAAATTCTAAATATATTATACTAATAAATACTAAATCTTCTAGAAATAAAATATATTTTGTTTAACTTGACTTGCAAGGAATCTCTTATTTAACAAAAATTTGAGTCACACAACTCTAGCAATTCACAGGCAAAATTTTTAACTAGATTTAAAAAGTGTTATATGTAACAATGAGTGTTGAGTCTAATGGTAAGAGAAAGCTCAGATTCAAACCCTGAAGATGACATTGTTGAGAGGAATAGACATAAAATCCAAAAAGATTAGTTTTTTTTTATGGTAAAATGAACATGAAAAATACTTTGACCATACAAAAAAAAAACCATTACATGTCCTATTTATTTATTAAATATCAATTATAGACACATGAAAGTTCTTTGATTTGAAATTAAAAAATGGAATGTTGTGTCAATAATAACATGATAAATTGAAAAACAAAAAAAATTAAAGGTTAATATATGCCATAAGTTTCTATACTCTTCAAAATTTTCAAATTAGTTTCTATACTTTTATTTTTAGGAATTTGGACCATCTACTTTTCAAAATTAAAATTTTAGGTCCAATTGTTAACACCCTTAACCTTTTTTTATTGTTAGATTTTTTGTGTGTGTGTGATATTTTGAAATTAAAAAAGTTTACTTATTTGGTAGCCATGTAACTAAAAAAATGACATTGTAATAAACCTAAATTTAACAAAATAATTTAACACGGTTAACAATTAGACCTTCTAACGCCCTATACCCGACCCATATACTGGATCCGAGCATGGGGTGTCACAAAGCAGATACACTTAACTAAATTATTCAATCTACTATAACTTTACTAGATGTACCTCTTATTTATTAGAATTTATTCTTAAGATAATAGGCTCGCATAATACATTTGTCAATTGTCATAGAACTTTCAAAGGTAAATTAAAATCTTACATCAATCTACTTAAGTAAACAGACACATTGTGGTGGTATTACTATTGAAAACACATATTTCCATAACATCCCTCTATATGCAAAATATTGCCCTCGATTTATTGCTACGACGCATTCCTGGTTTGGTCCCTCTTGGCGTACCTGTTCAACACACAAACCTGCAAACCAAAACACATATATAAGTTTTCGAGGAACTTAGTGAGTCTTACTCATGTTTACCTTTTTATGAAAATGCAGACTCCTTTTGTAACACCCCAAAATATGGCCTAGGAGTTTCAAGAGTATTTTAGGAATTTTAGGCTATATGTGCGCAGAATTTTGTAAGGTTGGTAATCGATAATGTTTTCAACAATGACAATTAGAAAATTAAGTCAATTTTTGAAAATGATTTTTAAATACCTTCAATTTTGAAAATGGGACTGATTTTTAAAAGAGTCAAAACTATGAGCTTTTAATAGGAAATTTAAAATTGAACCTAAAAACCCCCATTCCCAGCTTATTTTCACGATAGTTCTTCTCCTTACCCATAATGTTACCGTCCCTCACTCTCTCAAAGCCCTAACTCCTCAATTTTGATTTTGAAACCATATTCTTATGGTTTTCATCATCCCCAAGTCAATTACCTTCATAAATCTCCAAGAAAACACTAAAAAATCTCACCAATTTCATCATATTCCTTGAGTGTGGGTTTCTCAGATTTGCGTCAAAAACTCTATTTTTCTTCCATCAAAGGTAACCATTCACTTTCCTATTAGTTTTTAATGTTATCTTGACTTTAAAATTGAGTTTTAGTTATGAAAATTGAATGTTTTAGTTAAAACCCAAAAATCGGGTCCTTAATGGTGGATTTCAGGTTTGTTGATTAAAACTTGGTTTTTAATTATTTTTCAACTTTTTTAGCTTGATTAGAAGGTTTTTAAAGATACTTTAAATTTTCATTAAGGATTTCTCTAGTTTTAATGAATTTTCATTGTTATGGCCAAAACTTGTCAAAAAATTTTGATACTTTGAAACTTGTCGTTTTGTGTAGTTTAAAGGTTGAGAATTAGTTGTAGATGAATATAAAGATGAATGAAACTTTTTTCGTACAAAAATATTAAGTGTAGGCTGAGTTATTCAAATTTTAAGTTTGTCATGCTAAAGGGTTTAGTTACATGAGAATGTACTTTAGGCTTGTATTTCGATTGGTTTAAGTGAGTCAATGGTTGTTACTTGACTGCATATATCGTGTGATTATTTTGTGTAAAGCCTCAGATTCATTAGAGCCTACTACGAGTTGAAGGAAGATCTAGTTTAAGCTCTCGATTTTTGACAAAAGTTGATAATCGGTCAGTGTTTTGGAATCGCTCCTCGTAGATGATTCATTTTGTAATTTGGAATTTAGAGGCAGCCTAAACCCCTACTCTAAATTTTGAAAGTAAGTGTTCTCACGGCTGTGATTAAATGTGATATATGTGTGCTTGTGAAATTATGAACATACATGAGATGCTATACATATGCTATAAGCTTATGATGAATGATGTGAAAGTGAATATGAGGGTGTGTTGTTCATGCCATGTGACAGTAAATATGTGGGTATGTTATTCATGCCATGTGATAGTCTTTGTAATGTGCTAATGATGTGAATATGTACGGAAAATCAGTAAGAAAATATTTGGCCTTGTGTTATTATGAGATCATTGGATATAGCTGGCATGTCATAGGATTGTGAGTTTTCATCTTTGTGTTGTGATATATGTAAGGCGTTAAGGCTTAGGGACAGTTTTAGAGAGATAAGGGAATGTGAGCTAAGCTCTATTCATCGAGATATGTATGTGTGGTGTGTTGGAGAGTGTTAGCTATATGCTTCACTTATGGGACACGTTCGAATCTTTGAGTCATTAGGCGTGATAGAGATCCGTGTATCCGATGTGTGGTGATAGAGTCCATTTTATGTTTCATAATCTCAAGAGCCAAATTATCATAAAAAGTGACTGAATGTGTTTAAATGTTATTGATATATGCTGAAATATATGCTTAACTACTCATGTGACTATTGTGTGAATAAAGTGTGTTAAGATGATTAATGTGTAAAATATGTCATAAAAGTAAAATGTGATATAAGTATGATGTACGCCTGTTTCGTTGATGCATGATGACTTATTTACGTAGTGGTTATTCTGAGCATTCACTGAGCTTGTTAAGCTCACCTAGTCCATTTTAGCCTTTGCAGAGTAGTTGCGTTTCCGGTGTGAGTTGTGTGCGCCTTTGAGGAAGTGATCCAAGCCATTATTTTAGTTGCTATAGTAGGTGTAATTGGTTTATTTATTATATGGGACTTTAAGGTAGTATAATAGACTTTATATTGGTTTTGTTAAGTCATTTTTGGGCTATTTGCTTGTGGTTTATGAATGGAAGCATGAGGACTTGAACACAGTGTTTGGGCTACTATTTGAGACATTTTAATGTTTATTTGATTAGGTGAATGAAACATGATGTTTAAGGATTAAATTGAATGGTTTTAATGCTTGCATTTGTTGAATTTTTGTAACTTAGAGCAGATGTATCGATATTAGGGCTTTAAAAATGACACCTCTATATTTTTGAAAGTGCAAGAAGACAAAATAGAGATTTGGTATCGATACCTCGGCCCAAGTATTGATACTCGGGGTAAGTTTATCGATACCTTCTGAAAGGTACCAGTAATTTTTGATGTTTTGAAATTTTACGAGAAACAAAATGCAAGTTTGGTCTCAATTTTTCACGTGGTATCCATACCACTTAAGGAAAATATCGATACCCTGAGACAATATCGATACCTGCATAACAATTTTCAAATTTGGCCCATTTGTAGGTTTGATTGATGTTTTTAATACTTTTAGTATATGTATGGCATGTTTTAACGATAAGAAGTGGTTGTACGACTATAATTCATACATATGATTAATAAAATGACTATTGGTTACTTGTGGAACTATTTGCTAAAGAAATGATGCGTGACGGTGGTGTAGCGTCTTGGTATTTAGGCTCGGCGACTGGGCTAGGTATAGGGTGTTACACCTTTGACTCCATGAGTTTGGTTTCCTTCTTGGGAAAAGGATACAATTCTAATTCTTGGTTGGTGGATAACCATAAGTTGAATACTGCACTTAACCATTTTATACTATT
The DNA here is from genome assembly GCF_025698545.1 of Gossypium raimondii. Lineage (NCBI taxonomy): Eukaryota > Viridiplantae > Streptophyta > Magnoliopsida > Malvales > Malvaceae > Gossypium > Gossypium raimondii. The sequence goes on along the minus strand of NC_068567.1, from coordinate 52,857,290 downwards.
TTCACGTTAACTGCATTATATAAGCCCCTTGTGGTTGTAGTTGAATGCATTTCTTAGATCACTACCCAATGGGTTCTACTCTTCGCAGATTCTTTACATACTTCTGCGATTACCAAAATAAAATATTTAATAGTTATCAGGCATGGCAGATTCATACTTTACCAACATCTCATATGTCTTAAGTTCCCTATCATGGCAGATCACCATAGTGGATTCCATAATGGGTTATTTTATTGAGTATCTTACTGTAAAATACCTCACCATCATACTCAGATCCCACACACAACAGACTAGCACCTCTCTATTTAAAAGTTACAGAATTCATTCCACTAATTCCCAAGATAAGACATCACAAGGGCTTCCAAATAGGGTTACCATATACGCTTTTCAAAGAATTTGTTTTATTGTCTTAACGGACAATTTTGGTGGATGCCATAGGCTTCTCCCTTATGGTTTTATACCTTTATGCCCTCTTGGTGTATTATCATATGATGCCATGGCCATGGACTTCCACAAATTTATCTCGTAATCTGCTAGTCAAGTTAGCATTACAACTTCCCTATCGGAGGCTACACAATAAATCTCTTTTCAAGTTTTTACATAACTCGAAAATTATCAGGCACTAAACCCCTATAATCATAAAATATAACACAAGAACTACACATACGCCAGTAGCAATAACATATAGGACACATCTTTGTACCATGTTGTACATGATTCATCTCATTTATGTATTGTAGATATCTCTCAAGACATGCATTTTCATAATTACATGATATGCAAGAGCCAGGTCTAGAGACTCACTAGATACCTACCTTTACCTCGACCCAGAGCTTCTACTTCAACACTCTTTCTCAATCTAGCAACAACTACTTAAACAATCATAAGATTTCCATTAGAATCCTCATTATCAACATTTTACTAATATTTCAACTACAAGCGACCCCCATGCAGGGCCTTCTTGTAACATTTTTTCCTTATATAGTCATAATGTGCAAAACTATAAGGCTTACTAGAAGGCTGATTCACCTATCTTAATTTGACCTTATCAAAGAGAAAGAAGAGGATGTTGAGGTTAGAAAGATAAACCTGAACATTAGGCAGATAGCTTAAAAAAATTCGAAGTGTCCACTTCCCCTTGAATAAAATTTCGGTTCCCTGACATCCTTACAGATTTTAGGGTAGGTGAAAGAAAATCTAACGAAGATTATCCTCATTGTTGGCCAATCATGGGTAGGTCAAATCAATCTAATTTACCCTTATTGAGAAATGGTCAACCATGCTACTTATGATGACTCATCTAGCTGGTTTGTTTTAGTGTACGATTAATCTCTCATTCATTTTGCTACTTTGCTATTTGCTCTGATCTCTACCTTTTATTATTGCAGAATCTCAACTAGTCCCAACTAACCTGATATGAGATCCAATTCGAATGATACTCATACAAATCGGTCATACTATATCTTGGCAGAAACTCTTGTAGGGCGTGGTTTCAAAGACACTTTAGTCCCTTACAGCTTTCCCATATACTTAGTAGGCGCTTCATGTTTAGTCAAAACTCTGAGATGTATCCTCCATTTGTCGTACTCTTTCTTCAATTGAAGAATACGCCTAAATGAAATCCTTATACACTTCTATGGGTGGATACTTTATATGCCAACTTTAATTCGCAAAAGTCTGTAAATTGGAGAACCATACCATAGTGTACTAGATTCATATCTATACGCCTTCTTTACAAATCCACCAACTTTGAGGGGGTTACAAACTTGAATTTTGAAATCTAAAAAGTAGATGGACTAAATTCCTCGAAATAAAAGTACAATGGCTAACTTCTAAATTTATAAAAAAAGTACACGAATCCAGGATTTTACTCCAATGGGGAAAAAATTTCTAAATTTGAATGACTTTTTTTTTACTTAAAAAAGTGCAAACTCTTCTTAGATACTTTTTTTCTTGTCAAAAAATTAATTTGATTTTTTAAAAGCGTGAACGATTTAATTGTAAAAATCAAAATAAAAAATTACACTATATAAAATTAAATATTTCTTTCCAATATGCAAAAACAAATAACTAATACTATACTAAAAATTTCATAAATATCATTATAATTTCAATAATTAAATTAAAAAAACTTGGCCTTAGACCTATTTCTCAATACTAGACATCCTAAATTACATCCTCCGCTTTTTCATAAGATCGAACTCATTAATGATAGAATTTGTTGAAAATTCTCAAGCTATCTCTTTTTCAATGTATGCAACCAAGCAAGTTGAAAGAAAATCATCCTCCATTTTGTTGCAAAGCCTTGTCTTCACAATTTTCATAGTTGAAAATGCTCGTTCGATTGTTGTAGTAGACAAGGGAAGAGTTAGCACAAGGCGAATAATTCTATCAATAAGAGGATAAATACTAGAATTATTTGTCTCAGCTAGCACTTGACACAACTCGGCAATTGTAGAAGCTATTTGAAACTTTGTGCTTTGATGAGCATTAAGTTGAAAATGCTCCAATTGAATCTTCATGTGTAACTTTTTTTTCTTTGTAAAATCATCTGGATAAAAATCATTCATAAGCTTGCATATATTTTCCACTCGAAAGGCTTAGTAATTATCACGTGCAGATATCCAAGAGTGGCGAATATTATACAATGTGGACACCAAATCTAATATACATGATAATTTATATATATAATTCAAAAATCTAAAATTTTTAAGGGGGTGACCGCACCCCCTCGCCCCCTAGACTCATCCCTGTGTTCCAAAAAGTGTTGAGTCTAGTGGTAAGAGAGAGCTCATATTTAATCCCTGAAGATGACATTTTTGAGAGAAATAGCGATAAAATCCAAAAAGATTAGTTTTTTTTGGATGGTAAAATGAACATGAAAAGTACTTTGACCATACACCATACAAAAAAAATCGTTACTTGTCCTATTTATTTATTAAATATCAATTATAGACATAAGACAGTTCTTTGATTTGAAATTTAAAAAATGGAATGTTGTATCAATAATAACATGATATATTTTAAAAATGATAAACTAAAAGTTATTATATGTCATAAGTCTCTATACTCTTCAAAAATTTTCAAATTAGTCTCTATACTTTTATTTTTAGGAATTTAGGGCATCTACTTTATAACTTTTAGGTCCAATTGTTAACAAATTTAACCTTTTTTATTGTTAGATGTTTTTTTTGACATTTTGAAATTTAAAAGTTTACTTATTTGGTAGCCATGTAACTAAAAAATGGTGTTGTAATGAACCTAAATTGAACAAAATAATTTAACAGGTTAACAGTTAGACTTGAATTTTGAAATATGAAAAGTAGATAGATTAAATTCCTAGAAATAAAAGTACAATGATTAAATTGTAAATTTATAAAAGTACAAGGACTTACGACATATTTTAACCTAAACTATATATATGATAGAAAATATAGACATCGCATATATAATAAAAGTAATTACATGTTATTATTTATTATCATAAAAGGTTAGTCCAAATTAAAAGTGATATAATTTTGTTAAGGTTTATTGGGCTTTAGTTATTAAATAAACTATGAGTCAAATATATGTAGATACTCTAGTAACTAATTTATAACTGATGATGGACTTCTTAGAAATTGGATTCAATATGCAAAAGTTATACATTAGGGTTATGATCCCCAAATTACACGTACGTAGCTTTTGTAATATCACATCTTTAGAAAAGAGAGTAACATTCTCAAATTTACTTATGTGCTAATTTGGAAAATCAAAACCACAAGATCGAAGATTCCAAGAAATCAATGGATTTAGGTACACTTTCGTATATAGTTTTGTTCTTGATGATTTGAAATGATAGATCCTGATTAATAAAATTTTATATCAAATCTTATTTTTATGATTCTTACAATATATATATATATATATCTACAATTTTTTATACATTATCTAAACTACATATAAACCCTTAAACCCCACTAATTAGATTGAAGAATATTCACACATCCTTCAAATTGTTGTAATAGCAGAGGCAACTAAACTAGGATTTAACTCTTGAAAAACAACATTACTACTATATATGATACTATTGAAAATCTATATTGTATTTTGATTTTAAAATAAATTGATTAGTATAAATGTATACAAATGGCATCCAAATATAATATTGGAAAGTTGATATACATGATAGTAGCAAAATTATGCTATTAGACTCTATATTTGGATAATTTATGACTTTAGTACATGTATTTTAATTAGCTATTTTCATTCCTTGTACTTTCAAAATTTTAAAGTTTTAGTACAAACTAAATGATAACTATTTAATTCATTAAGTTAAGTTCATTATTTTCAAAATTTGATGCCTTAAACATATTATTGCATGTGTAATTCTATTTCAGTTTGTCATCTCAACATATTACTCACAAAAAATTTGTTAATAGAGTTAACGATTATGGTTCACATTAAGACTAAAATTTTGAAATCCAAAAAATATAACAACTAAGTATGATCTAGTTGAAGAATATGGACTAAAACTCTAACTTTACGCATAATACATGACTAATAGTAGAATTTAACCAAACATGTTTAGCATCTATTGTTCGGTTATAACTAAATTTTCAAAAATAGAAAAATACATGGACTAAAATTGTTCAAATAGAAAGTACAGTACTAAATCCACAACATATGAAAAGTACATGGTCTAACAAGAAATTTGACCCATAATAGTAATTAGAAGATATTCATGGTGCGCTTTTGTGTAAATATAATAATAATGATAATGATAATGATAATGATAATGATAATTAGAAATCCTATCACATGTGTATGCGTGTGAAAACCATAGATTTAAAACACAATTGCGTGTTTAAAAATAACATTTGTGTTTAAAATTAGCATGCAATAAATAATGAAACATATGATGTTATCATACAATAATGAAACATAAATACATTAGGTTAACTACATTAATTGTATTACAATTGTATATCATTGTGTTATCATCAACTGTTAGTTAGTGTCATGTTGACTTGTGACACTAACTCAATTAACAACATAATTGATGACAACAAATTCAAGCTTTGATTGAGTAATAAATTTGTGGTTTTACCAATCTAATTGGCGTGGCTTCAAATCCCATCATATACTTATTTTTATTTTTTTTGTTAAAATAAATAGTTTAAAATATTCTCAAATAATATTAATTATTTTAATTATGGAATGACATTTTCGTAATTTTTCTAACCGAATTTTTGCCTAGTTGACTCGTGAAACAAATTCCGTAAGAGACTTCAATAATAATAATTCATACTGGCCAAATACATATGGCATTGCCAAAGTTATCATCATCCTACACATGGAATGGTCTTCTATCTATCTTCAAGAATCCAGGAAGTTTAGGCACCTAAGTAGGGCTAAGGGACCCCAAACTTTTATTCATGCAAAATAACATCAACATGTAGACAAAAACTTATATTCATATGATACCCATGGGAGTTGAACCCTACCTCCCATCCTATTATATGGTGGACATGTATACCTTGCACCACCCTTCCCTTTTTTCTTCATTGTTTTGAACAAATTTCCATCTCCCTCTCTAATCATTTTTAAACATTCACATTGCTATTTTTGGCTACATTATCCTTTAAATTAACTCTCGCCATAATTATTTCCATCCTAATATAATACATTGTTAGATAAGATAATATCATTGAGCTATTTAAATTACAATTGACGAGTTAAAATCATGAAAGATTACATGGCACTAACAATATTCCTAGCCAACTTCTGTCAATAGACTCCAACGGTGAAATAAAACAGATTACAATGGAACCAACAAAAACAGCTAACTAGCTAGCCTTATTTAACACGTGCTATATTACATTAATTATTCACCCAACTCATTAAACATCTAGAACTATGTGTTAAAGTTGTGTGACCCAAATTCCTGTTAAAAAATAAAATAAAATACAAGTAGAATCCGTATAGAACTACTCTTTTTCTATTTGATATTGATTGTACAAGTAGAATCCGTATAGAACTTCTCTCCTATTTGACATTGATTAAAATAATGTTTTTCAACATATAAATAGAAGTAGTCGAAACTCCTCTTGTAGCATTTGAGTTCGATATTAGTGAATTTTCTTCTCCTCTGCCCATGGTTTTTTCTAAAAGGATTTTTCACGTAAAATCTGTGTTTTATTTTGTTCTTATTCCTTTGCAATCATTCTATATTTCTATTATCGACCTTAGTTCTACAAATTGATATCAGAGCTTTTTGGGTTGCTTGTCTCGATCACAGTAATGGCAACACTAAACTATGATATTTCATTGTTGGATCGCAACACCAGAGTCGTGTTGTGGAAGATAAAGATGTTGGCAGTTCTTGAGGAAATGGATTTGGAGGATGCCCTGTTAGGGATAGATATGATGCCTTTGACATTGACGGAGGAAGAGAAAAAGTGTAAAGATCTAAAGGCTTTAATGCAATTGCATTTGCATTTGTCGAATGAAATTCTACAGGATGTAATGAAGGAGAAGACCGTCACTACATTATAGGTAAAGCTGCAACAGCTATGCATGTCAAAAACCTTAACTAGCAAGTTGCATATGAAGCATCGTATTTATGTTCATCATTTAGGGGAAGGTGCGTCTGTGCACGAACACTTAACTGTGTTTAAAGAAATCCTCTCAGACCTAAAAGCCATGGATTTTCAGTATGATAAAGAAGATTTAAGGTTAATTCTACTTTGTTCGTTGCACTCGTCTTATTCAACCTTTAGAGATACGATTTTGTATAGCCCTGAATCTCTCATAGTTGATGAGGTCTATGCTTCCTTAACCTCGTATGACAAGATGAAACATCTTGTGGTTGGATCCAACACTTAGAGAGAGGGTCTCATTGTTTGTGGGAGACAAGAATGAAATACTGATGATAATTGTGGGAGGACACAGGAATAAATTCCTTACAGCAAATCTAAGGATAGATCGAGATCTTCAAACAGAGGTAAAACCTGTAACTTCTGCAAGAAGAAAGGGCACATTAAATCTAACTGCTATAAGTTGCAAAACAAGATCAAAAGAGAGCTTACGAATCAAAAAGGAAAACAACTAGAACAATCTGGTGAAGCTGATGTTGTAGATGACTACAACAATGGTGAACTCCTAGTTACTTCTACTGACAACTCTAAAGTGAGCGATGAGTGAATCCTCAATTCTGGTTGCACCTTCCATATGAGTCCTAAACGAGATTAGTTTACAACATATAAAACAGTGTCTGAAGGTGTTGTTTTGATGGGAAATAGTGCTTCATGTAAAATCACAGGTATTGGTACGATCAAAATTAAAATGTTTGATAAAGTCGTCAGAACACTTAGTATGACATGTACCAGAATTGAAGAGGAATTTGATTTCGTTGAGTACTCTTGATTCAAAAGGGCACATGTACACAGCTAAAAGTGGGGTTCTGAAGATTAGCAAGAGTTCCGTCGTTGTGATAAAATGGTAGAAAAATATTGCCAAGTTATATATTTTTGCAAGGTTCTACTGTTACTAGTGATGCAATCATCGCTTCCTCTTCCTTGTCAGATGATGTGACTAGAATTTGACATATGAGTGAGAACAACATGACAAAATTAAGAAAAATAGGACTTCTTGATAGACAAGGCATTAGCAAACTGAAGTTCTGTGAGCATTGTGTTTTTGGGAAGCAAAAGAGAGTTTGATTCACTAGAGGAATCCATAACACGAATAGAACACTGGATTATATTAATTTTAATCTTTGGGGACCATCTAGAGTGCCTTCGAGGGGTGGCGCTAATTGTATGCTAACTATCATTGATGATTTTTCCAAAAAATTTAGGCATTCTTCCTAAAGCAGAAAAATGATATGTTTTTCATGTTTAAGGCTTGGAAAATAATGATCGAGAAGCATACAAGAAAGCAGATAAAACACCTCCACACAGATAATGGCTTGGAATTATATTCTGATGAGTTTAATGAATTGTACAAATCAAAAGGGATCATGATACACTTTATAGTTTGTCATAGTCTACAACAAAATGGCGTTGTAGAACAAATGAATAGAACAATCATGGAAAAAGTTTGATGTACGTTGTTGAATGCTTGTTTACCGAAGTCATTTTAGGCTGAAGTGGCCTCTAATGCATGTTTTTGATTAACCAGTCTCCATCCGTTTCCATTAAAGAAAAGACTCCACAAGAGGTATGGTCTGATAATCCTACTGATTATTTTGATTTAAAGATTTTTGGGTGTCCTTCGTATGCTCATGTTGATAATGAGAAATTGGAACCCAGATTCATTAAATGTGTTTTTCTTGGTTATAAGGCTAGTGTTAAACAGTATAAGTTATGGTGTCCTGAAAATAAAAATGTTGTGATTAGCAGAGATGTTATTTTTGATGAAACTATTATGCTACCGAACTTATCTCTTAAATAATCTTCCAATAAAGACCAAAAAAAGCAAGTGGAGCTTAAGATTGATTCAAGATCTACAACAAAGTCTACTCCTTAAGTTATTACAGAAACTCGGAGGAGAGTTACTTCTTCACCACAATATTCTATTACTAAAAATAGACCTAGAAGAGAAATTAAACCTCCAAAGAGGTACGCCGAGGCTGATCTAGTTGCTTATTCTTTAAATGTGGCTGAAGATATAGATGAAAATCAACAGCCATCTACTTACTCCAAGGTAGTTAGTTGTGAAGATTCAGGAAAGTGGATGATTTCCATGCAAGAAGAGATGTAATCGCTCCATAAGAACAGAACATGGGATCTAGTGAAGCTTTCTAAAGGTAAAAAGGTTGTTCGTTGTAAATGGGTGTTCAAAAAGAAAGAAGGAACTATAAGATTTGAAGAACCCAGATAGAAAGCAAGGCTGGATGCAAAAGGTTACAGTTAGATTTCTTCTGTAAACTTCACAGATATGTTTTCTCTAGTTATAAAGCATAGTTTAATTCAAGCCTTGCTTAGTATTGTGGCCACGTATGATTTGGAGCTTGAGCAGTTAGATGTAAAAACTGTGTTCTTGCATGGAGAACTTGAGGAAGATATTTACATGCAACAACTAGAGGTTTTTACAGTCTCAAAAAAGGAAGACTATGTTTGTTCCTGAAAAAGTCCCTTTATGGCTTGAAATAGTCACTAATGCAGTAGTACAATGGGTTTGATTCTTTTATGACTACTTATGATTTCAAAAGAAACAACTTTGACAATTGTATTTATTTTAAGAAAAACAGTGATGATTCTTTTGTGTATCTACTCCTCTATGTTGATGACATGTTGATAGCAGCCAAAGGTAAAGGAAAAATAAGAAAGGTCAAAGCTCATCTTAGTAAAGAATTTGGGAGTAGCAAAGAAGATACTTGGGATGAAAATTCTTAAAGATAGAAAAACATGTAAATTGTACCTAAGTCAGAAAGGGTACATTGAGAAAGTTCTTTGCATGTTCAACATGCAAAATGCCAAGCCTGTTAGTACTCCATTAGTAGCCTACTTTAGACTTTATTCAGTTTTGTCTCCGCAATCAGATGATGAGATTGACTACATGTCACGTGTTCCATATTCTAGTGAAGTGGGATATCTCATGTATGCTATGGTTTGCTCACATCTAGATTTTTCATATGCAGTTAGTGCAGCTAGTAGATACATGGTAAATCCCGGTAAAGAACACTGGTGTAACACCCCAAACCCATATCTGTCGCCAGAATAGGGTTACGAAGCATTATCGAAGTTTACGTTTCAAAACAATCAAAAAATTTAATCATTTGATAACTCAAAATCAATCATTGTAAAATCAATCAATAACATTCATATTGTTCTTTATACAAGCCCTCGAGCCCTAAAATCACATTAGAAATAAGTTGGGACTAAATCCGAAACATATAGAATTTTTACGAAAAAGATGAAAATTTTCAAACTACAGGGGTCACAGAGCTGAGACACATGCCTGTGTCTCAGGCCGTGTGAGCATTCGAAGTAGGGACACACGGTCGTGTCCCAGCCCATGTCCGTGCTCGTGTAACTCTCTGAGTCATACGGCCAAGCCACACGCCCGTGTGCCAGGCCGTGTACTAGGTCGTGAAACTGCCTGCCTTGCAACCCTTTGTAAGTTACAGGGGATACAGCCGTGTCACATGGCCGTGTGTCACACACAGTTGAGACACACATCCATGTACCTAGCTGTGTGGACGAAAAATACGTCATTTCCAAGCCATTTTTCTCACCCAATCATGCACACACCTACAACCAATTTTCCACATGTAAACAAGCATTCAAATTGCACTAAATAATGCATCCACAAGCTAAACCAATAAGGTATATTTGCGTATAACCAATATTCCCAAAAGGCACCTCAATCACAACAATTAAACATGTATAACCATATGCATAGTTTAGCCAAAAGTTCAATTAACTTATAACTAGGTTTATGCCAAAACTTACCACTTTATTTACCTATCAAATTCACACCAAAATACCAAATTGGCCATTTGACATTTAGCACCATTAGCCATATATGTCCACTACATTCCAAATACCAAAATAACCTATTTAACCATGTCAAGGAACATCCTATTACACACATTTTAAATACCATTTCAACTTCTATCATTTAAGTATCATAAAGACTATAAAATCAACCATCATAAGGTCACATATATATATCATAAATACAAGCCAAAATATAATGGCTATAACATCAACCAAAACACCTATACATGTGCATATTTAACCAATTATCACTTAACTTGCTTTCATGCCAAAACATAACATAATTGATACATAACAACCATGCCAATTTTGGTCACTTCAAAACATACACCAATTTGACCACATTAACCACAACCAATAAGCTATCAATAGTACCTTAAGTACCTCAAATCCGAGGCAACATTTCATGCCATAATCATCAACCAAAATGACATATATATACCAAACTCATCAATTGAACATTAGACATAGTCCACCTATACATGCCATTATAACCTTAACCAAGACATCAAAATGTATCGATATAATCACTAGATAGTGTGATAGATCTTCGATGAACTTTCAACCCGATCGAGCTTCTCATAATCTGAAAAGTAAAGGAAAAAAAACTATGTAAGCAATGAATGCTTAGTAAGTTCATATAAAATTTAGTCATATCAATCCATTTCAAATATGAAATTTATACCTATCAAGAATAATCTTATACCAATACCGCAAGATTCATGAAAGCATATTCAATAACTCACAAAGTGAATAAATCCACAACATCACATATACATATCATCCCTAGCATAGTAGGATTTTATAAAACTTTAAACCCTTTCAAATTTTCTTAATTTCTTTTGCATTTCATTACTTTCCATTGTATTTACTTTCTTTGGCTTAAATAACAATATCAATTCAACACATCATTCCCTTTTTCATCATTTTACACTTCAAGCATGAACTTACTATTTCATTATCTTTCCACACCCGTTTCATATGCATAACACACAAGACATAAGCATATCATCAACCATAGCCACAAGCTAGTGCATTTAACATTAGTTCTTTTGAAATTAACCACATGATAAACCATTTCATAAGAAATTACATAATTTAAACCTTACCACACTTTCATGAACATAAGCATATTTCCATTTGGGCACTTATCAGTTCAATGCATAACTTATAAGTAAGCATAATACAATCCAACCAATAGCTTGGCCAAAGCCTAAGCATTCGCACCAAACATGTTAGTAATAAAAGCATAAGACATAGGCAATTTACTCATGGATGATCACAACATTTAAATATGTAACATATGAATATATCTTCCATCTCAACTTACATTTATCCATGTATCACCAATTCAATGCAATTCATATGTGAACATGTCATAGTTCATATCGAACTCCTACCATTTCCTTTCAAATCATGCACGTTGAACCATTTAGAATATCGTTGGATACCCGAGATAGCTCACACATAGTGTGCTAGCTCATATAAATGTAATCTATCAATTCCTAAACATGTATACTTACACGAGCTATGGAGTATCCGCAACATATGCCGGACCTCAGCATTCGGTAGGACGTTCAAGACAAGCACCCAAATCATGTAAACCCTAATGACATGTTATTTGTATCCGTTAAATTCCTAAGGTTCAAACGGGGCTCGATACTCGTCTACGTCATTGGATTTACATCATTTCATTACACGATAAATTGCATACTAACACATATATATTGATTTAATAACAATATAATCACATATTAACATTCAATTTAATTAAAATTTTGCAAAATACAGTTCATACGAACTTACTTGGCTAACTTGCAGAAATACCAAATTTTAGGGGCATTTTGGTAATTTTCTATTCTCCACGATTTTTTGCTCGAAATTGATCTAAATTAGTAATTTCATTCAATTTATTAATTTAAACAGTAAAAAAAAATATTTCATGCTATTTGGTAATTTTTGAAATTTTTACAAAATTTCCCCTAGAGTTTTACTTTTATTCAATTTAGTCCCTGAGCCTAAAACATGCAAATTAACCATTTTTACCGAAAATTGAGCCTATAAAAATACTTATGGCATCCAAAATATCCCATTCATGCAACAATTTTACATCAAATCCTTCTACTTTTACTATTTTAAAAATTTAGTCCTTAATCGAAAAATTATCAAAAATCACTTAATAAAGTACTTTTAAATAAAAACTAATATCTAAAATTCATAATTTAACATCTAAAATCACAAGGTTCATTAATGGAAATGGTCAAAATCTTTAACAGTTTCAAAATCGAAGGTACGGGCTAGTTGGACCTAGTTGCAACGATATCAAAAACATAAAAATTTAAAGAAATGGGTGAAAAATGGCTTACGAATTTGGATTTTCAATTTGGAAAAACTCCAAGGTTAACAATGGCTTCTTTCTCCTTTAAAAATTGATGAAGAAGACAATGTAAAAGATGAATAAACAATTTGGTTTTATTTATTTTAATTTAATGATCAAATTACCATTTTAACCTTGGTTAAGAATTAAATAAAACATAGAATTCATTTCCATTATTTTCCACTAACACCTTGAATGGTCTAATTACCATTTAAGTTCCTTTTCCTTTATTCAATTAACCATTTAATCACTCACATCAAATAGTGATCAAATTTTACATCTTTTACAATTTAGTCCTTTTAATTAATTAATTATCGAAATGTTGTAATTTTTCAATGAAACTTTAATAAAACCTTAATGAAACTTCTTAAATATTTATGGCTCGGTTTATTGAAACAAGGTCCCAATACCTCATTTTCTAAAACCACTTGACCTTAAGGTCTTACCACTTAAACTTAATAAATTGCTTATATAACATAAATTATCAAATCAAAAACCTTTTTAAAATCACATTTGACTCGAAAATATTAAATAATAAATAATAATACTTACGAACTTACTCGTCAAATATGGTGGCCCCGAAACCACTATTTTTGACACCACTAAAAACGGGCTGTTACAACTAGAAAGCAGTTTAGTGGATTTTCAGATACTTACGAGGTACTACTGATGTTTACTTAGAGTTTGGAAGAACTAGAGATGGATTCATTGGGTATGTTGATTCTGATTTTGCTGGAGACCTTTATAAAAGAATATCTCTCAAAAGTTATGTCTTTACAATTGGGGGTTGCGCAATCAGTTGGAAAGCCACTTTGCAAGCTACAGTTGCTTTGTCTACTACTAAAGTTGAGTACATGACAATTATTGAGGCTTGTAAAGAATCTATTTGGTTAAAGGTACTCTTTAGTGAACTCAGTAAAGACCTTCAGATCAGTACAGTGTTTTGTAACAGTCAAAGTGCTATCTTCCTGACGAATGAGCAAATGTTTCATGAGAGAACAAAGCACATTGATGTTCGGTATCAATTTTTGTGTGATATTATTGGTTGTGGTGATATTGTTGTGAGAAAAGTTAGTACTCATGATAATTTTACAGATATGATGACTAAGTCACTTCTTATAACCAAGTTTGAGCATTGCTTGGACTTGGTTGGTGTTCATTGTTAAAGATTACCCCTTAAGGGGTTTTGTGGAAGAGGTGGAGAACTTGTTCATTGAGAGTTTGTGGTGAAGAACTTGTTCGTTGAGAATTCAGGTTAATGTGGAGATTGTTAGAGTTGTGTGACCCAAATTCCTGTTAAAAAGATAAAATAAAATAAAATACAAGTAGAATCCATATAGAACTACTCTTCTTCTATTTTATGTTGATTGTACAAGTAGAATCCGTATAGAACTGCTCATCTTCAACCTATAAATAGAAGTAGCCAAAAACCTTCTTGTATCACTCAAATTCAACATTAGTGAATTTTCTTGTCCTCTGCCCATGGTTTTTCTCGAAAGGGTTTTTCACGTAAAATCTGTGTTTTATTTTTTTCTTATATCTTTGCGATCATTCTATATTTCCATTATCGACATTATTTCTACACTATGCATCCTAGCCTTGCTTTCCAAGATGATAACAAAACCTTTTCATTCACCTATAACTAGGACACTATGATTGTGTTGGTAAGTGTTGTCCTCAAGGAATCTACAACACTCCTAGTTTACTTAAAAGAAATGTAAAAGATATTTAAAAACCCCACACACAAAAATATTGTTCATTGCTTAGGTTTATATACATGATGAGTAATGGTTACAAAAGGAAGGAAAATCATAAAAAAAATAAATCTAAAATCAAAATTTCATAGAGCATGACGCATATGTCATTCTATTTTAATATGTATGATTAAGGGAAATCATGAAAGGGTTTAGATGTAGTTAGGAACGGGAAATGAGATAATTATGTTAGATATTTCCATACGGTATTGCTGAGTGCAAACCGTGATGGGTGAAGCTCTAAGCCTTGCGGAGGGAACACTACGATGTTTGAGCATTAAGGAATAGGATTGTCAAATGAAGGAATAGATGTAATAAAATGGGAAGAGCAAAGATCATGGCTAGGACATAGGATCGGTCAGAGGCGATACACCTCAAATAAGAAAGACCATAGTTTAATGATGCTATGGCATCATGAAAAAATGAGTAAGACCATTGTTGAAAGGCACTATGACATCATGGTAAACAGGACTAAGACCATAGCAGGACTATGGTATCCTAGTAGTCCGTCGGGACAATAAAGACGGGAAATGAAAGGTGTAAGACCATAGTTGGACTATGGCCACTACTATACTCTGTCGAGACCATAAAGACAGGGTTATAATGTGTAAGATCATAACTGAAAGATGCTATGGCAACAAGAGATTATTTGACGATAGAATGAGTAAGACCATTGTTGAAAAATTTTATGGCATCGTAGAATAGTCCAACAGGACATTAAACACGGAATATTCTAACAGGATAGTAAACACAAGGATTATGGAGGCAAGACCATAGTTTGGCTATGGAAACCAACGGAGTCCGCCATGATGACAAATGTGAAATTGTATGGTACAAGACAATAAACACTGGTGGACGATCGAAATAGCAATCGTGGAAAACTCGTAACAAGAAAAAAGGTTGAAAGGATGATGGAAGTATAAGACACAATAGTTAGCTAGTGGATTGGAGAATTCCCCAATGAATGGAAATTTTAATAGAGATGAGAAAAGACTACGAGAATAGTTTTCATGAAAGCATAAGGGCATAAGGGCAATAACCTAGCTAGAAGCAAACACGGGAAATGGCATATCAATGGTAATTGGTATACAGACAAATGAGGGAATGATTAGCCAAGGATCCACAAATAAGAATTCGACAATAAGGATTACGGAAGTGTTCAGGAAACCCAGTAAGTTGGTGGTTGATCAGGAACACGTTGACTAAGACAAGGGAAAAGAGGGGTTGACCAGAACTCGAATGATAAAGAGAGTCATCAAAAAGGAGAAATATCGAGTGATAAAATTGTCTGTTAAAACTATTCCTCTCTAAGGGGGAAGAACTAGTGTAAGGATATCCACCAAATGGTTAGCTCTGTGGGAACCAGAGGATAAGAGAGAGAACTCATGAAACCAAATGGACACTCGGTGACAGTGGCTGAGTAATTTAGGCCTTAGTGGTCAGTAGCAAGAGGATGTGCTACGCTTAAGGGTAACGTAAAACGATTAAGGTAGAGTACAAAGAGGTAATTCGAACGCGATTTAAACTAAGCAGGATTTAATCTATTAGGATGGCATGGGACCTTGTTAGTCATACCGACGGAAGGAAGGTGAACAAGTCATACTGGGTTAAGATAACTACCTTTAGTAGAGTAAGCGAGAATGTTTCCTTAATAAGGCATACTGGTGGAACAAGAAATCCACTTTGGAAATAAAGTGAAAGAAATACATTAAGCAAAAAGGAAGGGTAGGGTTCATAGAGATGTTGGGACCATCAATGAAATTTGTCAAGGCTGACCGAAGGTGGGTAGAATAGCCGAAAGGGAATCGTTCAACAAATCTACTCGCTAGTGGATAAAGGCAGGAATATGATGAAGTCCATTGCAACTACTTGATATAAACATCCCAACAAATAGGAAGTAGTTGTATTGTTATTATTTATTATTAGCATTTACTCACACGAACACTAGTAAATTGTGGTATGTATATGAGTAAAGGAACTCACTAAGTTCATCTAAACTTACAAACGTTTGACTTGTGGATGTAGGGTTCACGGAGCAAGGAACTCAAGGAAGGACTAAGCCAGATTGGGATGAGTTAAAGGGATTTCAGGAGAAGTGTCATGCATATAAGTTAAGGGCCACCTTGGGGAAAACTCGCTAAGAGGGTGATAACATTGTATCTATCTAGATTCCCTCAAAGTATATAGTATGGAAAACAAACTTTGTTTAAAATTTAGACTGTCTATAAGATTATTTAATAGGCAGTATAATATGATTTAACGTGGTCAAATTCTAGCAGGAATAATAAACCAATTCAGTTGTGATGCCTGTACCTGGATCTGGTGATCGGTTCGAGTAGGGGTGTTATAGGTGGCTTCAAGATTGTCTCAATATATGGTTGGATTATGAGACAAAAATAACCGAAGCTCGTGCATAAGTTAAATAACCCAATTAATTTCAGCCGTAGCATTAGCAAATGACTTTGTATTCTGCTTCTATTGGTAAACATGGAATGATATGTTGCTTTGAGATAGCATAAGAGCTATTTTGCAACTTTCCAATGCAAAGAGGATGGCTTGTACATAAACTGCGATAGCCAATTAACAAAAAAGGTTAAGTCAGAATGAGTAAAAGAAAGGAATTGAAGAGCTCCAACAAATCTTTGATATTCAGTTTGATCTATGGCAGTGGAACAATCATTGAGTTTCAAAATAACAGTCATAAAGATAAGTAAGTGAACACCCTTGGCTTCCATCGTGTTAAACTTCTAAAGAAAATCTGTGATATATTTTCTTTGAGAAAGCATTAATCTAGAGGGAGTCCAAGAAACATCAATACTTGAGATATATGTGAGAAGTGACAAATATTTCAAGGAATTGTTAACCATGACAATAGCTTGCTCAGAGGAACCAGTGATATTGATATCACCTACATAAATCAATAGATAAACAACATAATTTTCCCCTTGAAGAGTAAAAATAGAAGTATCTAACCGAGCATTGCGAAAGCTATAAGTTAAAAAAATAGAGAAATTTCATATACCAAGCTCTTGGAGCTTCGCAAAGACCATAGATTGCCTTATAAAGATCTCAAACATACAATGGGTGCTTACTATCAATATAGCTTGGTGATTGGCTCATATATACCTCTTCCTCTAATGTACCTTGAAGAAACATTGTTGACGTAGTTGATAAATAGGCCATTTATAATAAATGGAAAAACTAAGAGACATCATATTGTGGTATGCTTGACAACAAAGCTAAAATTTCTCATTGAAATCAATGCTTGGTCATTGGTAAAAGCCTTTCCCAACTAGATGTTCTTTGTATTGATTTATACTAGTAATATTCTGAGAAGGTGAAGGTGGAACTAGTGACCAAGTATTATTTTTCACTATGGATTTGATCTCCTCTTCCATTGCATTTCACCATTCTTTATGCTTAGCTAGTTGTGTATAAGTTCTAGGAACAATATGATTAGCAGTAGAAACAACTAATGCAGAGTAATCTATTGCATGTTTAGGCTTAAATATAATATTCTGATATCTTGTAGTAAGACGAGGTGGAAGAGTAGGAGGTCGTGGGATTAATGGAGAGGGTATAAAAGATGAGTTACTTACTTGTGATGGAGAGGTTGGAGCTATTTTGCTCACAACAACTGAAGATGTCTCTTCCAAGTGGACTGACAAATAGGTTAGTGAGAGTAATGATGTAGGTGACTCTATTGGTTTTTCTTGCAAAGGAAGAAAGGAAAGACAAACCAAATTTAGTAATTAAATTGACTTGCTATATTTTTCCTTTTTAGTACATGATTTAAATATTACCAACTACAACTTGACAAGTTGGCAAATGTAGGAACTTGAAATATACAACTTGCTTATTGATTGTTTTCTGTTCAATTAGCAGTGCTAAAATTATCCTATCAAATTTAAGATAAATAAAATAAGCTAATGACTTTTCTTAACAAGTTGGCAACTTGCCAATATGTATTAAAACATCAAGGGAGTTTGCAGCATCTCAGCTTTGTATAGTCAGTTAGCATCTTGATAGTTTTCCCTTATATAGCTTAGAGCATGCCAATTCACAAGGCACCTGGTGTCTTGTCTATCCGCGAATCTTGTTTGCATTTGGACAGTCCACCAGATAGTCCGTAGATAGTTCGCCAACTAATAGTTTGCCATTCTTCTTGTATCTGGCCTATCTGCCAGATGACTTACAACATTGTTGTCCACAAGACTACTTGCTTTTGATTTATTTTCATTATAGTTTGCACTTTGCTTGTTTTCCATATATGCAAGCTATTATATGAATGACCATCTCGTAACACTCCTCCTTGGCTTTTATCCTGTGAACGCCAATTTTGTTCCTCAACTTCTCAAAACTCGCTTTTCCAAGAAGCTTGGTCAGAATGTTCGCCAAATGACTCTTTAAACTACAAGGAACAACAGTCACTTCCTTACTCTGTTCAACTTCCTTCACAAAATGATATTTGATCTTAAAGTGTTTTTTTTTTCTATGGAAGATAGGGTTCTTTGCAATTGCAACAACGAATTGATTATCACACAAAATATGTATTACTTCATCTTGTACAAGATTCAAGTCACTTAGAAGTTTTCCCAACCAAATTGTTTGGTTGACCGTTGCTGCTACAAGCATATACTCCACCTCAGCCGTGCAATGAGAAACAATTTGTTACTTCTTGGAACTTCAGGTGAACACGCCAGAACCAAGTGAGAAAAGATATCCAAAGGTGCTTTGCATATTATCCACTGATCCTGCCCAATCACTGTCAGTGTAGCCAACAAGCTTCAATATATTCGACTTCATAAACCAAACACCAGAGTTGCCAGTTCATTTGATATATCTCAATCCCTCTTAGAAACCTTAAAATGTGATATATTGTAGTAGTGCATGAACCTTGATAACAAACCTACTGCATACATAATATCTAGTTGTGTTGTTAAATATAACAAGTAACCAAAGAGACTTCTATAATTCTTCACATCGACCTTCTCAAAATCTTCATTACTGCAAAAATTTTCTCTAAGTGCTATAGGCATGCTTGCTGATTTACACCTTTACATGCAAAACCTTTCTAAGATCTTCAAAGCAAAGCTTCGTTAATGGATAAATATCCCTTCCTCTACTTGCTGTACTTTCATGCTAAGGAAATATCTCATTTCTCCAAGGTCTGGCATCCTAAACATCTTCTCCATCTACAGCTTAAATTCCTTCACCAAATCATCACAGCTCTCAATTACAAGCAAGTCATCAACATACAAAAAAATATTAATGTTCGGACCTTTTCAACCTTCTTCACATAGAGAGTTAGCTCACTAACGCTTTTGTCAAATCCCAAATTTTGCAAGTAATCGTCAATTCTTGCACACCAGGCTCTTAGAGCCTGTTTTAGCCCATATAAGGCTTTCTTAAGCCTATACACATTCTCTTCATTTCCTTTAACAATAAAACCAGGAGGCTGCTTCACAAAGATTTCTTCTTGTAAGTAGCCATTTAAAAAGGTTGAATTGACATCTAGCTGATGAATCTTCCACCCCATTTGAGACAACAAAGCTAACAGCAATCTATTTGTATCCAACCTTGCTACTGGAGCAAATATCTCCAAGTAATCGACACCAAACTACTGTCAGAAACCTTTCACAACTAACCTTTCCTTCAACTTGTTGAGTGAACCATTAGAATTGAGCATGGTTCTGAATACCCATCTAACACCAATAACTTTTTTATGTAATGGCCTACCAACAAGCTCTCATGTCTGGTTCTTGCGAACCATGACCAGCTCAGCTCTCATTGCATCCATCCAACCTTCTGTTGCTTCAACCTATTTGAAGTTCACTGGTTAAATATTTGATACATTAGTCCTCTGATAGATTTTTGTAATTAGTCGTGTGCCCCTTACTGGTATGTCATCAAATACTTCTTTAATTTGTTCATATACAGGTTGTAACCCTTGTCCAAGCTCTTCTTGTTCAAGCATCTCGACTTCAGTAGCATCCCATCTCCATGTTTTCTCTTCATTAAACACAACATCCCTACTCACCATAATTTTATTAGAAAAAGGGTCATAGTCTTGTACCCCTTTTTATTGTTGTTGTATCCAAGGAATACCCCAGGCTACGGTCTTCTCTAGAGTTTGCTTCTTTTCACCTATGGAACATAAACAAAACATATACAACCAAATACTTTTAAGTGAGAAACTGAAGGTTTATACCTGAACCAAGCTTCAAATGGAGTCTTTTCCTTCACAGCCTTGGTTGGCAATCTATTCAGCAAATAGACTGAAGTGTTTATTGCCTCAACCCAAAACATTTTTGGTACCTTGCTTTCAGAAAACAAACACCTCGCCATATCCATCACAGTCTTGTTTTTTCTCCCACATAGTTCATTTTGCTGTAGATTGTAAATGTTAGTGAGCTAGTGATAGATCCTAACTTTTTCAGAATAAGTTTTAAATTTTTTTTGAAGTGTATTTGGTTCCATTAGCAAACCTAATTATCTTCAGTTTTTTGTCTATCTTATTTTTTAGCTTGAACTTTAAACCTCCAGAAAACTTTAGCTACATTTATTTTTTGTTTTAAAAAAATAAATCCAGCAATACCTTGTGCAATCATCAATAAACAAAATAAAGTATATATAGCCATTAAAAGAAGACGTTTTCATAGGTTCGCATACATCAAAATGAACCAAATATAGTTTTTCATTGGCACGCCAGACTTTATTCGCTGGAATTGGAAGCCTTGCATGCTTGCCAAGTTGACACACTTCACAATTACCATTCTAATCTTCAATTCTGGTCATATTCTCAACTAAATTTGACTTGTACATTTGACTAAGGGACTTAAGGTTCACATGTCCCAATGTTTTGTGCGAAAGATTTGTTTCACCTACTGAATAGGTATAGGCATTCCAGGTTACCGAGTTCTAGTCCAACACAAAAATTTTTCCTTTCATTGAAACTATGACAACTTTCTGTCTCAATGAATCAAATATGGTACAGACACTATTTTTAAACATAACAGAGTATTCATTCTCAAGAAATTAACCAATGTTAAGGAGATTATGATCTATTTTAGTCACTAAAAAAACATCTAAAGTTACTTTAGTACCTAATAGCATGTTGATCAGCACATCACCTTTGCCCTTAGCTTGAATGAGTTCACCATTTTAAATCCTCACTTTTGAAATCCAGCTTCTATCAATCTTCTAAAGATGCTTTCATTTGAGGTCATATGGTTTGTGCATTCACTATCAATCAACCATCTCTTTGTAGCTCTACATCTTGATACAAAACATGAAGCTACAAACATTTGCTCCTCTTGGGCATGGTTCCCATCAACAATTTGATCCTAATCATTTTGTTGTTGTGGTTTTTGTTGCGGTGTCTCCATGTGACCAAGCTACTTGCAAGCTCTACACTGTATGTCTGGTCTGAACCAACAATATTTCTCTAAATGACTGGTCTTTTTGCAGTGAGAGTATGGTGGATACTTCTTTTTTCCACCATCTTTCATTGGCTTTTCTTTCTTGTCTATCTAGACTTTCTTTTCTTTGTAATTTGAAGAGCTCGAGCCTTCCTTATTTCTTGCTTTAAAGGCTCCCTCAACATGCTTCTCCTACCTGGCTACTCTCTTCTTTTCTTGCACGTATAGGGCATTTATTAGCTCTTATAGAGAGATTACAGATAGGTCTCTCGAGTCTTCAAGAGAGGATAGTTTTTACTCATACCTCTCTGAAAGTGTTGTGATTACTTTCTCAACTACCCTGTTATCAACAAACTAATCTCCAAGTATTTGATGTTGTTTAAAATAACCATGATTCTGTTAGAATACTTCTTAACTGTCTTATACTCATTCATCTTTAGGTTCTCAAAATCCCTCCTCAAGTTGATAAACTGCTACTGCCTTATCTTCTCTATACTTTAGAAATCTTCCTTTATCTTGTCTCAAGCTTGCTTTAGAGTTTCACAGGTTATGATCCTAGTAAAGATCACATCAGAAATGCCATTCTAAACACACGACATCATATTAAACTTTTTAGCATGATCATCACTATGTTTTTTGATCTATGCTACCATCGAATTAGCTCTCAACAGTGGTGGCTCGACATATGCATTCACAACCTCCCATAAGTCGTAAGCTTGTAGGTAAGTCTTCATCTTAACTACCAAAATATGGTAGTTTTCACCATTAAAAACTAGTGGTTAAAGAGGTGTAAAACTAGTTGAAGACATTTTAACAATAACAACAAAAGAAAAATGACCCTTAGAGATGACTAGCTTTAGATACCAATTGTTGGTTCTTCTTATAAAGGAAGAAATGAAAGACAAACCAAATTTATTAATCAAATTTTACTTGCTATATTTTTCTTTTTTAGTACATGATTTACATATAAATTATAGCCTTAAATAGGAAAAATATTACCAACTACAACTTAACAAGTTGGCAAGCCTAGGAACTTGAAATATACAACCTACTCATTTGTTATTTTCTATCTAATTAGGACTGCTAAAATTATCCTATAAAATTTAAGATAAATAAAATTATCTAACGAATTTTCTAAAGAAGTTGGCAACTTGCCAATGTGTATCAAAACATCGAAATATTCTACAGCATCTCAACGTTGCATAGTTGGTTAGCTTCTTGATAGTTTATGCTTCTATAGCTTAGAGCATGTCAATTCACAAGGTAGCTCACATCTTGTGTATCTACGAACCTTGTTTGCATTTGGACAATCCACCAAATAGTCTGACAATGGTTGTTCGCTAAATAGTTCACTAATTGGCAATCCACTATTCTTCTTGAATTTGGCCTATCCACCAGATGCATCGTATCATTGTTGTTTGCGGGACTACGTTTTATTGATTTGTTCACATTATAGTCTGCACTTTGCTTATCCTTCATATATGTGAGTTGTTGCATAAATGGCCATCTCACAACAAACTTTAATAGTGTGGCGTATGGGGATTAGAGCTTGCGATGTCATGGGCTTAACTGATGATCAAGTGGTTGTTTGATTAGGAGAAGACACCAATGGAATGAGTTGGATTGATTTGTTAGAATAAGGTCTAACCAGTAAGATAAATCAACATGATTTGGGCTTTGAAGGCTGGGTGAAATATTTTTAAATATAAATGGTTCTCTAACAAAAACAATATGATGAGAAAAATAAAGTCAATTTGTGGTTGGGTTAAGAAACTTTCAACAATGATATTTGACTGAATAGCTTAGGAAAATATAAGGGGTAGATCTATGAGCCAATTTGTGAAGACTATAAAGATGAAGCCATGAGTAACGTAAGCAATGAAAGGTATGGAGGCTAATATAATAGTAGAGAGTTTAATTCCATAAAATTAATTGCATTGATCGAAAGGTTAGTAAGTAAGTTCCACTGTCAATTTGTTAAATTCTGGGGTTTATGTTCTAAATTGGGCATCTCGAGTGTATTGTGTAATCTCTGATAATTAGTCATTTGGTTTCCTCTTAGGTGGGGGTGTCGGAAGTAGCAAACCCCAAATTGACAAATCGAGTGACCGTTGTTGGCTTTCCGGTAAGTTTGATTTCATTAAAGGTTTTGTGTCGAAACCTTCGACATAAAGTATTCTACGTAAAATGTGCGTTATTGTCGATAAATTTGGTTAATTGAGTTATTGGATGGTCATTTAAGGCTTCAAAGACTCTCCTCGTTGTTGTTGCTTTGAAATCTCTCTAGGTGTGTGCCGAAAACCTTAAACTTTGTAAGTTTCAGTAGCAAAAAAATGTGGTTGTCGATGCCACACGGCCAAGCACACGGGTGTGTGTCCAGGCCATTTGGTTGGCCGTGTAACTCACTGTTTATCGATTTGAGGCCACTCGGGAAAGGCACACAGGCGTGTGTCTAGGCCATGTGTGGCCATATTAGTGCATGGTTCACACGGGCAACGGACATAGGTGTGTGTCTGGTCCGTGTCACTCACCGTCTGTGGTTAAAGACCACACGGCCAAGGACATGGGTGTGTGCCCAGACCGTGTGAGTCACACGAGTAGGGACACGAGCGTGTCTCCATGCTGTGTAACTCACTATTTATTCTTTAGAACGACACGGCCAGAGGACATGGGCGTGTGGCCAAGCCATGCGGCATGTTAATGAGGCGCGAAACCTATTTTTAAAGCCGTAAGTGTTGCTCAACACTAATACTAGCCTCCCCAATGTATGAAAGATTGAATTTGATTATATGAGAACTGTCTGATACTCTGAGACTGATGTATGAATAACATAATTGTATGCATACTGTGATACTTATTCTGATGTTGAACTGTCTTATCTACTTATGAAAAAATTTAGAACGACTGAGTACATGTTATGGATATTTGTACTCTACATTTGCATGGGTTGGGATATTGTGAAGAAGGAAGTAATCTGTTCTGAATTAGTGGCTAAGTTACAATGTGTATAAATCTGATTCTGGTGCTTTATCATATTTCGATCTAGCATCTAAGTTACATCTCTGTAAAAGTGTCAAACAAAAACTCTAAAGATTGCAAGGTTGGTTGAGCATTTAATGTATTTAACGGTGTGTTGGGATGACCGATGACAGTGTGTAACAGATGGGGGTAGGAATATTGCATCTTAATCTAATCTGTAGTGTATATGAAATTGAGATTGCTTATATATATAACTAATTTGTTCTGAATCTAAATTGAAATTATTTCTTTACCAAACCAAATCCTTAAATTCAGAACTATTTTATAAATGTGTTCTAGTTGAACAAACTTCTTTTACGCATTGAGTTCACAACTCATTTTATTATTGACTGGATTTCAAGTGGTACTCAAACTTGAATGGGACGGCGCCGCTGGAGCTCGGTCAAGCTTTTGTCTTTCTTTAATTTTTTTACTAGTAGGAAATTTAGTATTTTGTGATATTGTAATGTTGGAAAGACTTCATGCTTAGTTAATTGTTGTATGGATAGTACATGATGAATGGTTCATTTTGATTGTGTTATAAATGTGGTGTCTTTATGTAATTGATGTAACCCTCTGGACTTGGTTTGGACGTTTAGGTCAAGTTTATGGTGTTACATTTAGTAGTATCAGAGCCAAGTTTGTCAACACTCGGACTACGTTGGGGCCCATAATGTGTGATAAAAGTAATTAGGTGATAAGTTAGTATATGAATTAATATGGAAACTAAGACTTTAAAGAATGACCGAGCCTCCAACGCTGATCCTGTAAGTATTTTTGTTATGTTGAATGATTGTATTACCTGAACTATTGTTTGGTTAAATGTTTTCATGTGAATTATTTAAATCATCCCGTTGGATGTCTGAACTAATTTGTGCACTCTGAGATTGTAGCTAGATTGCCATAATGAGTTCACGCAGTAGTCGTAGACGCGGTATTTGAGGGCGTCGAGGATGCCGAGGAGGAACTCGAGTGGAGTCATCCTCTATGGGTAGTATGCCTAACTTGGAGACTAGCGAAATAGATAGTACTTCCACTGCTGAGACAGAGTCCTAAACTCTAACGGCTGGAGACGACAGACTATCCCAAGCCATGATTTGAGCACTGGAAAAGGTCACATGGACCTATTCGAGATCGAGAGGCTGAGGGTCAGTTAGTGAATGACTCCGGTCGAATAGGGCTGAATTGTTCAGGTGCGTCATAAGAGTCGTTCCTACTGTTGCTGAATATTGGCTCGAGGCTATCGAACATATTATGATTGATCTTGACTATACTCCCACTCAAAAATCGAGGTGTACTGTGTCCCTACTCTTGGACAAAGCTTATCAGTGGTGGCTAACAGTTGAGCAAGGTGGTCAGCTCGAACAGGTTAACTGGGATTATTTCAAGAACGCCTTATAGAGTAAGTATTTAGAGGCGAGTTATGTTGAGGCTCACTGACGCGAGTTTATGAGCCTAGTTTAGGTCGACCGATCTGTGGCTGAATATAAAGCCGAGTTTCTGCGACTGAGTAGGTATGTACGGGCTTTAGCAGCGTCTCACTACGACAAGTGCTTGAGGTTTCAAGAGGGATTGAGATATGATCTGCTTCCGATAGCTCTTAAGAGGGGGTAGGTTTTTGTGGTTCTGGTTGACAAAACAAAGATAGTAGAAGAAGTGAAGCGCACTGAGCATGAACGGCATGATCGTAAGAGGGATCAGAGAAAACTTAAGAAGGATTAGGGTCTTTCTGGTCCTAGTTAGTGCCCTAAGAAACAGGGGAGATTTAACAGACCCCCGAGGGACGAGGCGCTAGCTGTAATGACTGAGATTTAGCTATGCAGTGATTGTGGGAAACGCCATCCGGGCGAATGCAGGAGAAAGTTAGGAGCGTGCCTCCATTATGGGTCGGTGGAGCATCGGGTTAGGGATTGCCCCCATCAACCAGATCAAGTGCTAGCTGGGGCACAAACTCCGCCTCCGGATTTTGTTCAGCCTCCAATAGTGGTTCGGTAACCACCTAAAGATTGTACTGCTGGTAGAGGTGGTAATGAAGCTGAGAGAGGACAGAGAGCACTAGGTAGAGGTGTAGGTCAAACTGAGGCTTGCCAGCCGGCTCTAGTATATGCAGTGAGATGCTGCGAGGACAGCGATGGTGCTAATGTCATTGCAAGTATTTTCTTTATTCATTCTGTACCGTACTATGTTCTTATTGATATTGGCTCTACTCACTTGTATATAACTAGTGTTGTTTCTGCAAATCTAGGTTTAACTGCTAAAAATACGGCTAGAGAGTTTTCTTTGATTAGTCTTTTGGGACAGTCAGTATGGGTTGATAGAGTATACAGGCAGGTACCCTTAGAACTCTAGGGTATGGTATTTCCAGTTGATCTGATAGAGTTACCCTTTAATGAGTTTGATTTGATTCTGGGAATGGATTGGCTCGTAGAATATCGGGTCAATCTAGATTGTTCAACCAAGAGAGTTACTCTGAGAACGGATGAGAATGATGAGGTGGTCATGGTTGGTGAGCGTCAAGATTACCTCTCTAATGTAATCTTCGCTCTTGTAGTAGATAAGTTAGTCCGAAAGGGGTGCGAGGCATACCTTGCCTACGTATTCGATTCTGTTCCCTTAAAGCTTTCTGTGGGAGATATCCACACTGTAAGAGAATTCCCGGTATTTTTCCTGAGAAATTGCCCGGGGTACCTCTGGATCGAAAGGTGGAATTCAGTATTGATCTGTTACTAGGTACGGCTCCTGTGTCCATTTCACCCTATCACATGGCATCGAAGGAACTGACCAAGCTAAAAACGCAGCTTCATGGACTTTTCGACAGAGGTTTTATTTGACCGAGCATGTCTCCGTGAGAGGCACCCTAATTGTTAAGAAGAAAAATAGGTCGATGAGAATGTCCATAGACTGTAGACAGTTGAACAAGTTGTCAATTAAGAATAAGTACTCGTTACCGAGGATTGACGACTTGTTTGACCAGTTCAAAGAGCATCCATCTTCTCCAAAATCGATCTACATTCTGGTTACCATCAGCTCAATGTCAAATAGACTAATGTGTACAAAACTGCCTTCATGACTCGTTACGGACATTATGAGTTCTTAGTGATGCCTTTCGATTTGACGAATACCCCGGTGGCATTTATAGATTTAATGAATCAGATATTTCAACCATACTTGGACCAATTTGTAGTGGCTTTTATTGATGATATCCTAATCTACTCTAAAACTGAAATTGAGCATGAGAATCATCTTCGCATTGTATTTCAGATACTCTGAGAAAAATAGTTGTATGCCAGGTTTAGTAAGTGCTAGTTTTGGTTACATGAAGTCACTTTTCGGGGTCATGTGGTAACTGTGGAAGGGATCCGAGTCGATCCCAAGAAAATATCTAAGCTTTGTAGCTTCCTAGTTTTAGCCTATTACTATCGAAGGTTCATTGAGGGATTTTTTTATTGCGTCACCTCTGACGAAGCTACTGCGTAAGAATTCTCTGTTCATATGGTCTGAGGCACAACAGTCTAGTTTTAATAAGCTGAAGTTAGTTCTGACGCAAGCTCCTGTCTTAGTTCAACCAGAATCAGGTTCGGAGTTTGTGGTATACAGTGATGCGTCACACATCAGGTTTTAGGTCCTGAGATAGTTTCTAAAACTAAAAACACTGTGAAAGTAATTTGAGACCGTCTGAAAGTCACATTTGATCAGCAGAAGTCTTATGTTCATTTATAAAGAAAGGACATCGAGTTTTCTGTAGGTGATTAGGTATTTCTGAGGGTATCACCGTGGAAAAAAGTCCTTTGATTTGGACACAATGGTAAGCTAAGCCCGAGGTTAATTGAGCCATACTGTATCTTGAAGCGTGTCAGACCAGTTGCGTATTAGTTAGAATTACCACCGAAGCTAAAATGAATTCATGATGTGTTTTATGTCTTGATGCTAAGACAGTATCGGTTAGACCCGTCACATATTGTTCCTGTCGACGAGATCAAATTGCGACCGAATTTAACATTCGAAGAGGAACCTGTCCAAATCTTGGAACATGATGTTAACCTGTCCAGATCTTGTAACATGATCTTAAGGTACTAAGGAAGAAAACTATTCCTCTAGTAAAAGTTTTGTAGCGGAACCACGGTACTGAGAAGGCCAAGTGGGAACCAAAAGAATTGATTCGACGGCAGTATCTATATTTGTTTGAGTCAGGTAAATTCCGAGGTTGAGATTTCTTTTAGGGGGAGAGAGTCATAACACCTTAAAAATTTTGAGAGAATTTGCAATAATTAAGTCTCTATATTTTTGGTTGTGTGCTCTGCTTTTGTGATTAGGGTTTGGAGTTCGAGTCACGTTTTTAACAGTTTTATTATGTTTTAAAACAACCCTTGCCCATGTGTTATATAGTTAAGTTCAATTTAGTGTAAATCTGTGACAAGAATGAGCCTGCTGGTGCAGTGGTAAAATATCTATCTGATTCTGAGTTCGAATCCCAGGATATGTGATAGGGAACATTCTTTTTGCTAAGTGCTGGTATCTGGCTGGAAGTTATTAGGAATTAAAATTTT
Source organism: Gossypium raimondii (assembly GCF_025698545.1). Taxonomy (NCBI): domain Eukaryota; kingdom Viridiplantae; phylum Streptophyta; class Magnoliopsida; order Malvales; family Malvaceae; genus Gossypium; species Gossypium raimondii. The sequence continues at coordinate 52,827,686 of NC_068567.1, read as the reverse complement.
CGTCATCTTCCATTAATTTCTTTTTTGTCATTGTTCTTTTTCTTTCTTTTTCCTGCTTCCCTTTCCTTTTCTTTTTGATTCTTTAATTTTCTTCTTCATTTTGATCACGATCGTAAGTAAGTACGGGTCTAGACGAAATTATACCCCGTTAATTTCATTGATCAAAAGGTTAGTAAGTAAGTTTCACTATCAATTCATTAAATTCCAGGGTTTATGTTCTGAATCGGGCATCTCGAGCGTATTGTGTAATCTCCGATAATTAGTCGCTTGGTTTCCTCTTAGGCGGAGTGTCAGGAGTAGCAAACCTCAACTCGACAAATTGAGTGACCGTTGTTGACTTTCTGGTAAGTTTGATTTCGTTGAAGGTTTTGTGTCGAAAACTTCGACATAAAGTATTCTGTGTAAAATGTGTGTTATTGTTGATAAAGTTGGTTGATTGAGTTATTGGATGGTTGTTTTAGGCTTCAGAGACTCTCCTCGATGTTCTTTCTTTGAAATCTCTCTAGGTGTGTGTCGAAAGCCTTAAACTTTACATGTTTCAATTGCCAAAAAATGTGGTTGTCGACGACACACAGCCAGGCACATAGGCATGTGTCAAGGCCGTGTGTGCCACACAGCCTTGTGCCAGGCCGTGTGGTTGGTCGTGTAACTCACTGTTTATCGATTTGGGGCCACACGGGCGTGTGTCTATGCCGTGTGTGGCCATATTAGTGCAAGGTTCACACGGGCAACAGACACGAGCGTGTTTCTGGGCCGTGTAACTCACTGTTTGTGGCTCAAGACCATACGGCCAGGGACATGAACGTGTGCCTAGGCCGAGTGAGTCACACGAGCAGGGACACGGGCGTGTCTCCAGGCTGTGTAACTCACTGTTTATGCTTTTAAACCACACGGCCAGAGGACATGTGCGTGTTTTCAGGCCGTGCGGCATGTTAATGAAGCGTGAAACCTATTTTGAAGCCGTGAGTGTTGCTCAACACTAATACTAGCCTCCCCAATGTATGAATGATTGAATTTGATTATATGAGAACTGTCTGATACTCTAAGGTTGATGTATGAATAACATAATTGTATGCGTACTGTGATACTTATTTGGATGTTGAACTGTCTGATCTACTTGTGAAACAATTTGGATCGACTTAATACATGTTATGGATATTTGAACTCTACATTTGCATGGGTTGGGATATTGTGAAGAAGGAAGTAATCTGTTCTGAATTAGTGGCTATGTCACAATGCATATAAATCAGATTCTGGCGCTTTGTTGCATTTCAATCTAATAGATAAGTTGTGTCTCTGTAAAAGTGTCAAACGGACACTCTAAGGTGTACAGGGTTGATTGGGCATTGAATGTCCTTAACGGTGTGTTGGGATGGCCGAAGACGGTGTGTAGTGGATGGGGGTAGGAATATTGCATCTGAATCTAATTTGTAGCGTATATGAAACCGAGATTGCTTATATATATAACTAATCTGTTCTGAATCTGAACTGAAATTACTTTTGTACCAAACTGAATCTTTGAATTCAGAACTATTTTATAAATGTGTTCTAGTTGAACAAACTTCTTTTACGCACTAAGTTCACAACTTATTTTATTATTGATTGGATTTCAGGTGGTACTCAAACTTGAACGGGATGGAGCTGCAGGAGCTCAGTCAAGCTTTTATCTTTCGTTAAATTAGTATTGGTAGGAAATTCGGTATTGTGTAATATTGTAATGTTGGAAAGATTTCATGCTTACTTAATTGTTGTGTGGATATTAGTGATGAATGGTTCATTTTGTCTGTATTATAAATGTGGTGTCTTTAGTGTCCTTAATGTAACCCTCTGGACTTGGTCTGGACGTTTAGGCCAGGTTTAGGGTGTTTCACTTTAAAATTTGTCTTGTTTGCTGCTAAAAATCCTTCTTTGTGCCGATCCTAAATCGATCCCTTTGTTACCACCGTTGGAGGTGTTGCCGCCCTTGAAACACCATTTTTTAGCTGCTGTTTTTCTTTCTATTTCCTACAAATCCTTGCTATCATTTTCTTCAGTTTTTACTTTTTTAATCAACCCCTCACCTTGTCATTTTAGTGCACATTCGACTTCATTTAAATCATCATCATGAATCTAGTCTTCGGGAAGTGTAAGTGTTATTTTTCAGTTAAATCTTGTTTTGTTTTTCTCCTCTATTATGTTCTATTTTGGCCGATTGTCATTAGAGTCATAGTCGCATTACCTTAATGATTTTTGATGATTTTTATGCTGAAGGATCGAATCTAAACTCCTCGAATCAGTAGTGACGACAAACTTAATTCGCATTTTCGTTTAGTAGCAAAATAATGTAAGTTGATCTACCAAAGTTGGATATGAAGTTCACTTATGTAGTACTGATTGGCCGAACCCCACAAAGGTGTTTTAGGTTGATTATAACCTTGATTTTTCCATGTGTGTGTTTAGATTTGTTCGATTTTGGAATCGTGGGAAATTACGGATTTATAATTGGCATTGCGGACTTGCGTAATTCCGGTGTGGGACTTAATTAAATGTGAATTGTGTATGTGAGTACTTCTTGTTTGATTTAGCTAAATGTTCAAGGCACTTTTTGGGATCGTCTAAATGCGAATTCATTATACATGATTGTCGAATGGCTTGCCATTATTAAGATTGATTATTTGTGAGTTTGTGATGTGCACTATATTGTATATTATGAAAATTGTTAATTATCTTTAGATGCATGTATAACATGTGAATCTTTGTGACTTTGCTCGATTTGCATATTAAGTATACCCTGACTATATTGTCTATTGTTGTTTGTTACATACCATTAATTCCATTGATTGATTGATCGGAAGTATGCAAGTCATACACTGAAACTATTACTAAAAGCATGTTAAGCATGCCATTGTTTTACACTGTAACTATTTTTGCCATGCATGATTGTGTTTCATTCATGGCATATCATATTGCGTTGCATGGGAATTGTAACAACTTGTTTTCAGTGGTATCAAAAACTATGGTTTTGGGACCACAATTTCGACAAGTAAATTATTATTTTAATGTTTATTTAATGTTTACGGGATTATATTAGGGTTGTATTAAAATTTTGTTAAGAAATTTTGATTTTAAATGGTTAGTTAAGAAAAAAGGACTAAATCATAAAAGGTATAAAAGTTGAATTCTATTAGTTAAAAGGTTCAAATGACTATGAAATTTTAAACTATTGGACTTATGTGGTAATTACACCATTTAATGAATTAGCGGACAAAAATGGACATGAATTTGATGTTTTGCATAGTTAATAACCAAGGTTAAAATCGTAATTTAATAAATAAATTAAAATAAATTAAATTAAAAGATGATAACATCTTCATTGTTGTCTTCTCCACCGATTTTGAGAGCAAAGGAATAGCCATTTTAGGGCTTGAAGTTCGGCTAGCTAAGGTGCTTGCATGGTATGTTATTTTAGTCCCATTTTTAATAATTTTTATATTTTTGAGATCGTTTTAACTGAATCTAGCTATCCCGGTATTTAATTTGCAAAATTGTTAAAGGTTGAGCAACTTGCCATGAATGCTTTAGAATGAGTTTTTATGTTAATTGATAGATTATGAATTCTCTTGAAAAATAAATAAGTTTTGTTAATTGATTTTGATAAATTTTATGAATTGGGATTAAATTGTTAAATGTATAAATTCAAGAGTTTTATTGTGAAGTGATGGTAAATATGGGTTGTTTCAAGGTTCCTTGTATTTTTTATTAATATGGATTTAGATTAAAATGGTTAGACTTTAAGTTATAAGCTTAATGACTAACTTGTGAAAAAATTAAAATGTTAGGGGCAAATTGGTAATTTTACATAAATATGATATGTGGATTAAATTGAATACTAGAAGTGTATAATTAATTTAAATTACCTATTTAGGATCAAGATAAACCACGTTTGGTTTTAGATCGAGGAAAAGCTAAAGCTTCGGACTAATTCGATTCTACTTCTACGCCCTACTTATCGAGGTAAGTTCATATGAACTGTGTTCGTTTTAATGTTATTTAATTGAACCTATGCTATGATGTTGTCATATAAATGGATCAATATTTATAAATGTATCCATACTATGATGAATTAACGATTATCAAGTCTTGGTTGAACCTTAGAAATTCTTAGGATACAAATGACATGTCATTAGGGATTTCATATTTCGAGTGCTAGTCTTGAATGTCCTACGAATGGCTGAGGTCCTACATTTGTTGCAGATTCTCCACAACTCGTGTGAGCAGCACCGTGTAGCTTAAATTCTGACCCACAGCTCGTGTGAGCAAGCCCATTTCACAGCTCGTGTGAGCAATGATGTAAAGGTAAAGGCACACTTTGTGTGAGTTTTCCCGAGTATCCGATGAAATTCTAGATGGTTCAATGGATATGAAAAGGGAACGTAATGGTAAGTATTCAAATGGAAGGAATCATGAATTTGTGAAAAGGATTTATGATCTAAATGATGTGATTACATATGTAATTCTACTTATGCTATGGATGAACTTATTTATATCATGGACAAGTGCACTAACTTGTGAATTAATGATGTTGTTTAGGCTTATACTAAGCATTTGGAATGGAATGGTAAGTAAGTAAATGGAATAGTTCATAATCTTATGAAAAGGTTGATGAATATGTGATGTATCTTATGAAGTCCACTTATGTTATAAATGAATTCATATGTGATGTTGATGAACTTACTATTTTGTGAGTTTGATGATATTGTATAGGCTCATACTAAGCTTATGACATATGTTTTGGTTTATACCTATTCTATGATTGATTATAGAAATAGTAAGTTATGTTTAAGGTTTATACGAGCTTACTAAGCACTTGTTGCTTACGTAGTTATTTTCCTTGTTTTATAGATTTTCGGAAGCTCAATCAGTTGGAAGCTCATCAGAGACCTATCACACTATCCAACAGTTAATTTGGTAGTTCTTAAGCATTTTGGCCAAGGTTTATAATGGCATGTATAAGGTGTTTGTAATGGTATTTTGATGAATGAGTTAATAGTTTTGGCATATATAAGTTTTGAAAGTTATGTTGGTTTGGTACCATTTGATGCTTTGTCAAATTATGTCATTTTGGTAACCTTATTATGCATGTTTATAAGGCTCTTTATGGTATGTTTGGAAAGGTTTGATTTGGTCACTTTGTGGTATGTTTTCGTAAACAATTGAACTAGGTTATGATGCTTGAAATAAGGAGTTGTTGTTTTGTTTTGGCATGTTGTGTTTGGATGATGTTTAGGTCCCTTTAAAGTGTGCTTAAATGGGTTGAAAGGTTATGCATGAAATGGATTGAAATGGCTTGATTATAGGTAAATTTTAGGTTCAAGCGGCCCGAGACACGGGCGTGTGACTCAACCGTGTGAGGCACACGGCCATATGTCATCTGACGATTTCAAATGGTACAAGTCAGTAAGTTACATAGACTAGCACACGGCCTAGCACACGGGCATGTGGGGCAACATAGACAGTTACACGGTCGTGTGACCCCACTCAGTGAGTTACACGGGTGAGGACACAGGCTAAGACATGGTCGTGTGCCCCTAGTTCGAAAGTTACACGGCTTGGGGTGGTTCCACACGGCCGTGTGACCTCTGTTTTCAAATTTTGTAACTTTTTCCTAAATTTTTCAAATTATTTCAAATTAGTCATGAATTGCCTCAAAGCTATTTTTAGGGCCTCGAAGGCTCGATTTAAGGACAAAATGCATGTAATTGAATGGATTATAATATGTTTAGTTTATTTAAATATTAAGACGTTAAATGTTTCTAATTGTATGGTAATGCTCTGTAACCCTAATTCGACGACAAAGACAAGTTAAGGGTGTTACAGGAATTGGGATTGATGGGGACGGAGGAGTTCCATGGAGTTTTGGCAACATTTAAAGCCTGTAATATTATTTTTAGTGCACTAGATCGAAGTACTGAGGAGATTGAGCGATTTATCACATTTTACTAGCAATTTTATCTGCATACTGTTATTGGTGGTTTTAACCACATCGGGCTTAAGCCCTTATTGTTTTGGTGATTCGGTAGACGTGTTCTAGGGAACTTATGGTGTGTAGCAGATGGATGGGTAGGACCTTATTGCATTGTTATTCTTGAGCATGCATATGCATAACTATTGAAAACACCATGATTCTATGAATTCTGTGTACTATTGTGATTACCGATAATCTGTTAGCTTTTGTGCTCATTGTTAAACGGGTTTCTTGCATGATTTGTAAGTTCTACATACTTTGTTTTCCTTTGATTAAGACTCACACTGGCCTTTTTAAGCTCATCCCATTAGTTTAACATTTTTCAATTAATCCGCAATGCTAGGGCTTGGATTCGGCAATTTGGAGGTCTCGTCTCGATTTTTATTAAATAAAGTATTTAACTTTATATTTTTATTTATTTGGTTTGTAATAATTAATCTTACGAAATGTGGCATGAGTTTGAATTTTAGGATATATTTAGTTATTGCATGCATGAGAGTTAAGAAGTGGATAAACTAAATAATTGGCTGAATTAATAATTGGTTTTTAAAGTTAGTACTATGATTTTATTAACAAGTGAACATCGATTTTTCCACTGCAAAATTGAATTTTCTTTTTTTGGAAGCTTTAAATCACAATTAATGGTCAAATATGTTTTTTTTAGTTTAATGAGAATATTTAAAATTGAAACTTTATTTAAACTTGGAAAAAGTGATACCCACTACGGTTTTACGGAAAATAAGTGAATGCTTTGAAGATAAGCTTCTGAGAGTCCGTTGGATTCTTCTGGGCCATTTTAGTGGCGGTTGTGACCTTTAACATCTAATCTTAACTTTTAGGCCGAGTTGGGGAGGTTACAGAGATTTTAAAAAATATAATTTTGAATTAACGAGGTCCTTATGTGGCAATTTTACCAACGGCGTTTAAGCAAAATTTCCCTTTTCTAAAATTAAAGGGAGGGAACGACATCTCATCCCTATTTTTCACAAAAATTATCGAGAGATTTCTCAAAATTTTCCAGAAGTTTCTCTCAAGGGTTTCTTTAAGCAGCATTTTAATATCGGTAAGTGTTTTCTAACACCAAATTTCGATTTTTTTATCATTAAACATGTTTTTTCAAATTATTTTCTATTTTTCTCAATTTTTGAAGGTTTTTTTTTTTAGGGTGAGAAAGCTTCGATTTGTAACCTTAAAGTTATTTTTAGACTTGATTGTTGATGAGATTGAGATTAGAATAGGTTGGTTTACTCAAAAAAATGAGTTAGAATGAAGATTCGGTATTGATAGAGTGTTTCTCCGTTGTTGAGAGCTTGTTAACTGAGGAAAAAACTGACGTTAGGTTTTAGATTTTAAATGGTTTAGGGTCCCTAAAATTTAAGGGTTTGATTCCAAAAAAAAAAAAATTGAATTTGAATTTAATTGAATTGAATTATTTGAGCTAATTCGAATAACTAATTCAAGTTTCAAGTTTGAGTCAAGTTGAATTTTACAACTCGAATAATTTGAATAACAGGTTGGTGTAAACACCCTTTTGGTCCTTATCAATTTTGAAAATGAGCAAATTGGTCTCTCTCAACAAAAAATACAAAATAATTTTCAAAAGTTCAAAATAATTTTAAAATTCAAAATATTTATAAAATCCAAATTTTATATTTTTTAAAAAATCTAAAGAATATATAAACAAAGTTAAGATTTTAAAATTTTTCTAAAATAATAATTTTGATATCTGAATAAGTTAAATAATGATTCAAGTTTATTATACTAAAGTATCTTATTTTTTATTATTTTCTTTAAAAATTTTTTCAAATATATATGGTTTCAAATATATGTACTCTAACATGAAAAGAGTTATATTGTAACAAGATTTTAATTTAACATGTTTTTTTTAATTTAACTATGACAATTTTACTCAATTTGAATTTCAGTTCACTTGACTTGATTCGAAAAAAATTTCAAAGTGAGTTAGGATGATAAAATATGACTCGTTAATTTAAAATTTTTTCACTAGATTCGATCAAACGCTCACCCTACTAAAATGTATTTCTATTAAGAAAATTTATTTCGAAAAGGTAGATTTTGAATTATGTGAATTTCGATTCATAGGGCTTTAAGAAGTCAAGTTCCAGGATAAGTTCATATCACGTTCAATTGCTATTCATCAAGTTGTATCATGTTGGTTATATATCAGTTTAGCACCTTTCGAATCTGTTCAGGGCCAAACTTGAGAAATTCTCCTTTTATGGACACTTTGTGGTAGAATTTATTGTTCTGAACCGCAATTCCTCTGTTCAAATTGGCATAGAACTCATAAACAATATTTTTGACATAAGGCTGTACATAGCTTACAGACCCAAAGAGTCCAACGTTTTGAAGAATTTGATCAATGCCATCGTGTGGTTTTTAAGATTTTTCTCTTTGTATTGACACGATACTTTTTTTTTCTAAGGAGATAGTTTGAGGTTTAAACCCTGTATGGCACGAATGATAATGAAGAAATAGGGAAATAATGAAAGGTTGAATGTGTGGAAGTAGTGTAAATAAGACATTGGTGTTAATAAATTATTTGTGTGACTTAAAAAAAAACTTCAAATTTCATTCGGTAATTATCGAGTTGAGCTTGCGCTCAAGAAGCTCAAGCTATTAATCAAGTCGAATTTGAGCACCGTTATTCTCGATTCATACGATTCTGAATCTAATCAAGCTTTTCATTTTAATATATATGGAATTACATTTTTACCCTTATTATATAAAATGGTTTAAGTATGAATGAGCTTAATTGAATTGGAATTGGATTTCGATCTTGAATACAAAAATTGAGAAACAAGCTTAACAAAGCTTGAGTTTGGAAATTGATGTCTGATTGAACTTGAGCCAAATATCAAGCCCTAAATTTCAAGTCAAGCTTGAGCTTGTGTTTTCCACCATTTGAGTTCGACTCAGCTCGATTACACCATTTTGTTGAAGGATAAAGCAGTTTACATACATACAAATACATATAAATATTCTATTTTTAATTACAATAATTAGCATAAAATAATATTTCTTATTTGAATTATTGAATATAATTAAAATATACTAACTTATCAATTCAAATAATATAATAGAAAATTTTCAAATAATAATTAAAACATATTCAACATATAACATAGTTTTACTTTATGTAATTAATGTAAAGTAATATTATTCAAAATAATAATTAATTAATGAACTAACTTTAATATTAATTAAGTGACAATAAAGATACTTAGAATTCTATTCAAATAATAACTTTATTTTAAAATAATAAAATTAGAATAACTTTTATTTCATTCTAATTATTTGTAAATGTATTATTACCATAACTTCTATTAAATTATAATTATGTTAAATGTATAATTATCACAACTATTTTATTTCAACTTTTAAACTAAGAATTCTAAATTAAATATTATAATTATTTTTAAATGTAAATTTAGTAACATGATGAAAAATAAAAAGTATTTTCATCAGTTCAAAAGTTTGTCCAAACTCGTGCTTATATTATATTATATTATATTATATTATATTATATTATATTATATTATATTATATTATATTATATTATATTATATATAGACAATCCTCAATATATATAATAACCTCTTTTATTTGTCTACCAATATTTTAACTATTGTAGAGAGGTCGATGTTATGATCCTACAACAACATTTAACATTTAGATTATATTTGGTTGTTATGCACTTGTAATATAGCTCTAGTTGTTCACATTCTTGCAATTTCTTGCTCTACAAATTTCCTTGAGTGGATTCTTCTTATTTAGTTGTATTAATGCACTTATCAAAAAAGATATCAATGTCAATTTTACAATTAGGTAGTCCGTTTTTTTACTTAATGTTAATGGGCGGTGTTAGTTCGACCAATTGTTGAGAAACAAACTAGGTGTTTGGAAGGAGTGGCTAAGAGAGTAGGTACTCCTTCAAGCACTACGTGAACAAAATATAAAATAGAAGACACAAAGATTGTTTATGTAGTTCGGTTTCCTTACGTCTGTAGAGCCTAGCTCAATGAGAAGTATCCACTATCTTTAAACTCTTACACAGTGATCCTAAATTTGTCACACATCCATGATAATTTCTTCACTTGTATCTTTGAAGACTAGAACCCTCAGCACTAAACTCACCCCTACGAGTTTATCTTGTAAAACCACAACACAAGTTTTATAATCACATTTCACTCACAAAATATAATTATTCACATGTACAAATTAAGTGCTCTCAATTCTTGGTACATAAACCTAAACAAGTCTCTCAATTATATAAAGCTGTTTAAGACTTGCTAACATAGAGAAGATCTATATCAATCCCTATAAAAAAAACATCATTATACGCTGAATACAATATAATAATAATGAACAAAAAAATAGACTCTTGACAACTAAGAATGCAGTGTTCCAATTCAATCTGATAGCCACGATCTAAAGGATTAAATAAGGTGAACCAATTCGATCCAATCTCCAAACTATGTTTCTCCAATTGATATGATTTTCATTGATGGACTAGATATCATCCATATACTCAGCACAACCCATAAATGTCGTTCAATAAATTGCCAACATTTCAAATATGAAAACTATCTCAAACAACTCCAATGGTAAAGGAGTGAGAACTCCCTTGGCACTCTATTGCCATTTTTATATTTTTCAACAATCTTCCCTTTTAGCAATTTGTTGAACAAAACATACACAATGGAGGAAGCTATAACATCAAGTAACCTCAGCTCCCCCTTAACATATTCTCATTAATTCAATAAACTTAACTTAAAAAATAATTAAGTAGATTAATCATCAACACCATCATGTGGTTTGTAAGATTTTTCTCTTTGTATTGACACGATGCTTTTTTTGTTTCTAAGGAGATAGATTGACATTTAGACCCTATATGGCACGAATGATGATGAAGAAATACGAAAATAATGACAGGTTGAATGTGTGGAAGTAGTGGTATAAATAAGACACCAATGCTCACAAGCTATTTGTGTTTGACTCCAAATAAAAGGCTCAAATTTGATTCGGTAATTATCGAGTTGAGCTTGCACTCAAGCAACTTAAGCTATTAATCAAGCTAAATTTGAGCATTGTAATACTCAATTTGAATAGTTCTGACTCTAATTGAGCTTTTCATTTTAATATATTGTATATGAAATCACATTTTTACTCTTATTATATAAAATAGCTTAAGTATGAACGAGATTAATTAAGAAACAAGCCTAATAAAGCTCAAGTTTAAAAATTGATGTCTGATTGAACTTAAATCGAATATCGAGCCTTGAATTTCGAGTCGAATTTTAGCTTGAACTTGTGTTTTCCACTATTTGAGTTGGGCTGAACTCAACTACACTATTAACTACACTATTTTGCTAAATGATAGAATAATGTACATTCATACAAATACATATAATTACTGAGTTCAATTAACTAATTTATGAGTTACTAAGTTGAATTAACAAATGTTGTATTTTTTTATGTTAAAAATTCATAATATAAAACTTAAGAACTTACATGATTTGTCGGGCCAATATTTTTAATAAAAGTTATGAGGGTAACCCCACTTATTAAGACAACAATGTCTTTATTATAGATAAAAGTAAAATATAAAGCAAAAAGAGTTGGATTGAATAACTAAATTCTCAACAAAAGATTAGTGGTGCAGAGTATGATGGTATAGGCAAAAATGGGGTTGGGATTTGGAGTGAGATAGGTGCGTCGGTCAGTTGAAAGGTAAGCATTTATTGGGCCCCACCGCAAGCCCACGTCCATAAAACGACAAACTAGAGAGAACGTGTGACTAAAACAGAAACAAATACGTGTGCATATTTTTAATATTTTATGAAAATAAGAGAGAATATTTATGATTCATGTCGTAAGAGCCGAAAGGAACATCAAGACTCGGCTCACATGGTCCCTTCTATATCTCTTCTTCCCATCATTCATACCTCTCTCCCCTTCCATTGTTTTTCGTTACATCACTTGTAACTTTTCATACCTTTGAGCACAAACCCAAGAAAATAAAGAGTGACTTCCTTTCTCCCTGCGTTTTTGTTCTCTATTTAGCTTAAGAAATTTATACGCATTTTCTTATGAAACATACGGAGCCGTGCAAAGAGTTTTCTATGGTGAAATGGAGGATGAGGAGGAGGCGGACTGCTTGCAGTGGCGGAGGCAGCACCGGTGGTCGATCAGTTAGAATGAAGATCAAAAGGTTGCAAAAGCTAATTCCGGGAGGGAAATTGATGCAACCGGATCGCCTGTTCTTGAGGACGGCAGATTATATACTGCATTTGCGCTTACAACTTAATCTTCTGCAAGCTCTTTCCAAGATTTACCAACCCTCAATTTAATCTCTCCTTTTCTTTTTATAAGGGTAAAGGTAAAAGTTATTTAAAGATTGAATGATGTTAACTAAACACTCCAATAATTCAGTCGACATTAATATTCAAATATTTATGTAGATTATATATAATATAGAATTTATATGGCATTTGCTGCCTTGCCATATACAAATGTACTCTCTTCCTTCTTCTTCTTTTTTTTTTTTCTTATAGTAATTATATTTGAATGTTAAGGTTTTTCTCCTAAGAAGTTGGTTTATTCTTTTCTTTTAGCTTGTTAATATTGGTGGTCTTAATTTCCTCTGGAATTCATGCATGCGGGCTACCCATCTGCTGGAATTTCCGGCCTTTGTTCCTTCTTTCTTTCTCGTTTGTTGACTAAATTACACTTATGTTTTGTTTAAGTACATTTTGGACATCAAAATTATGCAGCCATTAACTTTTGTTAAGTGTGTAACAATAAGTTGATGTCAAATTTTTTAATTAATCCCTATAATTTTAATTTTTCTTTTCTTTTAACTTTCCTTTTCTTTTCTTTTAGCTTTCCAGAACGTAAATAACCAAAATCCCTCCCTAAAACAAAATATAAAACATCAAAACTCATTCTTAAATTCAATCTCAACAAGAAGAAAAATAAACCCCATCTTCAACCCATTATTTATTATTCATGGAAATGTATAAATTTTTCTTTCTTAACTTATATGAAGTGTTCTTTTCATTTTCTTTATCTGCTTAAAGGATTCTCTGCCAAATGCAATTCCTAACCATGTTTAGTTTTATTTTGACATATTTTCTTAGATGCCACTACATCGATGAGTAATTGAAATTTCTATTTTCTAATAACAGAGTTCTATGTTTGCTTGTTTGGTATATTTTAAGCTAATTGGATTTTATTTGCAATGAGGTTGATTTCTATTATTTTTACTGCTGACATTCAAAATAAAACGTAACCTTCTCTCTTTTAGTTTCGAGCTGGGTTTTAATAAGTCTTTTTTTGTCTGAATTGCTTCATCCTGACAATTGTTTCATTGTAATATTTTCTTTTCTTCTCTTTTTTCATTTTCTATTCATTTAGATCTCTCTCATTGTATATTTGAATTAAGATCATTTTAGTTAATATATATTCAAAATTTTCAAAAGAATATTTAATTGTGTATTTTCACAAAAAATCCAGAAATATTATTTTATTTTACGTTTAAAATCATTATTTTATTTTTAAATTAATTCTCATTAAATTCACAACAGTATTAAAAACAAATTAATTTAAAAATTCAAAATATCATCATTTTAATATTAAAATCAAATATTTTCATGAGTAAAATAATAGGCCAATAGTTTACTTAATTACAAAAATAATATAAAGATTTGTTTAAATAAAATGTAGTAGTTTAAGTAGTTTTTAAAATATATTATCCTTCATTTTTCTTCAATATTGGAGCTGAAAATAAGAATTTTTGTTTTAGCCTACAAAGCTCAAAATTTCCACGTAAAGTTAACTCAATTCATCAAATTCAACAACCAAGAATTTTAAAATTTTCTAACCCTTTATTTCATGAAAGAGATATAATTAAAATAGCTCAAAAAAAGTGCAAGGACTAACTATACAATTTGGTTTAAAATGTTCATCTGAAAAGATGACACCTTTAGTGAAAGTTAACAACTGAGTGACCATAACATGATAAATAGACGACATTAATGATTATATAATAATTTTTTAAAGTTTGATAACCAAAACATAAACATCAACAAACATAAGTGATTAGCTTGTAATTTATCCTTTTTAATTAAACAATGCATATACAAACAATTGTCATTTGTTATGTTCTTATTTGATTTTGCTTAAATATTTCTCTATAAAAATAATGGAAAATAAGTCATACTTGTATAATATATAATGTAACATCCCGATACCTGACCCGATTACCGTGACTGAGTTACAAAATGTCACTTCTGTTGTCAGAGCAACTACAATCGATAACGTCCAATTCAATGTCAATATACATTTAAATACAAATAATTCATTCAAATTAAACAATGTAATATCATTTTCGGACCTTATACTTGTAACGCCTTCAACCCGACTTGATCATCGGGTCCGAATCTCGAGTGTTACTACACATAACTTAGCAAAATTTCAAAACAGGTGATGGATACTCCTTACTTAATACATATTTCGTATTATTTTACTTAAAGACTCAATTTCAAATGAACAAAGAAAAGTATTTAAAAATAATATAATACATCAGATTTATCATAACTTAATATAATACAAAAATTTATTGAAAACAAACACGATAAGGCGTAATCCTACTATACGCAATTTTTCCAAATAGCCCGTTATATACATAATAACCCGGATCATTGCTTCTCTGGAACATTTCTAGCTTGGTCTCTCTTGGCAAACTCACTTTTCGACAATACCTAAAACATAAACATAACGCTTGTAAGTTATACAAACTTAGTGACCTTCAATACAGAATACCTCAAAATTTTCTTTGTTGAATTTCTCATCTCAAATATTCGATTTCATCTTTGTTTGGGCAAACACCTTCATCATCTTGGGCTTGCAACTACACGCCAACTACTATACTTATCATATTGATTCTCACTTCACAGCTAGGTTGACTTCAAATCTTTCCAGACAATATATTAGTATCTTATTTCTCTTAGAACAACCAAAATACTTCTCGAAAGAATATCTCTTCAAGGCCCACTTCATATTGACCATCTCTTTACACAAACACTTATTCCAAAACGGTTGTTCACAGACACTATTCATTGGAAGATACTTACACATTTGGCGAAGTCCCACGATGAGTTGAATACCATCAGTTTACTAATCAAATCATATTCTATTTCAATACCCAACACAAACTCATACTGATGATGAACTAACCAAATCATTCAGAAATGCTCCTCACAACTCTTGTTACAAAGCACAATAATACCCAAGTTAGCAAATAACACAAATACCATATAATTTCAGGAACAAAATAAGATGCTATTCAGATATGGCAGATACCAGACAACTCTGATTTACAGCCTTACATAACACAGACGAAATCAAACCAATGGAAACTTATATGCCTCTTGTAACTAAGAGTACGCCCATATTCCAAATAGATAGATGAGCTCGGCGGATACCCTCTTTGAACATACAAATTCATACATCCTTTCAAGAGATTTCCCTTAAGACTCATTCAATCACATCAAAGAACTATTCAAACCAAAATAACTTCAGACATATCATAACTTTATCATAAACTTATCCATCAAAGAATCTTCAAAACTTACCAAGAACTTACCTCAAGGGCGAATGCGCCAATAAGATGATACAAAACTTGCCTCAAAGGCTTAGCATATCACACCACACAGTCAAACAAATAGATTTACATGTTTACTATATCGACAAACTTTCACAGAAGGTGTCATGGGTTTCTCCTTCATGGACTTATACATAAGTTCATGTCATGATTTGCCAATTTGATCTACACATTATCGAAGGCATCACCATAAACATTCATAGTCATATATTTCTATGGGTCTCGACCACATGGACTTACACATTCTTATGTCGTGACCTGCCAGTCCAGCCTTCATCTGATCATACACTTATTTTCATATCATACATTGCCATGGGTTTCAACCACATTGTCATACACTTATTTTCGTATCGTGATCTATCAGTCTGGCTAGCAATATACCTACCCTACCAGAGGCATCACAAGGGACATTTTATCCAAAAATTTTTTACCTAGATTTGTTCACGCATAGTTGATCAATTCGTATATCAGACTTTACTTGCATACGTACCAATGAACAATCTATTCAAACATAACTTCATATATATCATCATTACTATGCTTCATACACTTATCAATTATTAAAGATTTCATCATCATTTTATATATACTTCTGCGTAAACTGTTCATATGCAAGAGTCAAGATAGAGACTCACTTGACCTGTAGCTCAAAGTTCAAGGCTTGGACATTCATCTCGACCCAACAGCAACAACTGCTTAAAGAACATAGACCCACCATTAAAACCCATTTACATACAATCTACTAATATCAAAATCATAAATAACCCCCATGCAAAGCCTTGTATTCATAATTTACTGCTCATAAACTTTTTAACAGTCTTATTCTTTCAAAAGCTTAACATGCAGAGTTATCAAACTTTCTAGGAGGTGGAACATCTATTGATTAACTCAGGAACCTAAACTTTCAGCTTAATGAGGAAGAGATACTATTTAAACTTAAACAAGTGTCACTTAATTCAAAATT
The DNA here is from genome assembly GCF_025698545.1 of Gossypium raimondii. Taxonomy (NCBI): domain Eukaryota; kingdom Viridiplantae; phylum Streptophyta; class Magnoliopsida; order Malvales; family Malvaceae; genus Gossypium; species Gossypium raimondii. The sequence continues at coordinate 52,811,030 of NC_068567.1, read as the reverse complement.
TGTCCTTCTTAATAACTTATAGATTTCGAGATAAACACAAATGAGAATCCTGCATAACGGATATTAGACCAGTCAATCCAGTTTGTTCCTAACCAGGACAATTTACAACCCAACTAGCACAGTACTCAGACAAACAATGCATACTATACATTTGGCAGCAACTCATACCATAATTACTTTTTTGCTTAACAAAATCTTTTACTTTAAATAACAAAATAACCTGAAATAAAATCTTCAGTTATTTATACAACGATTACTATAAGCCCACTTTGCCAAAAGAAGCAAATGGGCGAATTCAACTTCGCCAAACAGATAATTTCACTACAACATGCCTAAATCTTAGATCCACCAAACTTAAGGCCTGACAATACGAGCCTATGAAAGCTCTTTTATTAACTTAGTGTTAAATTGGATAAAATTGTAAAGGATACAAAATTTCAAATTAACGTCACAACTTCGAGGATTTCCTCGTCACGACGTAACTTTCTAACTAGGGTTCATTGTGACCTCGAGGCTATGTTGTTGCAATTTGAGCCCTGAATTGATTCTCATCGCAATGTTGGGGGTATGTCGTAGTGACGTGCTCTCTGCAATTCAAGAACTTGAATTTGGTACCTAACCAATACTTCACCAACAACATATACATTAATCTTAGGACTTCAATTTCAACCATTGACTATTAAAATGAGCCTAAAATACAAAGTTCAAACATTAATACTTATCAATTCACAAAATTAACACATATGCATTTACAACTTAACCATTTGCATTAAACAAAATATCCCTAGGTACATGCCATAAGGCCAAAATGAAATACACTTTACAAACTTTGTTGAGTTAGAAACGATAGTCTAGATGCTGACTTCAAGTTTTAGGGCTTCAAGGAATACTTGGACCTACGCACAGAGGAAACAAACCGTATACTAAGCAATATGGCTCAGTGGTACCTTTATGATTCAAGAGATTAAAAATTAGTATAAAAGCATGGCAATAAGTATACAAACTCAAATTATAAGTTGTATAAGTTTATATATATATACATGAAAGTGTGCAAATCCCATTAGGTAAGCCATTTTGCTTAAGATTTCAAGTTTTTCATCAAAGTTATACTTTTGCTACTCACCTTTCAATTCCATACATAAAAAATGCATTGATTTAATCAACTTGTCATGATCTATTCTATTACTTACATTATACTTACCAGTCAATCCATTTCTGGAGTCTACCGACTCGTTCATTTTCGTTTTAGCCACTAAGGCTCAATTCCATTTGCTTTGCATAATAAGATGCATACTTCTCATTTAGAATTCATATATGAACATATTCAAAATCTCAAGTATCATATTAGCTCATTTCGATATAAGTTACCAAACTTATTATTAATGACCCCTATTAACCTAACTCGAATTTCAAGATGGATACACATAATAGATAACCTGTGTCTCAATCTAGCACCCTAGTACGTCATCGGATATACCGAAGGAAAGTTACTGGCACACATAGTGCATCATTGGACGAACCGAAGCAATTATACTTGTATGCATAGTGTATAATTGGATAAACTGAAGCAATCATACTTCCACGTAAGTGCATCATCAGATGTATCGAAGTAATTATATTGGCACATAAGTGCATCATCAGAGAAATCGAAGCAAATATACTGGCACATAAGTGCATCATCAGCTATACTGAAGTATAAACCTATACAGTTAGTAAAGTAACCAATTTTCAATTTCATCACTTAATTCAGTTAACATCCCATCATTCTCAATTTAACATCATTTCATCATTTCATCATTTCATCATATAATGTAACATAATTCAGCTCAATTTCATACCAATTTCCTATATCAGTTAAGTCATACAACTTTCTATTCTATTCAATTAAGCCCATGTCTCTATATTCAATTTCAACCATAGCATTTCAACTTACTAACCAGTAACAACTCACTTCAACATTATATAATGCAAAATGTCATGAATATACAGTAATTAGATTGATCTCAGGTCATACAGATGCAAAATAAAAGCTCACGTCACTTATCACCGGCTTTCGCCTTTCCTTACCTTCTCGACGTTCATGTGACATCATTAGCTAGGAATAATAATTCAATAATAACACAGTATCAAATTCCATATAAAATCACATTGAAATTCAAAGTCATACATATTTTTTAATTTATTCAATTTAGCCCATGAATTCGTGACAAACATAACTTTCAATTTAAAGCTTCGAATTGAAATCTGATTTCACATATCTTCATTAGGGACCTCTTACTTGCTATTCCTACAAAAATTTCACAATAACTTTTCATTTTATTTAATTTGGTCTTTAATGTACGAAACTAACAACTAAGCTTTACAATTTAGTTTTTTTTCTTAATCTAAGCTTAATTTCTCACAAATCCATACCAATTTCATCGAATTTTCAAAAATGGAAACTTTCCAAACTTTAATAGTTTTACAAATTAGTACATGGTCTAGATAAATTAAGCTTCCATGATTCAATTTCATTAAAAATCAAAGAAAAATGGCTAGATATTTACTTGTAATTGAAGGAAAAAAAGCTTGAAAACCTAAAATGGCATCCCCCTTGGCTGTTTTATTTGTTTTGGTCAATTGGAGAAAATGATATATCTTCTCTCTATCCACCAATTTTTCTTTTATACTTAGATTATGGTTTAGTTAACTTAATTTAATCATATTTTATCTTAATTAATCACAATTTTTAATTAATTAATTAACATCTTTACCATCCACTATTTCTTACTTAAACATGGTCTAATTGTTGTTTTGAACTTTTAGCTAATTGCAATTTAAGTTACCAAGCCTTATTCTAATTAAAATCTATATCGATTAAAATTTTACTTACAATTTCAGCTAAATCGCTTAACCAAATTTCAATTCATCAATATACTAACTCTATAAATATCCTCAATTAATATTTACAGACTTGGTTTACAAAAATGAGGTCTTAAAACCTCATTTCGAGTCGTGACATATAATATCATTTTTTTATCTTTTGTTTCATTTGATCAACCAAAAGGCCAATGAATTTAATTTTAGATCCAAGTAGGATAAGAATGAATTTTGCCAAGACAAATTCCCACCACCACTAACAATATCAGTTTTGGTTTTTTTTCATGATCGTGAGAAAAGACTCTTACTTATAACTTCAACGACTTACTCATGGCAATCAAATATGCCATGGTGAGAGAAAATCCTTACCAAGTCCTCGCTTGCCTAGTGATTGAACCATCACAACAAATTGAAACTTTTTTTCCAAATTGAAGTCATTGTCCGGGTAATTGGTAGGCTATATAATTGCCTCAAATTGCTAACCTTTGCTTCTCCAATAGCTCTTTTTAACAACAAGTCTATGGATGAAAGGAGTAACCAATTCTGAATAACAAAAACATAACAAATGACAGTGTCAGTATTGCCTAACACAAAATGATTTCAGAATCACCAACTTAAAATCACCAAGGAAAGGCCATGCTCACAGCACATCCACCACAAAAGCTGGTCCTTGCCACCAAGGAGAAGACCCCAATGGGAAGGATCAAAACAACACCCATCGAAAAAGCCCCAAAGAGGGAGAAACTTCTACCCCAAAGTCCACTTATGATAATGTTGGAAATGAATGATGTGGTGACGCATAGCCAACAAAGCAAAAGTACAAAAATAGAGAGAAAAAAAAGAAAGAAGCATTGAAGGGAGAGGATCCTCTAAATGAAGAGAAGTTAGAGGTGGCTAGCCAAATTGCCGGTTGTGCAAATGATGAAGCAAAAGGGAGGAAACCAATCTTCTCAAGAAAACAAAAATGATAGAGAAAAACTCATTCTTTGTAATTTTAGCTTTTTTTTCTTATATACAATATCGTTTAAGCTTCTATTTTTAAGTTAGAAAAAAAAATAAATCAAGAATTAAGCTTTTATTTTTGTTATTAAAGAATAATTTATAAATAATACATCCAGCGTTAGGATACCCAATTGGGTTTGGGTAAGGGTTTTTGAATTTAGATTAACTAAGATTGGCTCAAGTCAATATCGCGATAATAAAATATTTTTATTTTTATGTATGCTTCTTCAACTTTTCATGCTTTTGTTGTTTACTTTTTGGTTTTGTGTGTAAGGTTGGATAATCTTTCTTATCATAATGCTCTAGTTGTTAGAAGAAAATTTAGGTGAGGAGAAAGATTGTTCTCGATCACTAGATATTTTAAATAGCATGATGTAGTATATCATGTAATCAGTGTTTGGCTCTTGGTCCAAAGCTGGCCCAAACCGAAAATTTATGCCATTTTGACAACTCTTTCATGTGCTTCCAAGAGTTAGGGTTGCTCTTAGTCACTTAAGCTATTATGAAGCTCCCTTAGTAAAAACTTGATGGTATTGTTGGGCTTTTTCAATTATGGACATAATTCTAATCCTAGTGCTTTGGGCCTTTGAAGCAATTCTAGGTTGGAATTGGGCTTTTTGTTTCCCACTTGGCTTGTCACTATTCTTTGGACCCTTGGTTTGGTTTTCTTTAGGCCACTCCCCTACCTGTTTGTTGTTGGCTCTATGGCTCTCTCCAACATTCAAGGTTGGGTCTTTGGGCTCATGGCTAACACCCTATTTGAATGGCTTAGGTCAACATTTGGTTCATGCCTAACACCTTCCCTGAATGGCTTAGATCACCGCTTAATGGCTTTGTTAGTGAGATGATGCTTATTTAATCTCGATGCTCTCAAGCCTCTATTTTATTTTTGTTTGAGGGGCTTTGCTTATTCTAGTAGCCTCCTTCCCTCATTTATCTATTGATTTCTTAGATCATCTTTTTTTTTTCTCTTGCTTTGCTCCTTGTATTTTGTGTTTGATCCCGGCCCCTTTGAGTGGATGTTAAAACCCAGGCGACCATTCTTGGTGGTTCTCCATTTTTGTAGTTTTCTTATCTTCACTTGGATTAAAATAACAAAAAATATATATACATTAATCAAAACATAATGCCCGAAAAATTTTTGACTAGGTCGATAAAAATTGAACCATCGAAATGGATGATCCCGACCCACCATACATACAAATATCCTTCACAAAATGCATGTAACATGAACATATGGGTTAATTTCTCTTCTTGGAAACGTTAATATAGCTAAGCTCTGCCTCTACTCATCAATTTGTACCATTTGCATATATTATTTTGAACATATATCATTTGCTTACATTAAGAAAAATACATCTATGAAGTAATATATTATATCTTTTTGATATGGTAATTATTCATGTTTTCTTACCTATTTTCATACTAAATAAAATAAATTGGTTTTAAAATTTCTCACGCTTGGCAAGCTCCCACCAACATTTTGAAAGAATTGATGATGATTAGATTTTGAATAAAAACTAGCGTTAAATTGACATAGTCGTAACTGTATCCATTTTAAGGTAAGCCAAAATACAATCAATATTTTTCATTTTTACTTTGGTATCAACTGTTGGCCGTTTTAGTTTGTATAGGTTTATACTAATCAATGTTAACGTGTATCACTATGTATTTGGTCTTATAGTGGTTGTTATAACACTTTTATTTTTAAATTGTTACTGAAATAAATACCAAAGAAAGAAAGAAAAAGAATTATTGTATTTTATTGATCAATAGGCATGTGTACAATGCTTCTCCAAAGTCTATATTTATAGACATCAAAAGTATAAGTAATATAAAACTTTACTTCTAATAAACATTAAAGTCCTAATGTATATTAAACTTATATTGATCTTGATAAACATTCACTTAATAATAAAATATTCATAACACTCCCCATTGGATGTCCATTGGTAGATAATGTGCCTCGTTAAAACTTTACTAGGATAAAAACTTTCTGGGAAGAAATTCTTACTGAAGGAAAAAGAGTGCACTATCTATAATACGCATAGCATGTGCCTCATTAAAAACCTTACCAAGAAAACCCAATGGGACAAAATCTCGGTTAAGGGAGAAAGAGTATTGCATGTGTTTACTCCCCCTCATGACAACATCACATGATATCTCATATTCTACGTATTCAATCTTGAGTGCTAGCTTTTAAAATTATCACTTGAACGTATTTGATCATGATCCTTCTATAAAAAAATACACTAGATATTTTGGATCATTTTATAATCTCCATTCAACTACTATTCACTAAGTCAAATTTACCACATATGTTCAAATCATTTTCAATTTATATAAATGTTTACGCAAACATATTGAACAATTTCCCGAGAATTTCTATATGCTTCCAGTATTCTAAATCCTTCAAGGATTTCAATCTACGCTTTCACTATATAGTGATTCATATAAAATTCTATAACAACAATGATTAAACACATGTTAATCTTTTGTAAACCGCCAAACTAATAATATATATATATAAAGGTTATTACATCCACCACATATAATATATTTCATAATTAATGTCAGGACTTATCGAAAAACTTCATATTGCTTTTTCATTTTCACAAAACTTTTCATTTGTACCTCATTGGCTTTATACCTTAGCATCTTTAGATGACTGGTCTAGAAACTTCTTAAATTGTGTCTTTCCATTTTGGCCAATCTAATCTATTTTTGTTTTTCAAAAAAAAGTATTCAAGATCCTCATTTTGTTTCATTATCTCAACATTGCAAAACTATTGTCGACAACTTTTCATTTCTCCGATTCCATGTATTCTCGTATTGACATAAGTTATCTAGATCTCTTTATTTTCACCATTTCTGTAACACCTCAAATTTTGGGCCTAGAAGAAATAGATTTTGAACAAGGGAACAGTTAGGAGACTGCACATAAATATTTAGTTGTGCAAGGAAGTGACATAAATGAATGTCTACTTCAATGGTTAAGTGATTTAGGAGTGTTTGGAAGTGTCTGAGAAGTCAAGGGTTCAAGCCTTGGCTTATGCAAAATTTTTATTTTAAGTGAATAAAATCCTTGGATCTAGATAGTAGGTTCTTAAATTATTGTGGTTAAAATATGATATAAAGGAGTTGTTGGTCTAGTGGTAAGGGGCGTGTGGAGTGTACATGAAGGGAGTATTTATTTTGCTGCCTAATTCGTATAGGTGGTAGAGTTGGATTGAAATACTGCTAAATGGAGTTTGAACTGGTCACAGAGAGAATTGAGGAGGGATATTTGGAGAGATTTGATGAGAGAATATTGGGATTTGGGGAGGTTGTTGTTGTGGAGAGATATATATCATCTCATTTGTTCCTTGTTCTCGATGGGAGATCGACGAGGTTTTCAAGGTTTTTTTCTCTTTCTCCAACCTGCATTGCTTCCATTCCTAACTGGTGGTGGTCGAGGTCGATTGGCACATTGCCTGGGAACCAAGGGTACAATGATCATTGATGTTCAGAATAAGAGTGTTCGGAATAAAGGGAATCCGCAAATCGCATCAGGTGTGTAACCACCCCACTGTCACTGTAGAATGGCAAAAGTCGAAATACGACGTTTGAGACCACACGAGCATGCGATCGCTCGTGTGGTAAGCCAAACCTGCGAATCATGGGCGATAGACTGTAGGGGCCTCCATGAACATTTTCATGGGCTTAGGCCGTAATAGGTCACGTTGGGTCGAAATGGGCCGTGTGGGCTTAATGGGCTTTTGGGCCTATAACACCTTTAACCCATATTTATCACCAAATTAGGGTTAAGAGGCATTACCATGCATATTACCACTCAGAACAGACATATATTAAAACTTCATAAAACTTAAACCATTATCATATTTAACATATATGAACTCCCACTATTACAAAATACAACTCACAATTTATTTATCTAGTTTTTACATGCCATAATTAAAATTAAAAAAAAACATTTTAAATACCAAGACTACAAATAGGGTGATGAACTTGCTGACGATTCCCGAGCTTGAAGCTTGATCTTTAATAATTATAAAACAAAAGACAAACAAATAAAGTAAGCTATTATAGCTTAGTAAGTCTATAGCATATCAAAATTTCAAGAATATATTATATAAATATCAAATAATTTTCGACTCTATAAATAAACATTGAAATCTTCACATATGATATTAAATGATACACGTAATCAAATATACGTATACATCAAAGTATAACCCAACAATTACTTATACATATATATTCTTCAACTGCTAAAAACGAATATACAAATATATATATATATAGCATAACACATCTTTATTTGTCAAATTATAAATCATGAACTCAAAGAGATTTAATAAATACACTTATATACATATATGTGAAATGCACACATATTTACATACAAATATAAACTTCACGAAAATATAAAGGTTTATTAAGCTCATACTTTTCTCAATAACATTTAATAAAGATTTATGTATACTTACCGTACATTTATTCATTATAAATATAAATGCATTATCCACCTTTCATAATCTATCACATTTGTCTCGTATATTAATCATAAATAATCAAATACTTCCATGATCAAATTCCTTGCAGATGATATTTATACCATTTAAGTTTCAATATGCACATAGATATATTTCTTCAATTTCTTAAGCAAATCACACATATATCAATTTGTATATACCTTTCAATTTCATTTAGCAATTCCATAGATATAAACATAAAATTTATCAGTAATCTATATCGAATAGAAATATAAACTTCCTCAATTACTGAAATCTGTTCAATTCACATATTTAGACAAATTCACCAGCAATTAGCATGCTAGGTTTCAGAAACCCGATTCAATTCACCAGCAACTAGCCTGCTAGACTTATCGTCCGGATTATTTCATCGGCACAAAGCTTGCTAGACATAAAGTTTGAATTACTTCACCAGCCTTAAGCCTGGTAGGTTTTAAACCTGAAAATTTCAATTTCACATATACGAAATATTCCTCAAGTAATTCTTTTAAGCAATCACATAATTGTAAAAGATCATATTCAAACATAAGAAAGTTTATAAAATCCTATCTTCAATTCAATTCAAGCATTTGTAAATTGTATGCACACATATATTCATATATATATATATATATATATATATATATTACTACTTAACTAAATTTAATACAAAACTTTACATATATAAATACACTTATTCGAACCTAACTATACATATATATAATTATAAGTTTGATGTTATCCACATATGTATATATTTTAATATATACTTAACACTTAACATTGAATTATAATAAATACCTATTTGAATGTTTATATATATATATATATATATATCAATTCACATAGAAACATCCACTTGAAATTTCTTATGCATACACAATATATATACCTTTAATCAAACTTAAAATTATACATAATTGTACATATACCTATTTTCAAACTTATTTTGCATTTATAATCCCCACATCATCAACTATTTTCAAATAAGATGTAAACATATAAATATATGTATATATATTTAAATATTTAAATGATATATGTATCTATGTACTATTCTTAATTATAGTTATTTCAAAACTTATATAGACATATATCCTTATAGCCGAACATAGCTTACACATAAATACTATCCATATTTCAAACCTATTCAACCAAATTATACTTGATTATAAAACAACAACAATTCAATATAGATTCATACATATATATACTGATTTTGTACCATTTAGTAGCTAGTAGACTTACCTCGGACGAAGAAAAAATTGAAGTCGGACGATTATTCAACTATTTTGGCTTTTCCCCGATCTAACTCCGATTTCTTTAGTTCACGATCTAAATATATTCAAAATAAGCTAGTTTAATTATTATCACATTCAATTTAATCCTAAAACACATAAATGGGTAAATTACCATTTTGCCCCTAACATTTACACTTTTTACAATTTAGTCCCTATTGCATAAAACACAAAATACACAAAATTTGTTCACACCATACAAGGGCCGAATGTACCTATTGTTCATACAAGTCCTCACATTTCATTTATTTCACATTTTAGTCCTTCAAAAATTTAATTTCACAATTTACCCCTAATTACTCAATTTCACCAAATTTTCCAATACAGAACATATTAATCTAAAATATATCTTTCATTATTCATCATCAAACATCACATAACACAAATGTTCATCAATGGCACAACTCAAAATATTCATCAAAATCAAAAATTCAAACATGGGTCAAATAGTATTCGAAGCAACAATCTCAAAAACGTAAAAATTATCAAAAACTGAACAAAGAACTAACCTTAATCAACAATAGAAATGCCGAACACTAGAAAGCCATGGTTGAATTCTCTAAGTTCATTATTCGGCCAAAGAGATGAAATGTTTTATGTTTTCTTTACTTATTTTAATTATAAGATATAATTTACTAATTTACTAAATTAACCTTATTATAATAAATATTTATAACATATATATTAAGGACAATGTTGTCATATACCACCCACTAACTAAATCTTGGTCTAATTACATCTTTAGACCTCCCACTTAAAAAGACAACAACAAATAGGTGCTTTTAAGATTTAACCTCTAAATTTTATTTTACGTGATTAAACCCTTTTCATTGAATTGAACCTTCAAACAATTAAATTTCCACACGAAATTTTCACACATATAACTTAACATATAATAGACACTAAAAATAATATTAAAATATTTTTCTGACTCGAATTCGTGGTCTCAAAACCACTATGTCCGATTACGGTCAAAATTGGGCTGTTACAGGGCCTCTACGGATGAAATCCACAATTTGTGGCAAATTCTAGACTGGGTTGTGTAGATATCATAACCGTGGCAAAATCTGGGCTAAACGGGCCGCACGTGTGTGTGGGTCCACTCGGGCCGAGTAATGGGCCTTGGGCCCATTTACATTGTTATAACCAAAATACCTCCATAGGATAAAATAATCGAAATACCCCTATAGGGTAGAATGACTGAAATACCTCCATAAGGTAAAATGACCGAAATACCCGCATAAGGTAGAATGACCGAAATACCCTTATAAGATAGAATGACTGAAATACCCCTATAGGGTAGAATGACCGAAACACCCTATAAGGTAAAATGATCGAAATACCCCTATGGGGTAAAATGACCGAAATACCCCTATAGGGTAAAATGACCGAAATACCCCAATGGGGTAGAATGACCGAAATACCCCCATAGGGTAAAATGACTGTTATGGATTTATGTTATGTATGACTGATTTGCTCTATGATATGTATGACTATGATTGAGCATGACATTTTGCATACACGTATGATATTATGTCACGATATATTACATGGGGATGGGTTGTTATATTGGGACGAAGTGTACCGTACTGATAAGGTTGCACAGGTCGCCCAAGACGATTGTAGACCCACTGATGGCTATATGTCATTTAATTTACTGGCAGCTTTGCTGCAATACTATTTAGTGCTGCAACTGGTGCTAATCTTAGTGTGGCTGGGTGGGTGGGTCGATTTTATCCCCACATGGTGTGTTTGGCGAGACGAAGTGGTGTGTAGAGGCTGGATTGGGTAGGATTTCTAACTGTATATCTGCACTGATTAATGATTTTGTACTGTTATTGCATCGATTAATGATATTACATACTGTTCACTGCATGACTAATATCTGTTACTATTATGGGCCAAGGCCCCACTAATAATATTACTGAAATTGGGCAAAGGCCTTACTGATTACTGGCATTGTGATGGGCTTAGACCCACACTGAACTGGACTGTTACTGTAACGGGCTCAGGCCCAAACTGCATTTATCTATTGTTTAATTGACTGTTTGCTTGTTAAGGGATTACACACTGAGTTTTCCTAAACTCACCCCTCTTTTTAACTGTACAGGTAATCCCCAGTTGTAGGCGGGTCGGTGCTGCGAGGGACTCGGAGGTGGCCACACAACTACAGTTGTTCTACACTTGCTTTTATTTAAAATTAAAGTTTGTGTTGGGTTTTGTTTATGTAATAAGGCCATTTATGTTAGTTTAAATTTTTAGTTGGGCTTTTGCTTACTTATTTTAAACTGCTAGTTTAGCAGAAGACGAATTTTCAAAATAATTATTGTTTTCAAAGACACAAAATTTAAACATTAGAGTTTTCAAAAGCTTTCGCGATTTTAGATAAACCTTTTATAACAATAGCAGATAACAAGGTAAACATTTTTTACTAGATGATTTGTTATATAATAATAAAGGGATTTTTAAACCTAAAAACGAATTTTTACCAACGAGTTCAATTTTCGCTAAACACCTCAATGTGACACCGCCAGATTCAGCCATAACTTCTAGGTCAGGTTTGAGGTGTTACAATTTCCATATTCAAGTACCTGAATCTCATCTAAAGTTTTAATAATTATTTATGTCTTAGGTCTCTTCAAGAGCACTCGCCCCCGCTATATGCTTATATGTATTTATTATTTTCTTTTATGAGAATTTTTATCTTTGAAATCAATTATATCATTCGGACATACATTACTTTTATTTATTCTAATGATTGTCCTACTAGGACTTTGACTCATCACTAATATATAAGACTTGGTTATTCTTATTAGGTCAAGAAACACATTTTGTGGTTAACTTACAATAAACTGAATTATCTTTAAACTTCAATTTCAAATTACTTTTTGTGAGGATCTAGATAATGATAATTCATCCATATAATTATTTCATCTAGCTATTATTTCTCTCCTCTTGATGTTGGGAAAGCTATCAAATCAAAATAGTAATCACTAAATCATGTCATAATTGAATCTCCAATTCGTTCAAAACATTTAAAAATACAAGGAGATTCATAATGAATTTATATTCTCAACTTTCTCTCAATACCCATTTTGTGCAGTGTGATAGAGCAATTTCAACATACATTGCACATTAAAAAAATCTAAAATGAGTTCTATTTGGCTCCTAACCAAAAGCCAATTGTACATGTTTTGCAATAGTTATTCGCACTAACAATCTAGCATACAGTAATCATTTAAAGCCTTAGAAATAAACTCACCAACATTAGTAATAATTGCCTTAATTGCATAATCTTTAAGTTTTGTTCTTAAACAAACCATTAAACAAGTAATCTCGCAAACTGGAGGTTGCAATTTGATAACTCACATGTGATTATCTTGTAGATTCATCTACCAAAATTAGAACAAATATTCACTTGTTGGATAAATGAGCCCATATTTCTTTCAGAAATGTAAGAGATTCAATCTCAACTTTTGCTAGTGAGGTTTAATAAATCTTCTTTGAGAACAAGCAACACTTGATAAATGAATAATCTTCAGGTTCTTTAATAAATATCCATTTAAATTCTTATATTGTCACATTGTTATTAATCAAGATGGTATAACCAATCATGCCAACTAATTAGTATATTTGGATTAGTAAACTTATACTTTACCATCTCATTTGATTTGACCATACTAACATATGCATAGTACAAACTAGAGGAAAGAAGATAATTTTTCAATACAAAATTCTTACCCAATATAATAGATTTAATATATAAAACTAATCATCTTATCATCCACAATCTCAAAATGGTATTTGTTACAACGTATATCCTTTTAAAACATAATTTCTTTGATCTTGGCTAGAACATATTATTAATTATTGCTTTGTTTCTTTGGACTAGTAATGTTCTCCCATATAATTTTAATTGAGAATTCAATACTACAAAGTTATACTCATTCACAATTTTAAAATATCGCAACTTCATATGCATCCGATTATGATGAGATTTAGATAGAATTATCATATTTTGTTACTTATATATTTCTTTTAAAATATTTCATAATTCAATTGGATCTTTCACAATCAAATATCCCGCTTCAACCTTTCATGAAGATGATGAAAAAGATCATAGAGATAATCATAGTCAAATCAATTTAACAACAAGAGTGATAAATATAATTCAACAACTCAATCTTTCTTTATCCTTTTCAAAATAAAAATAGGTAAATAGTCATAACAAGAGTGATTCATACCAAATATAGTATTTTTCTCATTCACAATCTCAATATGAGATCAATTACATTGAATGTCTCTAGAGGATTATGCATTAACATCACGAATTTTATTTCTTCAAATATTGATATATTAGCTCTTCTAGAGCTTTCAACTAATTTTATACTACAAAATAATTAGCTCTTCTAGAGTTTTCAACTAATTTTGAACTAGCAAATAATTAGCTCTTTTAAAATTTTCAACTAATTTTGTACTATCAAATATTACATTAGTATTGGTTTATTTCAATACCAATTAAGATAAATACTTTTTTATCTATAAGTATTCATTGTTACATTATCGTGAGACATATTTTCTTCCTCAAAGAAAATTAACATATTTTGAACAAAATATTTGGGCAAACGATAGGTATATGACCAATGGTCTTTAGGATCACGTTCATTAAAAAATTTTACAATTGCATTCACTTCAAGGAATGCAACACATCTAATAAGACAGACTTCTAAATGCCCCCAAAGATTCTTTCTTTAAAGGGGACTAATATCATAAAAACTTATGTTTTGAATTGATAATTAATATATATTTAAATAATCATTTAAAAATAATATATTATGAAGGTTCATTAGTAAATCTTATGAACCCATAGATATTTAAAGAGGAATCATAAAAAGAAAAATTATTGTGTTGGTAACATGTTATGAAATAAATATTAAAAAGAGAATGTAAAAAGATGTGTAATAATAAAATATTCATAACATAGACCATTATACTAAAAAAGGCCCATTTCTTACTTTATTTACAAAATTGGGCCATTTTAAATTTTATTTACTAGAATGGGCCAAAAAACTTAAAACGCACTTATGTGGAAGCATTTTAAAGAGAAATTTCATAAAAGCACGCTAATGGAGACGTGCTATACTCCGTGTCAACAAAAACACGCTAATGTGTACATGCTTTTGCTCGTTTTGAGACTAAATTTTCAAAAAATATCATTTTTTAGAATATTATAAAAATAGACCAATTTTTTTAAAAAAATTTTACAAGAATAAGCCTTTATAAAGACCCAACGTGACAACATTTTTATTTTATTTTATGGTGTCACCAATTAATATGAAAATAAAACTTATAAAATAAATCTTTATATAGACCCAAAGTCTCATTTTTCTTGTTTTCTTAAGCAATGTGAGATGTGAGATATGTGTATATATAGAGCCATGAATAGGTTTTCAACTTGTTCCTAGACAATGTGGGATTCTTTCCTCTTTTAACTAACAACATAAGATTAAAGGCTACACTATATTTTATAATTTTTTACAAAACAATTTCTTTTTTTTTTATTTTGTTAACATTTTCTCATAGTATAAAATTATCTTTTGAGATTGTTAATCTTGTTCCATTTTAGAATTGTTAGCATATACAAAAGGACTATTAAAAGAAAAGAATAAATTGCACATATGAAACTTGTACATGCATAATCTTCTATTCAATTTTAAATGTTTGAAGTTAATATCCATGCAATTCTAATTTTTAAAATAATTTTTATTATTTAAATTTAGAAATTATACTTTTAATTTTTATTTTTATTTTATTTTATTTTATGAATGTTTGATTAATAAATAAATGGTGAGTATTTGGTAATCAAATAGTATTATTTTTGTAATTTTAAAAATTGATATATCTTTTTAAATATTTATTTATTTTAATATTTTACTATACTCATTAATTTTTAATCCTAATTTTAATTTAATTTTCATCACCTAATGAATCTTTGATAAATTTATTTCAGATATATTTTGACTAGATAGATAACCTATTTAAACATAATATATAATTATGTTAAATAATTTTTATAGAAATATATAATATACATAAAATATAATAGTTATTTTTCATATTTTTATATCTAGATTAAATTACATTAGTAGTCACTTAACTATGATTTTTGGCTATCGAATTATAAAACTTACAAAATGATCACTCAACTATTATTACCTTTTTAAATATTTATTTTTAAATATTTTACTATACTCATTTTATATTTTATATATTTTTACTTATAGAGTTTAAAAGTTTTATTTACAATGTAACAAATGTTAACTTTTGTAAAAAATTTAAACTCTATAAGTAAAAAATATAAAATATAGCATAGCATAGCCTTTAATATTATGTTGTTAGTTAAAAGAGGAAGGAATCCTACATTATTTAGGAACAAGTTGTAAACCTATTCATGAGTTTATATATACATATCTCATATCCCACATTACTTAAGAAAATAAGGGAAATGAGACTTTGGGTCTATATAAAGATTTGCTTTATAAGTTTTATTTTCATATTAATTGGTGATACCTTAAAATAAAATAAAACTAGTGTTGCCACTTTGGATCTTTATAAAGGCTTATTCTCGTAAATTTCTAAAAAAAATTAGTCTATTTTTATAATATTTTAAAAAAATGAACTTTTTTGAAAATTTAATCTGAGAACAGATAAATGTGCACCCACGCCAGTGTATTTTTGCTGACACGGGGTAAAGTGTGTTCCTGTCAGCGTGCTTTTCTGAAATTTCCTCTTAAAATGCTTCCACGTAGGCATGTTTTGGGTTTTTTGGTTCATTCCGGTAAATAAAGTTTAAAGTGGCTCATTTCCGTAAATAAAGTAGGAAATGAACATTTTAGTAAAATGGTCCAGAACATAAATAAAAATTTTAATTTCTTTTTCATTTTCGCTTGATTTTTTATTCTTTTTATAATAACATCTAAAAGTAAAATACAATTAAATTATTGAATGTAGAAAAATTTTAAAATTTATATTTACATATAATCACATTTATACTTATGTAATTAAAATTTAATTGTATATGTATCTAATATATTTTATTAACAAATTTGAAACTAGGATATAAATGTATATATGAAAAATATTTGAAAAGTACCGAAAAACAAGAAAATGTATATATACATGCCAACATCAAAATAAAAAAACTGTCTATCGATATAGTACCGGGTATTTTATATTAAATTGTTTTTAGTGGGATGGCAAATACTGTGGATCTTTAGAGAATCGTATAATTTTGAGGGAGTGGCCCAATCTCATGTTATGTGCGAAAACTGAAAACTACAGTACGAGTTTGATGGGCAGTGGCGTAGGACAGAGGCAGGCATGATGCCGGCAGGTCTCCACTCTCAAAGCCCCCAACACTTTCACAAATTAACTGCAGAAAAGTTGTAGGGTCCTTTTCGGCCTTTCACCACCAACAAACTTCCAAAACTGAGCCATAAAATTACTACACAATACGGCAAAATCCAAGCTCTGCCTGTGCCTGCTTACGACTTTTGCCAACATGCCTCGTAGACGTGTTAATTACTCTGAGCGAAAACATTTTGGATCTCTCATTTGGGTAAACTAATAAGGTTTTGGAATAGTTGGCAAAAGTAAAAGTTTTGAATTTTGAATATCAAGGTTCAAGATTCATCTTGTAAATTATATGTATAGATCTTTGAGTTCCACCATATATTATTACGTATAAGTTTTACTTCACCATGTATTATTATGTATGAATTTTATTCAATTAATCAGTTTTATTCTTGATTATTCTAGTGCTTACTCTATAGTAATTAATTAATTGTATATTATTTCTAATTTTCGTTTGTATTGGAATAATTTGATTCTACACTATGTGGTTGCTTGAACATAAACTTGTATTTATACTTTGATTGTACTTATAATCTTTCAAAGAAAATTTCATTTAAATAGAATTTAAAGAGATTGAAATAAGCTAGTTTTTTTTTAAATTTTAAAACATATTAAAATTTTTTAATATAGTTTACATATTTTTATAATTAAATTTAACTATTAATATTAATTTTATTATGAAAGTCTTAATTGGAATAGCTTTTTAGGTTGGGTTGATAAAAATTTTGGGGGAAAAAGAGTAGAGTATATGATGATAATTTTTTTATTATTTTTTTTGTTTTATTTTTTATTGGATTATTTTGCTTCTCAATCTTCAAAATTTAGTTCAATTGTATTTTTCTAGATGAAAAAGTTGACTAGATCATGAAAATTTAATAGTATTAGTGTGGCAATTCACATATATTTCATAAAAAATTAAAACATTATTAAAATTTTGTACAACCCAATTTTGCCCAAACCTGGGCCCAACAAACAAAACAAAAACAGACCCAACTACCCAACTAACCCACCAGCCCAAGACCTAAACCCAAACCCAATTGAACCAAACCCAATACCCCAGGCCCAATACCCATTTTCAGAAAAAACAAAAGTAAAACCCTAGCCCCTAATCAAGTGGCGCCGCACCCTACCCCTAGCCACTGCCACCACCGCACGTCATTCACCACCACACGTCCATCACCATCGCCACTTGCGCCGCCAGCCACCTGCAAAGGAAACAACAACAATAGTAAAATCGGATATAAAAGCCGAAAGAAATGTAACTTAAAAGGGGGTTTTTCTTTTTTTTCTTTGGATTTCTCCTTTTGTAATAGTCAGACAAAATCAAAGAAAATAAATAAAAAGGCAAGGAAAACCAAGGTGATTCCTGGTTCTTAGATTGCAATCTTGCGTTTTTATTTATTTATTTATTTTATCGTTGTTTTTATTTATTTATTTTAACGAAAATAAAGAAGAAGAGAGGGAAACTCACCGAGGAGGCCATTCCGCGAAAAAAGGGGAGACTCTTGGCCGGCTTTTGGAAAAAGAAGAGGGGGGAGAGAAAAATTTCAGATTTTTTTTAAAAGAAGTGGCTGAAATGAATTTTTGAAGGAAATTTGGGTTTAAATACCCAAGATAAAACGGCGCCGTTTTGATAAGGTCAGGACAGCCCCAAAACGACGTCATTTTGGGCTCCTGACCCGAGACCCGACCCATCTGCCTTAGGGGATCCGCGCGTTTTGACGGAAGGGCTAATTGCACGTTTAGCCCTTCCGCTTTTTAATGCTTTTAAAATTAGGATCTTTTAATCTTTTGAATTTTACCCAGAAATTTGTTTTGCGTTTTCAATTAAATCCTTACCTGAACTACGTCATTTTAAAGGAAGGGCAATTTTCTTTGCTGGTCCCCCCATGTTTTATGCGTGTTCAGAACAGTCCTTCCCTTTTCGTTTATTTGAGTTTTGAACCCCCGAATCTTGTTTTAATGTTTAATCAAGTCCTTTTGCTATTTTGTTTATTTTCTTAACAAATTTCATATTATTATTGTTATTATTATTATTATTAATTATTATCATTATTAGTTTTATTTGCCCTTTTACTTATTCGTTAGTTTTGTTTTTTTTTATTTTTATTTTTTATTTATTCTATATATATATATATATGCATTATGCTTGTACGTATATTTTTATAATTTATTTATATATACATACAAACGCATTCTTTTATATTTTATAATTTATATATATATATATGCCTATATATATCTATATAACTTTTATTATTTTCCTATATACATATATGTACATACATGTATCTTTTATATTTATAATTTCCAAAAATATATATATACACATATATTTTAAAATGCATACTTGCTCGTATATACACACTTTTTATAATGTACATACTTATATTTTATATATTTTTGTATTTTATAACGTATTTATATATATATATATGTAAATACTTATATTGTTATATTTTATAATTCATACGTGTATATCTTTTATTTATTTTCTTCATTTATTTATTTATTTACATGTCCACTATTATTATTTGTTATGCTTTATATTTGTTTATTATTGTACATATGAGATTGATTTTATTTATATATATGTGACTTCTTATTTACTTATATTTTATTTTCCTCGTGAGTATTTTGCTTACATCATTATCATCGTCAATCCATTACACCCATTTTTATTTAGATTTTGAAAAATAAATTTTAGAAATAAGTAATATTCGGTATTTTGGATCTTCGAGAGAATCGAGCCCTAACGTATTGGGTCCCGACTTTTTTCGTTGAATTTAAATAATCGAGATTACTCTTTTAAAAATGATAAAAAGCTCGTTATCGAGAATTCAATATGTCGTGTCCTAGTGCATTGGATGTGACACGCTGGTTTCTCGAGATGAAGATTTTTAAAATAAATGTAATATTCAATGTTTAATATTTTGAGAAATTGTGCCCTAACGTATTAATGCGATTTCTTCATTTGATTTAAAAAATTGAATATCCTTTTAATTTTATTACACGAATCTTTTTAAACTCAAGTTTTAAACAATATCGGGAATTAAAAAAGGATCGTGTCCTAACTTACTGGTCGTGATCCCTTTTTAAATCCAAGATAATTAAATATCTTTTAAATAAGCATTTTTCATTCACAGATCGGAATTCGAGACATTGTGTCCTAACTTATCGGATATGATTCTCTTCCTCGATTAACGTGAAATATGCCCTTTTCCGAAAATTTTAACGTTTTAATACAAGGATCGTATTTTTTAAAATTCTTCAAAGGTCTCAATTTTTGACATTAAGACATTAAGTAATCAACTAGGTACCAATTTTGGGCGATCGAGGGTGCTAATCCTTCCTCGTATGTAATCAACTCGAATCCGCTTTTTCAATTTTGTAGACCAAACTCGTTGTTTTAATAAAATTAAATTGTTTATTAAAAACAACTGCTTTTAAAGGTGACCCGATCACATCTCATCAAAAAAAGATTGGTGGCGACTCCCGTTTTCATTTTCAAAATCCAAGTCGACCCCGTTTCCCATCCAAAAAATGGTGTCAACAGCTTGACGACTCCGCTGGGGACTTTAAATAAGAGAGTCAAGCCACGAGTTGATTATTTCTTGTCTTTTTGTCAAAAGTTGAAAATTTGATTTAAATATACGATCCTCTCATTGCATTTCATTTGTTTTGAGTTATAGTTTTCATCATGTTTTGTATTTTAAATTTTTATATCTTTCTGCATTGCATTGCATGACCGCTGGTCACACCTTTTAAGTGGGAGTGAGAAGCTACTCCTTCGTGAGGTTTTCACCTCCGTGCAGGATAGTGGATCGCTTTCGGGATACATCCGTACCTATGTCTTCGTGAGATTTTCATCTCCGTGCAGCCATAGGGAAATGTATTCCCCTGAACCGAACTTGGTCAGTATGAGCCTATAATGGGTGAGGATCGAGGAATCTGCTGGTTCGGGTACCCTTATCTTTAGAGCCAAACCTCATATAGTGGACTTAGGAACTTAGCCTAGATAGAGCCACTCCAAACCCCTAGTAGTCACCCGATTAGGTACTTTCTGTTCTCCTTGTTTATTTTTGTACTAACCCCTCTTATTATGCTTTGATTATGATTGCATCGCATCTGCATCTTAGGAAAGAGATATTGATTCAAGTCGACATCGAATTAGAAAGCTTGTCATGGAATACGGATTCCTTGATAAAGTGGAAAACAATACGACTTCCCAAATATATTCTGAGAAACACAAGAAGGGCGATAAAAGAGTTCGTGACCTTGCACCGGGGCCTGTGGATTCAAAGCGATCATCTGAGGGCCTTCAACGTGTCAATGCCCTTAAAGAAGCTGACAAGCTTTATGAAGATGGGCAGGTGATGGATCGCGACCAAGATTAAGAGAAGGAGCTAGCAATGGCATCTATTGGCAAGATTACCTCAAACATGCAGATGAAGAAAAAGATCGATGTTGTTTCTTGGAATATGAGGGTGAAGCCGTACATGTATCCGTTTTATGTAAGGGAATCTGCTTTCTAGAAAGTTTTCTAAATGTAATTGAATCAGGATCAATGTCTCTTTAGGCATACATCTCATGCATTTGCATTACATGCATTAGAGTCCATTTAAAGTGTCTAATTGAGTAAATTTATTTCAACTAATCTGGAAAACCAATCAACCAAACATCCTTACAGTACTCGTCGCAAAGCCAAAGAAATGGATCAAAGGTTAGAGAAACTGGAGCAAACGCAAAAAGAGATGCAAGATCAGCTACAGAGGCAAATGAAGGAACATATGGAAAAGATCCAGAAAGACATGGTGCAAAAGGTGAAAGAGTCTCAAGATGACCTAATGACTAAATTAATGCAATTAATAACCAAGGGAGCGGATAAAGGGAAAAGTCCTGTGATTTGCGATGAAGAAGGAAACAATGATGAGCCACTTTTTCCTCCAGGATTCACGCCTCTGCAAGCGCAAATTCAGATTGAACCACATCCACGAAGACCTTCTGTTTCGATTAGGCCTCAGCACTTTCAAGATGATGCTTCAATACTGAAGAACCTTCAGGTAAGATCTGGTTCTAGTCCTGGCGATAATCTGGTTGTCCCGGACTTCGATGAAGTAGCTGAGAAAGACAAAATAAAGGAAGAGTTACCAAAACAGTTTGAGGAGAAATGGAAATGGATTGAAGAGAAGTTTAGGGCGATAGAAAGTATCGACAGTTATCGTGGAATAGATGCGAAAGATCTGAGCTTAGTTCTGGATTTGGTGCTTCCTTACAAATTTAAGATGCCGGAATTCGAGAAATATAATGGGACTAGTTGCCCAGAAGCTCATATCACTATGTTCTACAGGAGAATGACGGGGTATATTAATAATGATCAATTATTAATACACTGCTTTCAGGATAGTCTTATAAGTGCGGCGTTAAAATGGTACAATCAGCTAAGCCGGACCAAAATTGCTACTTGGAGAGATTTGGCACAGGCATTCATGAGACAATACAATCATGTCTCAGAAATGATGCCTGACAGGATAACTCTGCAGAATTTGGAGAAGAAATCAAACGAGAGCTTCAGACAGTACGCACAGAGGTGGAGAGAAGTGGCAGTGCAGGTGCAACCACCTCTTTTGGAAAAAGAAATGACGACGCTTTTTATTAATACATTGAAAGCGCCATTCATCACTCACATGTTGGGAAGCGCTTCAAAGAATTTCTTGGATATAATCATGAGCGGCGAAATGATCGAGCATGCTATGAAAAGTGGAAGAATAGACGGAGGGGAGAGCAATAAAAGGAAAGCCCCGAGGAAAAGAGAAAATGAGGTGAACAACACAGGTTACTCAAGGTCAGTAAGTCATCCAGGTAAAGGGGTCGCTAGCCATCAGAGGTCTTCAAAGCAAGAATCAGGAGTGAAACAAGGTACTGAGAACCTCCAGTTCACGCCAATTCCGATGACGTATAAGGAGTTGTACCAAAAGTTATTCGATGCGCACATCGTTTCCCCTTTCTACTTAAAACCTCCACAGCCTCCGTACCCCAAATGGCATGATGCGAATGCACAATGCGAATATCATGCGGGAAATACGGGGCATTCCATAGAAAATTGCATCGCCTTTAAAAAGGTGGTTGAAAGGCTTATCAGTATAGGCATTGTCAAATTGGACGATTTATCTAGTACAGAAAACCCGCTACTCAATCATACGGATAATGAAAGGAATGCAATGAATGAAGAGATGTTGGGAAACGTTCACATCAGTGCCGAATACGAAGAAGCAATCGGAGAAGAGATCTTATCAGATGTTCGCCCTTATAAACTTGAGAGTGTTTTAAAGGAATCCCTGTAGTATTTAGAGCTTACTCAGAGTAATATTCAAAACACACTTGTTGCTTTTAGCCTAGAGGCAACAAGAAGTCTTTTGTGAAATAGGCTCATGTCTGAACGTCATTATTTTAATGGAATGCATCTTTGCGATCTTTTGAACCAATATTCTTTCATTTCTTATGAATGATTATTTTTATTCTTTTATTCTTTCATCCAAATCATTCTTTCATTCATTCATAATCATATTGTGCAGATAATTATTCTTAAATTCATACATTCTTTGTATATTCTTTTGTACCTACAATAGGTCCCTGGATATCAACGATATGAATGACATCGCCATGCACTTAGAATCTCCTTTTGAGCGAGACATGGGTTTAGAGGGATCTCACGACTTTGAAGATGACACAGATCGTAGCTTATCTCCAAACTTGTTGAGGATGGTAGAACAAGAGGATAAACGGATCCTACCTCTCAATGAATCATTAGAAATTGTGAGCTTGGTGAAGGCTAGAATTGACCTGCCCATAGAGACGAAGAATTCAAAGATGTCTTTGTATGATCATACCAGGGTATGCCTCGATTCTTGTAATAAAACCTGCACAACCGCACGATGTCAGAAATTTACAAGTACGAACGATGTAATTCTTTGCCGGAGCAATGCCTCTTTCGTTGAGTTAGCATAGCTTTGCCCATTTGAAGTCGAGTTTCCATCCCTTCAAAATGTTGTTGGATTTTGTCCGGATTAAAGAGGAAGATCCAAAGTTTTCGTCAGAGTTGCGCTCCAAAAGGGCTCTATGAAAGAAATTTGGTACCAAAGAAGGTTTCTCACATACATGATGAAAGTAGAAGATTTTATGTGGAAAACTTTAGAATAACATTGATTCTGGTCGAAAAACATGACCAGGACTTGTCTGATCTCATGAGTTTAGACTCAAAAAAAAAATCAAAAAATCAAAAAATCAAAAAAATAAAAAAAAATCAAAGTCAAAAATAGGAGAAAAAGAAAAAAGAAAAAAGAAAAAGAAAAAGAAAAAAGGAGAGGTCAAGGCGAAAACTCGCAAAGGACGCTTTGACCAAAGGTGGATCTGAGTTGAAAACCCGAAAAAGGGCGACTCAAATTTTAAACAAAATGGGGCATGGACATCACCATTATCGAAGACTTCTAATGGGCATTGCTTCATTTTTTGAGAGGCTACTTCATGAGCCAAAGTCATCGTATACCGATATAGAATTTCAGAGAAGAGGGTATTGGAGAATGCATTGAGCTTAAACAATAGCACGATAGCTGAGGTCTCAAATTAACTCAGAAGTGGACACCATGATTCGTCACTGAAGTTCCTAGAGTTGAACATCGAAAATTGAAGGAAAATGACTGAGACTTACAAGGATTGACGTGAGAAATTACCATTTGCCCTCATTGTTTGTCAAACATCTGTACTGGGGCAACACCTCTCTTTTTGGTTTACAAGATTGAGGTAGTTTTACCTATTGAAATCCCCTCATTGCTTGTTGGAGGGATCCAATCACGATGTGATCAATTGGCCCTAGGAAAAGGGTTAAAATCTATTCATCAGGGTCGGATATACCAGAAACAGTCTCGTCTCAGAGAATTCCACGAGAGGTCTGGATGTTGAAAAAGATTCTTCATTAACGAAAGGATTCTAAAGGGAAATGAATGCCAAACCAGGAATGTCCCTATGTTGTAAAGAAGACCATTTTCAGAGGAGTACTGATCCTGAGTGAGATTGCCAATCCTATCAACTCGGATCCAGTTAAGAAACACTTCATTTAAAGAAGAAGGAAGGACCAAGGTGAGAACCTGCAAATGGCACTTTGAGTCAAACAAAAACAAAAATAAAAAAATGAAAATGAAAAAATGAATGGAAAAAAATGAAAAATGAAAAAAATGAAAAATGGAGAGGCTAAGGGGAAAACCCGCAAAGGGCACCTTAGGTCAAAGGGGATTTGAGTTGAAAACCCGAAAAAGGCGGCTCAAATATTGATCAGAATGGGGCATGAAGTGATTAGATTGGGGCATGTGGTGATCTTGCTATACTTGAAAGGGTAAGGCGACATCTTGGGGCATCGACAAAGTCCTGTAGATCTCCTAAACACATGGTCTTCAGAAAGTTTGTACAGAGAAGTTCAAGCTGCGATATCTGGGGCACCTAACCTTCAGACTATTTATATATTGAATTTGTTGTTGCTCTTGGAATACTTCATTCTTTTTCAAGATACGTGTTCCAATCAATTCTTCTTTTATTCTTGCTACCCTTGATAATTCATTCATTTCGAGCTTGCTCTCAAATCAATTCTATTTCATCCATCATTATATTCTTTTTTGCAAGTATGTTGCATTGGAATGATGATACTTTCACAATGAAAGTTTTGCATATTACTCTAGAAGTTTCTAAATAATATAGGGACCTGAAACAGGACTATTGTTTAGAAAACACCAAGTTTAAAGGGTGAAATATCTAAGAAGGAAGAGTCTAAGTTAAAGACTATCCTTTTAGATTTTGTTGTCTAAACATTGATTGAACAAAATGACAAGATGCCGTATTGGTGACAAAGCTTCAATGAACAAACAAGCAAGGATCACTGAGTGATAAGTAAAGGTTTTCTTGGGAAATAAAATTTTGCAATTGTGCATGAGCATTTGGTATGACACCTTGGGAATGGTGTAGGAGACCAAAGAGTTTCACATTCTGTGTCCTTGAATAGCGATAGGAGAAGATTGAGAAAAGCCATATCTTTCTACTCTTGGATTACAGTGGGAGAATGATGATACAAATTTTATGTCCTAGTGGATTGAACTTTGACGTTCACAATGAGGGGCAATCAGATTAAGTGTTTCTTTGGATATGCTAGCCGAGCAAGAAGGCGATGTAGCACGTCAGTGATAAAGCCTTAATAAGTTTTTGTGTGATGATAACCTAAGCATTAAGGAATCATTTTCATGACATTTTGCATGTCATTCATACACATCTAGTTAGGAGCATTTGATTCGTTATGATCATGTCATCCTAATCACTAGGCACAATTAGGTTCATAAAATAGAACATACAGGTCATGTTCCCCAGAGAACAGATTAATGAAGACATCAGATCTAACTTTCTTGTACTGACTGCGAAGCAGATCAAAGACAACAGATCTTACCTTCCTGCCTTGACAGTGAAGCAGATCGAAGATACAAGCTTTGTCTCCATCGGTTGAGGTGGAACTGGTTGAAGACAGCAGATCTGACCTTCCTGCGTTAACAGCGAAGCAGATTAAAAAATAAAGCCTTGTCTCCATCGGTTGTAGTGGAGCTGATTGAAGATAGCAGATCTTGTCTTCCTGCGTTAACAACGAAGCAGATCGAAAACAAAGCCTTGCCTCCATCGATTGTAGTGAAGCAGATTGAAGAAAGGATCTTATCTCTCTGAAGTTACAACAGAGTAGATCGTGTCAAGTCTTATCTCCCTGAGATTACAGTGGAACAGACCGAAGAATTTCAGATCTTATCTCCCTAAGATTACAGTGGAGCAGATTGAATATAGTAATCCTATCTCCCTGAGATTACAGTGGAGCGGATTCAAATAAAGGATCTTATCTCTCTGAAGTTACAGTAGAGTAGATCGTGTCAGATCTTATCTCCCTGAGATTACAGCGGAACAGATTGAAGCTAGTAATCCTATCTCCCTGAGATTACAGTGGAGCGGATTAAAATAAAAGATCTTATCTCTCTGAAGTTACAGCAGAGTAGATCGCATCAGGTCTTATCTCCCTGAGGTTACAGTGGAGTAGACCGAAGAATTTCAGATCTTATCTCCCGAGATTACAATGAGCAGATCGAAGACACCGCCCTATCTCCCGGGTTACAGTGGAGCGGATTAAAATAAAGGATCTTATCTCTCTGAGGTTACAGCAGAGTAGATCGCATCAGGTCTTATCTCCCTGAGGTTACAGTGGAGTAGACCGAAGAATTTCAGATCTTATCTCCCTGAGATTACAGCGGAGCAGATCGAAGACATTGTCCTATCTCCCTGAAGTTACAGTGGAGCGGATTAAAATAAAAGATCTTATCTCTCTGAAGTTACAGCAGAGTAGATCGCATCAGGTTTTATCTCCCTGAGGTTACAGTGGAGTAGACCGAAGAATTTCAGATCTTATCTCCCTGAGGTTACAGCGGAGCAGATTGAAGCTGGTAATCCTATCTCCCTGAGATTATAGTGGAGCGGATTAAAATGAAGGATCTTATCTCTCTGAAGTTACAGTAGAGTAGATCGTATCAGATTTTACCTCCTTAAGCAGTAGTGGAGCAGATCGAAGATGGTGGATTTTACCTCCCTGTGGTTATAGTGGAGTACATTGAAGCCAATAATTCTACCTCCTTGGTGGGCAGTAGAATAGATTGAAGATTTCAGATCTTATCTCTCAAAGTGGAGACAATTGAAGATGGCAGATTTTACGTCCCTGTGATTACAGTGAAGTACATTGAAGCCAGTAATTCTATCTCCCTGACATTGCGGAGTGGGCCGAAGCACCAATGCCTATACCTCTGAAGTTGAAGTAGGTCAGATTAAATCTATCATAGCAAGTCTTATCTCCCTGACGTTGCAGTAGAACAGACTGAAACCGAATCTCACTCCCTTGAAGTTACAACAGAATGAATTGAAGCTACAAGTCTCATCTTTTTCAAGTTGCAGTGGAATGAATTGAAGCAACAAGACACAGTGGACTGGAGTGAAAATACTTGAAGAAGAAAGGCACCAAGAAGTCAAGACTCGGCGAGACCGGGCAAAATTGGTCTTTCTTAGTCTTTGCTCTGTTCTCGTTACACGACAACGAGCAAAGAGGGGCAACTGTACAACCCAATTTTGCCCAAACCTGGGCCCAACAAACAAAACAAAAACAGACCCAACTACCCAACTAACCCACCAGCCCAAGACCTAAACCCAAACCCAATTGAACCAAACCCAATACCCTGTGCCCAATACCCATTTTCGTAAAAAACAAAAGTAAAACCCTAGCCCCTAATCAAGTGGCGCCGCACCCTACCCTAGCCACCGCCACCACCGCACGTCATTCACCACCACACGTCCATCACCATCGCCACTTGCGCCGCCACCACCGCAAAGGAAACAACAACAATAGTAAAATCGGATATAAAAGCCGAAAGAAATGTAACTTAAAAGGGGTTTTTTTTTTTTTCTTTGGATTTCTCCTTTTGTAATAGTCGACAAAATCAAAGAAAATAAATAAAAGGCAAGGAAAACCAAGGTGATTCCCGGTTCTTAGATTGCAATCTTGCGTTTTCTTTATTTATTTATTTTATCGTTGTTTTATTTATTTTTTAACGAAAATAAAGAAGAAGAGAGGAAACTCACCGAGGAGGCCATTCGCGAAAAAAGGGGAGACTTTTGGTCCCCTCATTGCAGCATCTGCATGCAATGGCAAGACCAATGACAAGTGGCTTCAAGACAGGGCCCTTGGCCGGACTCTTTGGCTTTTGGAAAAAGAAGAGGGGAGAGAAAATTTGATTTTTTTAAAAGAAGTGGTGAAATGAATTTTTGAAGGAAATTTGGGTTTAAATACCCAAGATAAAAGCTACTGTTTGATAGGGTCAGATGACCCCAAAACGACGTCATTTTGGGCTCGACCGAGACTCGACCCATCCGCCTTAGGGGATCCACGTTTTGACTAAGGGCTAATTGCACGCTTAGCCCTTCCGCTTTTAATGCTTTTAAAATTAGGATCTTTTAATCTTTTGAATTTTACCCGTAAATTTGTTTTACGTTTTAATTAAATCCTTACCGAACTACGCTCGTTTTAAAGGAAGGGCAATTTTCTTTGCTGGTCCCCCATGTTTTATGCGTGTTCGTAAGTCCTTCCTTTTCGCTTATTTGAGTTTTGAACCCCGAATCTTGTTTTAATGTTTAATCAAGTCCTTTTGCTATTTTGTTTATTTTCTTAACAAATTTCATATTATTATTGTTATTATTATTATTATTAATTATTATCATTATTAGTTTTATTTGCCCTTTTACTTATTCGTTAGTTTTGTTTTTTTATTTTTATTTTTATTTATTCTATATATATATATATATATGCATTATGCTTGTACGTATATTTTTATAATTTATTTATATATACATACAAATGCATTCTTTTATATTTTATAATTTATATATATATATATGCCTATATATATCTATATAACTTTTATTATTTTCCTATATACATATACGTACATACATGTATCTTTTATATTTATAATTTCCAAAAATATATATGTACACATATATTTTAAAATGCATACTTGCTCGTATATACACACTTTTTATAATGTACATACTTATATTTTATATATTTTTGTATTTTATAACGTATTTATATATATATATATGTAAATACTTATATTGTTATATTTTATAATTCATATGTGTATATCTTTTATTTATTTTCTTCATTTATTTATTTATTTACATGTCCACTATTATTATTTGTTATGCTTTATATTTGTTTATTATTGTACATATGAGATTGATTTTATTTATATATATGTGACTTCTTATTTACTTATATTTTATTTTCCTCGTGAGTATTTTGCTTACATCATTATCATCGTCAATCCATTACACCCATTTTATTTAGATTTTGAAAATAAATTTTAGAAATAAGTAATATTCGGTATTTTGGATCTTCGAGAGAATCGAGCCCTAACGTATTGGGTCCCGACTTTTTTCGTTGAATTTAAATAATCGAGATTACTCTTTTAAAAATGATAAAAAACTCGTTATCGAAAATTCAATATGTCGTGTCCTAGTGCATTGGATGTGACACGCTGGTTTCTCGAGATGAAGATTTTTAAAATAAATGTAATCTTCAATGTTTAATATTTTGAGAAATTGTGCCCTAACGTATTGGGCTGCGATTTCTTCATTTGATTTAAAAAATTGAATATCCTTTTAATTTTATTACACGAATCTTTTTAAACTCAAGTTTTAAACAATATCGGGAATTAAAAAAGGATCGTGTCCTAACTTACTGGTCGTGATCCCTTTTTAAATCCAAGATAATTAAATATCTTTTAAATAAGCATTTTTCATTCGCGTATCGGGAATTCGAGACATTGTGTCCTAACTTACTGGATATGATTCTCTTCCTCGATTAACGTGAAATATGCCCCTTTTCCTGAAAATTTTTAACGTTTTAATACAAGGATCGTATTTTTTACAATTCTTCAAAGTTCTCAAATTTTGACATTAAGACATTAAGTAATCAACTAGGTACCAATTTTGGGCGTATCGAGGGTGCTAATCCTTCCTCGTGCGTAACCGACTCCCGAATCCGTTTTCTGAATTTTGTAGACCAAACTCGTTGTTTTAATAAAATTAAATTGTTTATTAAAAACAACTGCTTTTAAAGGTGACCCGATCACACCTCATCAAAAAAAGATTGGTGGCGACTCCCATTTTCATTTTCAAAATCCAAGTCGACCCCGTTTCCCATCCAAAAAATGGTGTCAACAAATTTATTAAACAATTCAAAAAAAATTAAGTAAAATTAAAAGATTTATTCATGTAAACAATAAGTACATGTAGACTCCCACTTGAGTTGTCACTTGATGCTATTAAAACTTTAACAGTTTAAAAATTTTTCCTTTCAAAACAATGAAATTTATATAAATTTTGAAGGTTGATCAACGAAGTAATCTCAAAAAATTAAGACCAAAAGGCTAAAATGGATACAGATTAGAATTTGTCATAATGCCAAAAATAGATTGAATTATTTCAAATTAATTCAAATAATATTAAATTTAAACAAATTTATGATAAATTCAATATTAAATATATTTATTAAAATGTAGAAAATAAGCAATAATATTAAAAAATGGCTTAAGGGTGTAAAAAACTCTCAAATTTTTTCTAAAAAAGCAATTAGCCCCCCTTTTTTTTGCACTCAATTAGGTACTTGAACTTTCAAAATGCATCAAAAAATTCTCAAACTTTTTCAAAAAAAGCAGTTAAACCCCCCTTTTTTTGCACTTAATTGGGTACTTGAACTGTCAAAATACATAAAAAAGACCATTAGGCCATTAACTTTAACAGTTGACCATTAAAATTAATTGCCCCTAATTTTTTTTAGTTAAACCCACCTTATGTCACAACCATGGTGAGACATGTGGCAAAAAAATTATAAAAAATAAAACTAAATAAAAGTTATAAAAATTATTAAATTTTAATTAAAAATATATAAAAACAGAAAAAAAATTATAAAAATTATAAAAATCGTAAAAAAATATATAAAAAATTGTAAAATTTTATAAAAATCATAAAAAATTATAAAATGTATCAAAAAGGCACTTTAACCATTAAATTTAACTGTTGGCCATTAAAGTTAACGACACCTAGTTTTTTTTCCAATTAAAGCCATCATATGTCTCAACACAGCGTGATATGTGGCGAAAAATGATAAAAATAAAAATAAATAAAAGTTATATAAAATTATAAAATGCTTATTTGGGTACGATAATTTTTATATTTTTTCACGAATTTTATATTTCTTTACATTTTTTGTAACAACCTGTTTTTAGTGGTGTCGAAAATAGTGGTTTTGGAACCACAATTCCGACGAGTGAATAAATATTTTAATATTTATTTAAATTCTACGGATTATATTAGGGTTGTATTAAAGTTTCATTAAGAAATTTTGAAGTTTAAATGGTTAATAAGGTAAAAGGACTAAATCGTAAAAGTTACAAAAGTTGAATTTTGTTAGTTAAATGGATCAAATAGCTTTAAAAGGTAAATAAATGGACTTTAATTGTAAATATACCACAATTAAAATTAGTGGATGTTTATGGAAAGGTATTATGGTAGTTTTAATGAAATTTTAAGGTTAAACTAGTAATTTATTAAATAAAAGAATAACTAAGTAAATAAAAGATGAATTAAGTATCATCTTCCTTGTTTTTCTTTCCCTAAACCAATTCCACCATTAGAGAATGAAGCAAGTTCGGTCAAGCTATTTGCTAGTGCATGGTATGTAAATTTGTCTTGTTTTTAATGATTTTTTTTGTTTTTGAATTCGTATTAGCTTAATCTAGCTGGCTCGGGGTTAATTTACAAAATTTTTAAAGGTTGAGGCACTTACCATGGTTGAGTTTGAATGTGTTTTGATGTTAGTTGATAGATTATCAATCTTACTTGTTAGATAAACTTGTTTTGTTATGTGATTTTTTTTGATGAATTTGAGATTAGGGATTTAATTGTTGAAAGTGTAATCTATGGGTTTTAATATGAAATGCTGGTAATTATGGGCTGTTCCAAGGTCCCTTGTAGAATTGGCTAACATTGGTTTAGGTTAAAATGGTTAAATCCTAAGTTATGAGCTTAAGGACTAATTTGTGAAAAGTTGAAATATTAGGGGTAATTTCATAATTATACATTAATATGAATTATTATTTTAATTGAATACCTGAAGTTATTTGAAATACTTAATTGAATGAAATTATCTATTTAGATCAAGATAAACAACAACCAGACTTAAATCAGGGAAAAGCTAAAGCTTTGGACTAGACTTCAATTCGGCTATTGCAACCATAGTTATCGAGGTAAGTTTGTATGCATTATAATTGTATTAATGATAGCTAAAGTGATTATCTGCTATATTGTGTTAATATAAACGAACTTGAATATACATATATCAAAGTTTTGAGTAATTGACGGATAAATAGTCTTGTTTGAACCTTAAGAATTTTTAGGATATGAATGATATGTCATTAGATATTTCATGTTTCGGGTATTGGTCTTGAATGTCCTACCGATGGGTGAGGTCTTGCATTTGTTACGGATTCTACACAGCTCGTGTGAGCACTATTGAAAAGGAAAGGTTACGGTTATATGGAAAGGCACACTATGTATGAGCATTCCCAAGTATCCAATGCAATTCTAGATGGTTCAACAGGTAAGTAAAGGAAAGGGCATGGTATGTATAAAATTGAATATTGGTGCATGATCTTATGAAAAGATTAATGTAATAAATGATGTGTATATGAAAATCTACTTATGATATGATTGAACTCATATGTATCGTGTATGAACTTACTAACTTGGGAGTTTGATGGTGCTTGTATAGGGTTTTACTAAGCTTATGGACTTGGTAATGATATTATGCTTATTTTATAATCTGTGCTTAAGAAATGGTAAGTTATGTTTGAGTTTATACGAGCTTACTAAGCACTAGTTTCTTACGTATTCATTTTCCTTCATTTCATAGATTATCGGAAGCTCAACCGGTTGGAAGATTGTCAGAGATCTATCACACTGTCTGACAACCATTTCGGTATGTTTTGTTTTATGGACTTTAATGCCTTGACAAGTTAGGTCATTTTGGCCACTTTTAGGTACTTGTAATATAGGATCCTTTTTGGTATGTTTGTGATAATATGTAAATGGTTATATGTGATGTCATTTGGTAGTTAAAGGAACTAAGTTTTGTGCTTGGAATATGGCATATTGGTTAGATGAAATAGGATGTTTGAAATGGTATGTTTATAAGTGTTTGAAAGGTGTTTAGGTCTTTTGAATGTATGCACAAATTGGATGGTTGATTAAGTGTGTTTTGGCCTTGAAATGACTTGTTTTTAGGGCCAATTTATGAAGCACGTGGCTTGGGACACGAGCTGTCACACGGCCATGTGACACACACGGCCTTGCCACACGATCATGTGTCACTTGTTAATTTTGGTGTATCAAGTCAGTGTGTTACATGGCCTAGCACAAGGGCTATGTGTCACAAGTCAGAGAGTTGCACGGCCTGCGACACGGTCGTGTGACCCAACTCAGTGGGTTACACGGGTTGAGACATGGGCTGGGACAAGGTCGTGTGTCCTTTTGTTTGATTGTTACACAATCTAGGCTATGTCACACGGCCGAGTGACCCTTGTTTTCAAATTTTACAACTTTTTGCCAATTATTCTTATTTGTTTCGATTTAGTCCCAGATCGTTCCCAAACTAATTTTAGGGCCTCGAAGGCCCGATTTAAGGCCCAAATGTACATGTATGCTGGGGTGCTAATGAGTTTTAAATTATTTTTGTTAAATGACATTATTGAAATGTTTTGATATTAAAGTGTTCGGATTTGTATGGTAATGCTCTGTAACCCTAATCTGGTGACAGAGACGGGTTAGGATATTACATTTGTATAATTTTCTTACTACTTAATAAAATTTTATAATTTTTTTCTATATTTCTATATTATTTTTCCAATTTTTATAATTTTTTTCTAATTTTAATAAAATTTAAATATTTTTTATTATTTTATTAAATTTTTATAACTTTTATTTATTTTTATTTTTAACCATTTTTTGCCACATGTTACATCGTGGTTGTGACACTTGGTGACTTTAACTGAAAAAAATTATGGGTAATTAACTTTAACGGTCAACTGTTAAAATTAACGGTCAAATGACCTTTTTGATGCATTTTGGCAGTTCAAGTACCCAATTGAGTGAAAAAAAAAGGGCCCTAATTACTTTTTTTTTTGAAAAAGTTTGATAGTCTTTTTGATACATTTTGAAAGTTCAAGTACCCAATTGAGCGCAAAAAAAAAAAGGGGCTTAATTGCTTTTGTGAAAAAGTTTGAGAGCTTTTTACACCATTAAGCCATTTAAAAATGGATCCCTATTTGAGTTGGCTTTTCAAATTTAGGCCTAATTGAATACTTTGTTGGAATTTAAATATTCATTTTAATCATAAAGTTTTTTTATTGAGTTAATTCCATAAGTTAATTGGATATCAATTTAATTTTAAAAATAGTAAAATTTTACTCTCTGTCTATTTATTTTATAACACGTTATCAGAACGATTCTCTTTTAATTGTTTTTCTCTATAAGTCACAAAAATATCCCAAATTTTGCTATTGTTGATTGCCTCATAGAGTTGTTGCTATTTCAATTGAGGCATGCGCACTATGGGTAATCATTAGAGCATTTAACCACTCAAGTACATATAAATCTCTAAATTTTTTTATTCCCTTTTATGCAAAGAAATTTATATAATCCTTACCTAGGTGATGACGATGATGTTAAAGATTTTCAGGTATATTTTACTATGATTTATTTATTATATCATGTTTATTATAATTGGAGACTAATTATGACTGACATGAATAGATAGATTCTAATTTGAAATCCACGTATGCTTACGATGGTGATTATGAAATAAAGAATCAATGGAGGCGTTTAGAAATTTGTCCTACTAGATTTGTTGTATTTCCCGAAGTGAATGCAAACATAAAGAATATAAAAGATATAATCATGGACCACTAAAAGTAGGAACATACTAATAAATAAGAGAGCAATGAGAGTTCTCAAGATAATTCTTCAAGGGTTAAAGATAACTTATGTTATCAATGTGATATGAAAGATTATCGCCACATATGTGACATATGCCCAAATATTTTGTTTACGGTAATATTATTTGAGGAATGATATGAGAATGTAGTAATGAATTCTATCATTAAAATAGAAAATATTTATCTTATTT
Organism: Gossypium raimondii; assembly: GCF_025698545.1. NCBI lineage: Eukaryota > Viridiplantae > Streptophyta > Magnoliopsida > Malvales > Malvaceae > Gossypium > Gossypium raimondii. The sequence goes on along the minus strand of NC_068567.1, from coordinate 52,775,082 downwards.
AGTACTGAAACAAACAAATATTAGTCCAATATTTGATAGTACAAAATTAGTTGAATGCTCTAGAAAGAGCTAATATATCAATATCTAAATAGCACAAAATTTGTGAAGGTTAATGCATTGGTTTTAAAATATTCATTATAATAGATATCATATTGAGATTGTGAATGAAGATAAATATCTATTTTGAAAGGATGTAAAAAGAGGAGGATTGAGTTATTGATTACTCTTGTTCTTAAATTAAATTGATTGTGGCTATCTTTGTGATCTTCTTTTTCATCATCCCCATTAAGGGTTGAAAGCAAAATATTTGAATGTGAAAGATCTACTTATTAGCAATAGAATATGGTAATTCTATCTAAAGCTCATTATGGTTTAATGCACTTGAAGTTGCAAGTTTTTTTTAAAAAAACTCTGAGTATAACTCTACAGTATTTAGATTAAGTTCTTAATTAAAATTACGTGGAAAAATATTACTGATGAGAACTTACAAGAGAGAAAACTTATGTATGAAAAGTTATTGGTTATGTACCTATTGTACATCTGGAAAATAAGATTCACTCTCAAAGTTTGCTTTTAATAGATTTTATTGGATTCAAAGTCTACTCTGGAGTTTAATTTGCTTACTTCTTGATAAAATTGTCAAGACTCAACGCAGAAAAAAAGGTACATTTTAAATATTAAATAAACTTGATATATGGTTTAAATATTTGAGATGATCTTCTTTTAAGTTTTGATTCCATGGGTTACATATTGTTTTAAGCATCTCATTTGTTCATGAAAATGAATATTAGTTGAGTTATTTATGTTGATATAGTAGGTTTTATAATTAAATAATATATTTGATTAAAACATATCTAGTATGCAAATTTGTGTTAATAAACCAATGAATTTTATGGTTATTTGGATTTGATTTAGTTTAAAGAATTGTTAAAGGTAATAGTTCATACGTTTTATATTACTTCATGTGTTAATTATTTAGAAAAATGACATAAGCAATTGTAAATGAAAAGTTCTATGAGCATGATGTAAACGAAAAAATATATAGGATTTTTCCTATGTAATTTATCACCTTTTACTTAAATACGTTGTTAAAACTAAGTAATTGTTTAATAAATTAATGAAATATGTGAAAATATGAAATTAGGACATAGAAATTATTAAAATGTGATTTTATGCTTTATTATATAGTTTTCATGCAATAAATGACTTATTTTATATTAATTTGAATATATTATATTTTGAAGACATAAAGTGGGCCATACATGATTAAATTAAATAATAAAATATAAAATTATATTTAATAATTTATTTTAAAATATTTCATTAATAATTTTGGTTTTTAATTAATTAATTAAATTAGATAAATTTTATTCTTTGGTCCTCTAACTTGTTGATTTATTCTGGACAGTTTGATAGCTTTGTTGGATTACAAAACCATCCAAATTGGAGACCAAGTCAACCCCAAAATTCGGTTGCACATGGCTGTCCATAAACCAATCTTTGGTTTAATTACACAAGGTCCTTGAAGAGTTGAAGAAATTAGAGATTTACTTGAAGATTTGTACTTGACCGAGTCTCAGTCCTGAGTTGTTGTGGCACTCAAATTGACCAAAAATCAAGGAAAAATCATCTCAACTTGCTCAATTTATGGCCGACCACCCATGGAAGATGCTTCAAAAGATGAAAACTCCTATTTTTAGCAAACTATCCCCCTCTCCTCATCTATAAATAAAACCCTCTCATTCCTTCATTCATCATCCCTCAAGCATCATTCTCTTTTTTCTCCAAATTCTCTTAGCCTTTTCCATTCCCAAGCCTAGCATCATCTCTTCATAGAGATTTTAGAAATTAAACCTCTTAAAGAACCCTTGGTCGACCACCTTGGAGAGCCATCAGCAAAGGAGTAAAGTAAAGGAACGAAGGAGCCTCGTCAGTCAGAGTCTTGGGTGACAGCCACTCTGAATTGAGTTTAATCTTCATTTTCTTTAATTTAATATAAAGATGTTTGCTATATGTTCTTTGTTCTTGTTTACAACAATGTTAGCTTAATTATATTTAAGCTAGGATGATTGCTTTGATTAAATCATATTTATTTGATTCATGCTTATAATGTTTGTGCCTCAATCGATCATGTTTTTAATTAAAATCAAATTTGATTCATGTTTATAATGTTTTTGCCTCAATCGATCATGTTTTCAATTAAAATCAAGTCTGTATTTCGTTCATACGTGATTGAAATGCACCTAAATTAGCTGAGCGATCCTGACCAGACGACGGCTAATGGACACATAATTAAAATGTGCATACTCAATTTAGATCCTGACCTGATTAAATTGAAGGTTGCATAAAAACTCTGACCAAGCTCTGTTATCTACATAGTTTTTAGATTTGTGTGATTAAATTGTTTCAAACCTGACATTTCCCTGTTACCTCACACAAATGCTAAGAAACCCTTAATAAATAAGGATCAGTAAAATGCGTATTTACTAAGTAAAGGATTCTGAAATGACCTAATGTGGTTTCCAAACTCATGAAAGATCGAGTTGCGATGGAATGTTTTTTCCGAATGTTATTAAGCATGTTGATAATAAATTGAGTTTGATTAAAGTAATTATCCTAGTTTATTTATGTTATAATTGTTACAAATTGTGTTTAATTTTACTAAAATCTATTTCATTCATATAGTTGCATACTTAGGATAATTTGCATTAGGGATCATTGCATTTAGTTTAATATATTTTAATCACCACTTCTGAACTATATTGTGTTTTTATTTACCAAATTGGTAATATAATTTTACAAATTAAGTGACTTAGCATAAATACAATCCATGTGGAGACCATAACTCGATACTTACTTATTACTTGATAACGACTGTGTACACTTGCACAAACCTACGCATTACAAGTTTTTGGCGCCGTTGTCGGGGACTGTCAACTGTTGCCGTAGTCATTTTTTGTGAAATTATTTATTTTCAATTTGATTTATTTCTAACATTACTAACTTATTCTTTTTAATTTTTTTTATTTTCTTTTTAGGTGTTTATGAGCATAGATTGAATTATCGATTTACTCCCTATAAACCCTGAAATTGAGTGAACTTTCAGAAAAAAGAAGACGTGAACGAACAACTCAAAGACAAGTCGAGATGGACCTTGGAAATTAGAATCAAGGCCAAGGTAATGAAGTCGATCATGTATGAAATCCTATCCTAATTGCCGATGATAGGGATTGATGCATCAAACAATATGCTGTGCCACTTTTTAGTGAGTTAAACCCAAGAATTAGAAGGCCAGATATTGAGGCAACCCAGTTTGAATTAAAATTAGTGATGTTTCAAATGCTACAAATGGTGGTTCAATTTACTGGTATGCCCACAGAAGATCCACATCTCCACCTTTGATTGTTTATGGAGGTGAGTGATTCATTCAAGATAGCCGGTGTGACTGAAGACGCACTGAGGTTGAAGTTATTTTCGTACTTGTTACGAGATCGGGCATGAGCATGGCTTAATTCATTGCCACCAAGTTTCATATCTACATGGCAAGAATTAGCAGAGAGATTTTTGGTTAAGTATTTCCCACCTAGCAAAAATGTTAAGTTAAGGAACGAGATCACAACTTTCCAACAATTGGATGACGAGTCTTTGTTTGAGGCTTAGGAGCGATTCAAAGAGTTACTTCATAAGTGTCCTCATCATGGGATTCCTCATTGTATCAAGTTGGAGACATTCTATAATGGTCTCAATGCAAATACAAGATTGATGGTAGATACTTCCGCGAATGGGGCAATTTTTTCTAAGTCTTGTAATGAGCCTTATGAGATCATCGAGAGGATCGCGAGTAATAACTATCAACGGCCAACAAATCGAACAACTTCAGGAAGACGTGTAGCTGGAGGTCATGAAGTTAACGCCCTCACTTCGTTATCAGCTCAGGTATCGTCTATTTCCTCTATGATAAAAGAGCTAACCGCTAATAGTACTAATAATTCTGCAGCTCAGCCACCAAGTCCGTTTGAAGTAGTTTCCTGTGTGTACTATGGGGAAGGTCATTCTTTTGAGAATTGTCCATCAAATCCCAAGTCAGTGTACTATGTGGGGAACCAATACCAAAATAGGAGTGGACAAGGACCCCAGTCCAACTTCTTCAATCCTTCATGGCGTAATCATCCTAACTTTTCTTGGAGCAACCAAGGAAATAGACCGAACAACAACTATTGCAGCAAAGACCCAACCAATCTCAAGGGTATAATCAGCAAGCTCCAAAACCACCTTAAGTTGAGGCATCAAACAGTTTGGAGAATTTGTTGAAAGCGTACATGGCAAAGAATGACACTTTGATCCAAAGCCAAGCAGCAGCACTGAAAATTTGGAAAACCAAATGGGTCAGTTAGCTATGGAGCTACGTAATAGACTGCAAGGAACCTTGCCGAGCAATACTGAGAATCTAAGAAATTTGGGTAAAGAACATATCAAGGCAGTGGCATTGTGAAGTGGTAAAACTCTAGAACCCCGATTGATTGATGTCGAAGATAAGCCCATTGAGAAGAATCAACCAGCTATTGAAGTTCCTACACCAAAAGAATCAGAATCTTAAAGTCTGACACGGTAAACCCTGACTTAGTGAATTCATGTATTTTAACATCTTCTTTGGATGCAGATTTACCTACTCAGAAAAGTTTTTCGGTTCAACCAAAAGTTCCATCACCTCCACATCCGCAAAGATTGCAGCAACACAAGTAGAAACATGAGGTGCAATTCAAGAAGTTTTAGGATGTTCTGAAACAGTTACACATCAATATTCCGTTGGTGGAGGCTTTAGAAAAAATGTCAAATTATGTGAAGTTTATGAATGATATACTATCTAAGAAGAACCGACTGAGTGAGTATGAGACTGTTGCCTTGACAAAGGAGTGTAGTACATTCTTGCAGAACAAATTGCCACTGAAATTGAAAGACACAAGAAGCTTTACTATACTTTGTAACATTGGTGAATCTTACTATGGTAAAGCTTTGTGTGACTTAGGAGCGAGTATCAACTTGATGCCTAAGTCTATTTTCAAGATGTTAGGGATAGGTGAAGTAAAACCTACAACTGTGACGCTTCAGTTAGCGGATTGATCTTTAGCATATCCATAAGGAAAGATCGAGGATGTTTTGGTAAGAGTCGATAATTTTTTTTTCCTGCTGATTTCATTGTCTTAGATTTTGAAGCAGACAAGAAAGTATCGATCATCCTTGGGAGACCTTGCTTAGCCACGGGAAGAATGTTAATTGATATGCAGAAAGGAGAACTCACCATACGAATTCAAAACTATCAGGTAACCTTTAACATTCTTAAAGCGATGAACTTTCCCGATCCGACACAGGAGTGTTTAGTTATGGAAGAGATAGAAACCTTGGTTTCTATGGAAAGCAATTTTGAAGAAGATCTATTGGAGAAAGACTTAGATCTTGACCCTTTGGAGGATGAAGAATGTGAAGAAAACATGGCTTTGATGGAAGCCAATCCGTGAAATTTTATTCAATCCACATGGTTTGAATCGTTGGAGTTGGAAGTCAGAGAATTTGTGGAACCCAAGTTGTCAATTGAAGAACCACCTAAACTCGAACTAAAGGTACTTCCTGCCCATTTGAAATATGTTTATTTAGGTGATTGTTCTACTTTATCTGTGATTATTTCAGCAGAACTGACGAAAGATCAAGAGGAGCGACCAATTATTGTTCTAAAGAAATTTGAGAAAGAAATTGGTTGAACCATAGCTAATATTCGAGGTATAAGCCCTTCTTTTTGCATGCAGTTAATGATTTTCGAATAAGGTGAAAAACCTCAAATTGATGGGCAAAGAAGGCTCAATCCTATTATGAAAGAAGTTGTGAGAAAGGAAGTGATCAAATGGTTAGATGCAGGAATCATCTATCCTATTTTAGATAGTTCGTGGGTAAGTCCGGTGTAGTGTTTGCCGAAGAAAGGTGGAATCACGATTTTTGAAAATGAGCGTAACGAGTTAATTCCAACAAGAACTGTTACCAGTTGGAGAATCTATATTGATTACAGAAAGTTGAACAAAGCCACTCGGAAGGGCAATTGTCCGTTGCCTTTTATGGATCAGATGTTAGATCGACTGGCAGGTAATGAATTTTATTATTTTTTAGATGGTTATTCGGGATATAACCAAATAGTTGTAGCCCCAGAAGACCAACTTAAAACAACCTTTACTTGTCTATACGGTACGTTTCCTTTTAGGTGAATGCTTTTTGATTTATGCAATGCCCCTGCAACTTTTCAATGATGCATGGTTGCAATATTTACTGATATGATTCAAAATTTTGTTGAGGTTTTCATGGATGATTTTTTTATTTTCGGTAACACTTATGATATTTGTTTGAGTAAGTTGGCTAAGGTACTGAAGAGATGCAAAGAGACGAATCTTGTCCTTAATTGGGAAAAATGTCATTTTATGGTCAAGGAAGGGATTGTCTTAGGTCATAAGATCTCAAAAAAAGAATTGAAGCCGATAAAGCAAAGGTGGACGTAATTGAAAGATTATCGGCCCCAATGAATGTGAAAGGAATCTGAAGTTTCTTAGGCCATTTTGGTTTTTATCGAAGGTTTATCAAAGATTTCTGAAAAATTTCTAAACCGTTGTGTTTTTTGATAGAGAAAGATACAATGTTTGATTTCAACAAAGCATGTTTGGAAGCTTTTAAAGAGCTAAAGAAGCGGTTAATCTCAGCCCCAATAATCGTTACACCTGATTGGCACTCACCTTTTGAGTTGATGTGCGATGCAAGTGACTATGCCATTGGAGCTGTGATGGGTCACAGAAGAAATAAAGTGTTTCACCCTATTTACTATGCAAGTAGAACTTTAACGGGAGCCCAACGTAATTATACGGTAACCGAAAAGGAACTCTTCGCTATAGTTTTTGCTTTTGACAAATTTCGCTCATATCTTATAGTTACCAAAGTTACAGTATTTACTAACGATGTGGCCATTAAATACTTGTTCATGAAGAAAGATGTAAAACCAAGGCTAATTCATTGGATACTTTTACTCCAAGAATTTGACCTTGATATCCAAGACAGAAAAGGTGTCAAAAATTAAAATAACTGATCATTTGTCAAGGTTGGAGCAAGATAACTCAATCATGTGTGCCTATCAACAAGAACTTCCCAGATGAACACTTATTTGAGGCAAATCAAATTCATGAAATACCCTGATTTGCTGATTTTGCCAATTATCTTGCATGTGGAATAATTCCTCAAGAAATGACATACCAAACAAAGGAAAAGATTCCTTCATGATAGTGAGTATTATCTTTTGGAGGATCTATTTTTGTTTAAACAATGTGCAGACAATATAATCCGAAAGTGTGTAGCTGAAAATGAGATTACTGAGATCTTGTATCATTGCCATTCATCTTCAAGTGGGGGACACTTTGGTGGTTCACGTACTACAGCAAAGATTTGCAAGCACGTTTCTTTTGGCCTACACTATTTAAAGATATGTATGCTTATGTGAAAAACTGTGATAAATGCCAAAGGGGTGGAAATATATCAAGGAATGAGATGCCCTTGACAAACATTTTAGAGATTGAATTGTTTGATGCATTGGGCATTGACTTCTTAGGCTCGTTTCCTTATTCGTATGGGAAAAAATACATCTTAGTTGTTGTGGACTATGTATCCAAATGGGTTCAAGCTGAAGCATACCCTACAAATGATGCTAAGGTAGTCATGTGATTCCTACATAAGTATGTGTTTACACGATTTGGGACACCAAGAGCTATTATTAGTGATAAAGTTTCTCACTTTGTGAACAAATGGCTTAAGTGGTTGCTTGAGAAATATGATGTGAAGCACAAGATTGCTACTGCCTATCACCCCCAGTCTAATGGGCAAGTTGAAAGAGTGAATTGCGAAATCAAAGATATCCATGAAAATGTATTACGCCCTAGCAGAAAAGATTGGTCTTAAAGGCTCGATGATGTATTATGGGCCTATCGAACATCATTTAATACTTCGTTAGGAATGACTCCCTATCGGTTAGTCTTTAGAAAGGCATGTCATTTGCTATTAGAGTTGGAGAATAAAGCTCACTGGGCTTTTAAGCAGTTGAACTTTGATCTTAAGCAAGCCGGTGAGAGAAAGATGTTACAACTTGATGAGTTGGAAGAGCTGAGTTTGTTTTCCTATGAAAATGCCAAAATGTGTAAAGAAAGATCAAAGAGATGGCATGATAGTCATAAACTACTTTGCGAGTTTAAAGAAGGTCAGAAAGTTTTGTTGTTTAATTCAAGGTTGAAGTTATTTCCTGGGAAGCTTAAATCTCGATGGAAAGGACCTTATACCATCTATCGAGTTTATCCTTATGGAGCTATTGAATTATACAACAATTATGGAGGCAAGTTTAAAGTTAATGGTCAACATTTCAAACATTACTAGGATGGTGAAGTTGAGCAAATTGAATCATCGCTCAAATTAGCAGACCCTTAATTTTTCATGAACTCATTTTGTAAATAAATAAATAATTAAAACTTATTTTCTTAACTTATTACATTTAATTAATTCTGTCTAAGGAGATTGGAACTTAAGCGGGACCGCTATGACCTCTCCAACCTTTCCTAGGAATTAATTTAATGTGATTTGTTAAGAAGAAATTTTCTAATTAAAACTTCAAATTTTTAAATTTCATTTGTTCTGTTTAAATTTTAAATTTTTATGTTAATAAAGGGGGCCAAATTTGGCCCAAGTACTAATCAGTTTTTTTTAGTAAGATACAGTCTGAGTTTAAGGCCCAAGACAGCAAAAAGGAGGGAAAAATCCATTCCTTGCCGTTACACCCATTGCTTGCCGCCCAAGTAACCCTAATGTAGCTAAAATTTTGCTACATGTTGCCCTAATTTTTTCCCTGTATAATCCCCTCTCCATTCTACAAATTTTCATATCCCTCAAAGTAATTTGCTTACACCCTAAAAATTCTTAAATCTCCCTTTTGTGTCGTCAACCTCAAATCTCGAAAGAAACCCTAGTTCTCTTCCCTTTTTTGTCGAAATTCCCTTTTTCCGTAGCAAGTTCTACCCACTTTTCCGATTTGTCGAATTTTCGGGAAAAAATACCATGTCTTGCAAAAGAACCAGATTTTCAAGGACTACTCTTGAAAACTCGATTTTGATTGATGAAGAAGTGAAAGAGAGATTTGATTCAATCTTCAAGCATCGACCTATGATGCCGAAAAAATGTTTTGACTTGAAGAGTAATGATTTGATGGTTGTCCCTATACCGATTAGAAAGAAAATGAATGCTCTCAAGTGGGAATGATTTTGTGATGCTCGTTCACTTTCCGATGATGAACTAGTTCAAGAATTCTATGTTAGTTTTACTATGCAAGATACTATTGAAGTCATCGTTCGAAAGAAAAAAGTACCTCTTACTTCTAAGTCCATCAATGTTTTGTTTAATTTACTTGATGTTGAAGAAGATGACTACTACCCTATGATGAACGATATCAATTGAGATTTTCTTCAACAAGTGCTTGATGTTGTGAAAAATTCGGGATTCCAATGGGTTATAAGAAAGTATGGGAGCCATTCTTGTTGAAGAGAATACTTAAAACCAGTAGCAAAGGTATGGTTTTATTTCGTTCTCTATAGTTCTATGCCTATCTCCCATAGTTCCACCATCTTGATGGAACAAATGCTTTTGTTATATGCAATTTTGACAGAAAAGTCCATTACTGTTGGGAAAATTATCCTCAAGGAGATTCACGATTGTGCTAAAAAGAAGGCAGGAAGTGCTTATTTCCCATCATTAATCACTCCACTTTGCTTAAAGGCTTGTGTTAAAACAGAAGCAAATCTGAAGGGGCGATATGTTCAAGGATGCATTACAAATTATGATCTTGAAAGATTAGTAGAGAGGGTGCATGAACTAAATCAAGATGAGCAAGAAGAGCAAACTGAGCAGAATATAGAGGAGTCAATAGATGGAACTGAAACTGAACCTAATTCAGTCACAGACACTGAAGAGGAAAAATCTGATAAGGAACCGAATATTCCTGAACCAAGGGTTGAGCCAGAAGAAGAACCAGTCAAGCTAAGTGTTGAACCTGAATATACAACTCCCATGCCGACTTCTATAAGTACTTCAAGGAAATCAGAGTTATCAATTTTGATGGATAGGTGCAAGTTCATACACAATCAACAACAAACTTATTGGAAATATGCAAAAATTAGAGATCACTTAATTTCAAAATACTTTTAAGAATATCTTTTATACTTTTGTTCCTGAGTTCCCAAATGCTATCTTTGAGATATGGACGGAAGATATTGACAATGCAAGCAGAGATGAAGCTAAAGAAGACAAGAGGAATAAGTCAGAAAAATAAAAGGGGGAATTCTTGTCCTATTACTTATTTAATTATTTTTAGGTTTTTAGGAATATATTTTTTTCGTAATTAGGATTTAATTTCTGTAGAATAAAACATAGCAAGCATGAACAAACTTAACACTTCTTTAGAAAGAATAAGACTAAGTGATGTGGTAATGGGAATGAACATGTCTAGGATTGGGTTATTAGGGAAGACTTGGTATTTAAGCAGCCTTAATGACTCACCTCTCTTTCTTTACAAACCTACCTGGTGTTTAGTTTTCATTCATTACTTTGTTCTTGCAATAAGGACATTACTTCTTTTTAAAGGGGGTAAGGAAAATAAATTGCTCAAACTTTTAAATTTTTTTTCAAGTATGCTTCAATTATTTCTTTCATAAGTATGTTTTGATAAATGAATGTTTAGAGATTCTTTTTTACTGAGAAAGTTTGTATGAAAGTATGAATGATGATTTTATCTAAGTAAAAGTATGTTATCATGAAGAATGGAATGCTTGTATGATCTTAGCCTTAGTAATGTTTGCCATGAAAACGTAGTTTCTTTTGAGATTAGACATGCATAAAGGTTTATATCTTTAGAATTGACTTAGTAACTTTCTTGAGGCGAAATCCTAGGGGACATAAAAATCTAAAATGAGATAGGCACTATTTCTTTGGACCGTTTGAGCCTTTTCAAGCCAACCCTATGATATTAGACCCTTAAAACTGTAATTTTGAGCTTAAAAGCCTGTTTTTCCAATGAACCTACATTATAAGCCAGTTACCATCGTGTTAAAATTATCCTAATCTTGTGCACTTATCTTAACTAAATATGTCTTGGGAATCAACATTTAAGGAAATTTTCATAAAGATGTATGCGCTCATGCTTAAAAAAACCGAAGAAAAGTTCGCTCAGTTTCCAAAAAGGAAAAATGTATGAGCTTGAGTTCAAAATAAGTTTAGGGGTGTTCCAAAGGTTCACTAAAAGAAAAAGTTTGTATTACGAGAAAACTAAGAGAAAGTTAAAGGTTAAGATTTTTAAAACCGAAATGTCCCATCTCTTAAAATCCCTACCTTTAACATAGCCCCATTACAACCTTATAAAAGTCCTACTGATTTGATGATTATGTCACCTACATTAGTGGAGAGGAAGTCCTAAGTTCAACATATGAAGATCATAAATAAGCCTTGTGATTGTTTGCTTGATTGATAGGAAATTATGTTGAATGAAGAATGTTATCTACGGCTGTGACATACATGCAAACTATGAATCATGTTGGCATATTTTGAAGCTTAGTATAATCTTAAGGAATGTTTGCATATGAATTACTTGTTAATAAAGAATATCGATAAGCATGAAGTTATTAATGCATGATTATGGGAGAAAGATTGATGTCGCTTACACAATTAGCAATTTTGCCTTAGCAAGACCTTTTGTTGTGCTTAAACATTACTCGGGACGAGAAATGATTTAAGTTTGGGAGTGTGTAAACGAAAAAGTATATAGGATTTTTCCTATGTAATTTATCACCTTTTTATTTTAATCCGTTGTTAAAACTAAGTGATTGTTTAATAAAATAATGAACTATGTGAAAATATGAAATTAGAACATAAAAATTATTAAAATGTGATTTTATGTTATATTATACAGTTGCCATGAAATAAATGGCTTATATTATATTAATTTGAATATATTATATTTTTTAAGACATAAAGTAGGCCATGCATGATTAAATCAAAGAAAAATAAGTCATGAGATTTACCTGAAGATTTGCACTTGACCGAGTCTCAGTCCTGAGTTGTTGTGGCACTCAAATTGACCAAAAATCAAGGAAAAATCAGTTCAACTTACTCAATTTATGGCCGGCCACCCATGGAGGATGCTTCAAAAGATGAAAACTCCTATTTTTAGCAAACTATCCCCCTTTCTTCACCTATAAATAAGACCCTCTCATTCCTTCATTCATCATCCCTCAAGCATCATTCTCTCTTTTCTGCAAATTCTCTTAGCCTTTTCCATTCCCACGCCTAGCATCATCTATTCATAGAGATAGTAATTAAACCTCTTAAAGAACCCTTGGTCGACCACCTTGGAGAGCCATCAGTAAAGGAGCAAAGCAAAGGAACGAAGGAGCCTCGTCAGTCAGAGTCCTGGGTGACAGCCACTCTGGATTGGGTTTAATCTTCCTTTTCTTTAATTTATTATAAAGATGTTTGCTATATGCTCTTTGTTCTTGTTTACAACAATGTTAGCTTAATTTTATTTAAGCTAGGATGATTGCTTTGATTAAATAATATTTATTTGATTCATACTTATAATGTTTGTGGCTCAATCGATCATGTTTTCAATTAAAATCAACTCTATATTTCGTTCATTTGTGATTGAAATGCACTTGAATTAGCTAAGCGATCCTGACCAGACGATGGCTAATGGACACATAATTGAAATGTGCATGCTCAATTTAGATCCTGACCCGATTAAATTGAAGGTTGCATAACAGCTCTGACCAAGCTCTGTTATCTGCATAGTTTTTAGATTTGTGTGATTAAATTCTTTCAAACCTGAGACATCCCTGTTACCTCACACGAATGCTAAGAAACCCTTAGTAAATAAAGATCAGTAAAATGCATATTTACTAAGTAAAGGATTCTGAAATGACCTAATGTGGTTTCCAAACTCATGAAAGATCGAGTTGCCATGAAATGTTTTTCCGAATGTTATTAAACAGGTTGATAATAAATTGAGTTTGATTAAAGTAATTATCCTAGTTTATTTATGTTATAATTGTTGTAAATTATGTTTAATTTTACTAAAATCTATTTCACTCATATAGTTGGATACTTAGGATAATTTGCATTTGAGATCATTGCATTTAGTTTAATATATTTTAATCACCACTTCTGAACTATATTGTTCTTTTATTTACCAAATTGTTAATATAATTTTACAAATTAAGTGACTTAGCAAAAATATAATCCCTATGGAGACCATAACTCGATACTTACGTATTACTTGATAACGACTGTGTGCACTTACACAAACCTACGCTTTACAAGCTTTTGGCACCATTGGCAGGGATTGTCAACTGTTGCCATTGTGATTTTTTTTTGTGAAGTTATTTATTTTCAATTTGATTTATTACTAACATTACTAACTTATTCTTTTGAATTTTTTTGATTTTCTTTTCATGTGTTTATGAGTGTAACACCCCAAACCCGTCCTAGACGTTATGGCCAAATCTGGCGATGTCACATGGAAGTGCGTTTGAAAACCGTATCATTTCTAAAATCATTTTTCGTTTAGAACTTGTCATTATCTTTCATTAATTCTCGAATTGTGATTCATTTCTAAAACGCTATACTTGCGGAAGCTTTTTAAAAATAATTTACATGTACGTGGTATTTTGATAAAACATTCATCTCTTTTGAAAACCTGAGCTTCTCCTATTTCTAGTAGATATAAACAGAAAATAGTATAAAATCCAAATTTTAGGTAAAAATCCAGAGAGGCCATTGTTACAGACAAATACCCCAAAATAAAACTTAAAATCGTAAATAAATATCAAATAGAAAAAAGGAGTCGTGTGGCCACCGCTGAGTCCTCCGCCATACCGACCTGCATATGTCTGGCGAATACCTGTACAGATTAAACAGAAGTGGTGAGTTTACGTAAACTCAGTGTGCAATCCCCGTGCAAACAAACAGACAATAACAAATAATCCCAGTTTGGGCCTAAGCCCTTTTCAGTATCAGTAAGCATTAGGGCCTTACCCCATCACAGTACAGTAACAGTGACAGTGACAGTTATGCATTTATATAATCCTACCCAACCAGCCTCTACACTCCATCTCTGTCCAACCCTGCACTCCATGTGGGGATATAATCAACCCACCCATCCCTACACTCCAAATAGTACCGAATGCGGCACTAGAAAGTAGTTGCAGCTGTGCTGCCAGTGAGTTAGGCTTGAAGCCTTTCAGTACACTTCCTACAATAAAAATCGTTCCCCAACCCAATGCAATGCATCATACAGACATGTCATGGTATCATGTATAAACAGTACAATGTATATAGCATGCTCAACATACAGATATACATATCTATCTCATATAGGTAGATAATAGTCTTTTCAATCGTTACAGTCAATTAGAGGTCTAGGTAAACTTACCGACCCTACAGTAGGTTCACAGTCGACTTAGGCGACCCGTGCAACATTAGCAGTCAAACAATGAAAATGGGCCCACAGACCCATGTAGGCCCACACCCTCGTGTATCCCACACGGCTTAAAATGTCCACACGACCTGGCCCAATATATTCCAAACGCATGTGTGGTTCACTCGTGTGGGCCCAGGCACCTATGAGGCCCACACGATCCAACTCGACCTAGCCCATGAATCGCACATGGCTAGCCTTATCGATCTTACGCCTGTGTTCGGTTACACGACTTACCACATGAGTCGTCCCACGCTCGTGTGGTGTAGATAGTCTCATTATTCGGCTTTTCGATGATTAGCGTTTTCAGTGATGTGATTACACACCTGAAACATTTTTGATGCTAACACCACCACGATCACTCCAACACCCTAAAACGTCAACTAGAGTTTAGAACAGATTTAATCAAAATCGAAAAGTGGTAGTCAAATAGACAACATCAACGATTATACAAAAGCTAACTTACCCTCAACACGTCAACGATCCAACTACAAATCAATGCTATAACAGCCCCAGTCAACCCAATTCCTTGCTGTCAAAACAGAACGTAACCCTCCAATCAGTTACTTTTAATCAATAATTAATCAAAATTTGGTGAGGTATACCAAACTATAATCATAAAAAAAAATCTCTTACGTTCGGTTAATCAACTGAGATCTTAAGCACTTCAATCATTGAAGACCACTGTTCAGCCTCTAAATTAACACCTAAAACTAACCAAAACCCCTCTTAATCAATTAATAAAAAAAAAAGAACTGATAGTCTAACAACATTTCCAAGCTTACCAACCATGCACAACACAACGATATGCAATCCCGAACAATTGAATAGAAAAATGCAAGTGAAAAAGGAAGAAAGAATACCAATTGAAATTTCGGCAGCAACAATAGGGAGTCGAGGGAGGAAAAATGACAGAAAATGGGAAAGAAAAGCAAAAAAAATGGTAGAGACGATTTGGGAAAAACACTAGGTAGAGAAAATAAAAAAGCAGAAGAAAAAAGAAAAACTGACCGAAAGTTAAGAGAAAGAGAGGTGAGAGCTGAAATTATCAGTCCACCAAATTGAAATAACTTTACAAACCCATATTTTTATCCTAAAATCACTCCAACACTCCCTCACCATGCCACTACTACTTAAAAACCCAGTCAAAACAACCTCTTACCGAAACAAAGAGCAAAAATTATCCCCTCTGCCCATGCAGGGACTCGAACTCCAGACCTCTTGCAACATTAGCACTCCACTTAACCACTAGACCAGCAGGCCCATTCTAACATATTTCACCAATACTTATTTATAAGCCTACTGGTTAGAGATAGAGGTTTTATTCAATTAAAACCAAAAATTTTTCCCAACTCAAGGCTTGAAGCAAGACTTTTTAGACACTCCCAGAACACATAACCACTGAAGCAGACATATATTTGTGTCACAAACATACAAAAATAGATATATAATGGATTTTTTTGGCGTTACAATGAGCATATATCGAATTATCAATTTACTCCCTGTAGACCCTGAAATTGAGCGAAATTTCAGACAAATAAGATGTGAGCGAACAACTCAAAGACAAGTCGAGATGGACCTTGGAAATCAGAATCAAGACCAAGGTAATGAAGCCGATCATGTATGAAATCCTATCCTTATTGCCGATGATAGGGATCAATGCATCAGACAATATGTTGTGCCGCTTTTCAATGAGTTAAACCCAAGAATTAGAAGGCTAGATATTGAGGCAACCCAGTTTAATTAAAACCAGTGATGTTTTAAATGCTACAAATGGTGGGCCAATTTAGTGGTATGCCCACAGAAGATCCACATCTCCACCTTCAATTGTTTAGGAAGGTGAGTGATTCATTCAAGATAGCCGGTGTGATTGAAGACGCACTGAGGTTGAAGTTATTTCCGTGCTTGTTGCGAGATCGAGCACAAGCATGGCTCAATTCATTGCCAGCAAGTTTCATATCTACATGGCAAGAATTAGCAGAGAGATTTTTTGTTAAGTACTTCCCACCTATCAAAAACGTTAAGTTAAGGAACGAGATCACAACTTTCCAACAATTGGATGACGAGTCTTTGTATAAGGCTTGAGAGCGATTCAAAGTGTTACTTCGTAAGTGTCCTCATCATGGGATTCCTCATTGTATCCAGTTGGAGACATTCTATAATGGTCTCAATGCAAATACAAGATTGATGGTAGATATTTCCACGAATAGGGCAATTTTGTCTAAGTCTCGTAATGAGCCTTATGAGATCATCAAGAGGATCGTGAGTAATAACTATCAATGGCCAACAAATAGAACAGCTTCAGGAAGACGTGTAGTTGAAGTTAATAAAGTTGATGCCCTCACTTCGTTATCAGCTCAGGTATCATTTATTTCCTCTATGATAAAACAGTTAACCGCTAATACTACTTATAGTTCTGCAACTCAGCCACTAAGTTCGTTTGAAGTAATTTCTTGTGTGTACTATGGGGAAGGTCATTCTTTTAAGAAATGTTCATCAAATCCTGAGTCAGTGTACTATGTGGGGAACTTCTACAATCTTCATGGCGTAATCATCCTAACTTTTCTTAGAGCAACCAAGGAAATGGACCGAACAATAACTTATTACAGTAAAAACCCAACCAAAATCAACGGTATAACCAGTAAGCTCCAAAACCACCTCAAGATGAAGCATCAAATAGTTTAGAGAATTTGTTGAAGACGTACATGGCAAAGAATGACGCTTGGATCAAAGCCAAGCAGCAACAATAAAAAATTTGAAAAACCAAATGGGTCAGTTAGCTACGGAGCTACGTAATAGACTGCAAGGAACCTTGCCAAGCGATACTGAGAATCCAAGAAATTTAGGTAAAGAACATATCAAGGTAGTGGCATTACGAAGTGGTAAAATTCTAGAACCCCGATTGATTGATGTTTAAGATAAGCCTGTTGAGAAGAATCAACCAGCTGTTGAAGTTCCTACACCAAAGGTATCAAAATCTACAAAGTCTAACAAGGTAAACCCTCACTTAGTGAATTCAGATATTTTAACATCATCTTTGGATGTAGATTTACCTACTCAAAAAATTTTTCCAGTACAACCGAAAGTTCCATCACCGTCAAATTCGCAAAGATTGCAGCAACACAAGCAGAAACAAGAGGTGTAATTCAAGAAGTTTTTGGATGTTCTGAAACAGTTACACATCAATATTCCGTTGGTGGAGGCTTTAGAAAAAATTCTGAATTATGTGAAGTTTATGAAGTTTATACTGTCGAAGAAGAAACGACTGAGTGAGTATGAGACTGTTGCCTTGATAAAGGAGTGTAGTGCGTTCCTGCAGAACAAATTGCCACCGAAATTGAAAGACCCAGGAAGCTTTACTATACCTTGTAACATTGGTGAATCTTATTGTGGTAAAGCTTTGTGTGACTTAGGAACGAGTATCAACTTGATGCCTAAGTCTATTTTCAAGATGTTAGGGATAGGTGAAGTAAGACCTACAACTGTGACGCTTCAACTAGCGGATCGATCTTTAGCATATCCCAAAGGAAAGATTGAGAATGTTTTGGTAAGAGTCGATAAATTTAATTTTCCTATTGATTTCATTATCTTAGATTTTAAAGCAGACAATGAAGTGCTGATTATCCTTGGAAGACCTTTCTTAGCCACGGGAAGAACATTAATTGATGTGCAGAAAGGAGAACTCACCATGCAAGTTCAAAACGATCAGGTAACCTTTAACATTCTTAAAGCGATGAAATTTCCCGATCTGACAGAGGAGTGTTCAGTTATGGAAAAGATAAAAACCTTGGTTTCTATGGAAAGCAATTTTAAAAAAGATCCATTGGAGAAAGCCTTAGATCTTGACCTTTTGGAGGATGAAAAGGTGAAGAAAACATGGCTTTGATGGAAGCCGATCTGGGAAATTTTATTCAATCCACATGGTTTGAACCGTTGGAGTTAGAAGTCAGAGAACTTGTGCAACCCAAGTTGTTAATTGAAGAACCACCTAAACGTGAACTAAAGGTACTTCCTTTCCATTTGAAATACGTTTATTTAGGTGATTGTTCTACTTTGCCTATGATTATTTCAGCGGAACCGACGAAAGATCAAGAGGAGCAACTAATTATTGTTCTAAAGAAATTTAAGAAAGCAATTGGTAGAAATTCAAGAGGTTTTTTTTATATGCATAAAATCATTTCAAACGAAGGTGAAAAAACTTGACTTGATGGGCAAAGGAGGCTCAATCCTATTATGAAAGCAGTTGTGAGAAAGGAAGTGATCAAATGGTTAGATGCAGGAATCATCTATCCTATTTTAGATAGTTCGTGGGTAAGTCCGGTGCAGTGTCTGTCAAAGAAAAGTGGAATCACGATTTTTGAAAATGAGCGTAACCAGTTAATTTCAACAAGAACTGTTACTAGCTGGAGAATCTATATTGATTACAGAAAGCTGAACATAGCCACTCGGAAGGACCATTTTTCATTGCCTTTTATGGATCAGATGTTAGATCGACTGGCAGATAATGAATTTTATTGTTTTTTAGATGGCTATTCGGAATATAACCAAATAGTTATAGCCTCGAAAGACCAACATAAAACAACCTTTACTTGTCCATACGATACGTTTGCTTTTAGGCAAATGCCTTTTGGTTTATGCAATGGACCTACAACTTTTCAACGATGCATGATTGCAATATTTACTGATATGGTTCAAAATTTTGTTGAGGTTTTCATGGATGATTTTTCTGTTTTTGGTAACACTTATGATATCTGTTTAAATAATTTGGCTAAGGTACTGAAGAGATGCGAAGAGACGAATCTTGTCCTTAATTGGGAAAAATGTCATTTTATGGTCAAAGAAGTGATTGTCTTAGGTCATAAGATCTCAAAAAAAGGAATTTAAGTCGATAAAGCAAAGGTGGACGTAATTGAAAGATTATCGGCCCCAATGACTGTGAAAGGAATCTAAAGTTTCTTAGGCCATGCCGGTTTTTAGTGAAGGTTTATCAAAGATTTCTCGAAAATTTCTAAATCGTTATGTTTGTTGAAAAGAGAAAGATGCAGTGTTTGATTTCAACAAAGCATGGTTCGAAGCTTTTGAAGAGCTAAAGAAGCGATTAATCTCTGCCCCAATAATTGTTACACCTGATTGGAACTCACCTTTTGTGTTGATGTGCGATACAAGTGACTATGACGTTGGAGCTGTGATGGGTTGCAACCGAACGCAATTATATGGTAACCGAAAAAAAACTCTTCGCTATAATTTTTGGTTTTGACAAATTCCGCTCATATCTTACAAGTACCAAAGTTGTTGTATTTACTGACCATGCAGCCATTAAATACTTGCTCATGAAGAAATATGCAAAACCAAGGCTAATTCGTTGGATACTTTTACTCCAAGAATTTGACCTTGAGATCCAAGACAAAAAAAAGGTGTTGAAAATGAAATAGCTGATCATTTGTCGAGGTTGGAGCAAGATGAGGTAACTCATTCATGTGTGCCTATCAATGATAATTTCCCAGATGAACACGTATTTGAGGTAAATCAAATTCATGAAATACCCTGGTTTGTTGATTTTGCCAATTATCTTGCATGTGGAATAATTCCTCGAGAAATGACATACCAACAAAGGAAAAGATTCATTCATAATGGTCGGTATTATCCTTGGGAGGATCCATTTTTGTGTAGCTGAAAGCGAGATTGCTGAGATCTTTTATCATTGCCATTCATCTCCATGTGGGGGACACTTTGGTGGTTCACGTACTGCAGCAAAGATTTTTCAAGCACGTTTCTTTTAGCCTACACTATTTAAAGATACTTAAGCTTATGTGAAAAAATGTGATAAATGCCAAAGGATTGGAAATATATCAATGAGGAATGAGATGCCCTTGACAAACATTTTGTAGATTGAATTGTTCTACGCATGGGGCATTGACTTCTTAGGCCCGTTTCCTTCTTCGTATGGGAACAAATACATCTTAGTTGCTATGGACTATGTATCCAAGTGGGTTGAAGCTGAAGCATGCCCTACAAATGATGCTAAGGTAGTCATGCGATTCCTACATAAGCATGTGTTTACACGATTTGGGATACCAAGAGCTATTATTAGTGATGAAGGTTCTCACATTGTGAACAAATGGCTTAAGTGGTTGCTTGAGAAATATGATGTGAAGCACAAGATTGCTACTGCCTATCACCCACAGTCTAATGGGCAAGTTGAAAGAGTGAATCGCAAAATCAAAGGTATCCTTGAAAAGGTAGTATGCCCTGGCAAAAAAGATTGGTCTCGAAGGATCAATAATGCATTATAGGCCTATTGAACAGCATTTAAGACTCCGTTAGGAATGACTCCTTATCGGTTAGTCTTTGGAAAGGCATGTCATTTGCCATTAGAGTTGGAGAATAAAGCTCACTAGGCTTTGAAGCAGTTGAACTTTGATCTTGAGTAAGCCGATGAGAGAAGGATGTTACAACTTGATGAGTTGGAAGAGCTGAGGCTGTTTTCCTATGAGAATGCCAAAATGTGTAAAGAAATATCAAAGAGATGACATGATAGTCATGTACAACCTCACGAGTTTAAAGAAGGTCAGAAGGTTTTGTTGTTTACTTCAAGGTTGAAGTTATTTCCTGGAAAGCTTAAATCTTGATGGAAATGACCTTATACCATCTACCGAGTTTATCCTTATGGAGCTGTTGAATTATACAACAATTATGGAGGTACGTTTAAATATAATGGTCAACATCTCAAACACTACTAGGATGGTGAAGTTGAGCAAATTGAATCCTCGCTCAAATTAGCAGACCCTTAGTTTTTCATGAACTCATTTTGTAAAAAAATAAATAAATAGAACTTGTATTCTTAACTTATTACATTTAATTAATTCTGTCTAAGGAGATTGGAACTTAAGCGGGACCGCTGTGACCCCTCCAACCTTTTCTGGGAATTAATTTAATGTAATTTGTTAAGAAGAAATTTTCTAATTAAGAATTCAAATTTTTTAATTTCATTTGTTCTGTTGAAATTTTAAATTTTTATGTTAATAAAGGGGGTCAAATTTGGCCCAAGTACTAATCAGTTTTTTTTAGTAAGATACAGTCTGAGTTTGAGGCCCAAGACAACAAAAAGAAGGGAAAAATCCATGTCTTGTCATCACACCCATTGCTTGCCGCCCAAGTAACCCTAATGTAGCTAAATTTTTGCTACATGTTTCCCTAATTTTTTTCCCTATATAAACCCCTCTCCATTCTACAAATTTTCATATCCCCCAAAGCAATTTACTTACATCCTAAAAATTCCTAAATCTTCCTTTTGTGCCGTCAACCTCAAATCTCGAAAGAAACCCTAATTCTCTTCCCTTTTTTTACCAAAACTCCCTTTTGCCGTTGCAAGATTTTTTCCCAGTTCTACCCACTTTGCCGATTTGTTGAATTTTCGGGAAAAGATACCATGTCTCGCAAAAAAAAACCAAGATTTTCAAAGACTACTCCTGAAAACTCGATTTTGATCGATGAAGAAGTGAAAGGGAGATTTGATTCAATCCTCAAGCATCGACCAATGATGCCGAAAAAAGGTTTTGACTTGAAGAGTAATGGTTTGATGGTTATCCCTATACCGATTACAAAGAAAATCAATGCTCTCAAGTGGGAACAATTTTGTAATGCTTGTTCACTTCCCGATGATGAACTAGTTCGAGAATTCTATACTAGTTTGATTACGCAAGATGTTATTGAAGTCATCGTTCAATAGAAAAAGGTACCTCTTACTTCTAAGTCCATCAATGATTTGTTTAATTTACCTGATGTTGAAGAAGATGACTACTACCCTATGATGAACAATATCAATTGGGATTTTCTCCAACATGTGCTTGACATTGTGGCAAATCTGGGATCCCAATGGATTATAAGAAAGTATGGGAGCCATTCTTGTCGAAGAGAATACTTAAAACCAGTAGCAAAGGTATGGTTTTATTTCGTTCGTTATAGTTTTATGCTTATCTCACATAGTTCCACCATCTTGATGGAACGAATGCTTTTATTATATGCAATTCTGACAGAAAAGTCCATTAATGTTGCGAAAATTATCCTTAAGAAGATTCACGATAATGCTAAAAAGAAGGCAGGAAGTGCTTATTTCCCATAATTAATCACTTCACTTTTCTTAAAGGCCCGTGTTAAAACACAAGCAAATCTGAAGGGGCGATATGTTCAAGGATGCATTACAAATTATGATCTTGAAAGGTTAGTAGAGAGGGTGCGTGAACTGAATCAAGGCGAGCAAGAAGACCCAATTGAGCCGAATACAAAGGAGTCAACAGATGGAACTGAAACTAAAGCTAATTCAGTCACAGACACTGAAGAGGAAGAATCTGATAAGGAACTAAATATTCCTGAACCAAGGGTTGAGCCAGAAAAAGAACTAGTCAAGCTAAGTGTTGAACCAGAATATACAACTCCCATGCCGACTTCTGCAAGTACTTCAAGGAAATCGGAGTTGTCAATTTTGATGGATATGTGCAAGTTCATGCACAATCAACAAAAAACTTATTGGAAATATGCAAAAGTTAGAGATGACTCAATTCGAAATACTTTTCAGAATATATCTAATAATTTTTTTCCTGAGTTCCCAGATCCTATCAGTGAGACATGGGCAGAAGATACTGACGAGGCAAGCGAAGATGGAGCTAAAGAAGACAAGAGGAATAAGTCAGAATAATAAAAGTGGGATTCTTGTCCTGTTACTTATTTAATTATTTTTAGGTTTCTAGGAATTTATTTTTTTCGTAATTTGGATTAGTTTTCTACAGAATAAAACATAGCAAGCATGAACAAACTTAAGACTTCTTTAGAAAGAATAAGACTAAGTGATGTGGTAATGGGAATGAACATGTCTAGGATTGGGTTATTAGGCAAGACTTGGTATTTAAGCAGTCTTAATGACTCATCTCTCTTTCTTTACAACCCTACCTGGTGTTCAGTTTTCATTCATTACTTTGTTCTTGCAATGAGGACATTGCTTCTTTTTCAAGGGGGTAAGGCAAATATATTGCTCAAACTTTTAATTTTTTTTCAAGGATGCTTCAATTATTTCTTTCATAAGTATGTTTCGATAAATGAATGTTTAGAGATTTTTTTTTTACTGAGATAGCTTGTATGCAAGTATGAATGATGATTTTATCTAAGTGAAAGTATGTTATCATGAAGAATGGAATGCTTGTATGATCTTAGCCTTAGTAATTTTTGCCATGAAAACTTAGTTTCTTTTGAGATTAGACATGCATGAAGGTTTATATCTTTAGAATTGACTTAGTAACTTTCTTGAGGAGAAATCCAAGGGGACATAAAAATCTAAAATGATATAGGCACTATTTCTTTGGACCACTTGAGCCTTTTCAAGCCAACCTTATGATATTATACCCTTGAAATTGAAATTTTGAGCTTAAAAGCCTATTTTTGCAATGAACCTACATTATAAGCCAATTACCATCTTTTTAAAATTATCCTAATTTTGTGCACCTATCTTAACTAAAGTTGTCTTGGGAATCAACATTTGAGGAAGTTTTCATAAAGATGTATGTGCTCATGCTTAAAAAAATGAAGAAAAGTTTGGTCAGTCTCTAAAAAGGAAAAATGTATGAGCTTGAGTGCAAAATAAGTTTGGGGCTGTTCCAAAGGTTCACTTAAAGAAAAAGGTTGTATTACGAGAAAACCAAGATAAAGTTAAAGGTTAAGATTTTTAAAATTGAAATGTCTCATCTCTTAAAATCCATACCTTTAACTGAGCCCCATTACAACCTTATAAATGACCTATTGATTTGATGATTATGTCACCTACATTAGTGGAAAGGAAGTCCTAAGTTCAACATATGAAGATCATAAATAAGCCTTGTGATTGTTTACTTGATTGATAGGAAATTATGTTGAATGAAGAATGTTATCTACGGCTGTGACATACATGCAAACTATGATTCATGTTGGCATATTTTGAAGCTTAGTATAATCTTAAGGAATGTTTGCATATGAATTACTTGTTAATAAAGAAGATCGATAAGCATGAAGTTATTAATGCATGATTATGGGACAAAGATTGATGTTGCATACACAATTAGCAATTTTTCCTTAGCAAAACCTTTTCTTGTGCATAAACATTACTCAGGACGAGCAATGATTTAAGTTTGGGGGTGTGTAAACGAAAATATATATAGGATTTTTCCTATATAATTTATCACCTTTTTACTTAAATCCGTTGTTAAAACTAAGTAATTGTTTAATAAATTAATGAAATATGTGAAAATATGAAATTAGGATATAGAAATTATTAAAATGTGATTTTATGCTTTATTATATAGTTTTCATGCAATAAATGGCTTATTTTATATTAATTTGAATATATTATATTTTTTAAGACATAAAGTGGGCCATGCATGATTAAATTAAATAATAAAATATAAAATTATATTTAATAATTCATTTTAAAATATTTCATTAATAATTTGAGTTTTTAATTAATTAATTAAATTAGATAAATTTTATTCTTTGGTCCTCTAACTTGTTGATTTATTCTGGATAGGTCTGATAGCTTTGTTGGATTACAAAACTGTCCAAACTGGAAACCAAGTCAACGCTAAAATTCAGCTGCACATGGCTGTCCATAAACCACTATTTGTTTTAATTGCACAAGGTCCTTGAAGAGTTGAAGAAATTAGAGATTTACCTGAAGTTTTGCACTTGACCGAGTCTCAGTCCTGAGTTGTTGTGGCACTCAAATTAACCAAAAATCAAGGAAAAATCAGCTCAACTTGCTCAATTTATGGCAGGCCACCCATGGAAGATGTTTCAAAAGATGAAAACTGTTAGACGCCGGCACCCCTACGACGCAGCGGAAAAATAAAACATCCGGCGATCCTAACCATGGATCCATGTGTGAGGAACGAATCGGGGTGAAAAAGGGTTTCGAAATTACCGAAAAGTGATTCTGAGTAGACAGTGTGCCTCGACAATGAGTAATCTGATCTGCTATCGAATCAAGCGGTAATCTATCGTGACCCCGGCCTCTACGTAATCCACCCTGTTGACAATAAACGGAAAGAATCCCAAAAACTGTTTTTGAGAAGATTTTGCTTTGACGGCTACTAGACCCACCAAGCAAAGAAAAACGGGATTTTATATCCCTTTTTAGGGTTTCTTAAAATTAAATAAATATATCAACATTTTTAAAACCGAAAATTATAATTACATTAATTATAATAATGATTTCGGTAAACATATATTTATTTGAATTTATATACTAACCAAATTCATGTTCATTATGCGTACAACAACCTTGTACATATAATGTATTCGGTATTTGATTACCCAATTAAATTAATTCTATAATTAATTTAATTCAAGCGGTAACGAAACACAATACCAACTATGTTTTATTCCGTTCATTTCAACTATAGGGTGTGACCCTATAAGTTCTTGTAACGTTAGCAGTAATACTAGAACGACTCCAATGTTACAAACAATGAGTGGCACCTAGCAATGCATCATTGCTACCTAAGTCACAAGAAATCATGATTCGACATAACCTTTTATGATTAACCTTCCATGCAATAATCCTTAAGTCCTTTATCTCTGGATTGGACACAAGTCATGGAATAGTCACAGTTACATAGTCCATTCAAGTTCCTTGATATCTTAAGTATACTATGATATACAAATATGTATGACATCTCATATCAGCTTATTTGAGCATGGCCATGCATTTCTAGTCTCACTCAATCAAGTGGCATAAGATATTACTCCCATTATGTAGGAGGGACTTATCCTATATCGATCAACCATATCCCTCTACACAGATTGTGGTATATCCAACATCAGCTTTTATAGAACAACCAGTTATGGTGTACGTTTGACTGTATCAAAATACTCAACTCACGATGTTGGGATTATGATGATCTCAAGTCCGAGGATCATATACATATTAATCACTATGAGTAATGTTGTGACAATTACATAATAATCCTAGAAACATACTCATAACGGATCAGTCCAATATGTTGTTCTCTAACACACATATTCATGCATCGATCTTGACATTCCATATCAATAACAACTCTTTATCATCAATCAACTACATGTTAGTCTTAATGCATTATTGTTGTCCTAGCCAACAATAATACTTGACTAAGGACCTTTTAAGAATAATCATATTATTCTCAAGACATTACTAGAAAATAGTTTATTTATGCACACGGAAAAGAAACTGAAATAATAATGGTAACACCTTATATTAATAAACATGATAAATCAAGTATGTTATTACAACAATCTCATGATTGATCTTTGGGCATACTCTAACAAAAACTCCTATTTTTAGCAAACTATCCCCCTATCCTCACCTATAAATAAGACACTCTCATTCCTTCATTCATCATCCCTCAAGCATCATTCTCTCTTTTCTCCAAATTCTATTAGCCTTTTCCATTCCCACGCCTAGCATCATATCTTCATAGAGATTTTAGCAATTAAGCCTCTTAAAAACCCTTGGTTGGCCACCTTGGAGAGCCATCAGCAAAGGAGCAAAGCAAAGGGACAAAGGAGCCTCATTCGTCAGAGTCTTGGGTGACAGCCACTCTCAATTGGGTTTAATCTTTCTTTTCTTTAATTTAATATAAAGATGTTTGCTATGTGTTCTTTGTTCTTGTTTACAAAAATGTTAGCTTAATTTTATTTATGCTAGTATGATTGCTTTGATTAAATAATATTTATTTGATTCATGTTTATAATGTTTTTGCCTCAATCGATCATGTTTTCCATTAAAATCAAGTATGTATTTCGTTCATACGTGATTGAAATGCACCTGAATTAGCTGAACAATCCTGACCAGACAACGGCTAATGGACACATAATTGAAATGTGCATACTCAATTTAGATCTTGACCCGATTAAATTGAAGGTTGCATAACAACTCTAACCAAGCTCTGTTATCTGCATAGTTTTTAGATTTGTATGATTAAATTGTTTCAAACCTGACACGTCCCTGTTACCTCACACGAATGCTAAGAAACCCTTAGTAAATAAGGATCAGTAAAATGCGTATTTCCTAAGTAAAGGATTCTGAAATGACCTAATGTGGTTTCCAAACTCATGAAAGATCGAGTTGCCATGAAATGTTTTTCCGAATGTTATTAAGCATGTTGATAATAATATGACTTTGATTAAAGTAATTATCCTAGTTTATTTATGTTATAATTGTTGCAAATTGTGTTTAATTTTCCTAAAATCTATTTCATTCATATAGTTGCATACTTAGGATAATTTGCATTAGGGATCATTGCATTTAGTTTAATATACTTTAATCACCACTTAGTATAATCTTAAGGAATGTTTGCATATGAATTACTTGTTAATAAAGAAGATCGATAAGCAAAAAGTTATTAATGCATGATTATGGGACAAATTGATGTTGCTTACACAATTAGCAATTTTGCCTTAGCAAGACCTTTTGTTGTGCATAAACATTACTCGGGACGAGCAATGATTTAAGTTTGGGGTGTTAAACGGAAAAATATATAGGATTTTTCCTATGTAATTTATCACATTTTTACTTTAATCCGTTGTTAAAACTAAGTAATTGTTTAATAAATTAATGAAATATGTGGAAATATGAAATTAGAACATAGAAATTATTAAAATGTGATTTTAAGCTTTATTATATAGTTGCCATACAATAAATGGCTTATATTATATTAATTTTAATATATTATATTTTTTAAGACATAAAGTAGGCCATGCATGATTAAATTAAAGAAAAATCAGTCCTGAGATTTACCTGAAGATTTGCACTTGACAGAGTCTCAGTCCTGAGTTGTTGTGGCACTCAAATTGACCAAAAATCAAGGAAAAATCAGTTCAACTTACTCAATTTATGGCCAACCACCCATGGAAGATGCTTCAAAAAATGAAAACTCCTATTTTTAGCAAACTATACCCCTTTCTTCACCTATAAATAAGACCCTCTCATTCCTTCATTCATCATCCCTCAAGCATGATTCTCTCTTCTCTGCAAATTCTCTTAGCCTTTTCCATTCTCACGCCTAGCATCATCTATTCATAGAGATTTTAGCAATTAAACCTCTTAAAGAACCCTTGGTCGGCCACCTTGGAGAGCCATCAGCAAAGGAGCAAAGCAAAGGAACGAATGAGCCTCGTCAGTCAGAGTCTTGGGTGACAGCCACTCTGGATTGGGTTTAATCTTCCTTTTCTTTAATTTAATATAAACATGTTTGCTATCTGTTCTTTGTTCTTGTTTACAACAATGTTAGCTTAATTTTATTTAAGCTAGGATGATTGCTTTGATTAAGTAATATTTATTTGATTCATGCTTATAATGTTTTTGCCTCAATCGATCATGTTTTCAATTAAAATCAAGTCTATATTTCGTTCATATGTGATTAAAATACACCTGAATTAGCTGAGTGATCCTGACGAGGCGATGGCTAATGGGCACATAATTGTAATGTGCATGCTCAATTTAGATCCTGACCCGATTAAATTGAAGGTTGCATACAACTTTGACCAAGCTCTGTTATCTGCATAGTTTTTAGATTTGTGTGATTAAATTGTTTCAAACCTGACACGTCCCTGTTACCTCACACGAATGCTAAGAAACCCTTAGTAAATAAGGATCAGTAAAATGCGTATTTACTAAGTAAAGGATTCCGAAATGACCTAATGTGGTTTTCAAACTCATGAAAGATCGAGTTGCCATGAAATGTTTTTCCGAATGTTATTAAGCATGTTGATAATAAAATGAGTTTGATTAAAGTAATTATCCTAGTTTATTTATGTTATAATTGTTGCAAATTGTATTTAATTTTACTAAAATCTATTTCATTGATATAGTTGCATACTTAGGATAATTTGCATTTGAGATAATTGCATTTAGTTTAATATATTTTAATCACCACTTCTCAACTATATTGTGCTTTTATTTACCAAATTGTTAATATAATTTTACAAATTAAGTGACTTAGCACAAATACAATCCCTGTGGAGACGATAACTCGATACTTACTTATTACTTGATAACGACTGTGTACACTTGTACAAACCTACGCGTTACACATGAATGGCTGGATTTTGAATTAAATTTCATGTATGTTTATGATGATGGTTATGAAAGAAAAAATTGCTAGTTTTTCCTTATGTCATATTTTTATGTTTGAGATGTGACTTTTATTGATGTATTTAATTTAGACTTGTTTCTATACATGACCTACCCAATTATTCTTGGTAGTTAATTGATTATACAAAACTCTTGTTTAAAGGGCTTTAAAAGTATTTTGAATTGATATCATATCTCACTATGGCTAAATAAAATAACGAGTTATTTGTTCCACCAATTTTCTCCATTCCCTTAACTGAATGTAGCAATTCATAACAATTATGAAAGTTGAATTTATCGTCATTATTGACAAATAGATAAGAAGAAGATAGATGATTGAAAATATTGCCAAATGTTTATTCTTAGTGAAGAATGTTCAATGATTTATATTAATTTATCATTCCCTGTAGTAGATGATATCTATATAATCTTTTGGTAAGAAATATGATATATGCTAACATTATTGTCGAATTACTTTTTGCACATTTCTTGAAGTGAATGTATGCAATAAATATAATAAACTTTATAATCATTTTTTATATTTGAAGATTTTGGCATATTCCAAGCGAATATTACATAAAATTGTTTGGAAATTATATTTATTTTGTTGACTTAGTGACATTATAAACTACATATTGATTTAGACATTTTCAGTTGTAAATGTTATAATAGTACTTATATGTGGATACAAAGTAAAAGGAATGACAGTAAAATTATCAATTTGTCCCAATTTATATTGATATTATTAGTACAATTGAAATGCATGTTAAAGTAAACCAGAAGTTTATTGATACAAATGCATTTACTACTTGGCATGACCAGTTAGACCATCCTGGATCATATATGATGCGAAAATTAATTGAGAATTCATATGGACATTCATTAAAGAACCAAAAGATTCTTTAATTTCAAGAATTCTCATTTGTTGTTTGTTCTTAATGAAAATTGCTTATTAGAAACTCACTAGGTAAAGTTTAGATTTAATGTCTTACATTTGTGAAATGAATATGGGCCCATTCATCCACCATGTGGATGATTTTGATATTATATGATTCCTAATAGATGCATCTACAAAATAATCACATATGTGTTATTAACTTGCAACCTGTCGTTTGCAAGATTGCTTGTTTAAATAATTAATTTCAAATTATGCAATTAAGACAATTCATACTGCTAAAGCTGATGATTTTATATCTCAGTCTTTTATTGATTGAGTTTGAAAAACTTTCGTAAAAGCTTGTTATTTATACGCAAAATAGTTAGAGAAATTATTGATTGAACGCATCTGATTAATATCTAAACCATTATTTATGAGAACTAAACTTCCTATTTCAACATGAGATTATGTTTATTTACCTATTGTACGCATCAAGCCAATAAGTTATAAATACTCCCCATTACAATTGGTTTTTAGTCAAGAGCTAAATATTTCTCGCTTTGAATTTTTGTATGTGTTCCAATTGCTCCACCACAACGCACAAAGAAGAGTGAATCCTCAAAACAAAGTTGGGAATATATATTAATTACAAGTCTCATTATATTATTAGATGTTTTGAATGTATTAGAAATTCAATTATAACATGATTTGTGACTACTATTTTGATTTTATAGTTTTCCCGACATTAGGAGAAGAAAATAATAGCTGAATGAAATCACTGCTTGTAATGAGTTATCATTATCTAGATCCTTATAGAGAGTAATTTGAACCAGAAGTTCAAAAGGTTAACTTACTTTATTACAAGTTAACTATTAGATGTATTCACAAACTTAATGAGAATAACCAAGTATTATATACCATCTAATATTTTGAATTAAAGATCGAGTAGGACAATTAGTTAGAATAAATAATAGATTGATTGGTTCCAAAAATGAAAATTCTTCTAGATTATTATATAGTGGAGACAGGTGCTCCAGAAGAGACCCAAGACATAACTAAAACTCCAGAAGAGATTCAAGTACCTGAAACTGAATATTAAAATAGTGAAAATAAGATATCTCGATAAGTCATGTTAATTCAAGAAAATATGGAATCGATAATAAAACTAGTTGACAATAGTTTTGCATGCAATATTATTGTTGAAATAATGAAATAAAAGGAGGATATTGAATAAATCTATTGAGAAATATAGATATGGAATAGATTGGTCAAAATACAAAGATACAACATAAGTACAATTAAATTCTTGAATTTTTGGACCAAGAGTCCAAATATCTAAAGGTATAAAGCTAGTAAGAGTACAAATGAAGTAGTTTTGCAAAAACATAATAAAATATGAAGTTTTTGCTAAGTCCTGGCATTGATTATGAAAAGATATAATATTCTTTTGTGATGGATACAATAACATTTAGATATATTATTAAACTGACAGTTCATAAAAGATTTAATTTGCGTCTAATGGTTGTTGTTACAACCTTTTATGAATCACTATATGATAAAGTTTATATTAAAATCCTTGAAGGATTTAGAATGCTAGAAGTATATTTGTAATCTCTCAAACCCGACCTAGACGTTATGGCCGAATCGTGAAAATCACATTAGACACCCAAAAGTTGGGCCTACTCTAATGATAGTTAAAAACTTTCAAGTACTCTCTTTTTATAAAAAAAATGTGGTTTCTATTGTTAATTTTGGGAAAAAAACGTTCATTTTATTAACCCAACCATGTTTAGATCAAATTAGCGAATTAGGTGTAGTTTTTGTAAAATCACAATACTCGACATTGCCTTTGAAAAACATTTTGGTCAAGTTTTATGCAGCGAAAAATTACCGTTATTAACCAAATTATTATTAACTTAGCCCAATAACATGCATAGTCCAATTTCAATGTATATAAATCCATCAGTCCATCCTAAGAATGAAAAACATGGATGCATGAAAATCCCCCCAAAAAAGTCCCAAACCACAGTTTTAATAAATTTATAGTCCAAAACCAAATAATAATGAGAAAATAAACTAATAATAAAATAAAAATAAAAATCAACTAATATGATGAAACTGAGTCTGAAGTCCATCGTACAACTACATGTCAATTCTGATCCTAAGTTCATTCATTTCCTGAGAAGTTAAGGTTATGGGGTGAGCTTAACAAGCTCAATGTGAGACTAAACAAACAAGCATTAATAATTCATACAAGCAATTTCACATGAAATCCAATAACACAGCCAAACATCAACAGTAGCAGTTCTAATGAACATGATCGTGACAAACTGCACATGTGAGATCCTACCTATACCATCTGCTACACACCACGAGTTCCCGAGAACTTGTCTGCCAAACTCCAATGAATGCGAGCATAGCTCGATGTGGTAAGACCACTAATAATCAATAATGCAGTAAAACTGCCGAACAATAAATATTGTGATATAATTGCCAATCCCCTATGTACTCCAAACGTAGTGCACTGACTATGAATAAATGTGGACTTAATATATTGTCGGTACTCCATGGAACTCCTCAGTCATCCACAAAATATCCCATCTCAATGCATATGCAATATGTCATGCAAAATCATACATAATCACACTTCAATACTTTTCACATTTAATTGACATGTTTAACTCGCCCTCAATAATCAAATACTTTCATTAAATGGAAATAGTGTTCCAACTTTCAACTTACCATTTTGGTGGTGCCTATCAATATCATTCAATTTCACATAGTTTATGAATTTCATTGTGCATGAATGACAACCTTTTCAACATATATCATAGCAAATATCTCATGCAATTGTATCATGCATAAACTCAATATTTCAGCAAAACATGCTATTCAAACCTCCAATCTCATACCATATAACACCATCTAAGAGAGGGAGAGGAGGAGAGGAACGGTTAGGGCAATGAGGAGGAGGATTAAAGGCTGATTATTTGTGAAAAATTAATACTTATACCTAGGTTTACTAGGATAGGATGACACACACATTAAAATAAGGGGGTTTTGTCAAAAAATTAAATTATTAGCATGGGAAGGGAATTGAAATTGGGACCTCAAATTAAATTTCATACCTGCACATTTAATCACCAACCACTTAACTAATTCCTTATTTTTTTTATATAACCCCACATTCTAATTAAGCTAAATTATGGGATGTTACAGCTCTACCCCCTTAAATAAATTTCATCCTCAAAATTACTTGATTTGAAAATATGAGGATACTGAAGCTGAATTGAATCCTCTGGTTCCTAAGTAGCTTCTTCGACGTCATGATTTTTCCAAAGCACTTTAATTTCACGATCTAATATCCCAACTAGTTCCTCCTCAAATGTCAAATCTCACCTAACATTAATTTTTTAAACTGGTACGACATGCAAGGGATCTGATTGGTACTGTCTTAATATCGAGACATGAAATACATCATGAATACAATCTAACCCAGATGGCAACTCGAGTTGGTAAGCCACAAGATCAATCCTTTTATACACTTGATAGGGACCAATTCTTTTAAACACTTACCCTTTCGACCAAACCTCAAAAATTTCTTTCATGGAGAGACTTTAAGAAAAACCAAATCCCCCACGTTGAACTCAATGTCTTTGCACTTCAAATCGGCATACAACTTCTGTCTATCAGAAGCTACCTTCAATCTTTCTTATATTAACCAAATTTTATCCTCGTTTTCAGTAACCAATTCTAGACCAATCAACTTCCTTTCACCCACTTCATTCCAACATAAAGGCGGGCAACACTTACGGCCTTAAAGAGCTTCGTAAGGTGTCATTTGGATACTCGACTGAAAACTATTATTATAGGAAAATTTTTTCGTCAGTAAATGCTCCTCCCAACCGCCTTGGAAGTCAATTACACAACTCCTCAACATATTTTCCAATATCTGAATGACCCTTTCCGACTAACCATTGGATTGTGGATGGTAAGTCATATTGAAATCCAACCGAATACCCAAAGCTTCGTGCAAATTCTTCCAGAATTGAGACGTGAACCTATGATCCCGATCTGAAATAATCGACACTGGCACACCATACAATCTCACTATCTTAGAAATATAAAACTTACCTAACCTCTGGCAAGAATAATCAGTGCGAACAAGAACAATATGGGTGGACTTAGTCAATCTATCCATCACAACCCAAATCGAATCTTTCTTAGTCGGTGTCAAAGGCAACCCACTAACAAATTCCATTGTCACTCTCTTCCACTTCCACTACAAAATCTGAATTGGTTGAAGCATCCCTGATAGAAACTGGTGCTCAACTTTAACTTGCTGGCAAGTCAAACATCTAGATACAAATTCGGTCACTTCACGTTTAAAACCCAACCACCAATACACTTCTCTCAAGTCCCGATACATTTTTGTACTAGTAGGATGCATAACATAAAGACTGTGTCGAACGTCCAAATTTCGATCATTAGGTGCACAATACCTCCCTCTAAACCACAAAATTCCTTCTAAATTGACCCCAAAATCCTCAATTGATCCATCCTCAACCTGTTTAAACCGAAGTGTTAGATTTTCATCCACACTGTGCTTATCTTTAATTTCCTGAACCCAAATAAGCTTTATTTACAATTCAACCAAGATTCCCCTATCCTCAAAGAGACTCAACTGAGTGAACATAGTCTTCAAATCAGACATTACCTTTCTGCTTAAGGCATCGACCACAACATTGGCCTTTTTAGGATGATACTCGATCGTACATTCAAATTCCTTTAACAACTCAATCCATCTTCGTTACCTCAAATTAAGTTCCTTCTGGGTGAGGAGATATTTGAAACTCTTTTGATCAGTGTAAATAATACACATCTCATCATACAAGTACTGTCTCAAAATTTTGAGAGCAAAATCAACAACTGCCAACTCCATATCATGAGTGGGGTTATTACACTCATATAGCCTAAGTTATCTCGAGGCATAGGCTACAACTTTACCATTTTGCATTAGAACACAACAAAGCCCAACATGCGAAGCATCTCTATACACAACATACTCCTTACCAATTTCTGGTTGAATCAAGACAGGAGCTTTTCTCAACGCGGATTTCAACTTTTTGAAACTGGCTTTTTGTTCATCTCCCCATTTAAAATGAGCATTCTTCCTCAACAGCTTAGTCAATGGGGCTGCTATCAAGGAAAAACCCTCTACAAACCTTCGATAATATCCAACAAGACCCAAAAAGCTCTGAATTTCTAAGACATTCCTCAGTTGCCTCCAATCTAATATAGCTTTAATATTTTTGGGATCTATGCGAATACCCTCAGTCGATACCACATGACTTAAAAACATCACTTCTTTTAACCAAAATTCACACTTACTAAGTTTAGCAAACAATTGATTTTCACGAAGTGTCCGTAAGATCACTCTCAAATGTTCATCATGTTTAGTTTCTGTCTTAGAATACACAAGGATGTCGTCGATGAAATCCACAATGAATTGATCAAAGAAAGGCTGAAAGACACAATTCATAAGATCCATAAAGGTCACTGGTGTATTAGTCAACTGAGACAGCATGATAAGAAACTCGTAATGTCCATAACGAGTCCTAAAATTAGTTTTATGAATACTGATTTCTTTTACCTTGAGTTGATATTACCCAAATCTCAAGTTAATTTTGGAAAAGACAGTTGCACCTCTGAATTGATCGAATAGGTCATCAATCTTTGGTAGTGGATACTTATTCTTGATAGTTAACTTGTTTAGTTGTTAATAATCAATGCATAACCGTAAGGTACCATCTTTCTTTTTCTCAAATAAAACAGGTGCACCCTATGGTGAAATACTAGGCCTAATAAAACCTCTATCCAGTAATTCTTGCAACTACACATTCAACTCCTTAAGCTTTTTAAATGTCATGCGGTAGGGAGCGAAGGACACCGGTGTCGTTCCTGGCAACAATTTAATACAAAATTCCACTTCTCGATCTGGGGGTAACCCTGGAAATTCCTCAGAAAAAACATTAGGAAATTCCCTTACTGTATGAATGCTATCAATTGAAGGATCAATTGTGCTTGCATCCCTGACATAAGCCAGATATGCTTCACACCCCTTTCGCACCATCTTTTCTGTTACCATAGCAAGAATCACATTGGACAAATAATTCTGATGTTCCCCAACCATAACAATTTTTTTCCCAACCTCATTTACTACAGTCACCCTCTTCAATGTACAATCCAATCGAACTTGATGCTCAACCAACTAGTCCATCCCCAAAATTAGGTCAAACTCATTAAAAGGAAGCTCCATCAAATCAGCGAAAAGAACCTCTCCTTGAACCTCTAAATGACATCTTTTATAAATTTTATTTACAAGTATACTGGACCCTAATGGTCTAATTATAGTTATAGTGTTTTCAGTTTTCTCTACCTCAATCCCCAGTTTTACACCCACATTACAAGCAATATACGAATGAGTAGATCCTATATCAATTAAAGCAAAGTAAGGTAATGAGTAAATAGTGAAGGTACGTGCAATGACGTCTGTTGCATCTCTGTCCTCTCGGTGTCAAGCTGCATAAACCAAGGCAGGTTGCCTAGCCTCAACCGGATTCACACCCTGAGCTGGTGCTCGTTGAACCTAATTACCATTCCCATTTCGGTTCTAATTACGGCCCCTCTGAGCACCTTGATTACCCCTCTGATTTTGACCTTTAATTGGCCCCGATTCTGGGTCAGAGCTTGCACCTTACCCTTTCGACGAGGACAATCTCTAACCTTATGCTCTATCAAGCCACAAACTAAAAAAGCACTCATTCTTCTCCAACACTCACCCAGATGGCGCCTTTGACAATACTTGCAGACTTGAATTTACCCTACCTTAGGGTCCACTATTTCCCTATGCTGCAGTGGTCTAACCACTTTGGCCAGCTTAACAGGTCACGGGTTTGGGCCAGTAGGGCCTATTTCTCTTTTGGGCTGATCCCTCTATTTCCTTTTCTTCTTGCGCTCTACGCACTTAACCTCCTCAATAATTTTGGTATTCTTGAAAAAAGCCTCAAACACTGCTCTTGGTGTAGAGCTACTTGAACCTTAAGGTCATACCTTAGACCTTCCTGAAAACGGAAGCTCTTTTCCTTCTCAAACGCCACCATACTAGGTGCATAGCGGCTCACCCTTAGAAATTTTGCCTTATACTCAGAAACATTCTTATCACCCTATTTAAGCTCAATAAATTCCAACCATCGGGCCTCCACATAGTGAGGGCCCACAAATTTACCTTAAAGGCCTCCTAAAAATAAGCCCAATTAATACACTCTAGTAAAGTATCCCTAACCACTGATTGCCACCATCGTAAGCCTCTTCCCTTAACAAACACACGACACCCTTACATTTCTACTCAATAGTGCAGTCCAAATCCTCCAAAATTCATTTAATGGTTTCCATCCAAAACTCAGCTACTATAGAAGTTGTTCCAACAATCCCCCTAAACAACTCTACCCCACTAAAGTAGAGCCCCTCAGTAATCATCCCACGACTAACACCACCCATTGGAGCCCTAGCAACCTAATTCAAAGCCCTTAACAAAGCCAGTGCAACAGGATCATTTTCATCAAAGTCATCATTACCCTCATTTTCCAAATTCCCACCCTCAATAATGGGTTCACTATTAACCTCATTCTATTCATTATTCCATTCTAGATCTAGTGATGCAGTCGACTCAATCAGAGCCCTTAGAGGTCACCCGTATGGCCCCTCTTACCATGAGTGATCATTTCACGAGTATTCATTTTAGTGTTTTATGAATCTACAATATAAAAGTAAGAGTATCTTTAGTACTTTGTTTAATCGTTTAACGCACTTTCAACCTATATTTCTTCCATTAACATTTTATGCAATAGTCTCTATAGTCTTACTAAAGTTTCATTACTGTTTCTATGGACTTGGCATTGGACCTTCTGTAACACTCCTTACCCACATTCCTGATCGGAACAGAGTATGAGGTATTACTAAATTTAAAAAAAAATTCAACAGCATTTCTGCTTATTTTTGCATAAACCTCCTGCAAGTTTTCAAACACAATTCAATATTCCAACCAAGTTCAGTTGTATAAACATACACAATTTAACCATTAATAAACACTACATTTTAAATCAAACCATAACATATATTTACATGGTGACGCCCCATTACATAAGTCGTCTATACATGCCATAATTTCCGGAATACTAGTAGCAAAATACCCAAACGTGGATGATAGTGTAGATGATTGTCTGACTCCGTCCCAATTCCAAGTTGATGGAAATCACTATAATCAAGGGAAAAATAAAAACGAGTAAGCATATAGCTTAGTAAGTAAACATATGACAAATAAATAAATTTCTCACATGACTACACCATAGTATAAATTTATTCACAAATAAATTTCATTGTTTGTGTAATTTCCAGCAAGCTGGTTTTCTGCGTCATTACCACTAATTTATTTTTATCCGGAGCTACAAGGCTCCAAATTGAATTCCGTAAATTTTCCCTGAAACTGGACCCATATATCTTTCTATCATAAACTTTTTAGAATTTTTTGTTGATCCAATTAGTACATTTTATTCTTTAAATATTCCCCTATTTCACTGTCCGATAGTCCTGACCTCCCCTTACAAAAATTCACATAACTCTATTTAAAAGTTTCAAAAAATGTTCTAGTTTATTTATATTAAAAATAAACTCAAAAAGGAATCCAGGCATATATATTTCAAGCCATAATTATTTTTTTAGAATTTTTGGTGATTTTCCAAAGTTGGAATAGGGGATTTCGAAATCAATCCAGCCCTGTCTCAGTAAAATTCAAATATCTCCAAAAATAGAACTCTTTTGCCTGCTCTATTTCTTTCATATGAAAATAGACTCATTCAGCTTCAATTTCATATATTATTTAAACTCTAATTCATTTTTCACCATTTATGGTGATTTTTCATAGTTGCTCAACTGCTGCCATTCAAAACAGTTTTGTATTCAAATTGTCTCTTTTTGTATTTTTTATTTTCCTCCCATCTTATACATGGGTTGATTAAGTATCAAACCCAATATTCCTCCCATAAACTTGTCCACCACATATATGAATATTCACCTTCCCAATTTACTCGTTGAACACTTGGAATGTTAACCGTTATCGGTGGATTTCGCACTTAGCAACCACCAATGAATCGGGGAATCAGCACACAGCAACCCCTTGGGGGAATCAGCACTTAGCAACCCCCTTCACATTTCAGATGTGGTGGAATCAGCACTTAGCAACCACCAATGAATAGGGGAATCAGCACTTAGCAACCCCTCGGGGGAATCAACACTTAGCAACCCCCTTTCACATTTAAAATACGGTGGGATCAGCACTTAGCAACTACCGATGAATAGGGGAATCAGCACTTAGCAACCCCTCGGGGGAATCAGCACTTAGAAACCCCCTTTCACATTTAAAATACGGTGGGATCAGCACTTAGCAACCACCGATGAATAGGGGAATCAGCACTTAGCAACCCCTCTACATTCAATATGCTCCGGCCTATTCCGAGTGTTCAACCAAAAACGTGTTTTGCAACACCGTACACCTTTCCCAATCCAACAACATTTTTAGAATCTTGCCAACCATTTATTCTATATTCAATTAAATCTCAACATATATTTAACAATATCCAAATAATGCATTAAATCACATGTTTACTTACCTCGGTGCAAAATATCGTAATTTTGCAATTTACTCCACTATATTTTCTTTTCCTCGTTTGAGGTAGTCTTCCCGTCTTTCTTGATCTATAATAGAAAACTTAACGTATTTAAGGTTCACATTTATTAAAATAGTCATCCACCCAACTTTTTGAAAAATTACAATTTTGCCCCCAAACTTTTGCATATTTACATTTTCATCCCTAAGCTTGGAAATTAAATTTCATCTCTTATTCTTATGTTTTATGACATGCTGAGAATTTTTCCCTTCTATAGCAACATCCAATTCCCACTCTAACACATACTTTTGAACATTAACTATTTTTACCTATTATGTCAATTTACCCGTTTTCGTTTAAAATCGCTTAGCAAAAGTTGCTTAACATAATTTATAGCTTCATATTCCACCATAAAATAGAAAAATAAACACATTTCACCTATGGGTATTTTTCCAAATATGAACCCTAACACGAATTATTGATAGAATAAGCTAAATTAAGTTACCAGGACTCCAAAAACGTAAAGAACATTAAAAACGGGGCTTGGAATCACTTACTATTGAGCTTGGAAGCTTAAAAACCCTAACTATGGCTTCCCCCTTGCTGATTTCGTTCACCATGAAAAAGATGAGCACATTTTGCCATCTTTTTCCCTTTTTAATTCTTTTTATTACTAAATGACTAAAATGCCCCCATTTAAAAAAATCTATTTTACCCATTTCTTATGTCTATTTTTGTCCATCAATTAACTAATGGTCTAATTACCATATAAGGACCCCCAATTTATAATTTCATAACAATTAGACATTTCTAACATGTAAAACTCAACTTTTGCACTCTTTACAATTTAGTCCTTTTGACTAAGTTGAGTGCCCAAACGTCGAAATTTTCGAACTAAATTTTTACGAAATTTTTCCGTAAAATTATAGACCATAAAAATATAAGAATAACCATATTTTCCCTCGTCGGATTTGTGGTCCCGAAACCACTATTCCGACTAGACCCGGAATCGAGCTGTTACAACTCTCCCCCCTTAGGGATTTTCGTCCCCGAAAATCTTACCGGAAAAGAGGTTTGGGTACTGTTTCCTCATAACTTCCTCCGGTTCCCACGTAGCCTCTTCCATTCCATGTTTTTGCCAAAACACTTTTACTAAGGCTACATCTTTATTCCTTAATTGTTTGACCTCTCGAGACAGAATCTTTATCGGTTCCTCCTCATAAGTCATATCCGGTCGAACTTCAATCTCTGTAGGAGAAACTATATGTGAAGGATCCGAACGATAACGTCGCAACATCGATACATGAAATACATTATGTATCCTTTCCAACTCCGGCGGTAAAGCTAACCGATAAGCTACAGGGCCAACTCTTTCAATAACTTCATATGGTCCAATAAAACGTGGACTCAATTTGCCTTTACGACCAAATCTCGGAATCTTCTTCCATGGAGATACTTTCAAGAACACTTTATCACCTACTTGAAACTCAATTTCTTTCCTCTTTAAATCCACATACGACTTTTGCCGATCTGAAGCAGCCTTTAAACAGTCACGGATTATTTTCACCTTTTCTTCAGTTTCTTTCACCAAGTCAACTCCATGAATCCGGTTCTCACCGAGCTCAGTCCAATATAAAGGAGTTCTACACTTACGCCCATATAATGCTTCATACGGTGCCATTCGTATACTTGACTGATAGCTATTGTTATAAGCAAATTCAACCAATGGTAGATATTTCTCCCAACTGCCTTCCAATTCTAAAATACAACACCGGAGCATGTCTTCAAGAACTTGAATCACTCTTTCTGATTGCCCGTCAGTTTGCGGATGAAACGCAGTACTGAAATTCAATTTCGTACCCAAGGCTTCCTGCAACTTTATCCAAAACCTCGAAGTAAATCTCGGATCTCTATCTGATATAATAGATTTAGGCACCCCGTGTAATCTCACTATTTCAGCAACATATAATTCCGCCAACCTGTCAAGTGAGTAATCAATGCGTATCGGAATAAAATGGGCTGACTTTGTCAATCTATTAACAATTACCCAAATAGTATCTTTCTTCTTTGGAGTTAAAGGCAATCCTGTCACAAAATCCATCGTGATACTATCCCACTTCCATTCTGGAATCATTATCGGCTGAAGTAAACCCGATGGTACTTGATGCTCAGCTTTCACTTGTTGACAAATTAAACACTTCGATACAAATTCTGAGATATCCTTTTTCATGCCCGGCCACCAATACAACTTCTTCAAATCATTATACATTTTCACACTACCTGGATGGACTGATAAATCACCACTGTGTGCCTCACATAAAATGGTCCGAATTAGCTCATCATTTCTCGGTACACATATTCATTAGGAACATCGGCGATCATCTGAACCAATTTGAAAATCTGAATCAACACCTGCTTCACACTGAGCTCTTCTGGCTTGCAATTTATTGTCATTCTTTTGAGCTTCCCGAATCTGCTGAAGAAATAACGGTCTAGCTCTCAATTCAGCCAAAATTGAACCATCATCAGATAAAGTTAATCTCGTACTCATAGCTCTCAAAGCAAATAAGGATTTTCTGCTCAAGGCATCAGCAACCACATTAGCTTTCACGGGGTGATAATCAATCACTAGCTCATAGTCTTTAATTAGCTCGAGCCATCTTCGTTGTCGCAAATTCAAGTCTTTTTGGCTTATCAAATACTTCAAACTCTTATGATCAGTGAAGATTCGGCACTTTTCACCATACAAATAATCGTGCCAAATTTTTAAAGCAAAAACAATAGCAGCCAATTCTAAATCATGAGTCGGATAATTCTTCTCATGCGGTTTCAGCTGTCTTGAAGCATAAGCTATTACTTTGCCCTCTTGCATTAACACACACCCAAGACCATTCAATGATGCATCACTGTAAATTACAAACTCTTTCCCTGATTCAGGTTGCACCAACACTGGCGCCTTAGTCAACAATGCCTTCAATTTCTCGAAACTTTGCTGACATATATCGGTCCATTCAAATTTGACATTCTTCTGTAGTAACTTAGTCATAGGAGAAGCAATCATCGAAAATCCCTTGACAAAGCGTCTGTAATACCCAGCCAAGCCCAGAAAGCTTCTGACCTCGGTCACATTCTTTGGTGGCTCCCAATCAACAATTGCTGAAATTTTGCTTGGATCAACCCAAATACCTTCACTTGAAACTATATGTCCCAAGAATCCCACCTCACGAAGCCAAAATTCACTTTTGCTAAATTTAGCATACAATTTCTTTTCTCTCAGAATCTGCAACACAGTTCTCAGATGTTCTGCATGCTCGGATTCATCCCGAGAATAAATTAAAATATCATCTATGAACACCACCACAAATTTATCCAGATACGGCCGAAAAATTCGGTTCATTAAATCCATGAAAATAACCGGAGCATTTGTCAACCCAAAAGGCATTACCAGAATTTCATAGTGTCCATACCTCGTTCTGAAAGCGGTTTTTGGCACATTGGACTCTTTAACTCTCAACTGATAGTAACCAGACCTCAGATCGATCTTTGAAAACAGTGTTGCCCCTTTTAGTTGGTCAAACAAATCATCAATTCTCGGCAAAGGATACTTGTTCTTTATAGTCACCTTATTGAGCTGACGATAGTCAATACAAAGTCTCATAGAGCTGTCCTTCTTTTTCACAAATAACACAGGAGCACCCCAAGGAGAAAAACTCGGTCTCACAAATCCTTTATCTGTCAACTCTTGTAACTGAGCTTTTAATTCTTTCAACTCAGTCGGAGCCATCCGATACGGTGCAATAAAAATCAGTGTAGTACCAGGTAACAAATCAATAGCAAATTCAACTTCTCTAATCGGAGGTAACCCAGGTAATTCCTCTGGAAATACGTCTGGAAATTCACAGACTACCGGCACTGATTCAAACTTCGACCCAGTTATATCAGTATTCAGCACATAAGCAAGATAAGCTTCACACCCCTTTCTCAAGTATTTCTGAGCAGATATGTGTGAAATCACCATAGGCAAATTATTTGGCTCCTCTGTTTCAACCCGGAGAATTTCACCATTTTCACACTTTAATTCAAGGATTTTCTATCTACAATTTACCTTGGCATCATGCAATATCAACCAATCCATCCCGAAAATAACATCAAACTCATCAAATGGTAACAACATCAAATTAGCCGGAAAACAGTGACCTTGAATCATCAGGGGACAATTCTTGCAAACCTTATCGACTAAGACACATTTGCCTAAAGGATTTGATACTTTAACTACAAATTCAGTGTTTTCAACGGGCAATTTCTTACTAAATACCAAATTCAAACATACATATGAATGAGTAGAGCCAGGGTCAATCAAAGCAAT
The DNA here is from genome assembly GCF_025698545.1 of Gossypium raimondii. Classification (NCBI taxonomy): domain Eukaryota; kingdom Viridiplantae; phylum Streptophyta; class Magnoliopsida; order Malvales; family Malvaceae; genus Gossypium; species Gossypium raimondii. The sequence continues at coordinate 52,730,397 of NC_068567.1, read as the reverse complement.
AACATTAATATCATGAAGAGAAAATGTACCAATAATCACGTCGGGAGATGAGGCATCCTCTCGAGTGCGTATGACATAAGTCCTGGCAGGCGCTCTAGTTTCTGATCTTCCAGCTGCATCTTTTACCACACTTTTACCATTGGCTTTGCTCCCCACATTTCTCGGTGGTCTGCCTCTACTAACAATATCACCCGATCCAGTTCTTTGTAATTTTTCTTCCTCTATTCTTTCAGGGAAATCTTTTACATAATGCTCTTGAGGACCACACCTGAAACAAGCTCATTTAAATCCCCAACACTCACCAGTATGTCGTCTGCCACACAGTTGACATTCAGGTCTGGTGTTTCCTACATTGCCCACACTTGCCACTGAGGTAGCTCGAGTTTTAACTCCGGAATATGACCTCCCTCGGTCTCTGCGTGAATACCCAACTGAACCAGTTGGTCGTGGATCCATCCCTTTAAACTTCTTCGGTTGGGATTTAAATGTCCTGCCCATTGACCTCTTTCTTACATCTCGAGCTTCCATCTCCGCCCTTTTCTTTTCTCTACTCAGCTCTTCAGCCTTGCAGGCCCGATCAACTAATACCACAAATTCTTTTAACTCTAAAACCCCAACATGCAATCTGATATCTTCGTTTAGCCCCTCTTCAAATCTTTTACACATAATAGCCTCTGTAGGTACACATTCCTGGGCATATTTACTAAGCCGGACAAACTCTCGTTCATATTCTGCTACTGACATTCGGCCCTGTTTCAATCCGAGAAACTCTTTACGTTTTTGATCAATAAACTGCTGGCTTACATATTTCTTTCTGAATTCTTCCTAGAAGAAGTCCCAAGTAACTCTTTCTTTTGGAACCACCGATATTAATGTTTTCCACCAACGGTATGCCGAATCCTTCAATAAAGACACAGCACATTTCAAACATTCCTCAGGAGTACAAGATAATTCACAAATACCCGGATAGTATTTTCAAGCCAAAACTCGGCTTTTTCCGGATCATCATCAACATTAGCCCTGAAATCTTAAGCCCCATGCTTTCGAATTCTGTCAACGGGTGGTTTACTTGATCTCACTAATTCAGCACTTCGTGGAGCTACGGGGACCGGTTGAGGAATAGGAGGGGGTGGAGGAGGTGGAACATTCGAATTTGCACAGACATATTCTGTATACCAATCACTCATCATCCGGAGGAAGCACGAGCCTCATCCTGTCCATGTGTCTCATGTCTACTCTCTTCATGCGCGGTCCCTTGTGCGGGAACCGGCGCGTTACTTTCAACATCATCTGCCACACTTCGGTCAGGGTCCATTTACTATATAAAACAAAATTTTAATTTGTCAGAAATCATCACACTATCACAATATATTTATGGCATGTATAGACTGACTTTCACACATATTTTATTGGTCTGAGAACCGACTAAACCGTAGCTCTGATACCACTAAAATGTAACACCCCTTACCCGCATTCCTGATCGGAACAGAGTATGAGGTATTACTAAATTTAAAAAAATTGACAAAGATTTCGCTTATTTTGCTTAAACCTCCTGCAAGTTTTCAAACACAATTCAATATTCCAACCAAGTTCAGTTGTATAAACATACACAATTTAACCATTAATAAACACTACATTTTAAATCGAACCATAACATATATTTACATGGTGACGCCCCATTACATAAGTCGTCTATACATGCCATAATTTCCGGAATACTAGTAGCAAAATACCCAAACGTGGATGATAGTGTAGATGATTGTTTGACTCCGTCCCAATTCCGAGTTGATGGAAATCACAATAATCAAGGGAAAAATAAAAACGAGTAAGCATATAGCTTAGTAAGTAAACATATGACAAATAAATAAATTTCTCACATGACTACACCATAGTATAAATTTATTCACAAATAAATTTCATTGTTTGTGTAATTTCCAGCAAGCTGGTTTTCTGCATCATGACCACAAATTTATTTTTATCCAGAGCTACAGGGCTCCAAATTGAATTACGTAAATTTTCCCTGAAACTAGACCCATATATCTTTCTATCATAAAATTTTAAGAATTTTTGGTGGAGCCAATTCGTACAGTTTATTCTTTAAATCTTCCCCTATTTCACTATCCGACAGTTCTGACCTCCCCTTACAAAAATTCACATAACTCTCTGTAAAAGTTTCAAACAATGTTCTCGTTTGTTTCTATTAAAAATAGACTCAAAAAGAAATCGAGGTATATATATTCCAAGCCATAATTATTTTTGTATAATTTTTGGTGATTTTCCAAAGTTGGAATAGGGGATTTCGAAATCAATCCAGCCCTGTCTCAGTAAAATTCAAATATCTCCACAAATACAACTCTTTTTCTTGTGCTATTTTTTCATATGAAAATAGACTCATTCAGCTTCAATTTCATATATTATTTAACCTCTAATTCATTCTCCACCATTTATGGTGATTTTTCATAGTTGCCCAACTGCTGCCATTCAAAACAGTTTTGCATTCAAATTCTCTTTTTGTATTTTTGATTTTCCTCCCATCTTATACATGGGTTGATTAAGTATCAAACCCAATATTCCTCCCATAAACTTGTCCACCACATATATCAATATTCACCTTCCCAATTTACTCGTTGAACAATCGGAATGTTAACCGTTATCGGTGGATTTCGCACTTAGCAACCACCAATGAATCGGGGAATCAGCACTTAGCAACCCCCTTCACATTTCAGATGTGGTGGAATCAGCACTTAGCAACCACCAATGAATAGGGGAATCAGCACTTAGCAACCCCTCGGGGGAATCAGCACTTAGCAACCCCCTTTCACATTTAAAATATGGTGGGATCAGCACTTAGCAACCACCGATGAATAGGGGAATCAGCACTTAGCAACCCCTCGGGGGAATCAGCACTTAGCAACCCCTCTACATTCAATATGCTCCGGCCTATTCCGAGTGTTCAACCAAAAACGTGTTTTGCAACACCGTACACCTTTCCCAATCCAACAACATTTTTAGAATCTTGCCAACCATTTATTCTATATTTAATTAAATCTCAATATATATTGAACAATATTCAAATAATGCATTAAATCACATGTTTACTTACCTCGGTGCAAAATATCGTAATTTTGTAATTTACTCCACTATCTTTTCTTTTCCTCGTTTAAGGTAGTCTTCCCGTCTTTCTTGATCTATAATAGAAAAATTAACGTATTTAAGGTTCACATTTATTAAAATAATCATCCACCCAACTTTTTGAAAAATTACAATTTTGCCCCCAAACTTTTGCATATTTACATTTTCATCCCTAAGCTCGGAAATTAAATTTCATCTCTTATTCTCATGTTTTATGACATGCTGAGAATTTTTCCCTTCTATAGCAACATCCAATTCCCACTCTAACACATACTTTTGAACATTAACTATTTTTACCGATTATGTCAATTTACCCGTTTTCGTTTAAAATCGCTTAGCAAAAGTTGTTTAACATAATTTCTAGCTTCATATTCCACCATAAAATAGAAAAATAAACACATTTCACCTATGGGTATTTTTTCCAAATATGAACCCTAACACGAATTATTGATAGAATAAGCTAAATTAAGTTACCGGGACTCCAAAAACGTAAAGAACATTAAAAACGGGGCCTGGAATCACTTACTATTGAGCTTGGAAGCTTAAAAACCCTAACTATGGCTTCCCCCTTGCTGATTTCGTTCACCATGAAAAAGATGAGCACATTTTGCCATCTTTTTCCCTTTTTAATTCTTTTTATTACTAAATGACTAAAATGCCCCCATTTAAAAAAAATCTATTTCACCCATTTCTTATGTCTATTTTTGTCCATCAATTAACTAATGGTCTAATTACCATATAAGGACCCCCAATTTATAATTTCATAACAATTAGACATTTCTAACATGTAAAACTCAACTTTTGCACTCTTTACAATTTAGTCCTTTTGACTAAGTTGAGTGCCCAAACGTCGAAATTTTCGAACTAAATTTTTACGAAATTTTTCCGTGAAATTATAGACCATAAAAATATAAGAATAACCATATTTTCCCTCGTCGAATTTGTGGTCCCGAAACTACTATTCTGACTAGACCCAGAACCGGGCTGTTACACCTTCGGACTCCGTTATTACCTGTAAAAAAAATTTCTTTCAAAATTTTGTGCTTTGTTTTTCTCAGAAACACCCCTTTTCATGTATGTATGCATGCAGACCCATTTTAAAAAGGTTTGAAAACTTAGTCTGATGTTTTGAACTTAGGCTCTGATACCACTAAATGTAACCTCCAAAACCTGTCCTAGACGTTATGGTCGAATCGTGAAAGTCACATTAGACACCCAAGATTCGAACATACTCTAACGATAGTTAAAAACCTTTAAGTACTTTCTTTTTGAAAAAAAAATATGGTTTCTATTGTTAATTTTGGAAAATAAACGTTCATTTTATTAACCCAACCATGTTTAGATCATATTAGCAAATTAGGCATAGTTTATGTAAAAAGACAGTACTCGACATTGCCTTTGAAAAACATTTTCATCAACTTCTTCGCAACAGACAATTATCATTACTAACCAAATTACTATTAACTTAGCCCAATAACATGCATAATCCAATTTAAATGTATATAAATATGTCAGTCCATCCTAAGAATGAAAAACATGCATGCAAGAAAATCCCCAAAACAAAACAAAAAACAATCTCAAACCACAGTTTCAATAATTTTACAATCTAAAATCGAATAATAATTATGAGAAAATAATAATAATAATAATAATAAACTAATATGACGAAATTGAGTTTAAAGTCCATTGTACGTTCGCATGCCAATTCCAATCCTAAATTCATTCATTACCTGATAAGTTAAGGTAAAGGGGTAAGCTTAACAAGCTTAGTGTGAAACTAAACAAACAAGCATAGAGTTTGAATAGCTATCTCTTAGCTTTGAAACATACTTTGAATCAATTGATTTTTGGGAGCTCAAGTTATGATTATTTTAGTGAAGACTGGGCGGACAAAATTTCTGGACGGGATTATTACGAAAATTACAAATTTCAGGCTTTTTATTCGATTTTCAAGCTTAAATTTTATTATATATGATTCCAATATTGTATTTATTAAGTTTTATTATTTATTATTTTATTAAGTCTGGGAGCCTGGTTACATTACTCTATCATTGATAGAAGACTTTACTTGTGGGAGATAAGTAAGTTGAAAATTGAAAATTCTCCACAAGTGGTAAAAGGTAAGCAAATTAAAGACACATTAGACATAACAATATTTAGGCATACATTGAATGTTTTTTATAAGTATGCTACTGATTTTATTTTTCCTTACGACATGTTTTCTCGTTGGTCAAGTTTCATTAAACCTTGGTTTGAAAGTTCAATTGATTTGATGGATTTATCTAGGTTTGTAAATGTTGCTTTTGTTGCATTCTATAGGTTTATTAAAGAATCTTATGCATTTGGTCTTGCAACAACATTTTCTACCTTAAACTTTAACGATGAATTTTTACATAATAATCTTAACCTTCTTGATTTTTATTGTTATATGAGATTCTTGATTCCTCGTTGGAAATTGTTATGGATGACCACAGATATTCAAAGAAAGTTACAGTTTATTTTTTACTTGAACACCCATGTCCCTAACATTTGTTTGTTTAGAGTTAATTATTTGTTTTTGAAGGAGAGGTACTTGATCCATGTTGATTTAGGGGATCAAAATCATGTATTTGATCCTGGAGATAATTTTGGTACATAGGAAAGCTTAGGTAAGTATTTTTTTTCTTTTATTTATTTTTATAAATTCTAATCCCTTTACTTTTTCTACAGCTAAAGATTCAAGGGAAAATCTTCTTTAGGAAGGGGAAATTATGCAAGTCTCAATGCCCAATTTCAGTCCCATGGATGTGATTGTCTTAACTACCTCAAGGCCCAATAACAAGGTCAAAGGCCAAGTCAATCAAACCAAGATTCAATCAAATACAATATGTGAGGATGAATCTTTTTTAGGAAAGGGAGAACGATACATGCACGGAATGGATGAAATTTATTAAAGTCAATTCAACCAAGCTGCCAATTTTCAAGCTGAAAAGATTAGTCAACTTGCGACGAATTTTTGGATGAGATCCAGGTATTTATGGGCTTAGATGTCTGTAGAGCATTTGCATAGCTATCTCTTAGCTTTGAAACACACTTCAAATCACTTGATTTCGATTTCGGGAGCTCAAGTTCTGTCAAAATCCAAGTTTTTTTTCTGATCGTCTAGAGCCCTAAGTCAAAATTTACGACTTGGACAAACTTACGATCTTGTTCCGCATCCATTCTTTATCAATCTCATTTCATTTCAAATTAATCTAATTCATATATATATAATTGTACATTCAATTTCAGAACCACAATTCAATTAATCATCAACACGGAATATCTCACATTATATAACATATTTCAATTCATTTTTCCATGTCACATATCATATTCTAATTAAATCATATTACTAATCATTCAATAAATAAGTATATGAAAAAAAATTTATATACTCACCTCAATATTCAACTTCAATCACAGCAAATCAATTGATACGAAAATGATATACTCACCTCGATAATTAATCATTCAATAAACAAGTATATGAAAAAAATTATTTCTATCCCGAATCATAAAAGTACAAACCTGAAATCTTGTGTCATTTATCGACAACTCTCATTTTTCCTTTCTCCCTCGCGGATTAACATCATCTTTAGCTACGTAAAATCATACAATAGATAAACAATTATTAATTCCCATCCAATTCACGTCCAAACATAAAGTCAAGCATACTTTATATTTTATACAATTTAGTCCTTAAAATCGAGACAAGCATAACTCTCGATTTCTAGCTTCGAATTAAAATCTGATTTTACATATTCTCATTAGGGACATCATATTTTCTATTGCTGACATAATTTCATGAAATTTTTTACATTTATTCAATTTGGTCCCTAATGTAACAGCATTAACAAACAAGCTAAGTTAACTTTACAATCTAGTCCTTTACATAATCTAAGCTTAAAATATATCAGTTTCAAGCCTATTTTCTATCAGTATCACTTGTATTTATTGTCCTGATAGACTATCTTTGTTCTATGTTTACTGTCCTAGCGGACTATCTTTGTTCTGTGTTTACCGTCTCAGCGGACTATCTCTATTTTATGTTTACTATCCCACCAGAATATCTCTGTAGATGCCATAGAGTCTTTCATCCATGGTCTTACACCAATTCGTCATCTCGGCGTACTATCATATGATGCAATTGAGTCTTTCATCCATGGTCTTACTCATTATACTTTGCTACCATAGCATCTTTCATCTATGGTCTTATGCTGTATACATTCTATATTCTACCATGTTGTCATGACGTCTTCATCTAAGGTTTTAAGCTACGTACCTCATACCAGACCGCCATAGTGTCTTTCATCTATGGTCTTATACCATATATCATTGTATCGGTGTCACCCTGAAGGACTAGTCGATACCACTGTTGCAGTAAATACCTTTCCATGCTTTTAATTTCTCAAATCCTCCTCCCATTATCTCTTTTACACCATTTAACTTTGATGCTCAAACACCACAGTGTTCCCTCTGCAAGGCCCAGAACTTCACCTAAGGCAGTATTTAATAGATTCACTCCCCATTTTCGATCCTAATTTCATCTATCCCCATTAAGGTTTATACTCAATTATCATGTAATACATGCATCAAATCATCATCAATCTTACCCATGCATTCCCTAATCATTCAAGCAGTATATCATCATCTATCACCCAGAACTAGGATGTAAAAACTCACTTTATTTCCTTATCCTTGTCGCAATGGCTTGTCCAAATGCTAGTGTCTCATTAGACTTGACACTATTCCTTCAATATTTCTCCTTCTTGGACATCCATGCCTACGACTACTGTAGTATGCAGAGCCTCCCACGGTTACAGCCTCTTCTTCTTCAAGATGACTAAAGAAGAAGATGATTTTGACGAAAAGAATGTGTAAACAAGATTAAGGAATCCCCCCTTTCTCTTGTCCCCCTACCTACATATATATAATTTCATGGCGCGATCTTCACAGACCGTCATTACCACATAGTCCTAATTATTATGTTTCTCACTATGTAACTAGCCAGTCTTAATCTAACCAAACCAGATTTAGAGTCTAACTTTCTCCTAACTAGCCACTTAACTCTCTAAATTTCTCACTAATACCCCCAAACTTTCCATTACTATTCAATTAGCTCCCCAACTCCTCCCTAAATTCGAGTATTTTGGAAATTCGGGTGTGACAACCTTCCCACCTATAAACAAAATTTCATCCTCAAAATTTTTTCTCGAGGTAAATCTAGAGTAGTCTTTAGGAAAATTTGTCATTCCTTGGACAACCCACTCTTAACTTAGAAGAATACATCCTTATTCCTCAGGTAGCCTAGCATGTTCCCAACATTTTAAACCACTCCGCTTGAGTGGTAGATCCGGACTTTCCGTGAGTAGAGGTCATCCATCAACAAGTGATTTTTCGACTGCCTAATGGACCATTTAGTGTATAATATGGCAAAGTCACAGGAAAAAGTCTATTTAAGCATGTATTACTTCTGACGTATACTTAATAAACGTTTAGCTCTAGCGGACATTTATACTTTTCCCAATTATCAAAGGGTTTAAGAAGAAATTATTTTCGTCTTGTACAAGTGTCAACCACAGAGTTGAGGAATTTCAATCATCTGATTTAATCCAACCAAACTTTCTTTGTACATTTGCCTATTTAAATCAAAGCATGAAGTAAGGAGGTGTCTTGCTTGAAATTCTCCCTTCTTTGTTAATTAAGTTATTTTGAGTTTTTCCATTTACTTATACTTCTCTGTTTCCCACTTCTGAATTAGCTTCCTTCTCTCCTTGATCATCTTTCATAAGTTTTTAGGTAATTTCTCGACGCTTTCTTTTTTTCCTTTTTTTTTGTTATTGCCAAAATGGTTAGGATTAAACATAGTCATCGCAAGGGGGTCAGCTATCGCAACAGTAGTAGTAAGAAGGGTCATGGTGGTAATGATGAGGGCAATGGTGTTGGGCCCAATGCCAGTGGAATATATACTCCGGTGGAGATCGTCCCCTTCTGTTGTACTACATCCCATGAGGAAATAGGATGTTATTTGAGCATCTAAGGAATTCAACTTCCCAATTTTATCTATGATTGCAGCCTTGTTCAAGGCGAGTGTCGACTGAGCGACTCTTCCAATGACATCCTTCTTCTGTTTCATGTGTTTGAGGTCGAGTTTTATCTCCCCCTTAATTATTTCTTTATCTTTTTTCTTGATGAGTATGGGATCGCATCTAGGCAACTCACTGGATTTTCTTGGTGGACCCTAGTTGCCTATTTCATCGGTTGCAGCATGAGGGGTGAGCCACCCCTTCTTGTTGTTTTCCAACAATTATACTAGTTAAAGTTGACTTATTGGGGGCCTATAATAGCCCACCCGGTGGAGACTCAATATTTTGTTATTGCTTGGCATATAGATGGTAAAGTTAAGGGTAAAATTGAGTAAGTGAAGTATTTGTCTTGGCTAAAGAGACTATTCTGTGGGACTCGCCATTCAGAGAACTTCTAGATTGGGAAAATAGTAGGGTTTGGTGGACTCTTCTGTTAAGTATCCATCCACCCCAGATGTTTTGGGTGAACTCATTATTTACTGCTTGACGACTTAGTTAATCATGTTGGGATTTAATTGAGACTTAGTTAGAATCGAACTAGAATATTGTACATGATTTGACCTAAAACTTGTTAAGTGCGTTTAATCATGGAAATCAAGGGCGTTAGTGGAATTATCTAATTTTTCCACTAAACCTTGTCTCCATGCATGAGTATATAAGGTTATAGTTGGCCAACATTAGTGACCCTTGTATCTTCTTCTTCCTTGAATTTTTCTGTAAGCTTCTGAGAAAACCTTAGTGTAGAGAGCTTCTTCGAAGAGAGTTCGTAGAGTTTAGATAGCATCCACATTAGTACCAGCTTGCTGGTAATTTTTGGTAAACCTTTAGGTTATTACTGATGTAATTCACGTGTTTGTTGAATAGTATGCATAGACATTAGATTTGTTTGTGAGGAAGGAAACTTCCTGATTTTGGGTCATGAGTTTCTGATTCTTGCACGCATGTTAAGTTTTAATAGTTTAATGATTCGATAGTAATAATTATCTTTATTTTCGCTCGAGAAACTAACGAGGGTCCAAGTGACAAGGGAAAAGGACCTGCTGTGTAGATCATTGTACTAGATTTTTCTAGTGAGTTCCTTCTTACTTCCATATGTTGTAATTCCACTATTATATAAATTATGAAAGGTAAGTATTCTCTCTCAGTAACATATGAAAGGTATATGTGTGAGTAATGATAAACAGTGCCAACAGTCTGAGTCAGTCTATTTGTGTTACGAAGTAAAAACCATCATTCATGCTCAAGTCAGTACCATTGGTTTGTGATATATGAGATGTGATAGGTGGTGATGGAAGAGAAGATATGTTTGTGACGCCTCCGGTAGGGAAGCTATATTGCAAACTAGACTGACAGATCTAGAGAAAACATGTTATTCTGAATGAAAATTATATGAGGAGTTAAGGGGGAGTATACATGTGAAGAAGACTGTAAGATATGCTTCTGATTTTGAATTTTGGGTACAAGGCTGGCATGAGGATGAGTTGACTATGTCGTGTTAAGTTGGCGTGCATTAACTGCCCATATGTCATGTATATTGGCGTATTAAATCTGTCAGTGTTCTAGTACGCCATTGGGGTATTATGTTTATCCTGTGTAACACCTAAAAGATTTGATATTGAAGTTGGAATTAATAGTAAGACTTATATGTACCCATTTAGGTTTTGGAACTCACTAAGTTCGTATGAACTTACTCTGTTATCTCTTCCTTCTTAAGCTTGTTAACTGAAGGAATGATTTTTGTGAAAAGACTACGTCAGAGCACTATTGATACTGTGAGTCATCTGTTTGGTCTTGTATCATACATGATCTTCGGGGGGTCGCGTATAATTATTATTTAGAAACCAACTTGTATAATGATCAACTATTTTGGCAGGATATTATTTTATAAGGATCTTTATAACTTCAATGATTGGATTTAAGTTAATATATTTTGCTCTATGATTACCATATTGAACCTTTACGCCAAATGGTTTAATTATCGTTTTAACTACCAATGACGTACATTGAAACTTTTGTAAAGTAATAAGCCTTTTCACAATTTATACTTATAAACTTGCAAAGTTTTACAAAACCTCCACTGAATAAATTGTATTAAAATTTCTTTATTTAAATTCTTTTGATTTTAACTTGTGACATCATACTCAGATCCTATTATTGGGTTAGGTAAGGTATGATACAGGGCCTCGATTAGGTTGGCCCATTTCAGTGTTCATCAAGGGTATGAACCCATAATTAAAAACTGGGACTCCAACCTTCACCTCAATAGAAACAAATTTATTCGAGTGAGATGTAAACTAAGGGGTGGGTTTGGGTTCCCGACCCAATGGTCTATTCCTTCAGAGCAAGTTTGTAATCGCACGCAACAACTAGATAATGAGGCCATGGAGGATTAGTTCAACCACTTAAGTTGGGACACTCTTTCGTTTATTCCAACAACTGTTGCAACATGCAGAACCTCCCACGGTTACAGCCTCTTCTTCTTCAAGATGACTAAAGAAGAAGATGATTCTGATGAAAAGAATCTGTAAACAGGATTAAGGAATCCCCCCTTACTCTTGTCCTCCTACCTACATATATATACCTTCATGGCACAATCTTCACAGACCGTCATCACTACACAGTCCTAATTATTATGTTTCCTACTATGTAACTAGCCAATCTTAATCTAACCAAACCAGATTTGGAGTCTAACTTTCTCCTAACCAGCCACTTAACTCTCTAAATTTCTCACTAATACCCTCAAACTTTCCATTACTATTCAATCAGCTCCCCAACTCCTCCCTAAATTCGAGTATTTTGGAAATTCGGGTGTAACATGACACCTAGAAGATAGAGACATAGATGTAACATACTAGACTGACAGTATATTGGACAAGACCCAAGTAGGATATACCTAGAAGATAGAGACATATATCTTAAGATGTAACTTAATTATAAATTATTAAACCCTTAATTATACCTATTTAATTGATCCTTACGTTACCTTGAGATAACTAGAAACGAATTACATGTAGAACAATAAATGTGAAATGAATGAAACAATGAAATCAGAGAAACAGATCACATGTATCGCTAAGTAGAAAACTGACATTAGAATTAATTTAAGGTTCCACAAATTATTATTTTATTAATTATAATTAAAAATAAAATAAAGTTCAAAGATGGAATTAAATTAATTAGTCATTAGTATAAATGTAAGAATGAGTTAATCTCGGATCAATCAATGCATAAATATTGTTTTCAAGGAAAGAAAATTTACCTGTTATAATTTCTAGTAGATCAGAGTCTTCTTTTGCCTTCATTACATACGCTCAGGCGGATACTCTAGAACTTGACTTAGTAAAACCTTTCCTTGGTGTTCCCTGCACTAAGCCAGACTTTGTTGTAACTCAAGAACTAGCCTCTTGTTGAAACTTTCGAAGCCCACGAACTAATTGTTCTATACTTACCTCTATTCTAGAGGGACAATCCTTAACCAGATGATCCTGGAATCCACATCCAAAACATGTTCCAGAATGCCTCTAACATTCCCCTCCATGGTTTCTTCCATAGTGCTCACAATTAACATTTCTCATTACTCTAGATCGACCAGAGCTTACCATCGAAATAGCTGGTCTACTAAATCCTTCACGCCTAAACTCATAGGCTATGAATCTCGTCTTGATGTTGAAAAGTTTGATCTCTGGGCTTCTTAAAACTTGTTGGAGGTAGAGGGCTAGACAATCCACACTTCATTCTTTCTCTATCAAAATTCCTGCTTCTGTCTCAAATAATTGTTTCCATTTTACGAGCTTTGGTTGTCATAGCTGTTAAACTTTGACATTTTGAAGCTGCTACAAGAGCCCGAATTTCATCTCTTAAGCCCCACTTGAACTTATCACACATTTCTTCCTCTTAGTGGAACATGTTCTTAGTATAACGACCGAGTCTAAGAGACTCTCGTTCATATTCCATCACTGACATACTTCCTTGTCTAAGATACATAAATTCTTTCTTCATCTGCTCTACATACATTTGGTTCACATACCTTTCTCTGAACTTCTCATGAAAGAAGTCCCAATCAATCATCTCTTCAGAGGTCACACTAGTCAATTTTTCCCACCACTGGTAGGCTTCTCCTTTTAGCAATGATATGGCACACAAGAGATTGTCTTCTGACGTGCATTTCAATTCATTTATCACTTTGCAAACTCAAGAAAACCACTGCTCAACCATAATGGGATCACCACCTTTGGCACCCAGAAATTCCTTAGCACCCCTCTTACGTATTTCTTTCACAAGGTCTCCGTTAGGTGGAATTACAGTCGGTACTAGTGGTGCAGGTAGTGCTAGGTGAACCACTTCTGGTTGTGCTTGTTGAGGCTGTTGAGGTTGGGACACTTGAGTATTCCCCATAAATTGGTCAAACATTTTTGCCATCATTGTAAAGAAAACATTTCTAAAAGCATTTCCAACTGCTCCCAAGGTAGCTACAAGTCCTTGTCCTGGAACAATAGGCACATGACTTTCAATTTCTTCATCGGTCACTTCTTTGGATGCTTCAAACATTGTTATCAACACTACAAGAAAGTTCAAATTAGTTTAAAACACAGGGACTAAGTCAGAGTTGTATCATGCATGATGAGGTGTGACATGGCCTTCAATTTTCCAAGAATCAGTTCAACCTTGGCTCCGATACCAAACTTGTAACATGACAAACTCGACCCTATGATAGGATTTAAGTTTGATGTGTCACTAATCAATATCGAACTAGCTTATAGAAAAACAATTTGGTGGAAGCTTTATAAAATTATTACAAAGTTTTACATATAATCATATGATAGTTGTGGTTTTACTGAATTTTGAATGAAATCACTAACATTTTGAAATAATGTTCAAGTCATTTGACATATAAGTTCAAATATAATTTCATTAAACAGAATTCAAATATTCAAATCCAGACATTGATACTTAATATAAATCTTGTAAAAACGGATTCTTTTCAAAATAGAAGTTCTTTATACAGATCATTTCCAAAATACATTTATACGCCACCCCCAAGAGTCATGAATGATACAGAACAAAACAATCAGCTCATAATAGCAACAGCACTCTAGCATAGTCCTTCTAATAAAGTCTTCCTTCAGTCAGCAAGCCTGAGAAGGAAAAGGTAACAAAGTCACTTCATATGAACTTAGTGAGTTCCAAGAAGAAATCATACATACCATTACTTATAACACAACCGAACCTTTTAGGGACACTTACATATAATGAACATAGTAAGCCCAATGGGGTATACAGAACATAGATAGACTAAGTACGCCAACTTACTTAACACATGGGTATCTACTGTATGCCAACTTAACATAACTTAGACAACCCATCTTCATGACAGCCACATATCCAGAATTTAGAATCAGAAGCATATCATACATTCTTATTTTTCATACATTCACCTCCTTAACACCTCATATCATTTTCATTCAAAATAGCATATTTTATCATGATCTGCCAATCCGGTTTGCAATATAGTTGTTCTACCAGAGGCTACACAAACATATCTCCTCTTCACCATCCCCACAAATCAGATCATATCAAACATATCATAAGAAGATGGTAGTGGTTTAAGCATGAAGGGTGGCACTTACTTCATATCACAGACTGAATGAACTCAAACTAATGACTTTAGATAACCATTATCCATATATACACCTTTCATCTATTATAGATAAGGATTACTTACCTTACACGAATTATATAAACAAGAAATTTACAACACATGGAAGTAAGAATGAACTCAACAGAAATACTAGCATAATCTATAAAGTAGGTTATTTTCCTTTATCACTTGGACCCTCGTTAGCTTCTTTAACTAAAAGAAAGATATTTATACATATCAGATCATCAATTTATCAAATCTGAACATGCATATAAGAATAAACAATACTGAATCTAGAATCAGGAAGTTTCCTTCCTTACACACCATTCTAACATCTATGCATGCAGTACAAAAAACACGTAAATGAATTCAATGATAACTTTAAGGGTTCATTAGTAATTACCAGTGATTTTCTACTAACATATAAGTTAGCTAGATACTGCAAACCTTCACTTTGATCAAGTCCTCTAAACTTAAGTTTTTCAGAGGCTTTCAGAGGAAATCAAGAAAAAAGAAGATGTAAAGGTGTTCAGAAATACCACCACTATCCTTATATACTTAAGCACGAGACAAGGATTACTGGAAAAATTAGATAATTCCACTTTCAATTCACGTGATTGAGTGCACTTAACAAAATTTAGGTCTTATTGTAACATCCCGATTTCGGGCCTAGTCGAAACAGTGGTTTCGGGACCACAAATCCGATGAGGAAAAAATTATTTTTACCATATTTTTATTGCCTACAATTTCACAGAATGATTTCATGAAAATTTGTTCAAAAATTTTGACGTTTGGGCACTCAATTTAGTCAAAAGGACTAAATTGTAAAAAGTGCAAAAGTTGAGTTATACATGTTAGAGGTGTCCAATTTTTATGAAATTTTAAATTGGAGGTCTTTATATGGTAATTAGACCATTGGTTAAGTTATGGACAAAAATGGACATGAGATAAGTGAAATAGGAAATTTTTAAGTTAGGGGCATTTTGGTAATTTGGTAATTAAAATGAATTAAAAGGGAAAAAGATGGCAAATTGTGGTCATCTTCTTCATTTGGCCAAAATTAGCAAGGGGGAAGCCATATTTAGGATTTTCAAGCTTCCAATCTCCATAGTAAGTGATTCCAAGCCCCGTTTTTAATGTTCTTTACGTTTTTGAAGCCCCCGTAACTTGATTTAGCTTATTCTAGCAATAATTTAACCTATGGTTCATATTTGGAAAAATACTCATAGGTGAAATGTGTTTATTTTGATGTTTTATGGTAAAATATGAAGTCTTAAATTATGTTAAACAACTTTTGCTAAGCGATTTTAAGTGAAAACGAGTAAAACGACATAATTAGTAAAAATACCTAATGTTCATAAGTAAGTGTTAGAATGGGAATTTGATGTTACCATAGAAGGTAAAAATGTTCAGCATGTTATAAAGCATAAGAATATGGGATGAAGTTTAATTTCTGAGCTTTGGGGTAAAAGTGTAAATATGTAAAAATTTAGTGGCAAAACCATAATTTTGGAAAAGTTAGAGTCGAGAGCAGTTTTGATAAATGTGAGTATTAAATAAACTAAATTTGCTATTATAGATCAAGAAGAATGAAATTCAGGGTTAGACCGAGGAAAGAAAAAGGTTGAAGACTAAGTTGATAGATTTGGCCATATTTTGTACTGAGGTAAGTTTACGGTAAATAAATGTAATATTTCAATAATTATTATTAATGCTGCTATTTTCCAGTAATTATCTATTTATTTTATGAAATTATTTAGTGTTGACTCAAGTATGAGATGATAGAGAATTAGTGTTAAAAAGTCCGATTGAAACATAAGGAATATATCGGATACAAATGTCATGACATTTGGGTAAAGAGATCATATGTAAGACCATGTCTGGGACATGGCATTGGCATCATTGAGATTATGAGAGGTCCTATGTAAGACCATGTCTGGGACATGGTGTTGGCACCGAGATGAGAGGTCCCTCGTAAGACCATGTCTGGGACATGGCATGGGCACCGATATGAGAACTCCCATGTAAGACCATATCTAGGAAATGGCATTGGTAGTACAAGAAACATCTCATGTAAGACCATGTCTGGGACATGGGTTTGGCATGTTATTATCAAAAAAGAGACCCAAGTATCCTTATTATTCCAATGTGGCTCAACGGGCTAGTAAACAAATTATGTTCCATGAAAGTTCAGGTAAAAGCATAAATAGCAAATTCAGGTGAGTTATAAGATTTAAGAACATATTATGTTATCAATTGAGAACTAACATTTCAGCAAGAGAAGAGTAAATTATAATCATGAGTTATCTAAGTAAACAAGTAAGTGAACGAGTAAGAGATTAAGTAAAGAGGAAATTAGAGATCATGACACTTGAGTATATTTATTTGTGTTAAATGTTGTTATTTATTTGCTTGTAAACTTACTAAGCTTTATGCTTACTTCTTTTATTTTCCTTCTTTTATAGTATTGCAAAGCTAATTCGGGGATCTTAAAGACGTCAGAGAGCGCTCACACTATCAACAACAACAACTCGGTATTTTATGATGATCAATGTTTGAGCTATGGCATGTATAGGGACTTAGTCATTTTGAATATATGTCCTTATGATATTGCTAAAGGATGATGTGTAAATATGTGATAATTTTTAGCTATTAAAATGGCTAAGTAAGAATATGTTTGGTATTATGAATGCCTAGGTGATAGTTTATACCTAGAAATTATGAAAGAGTAAAAACAATTTGCAATGAAATAGTTTTGGAACAACGGCAATGATGTGACTTTGAAAAATCACCAAGGATAGTATAAAATGAATTAGAGAGTGAATGATATATAGAATTAAATCTTATCGAGTCTATTTTCATAAAAAAAAATAACGGTGTGGGTAAAGGGATTTTATATTCTAAGATATTTGAATTTTGGTTAGACAGGGTCAGAATGGTTTTTGGAGTCCTCTGTTCTGAATTTAGAAAATCATTAAAAATTGTACAAAAATTATTATGAGTTATAATTTATATGTATATATTCCTTAGTAAGTCTACTTTTTGTAGAAATAAGTGAGAACACCATATAAAAATCATACGATGAGAAAATTTATTTTTAGTGAATAAAGGTCAGAACCATCAGGCAGTGAAACAGGGGAGACTTTAATGAATAAACTGTACTAATTGGCTTAACTAAAAATTCTAAAAATTTTATGGTAAGATAATATATGAGTCTAGTTTCATGAAAAATTTACAGATATAAATTTTGAGATTTGTAACACGAGTTATAATTAAATTAGTGACTGCTGCGCAGGTGCACAACATTATGGTGAACAGTGAAAAAAATTTTAAAAGCAAATTTTTATGCCCCGAACTAATAAGTTAAGTCAAGTAACGCCCCATGCTCAACTCCGGCAAGTAATAGTTTAGTTCTATTCTAACTAGACCTCAACTTGACTAACCAAATCACCATACTAAAATAATAAACAAATCTAAACAACTACAAACTTAACAAATTCGCCCAAAGCATTTGGGTTGGGCTAATACTTAACAAAATAGTCCCTCAAACCTTAGAGCTCACCCAAACTAGAAGTTCTTCAAATGACGTATTACACAGAATTCTATACTTAGCCAAAACAAATACTTTAGTTACTCAAATATATCATTAATTTACCATCTATACGCCAAACAGTAAATAAATACAGAGACTTCTTCGGGTGAGTTATTTCAATTCTCCTCCAATTAGAAAATTTCGTCCTCAAAATTCATACTAGTGAATAGCTAAAGATACTGCTCTTCCATTAAACTTTCTCTTTCCCAAGTAGCTTCTTCTGAATTATGATTTCTCCGTAATGCTTTCACCAATGGAATCTCCTTATTCCTTAGCTCATTCACCTCTCTTGCCAAGATACAAATAGATTTTCTTTATATGACAAATTTGGTTCCACCTCTAAATCTTCAAAGACCCTTCTTAATTCATCCAAGAAGTGTCAAGATGTATTTAGATTTGAGAAATTTGTACTAGTGGCCTAGAATGAAGAAAGAAATAGCATAATACGTTTCAACTTGTTTGAGTTGCCAACGAGTGAAGGCAAAGTATCAAGTTCCTTCGGGTAAGTTGTATCCTTTGAAGATACTTGAGTAGAATGGGATAAGATTACTATAGAGTTGGTATCTGATCTTCCTCTTAGTCCTTCAAAGAAGGCTGCAGTTTGGGTTTTCGTAGACCGGCTCATTAAACTAGCTCATTTTCTGTAACACCCCTAACCCGTATCTATTTCCAGAATAGGGTTATAGAGCATTACCGAAGTTTACAAATTAATTTACAGACATTTCATTTCATCAAGCATTCATATTTATAACCAGTCAAAATCAAAACATTAATGAGCTAACATTGGCCAAATTAATTTATACATGTCATTATAACCAGAATCAAAACATCCAAAATTATCGATAGAATTAACGGATAGTGTGATAAACATTCATACATCCATTCAATGCATTATTCCTTTTTATCAAATATATCAATGTTTCATCAATTTTCATACAATGAACATTCAAATCATATTCACATCAATAACATACATTTCAAGCATATAAGAATATAATTCAAGTTACACGAACTTACCAGACTAAATTGCGTAAACACAAAAATTTAGGGACATTTTGGTAATTTTTGTTTTCCTTAAATTTCCACCCAATCTTGATCTAAATTAATATTTCATTCAATTTATTAATTTAAATAATAAAACAATTCATTTCATGCAATTTGGTCACTTTTTACATTTTAAACAATTTTACCCTTAAAATATTTCTTTTATTCAATTTAGTCCATGAACATAAAACTTGCAAATTGGTCATTTTAATGAATACTCATGCTAGTTGAATAATCATCTATTTTCCTCCTCCTCCTCTCCATTCCACATCCTTAATGTATAATATGCTTATATGTAACATTATCTATAATTCCACCATTTATTTATATATTCATTCAAAGCTGTCCACTCAAGTTATAGTCACTAAATTATTTATATCTTGAGCTACAGAACTCCAAATTAAGATACACAAAATTCCCATGAAACTATACTCATATATATTCTTACCATAAAATTTTCAGAATTTATTGTTTAGTCAATAAGTACATTTTATTCTTTAAATTCATCCCTATTCATTGTCTGACAGTTTCGACCCTTCTTCACTAAAATTAATTATCTAACTGTAGAGAATTCAGATGATGTTTTAGTTTATTTCTCTTGAAAATATACTCATTAAATATTTTATACATCTAAATTTAAGCCCTAATAATTTTTCTCCAATTTTTATGATTTTCCAAAGTCGAACAGGAGAACCCAAAATCATTCTGACCTTATCTCACAAAATTTATTATAACTCATGATTTATAATTTCATTGCTTACACCATTTCTTCTATGAGAAACTAGACTCAATAATATTTAATTTCATATTTTTTCATCCTCTAATTCAATTTCTACAATTTTTGTAAATTTTCAAAGTCGACTCTGCTGCATTGTCTCAAAACTGTTTTAGTGTAAAATGTTGATAACTAAATTATCAACACCTTCCTTTTCTTTCTCTTAAATCTTTTCCATCACTTTCTCTTATTTCCTTTACTAACATAACAAGAATATAGAACCTTATATAATGAAACTCTACCTTAACATTAATTTCTACTTTTTCAAAATATCAAACTCAAAAGTATATAAAAATCTTGATGTTCTTACCTTGTGCTATTGATTTCAATCTTTAACTTGATTTTCTCTCTCCTCCAACTACTATTTCTTGAATCTAACTTAATATTCTAGCTCCCCATAGTCTCCTTGTTATCTTTCTCTCTTGATGGCTATGGAAATTCTTTTGATTTTTAAGTGAAAATGGTGAATTTTTGGTGAAAGGACCAAATTGTAAAGAAAAGAAAGTTTCTTTCTTTCTTTTCTCTTCATACGTTGGAATGCATGGGAGAAGATGATGATTCTTCATATTTCTTTCCATATATATACTAAATAAAATAATAATAAAATAATAAAATGTCATTTAAAAATCAAATTAAAATATTAATAAACTATTATTTATTTATTTATTTAATCTAAAATATCTCCAACATCATCATTATTTTCTAGATTTCTCTTTCTTCTAATTGACTATTTTACCCTTTAGATCTTTTAAAATTCCATCCTTAAGTCATCACTTAATTTGGAAAAATTACGATTTAATCCTCATAATTCTTCACCTATTCAATTTGGTCACAATTCATCCATTTTCCTTAATTTCTAGATTATTCCACCCTTAAAATATTTACACTATTGGTCCTTTAAATTTTTCATATTTACACTTTAACCCCTTAAATTTTGAGTATTTACTCTTGGGCAACAAAACTTTTCTCACTTTTGCGATTTAATCTTTTCTTGAATTAATATGTCATAATATACTTCCCAATGTTGACATAACTCAAAATTACCCTTTTTGTCACTTTATTTCCTTATTTTACCGTACGAGAGATATTATCTTACTTTCTTACTATAGTAATTTTCGGGGTATTACATTTTCTGCCAGTACACATCACTTATTCACTGGAAAATTTAATTAAGCTCTATGTCTATGAAATAGTACGTCTTCACGAAATTTCATCATCTATAGTTTTAGATCGAGATCCAAGATTTACATCGTGGTTTTGGAAGCAACTACTAGGATCATTAGGAACCAAACTAGATTTCAGTATTATCTTTCATCCTCAATCAGATGGTCAGACTAAAAAAGTAATTTAGGTCCTGAAAGACATGCTGAGAAGTTGTGTGATTTATTTTGGGCTAAATTGGAAAAGATATCTTCCTTTGGCTGAATTTGCATATAATAATAGACATCACGCTAGTTTGGGTATGTCACATTTGAAGCTCTGTATGGAAGAAGGTGTAGATCACCTACCTGCTGGTTAGAACTTAATGAAAAGAAATTGGTAGGTCCTGAGTTAGTTCGAGAAACGGAAGAAAAAGTTTATATCATCAGCAATAATCTAAAAGATGCTCAAGATTGTCAAAAAATGAATTTATCCCAAAGAGATTAAGGATATCCAATGAGGGTAACACACTTATGACAAGGTCATTAGACGAGTACTTATTAAGTAGCTTTCATAATGGTATATAATAAAGGATTACTCAATCATGATACTTTAGTAGAATGACTTCATGATTAAGCAATGCTGTAATTAATAGGAATAAGCTGGAACTTAATTACAAAATATTAAACCCTTAATTGTATATGTCTATTTGATCCTTACGTTAGCTCGAGATAACTAGAAACGAATTGCATGTAGCACCAATAAATGTGAAATGAATGAAAACAATGAAATAAGAGAAACAAATCACATGTATCACTATCCATAGTGAAGGCATTTTCTCGCTAAGTAGAAAATTGACATTAGAATTAATTTAAGGTTCTTCAAAATATTATTTTATTAATTATACTTAAATAATTGAAGTTCAAAGATGACATTAAATTAATTACTCATTATGAATTTGTTGAATAAGGAAATTAAACATATTTTTCTCGATTCTATTACGATAAGGTTGCTATAACTTTAACGAAATTAGAATTAAACTGAGGAAATTATTTATTTGAGAAACTAATTTAGTTAATTTAATTGATAGATTAAATAAAATAATATTTTAGGTAATAGAAAATAAATGTTGGGTTGGATAAATTATAAGTGTTGGGAAAAATTTCAAGAAACACATATAATTAAACTCAATACAAGAAAGGCCCAATATGGCCTATTGTAAACACAATGGGGTGACAACCCTAGTATTTCTACAAGGGTGTTTCTACTCCTCACTCTTACAATTAGAATAGGAGTTGTATTTTCTATTAAAATTTTATTATTTTTTTGTGATAAAAATGTTATTATTTAATCATGCCTAATTCAAACAAGATTCTTGTACCTTTCCCTATAAATAGAAACTGTCGTTTACGGAAATTACACGTATCACATACATCGTTGTTCTGCCAGAAAGTAGTAGTAATTTATTTATAAGAATAAATTATATTTTCTAGGATTATAAAATAGTTATCTTTTTATAGAGAGGACTTATTTTCCTATTGAAAGTAAATAAAAGTTTTCATTTTGTGACTTGGTTTGTATTGCTCAAGCCCATTGATCTGCCACAATTCATTGTAGCAAATTAGACCAAATTCTATACTTAACAAGCTGGTCTTATAGCAAATTAATATAGTTTTTATTAAGTTTCCCTTCTATACCTAAGGGAATACTAACATGTTGATTAAGTGTGCGGGACATCATTCGAGGGCAAAAAGACAGTGAATTGCTCTCAATGTTACAGCACGGAGTTGGGATGTCATAACATGGCAAGTAGAAAACCCAAGGAGCAGTCTGCCAAGGATGTTGCGGCACATGTGAGACAGTGTCACGACATAGCCCTGAAGACACCAAGAAAAAGAAAACTGCCTTCGATGTCGTGACACAGGCTTGAGGGTGTCGCGACACTGCCGTAACTAGGCCAGTTTAATGAGCAAGGGTGTTTTCATCTACAAAACCTAAATTAACATGCTTAGTTGTCTTACTTGACCTAATTAGGTCATAATACATGCGATCTATAAATACTTGCTCAGAACAACACATGAGGGGGATTGATTCTTAGGTTTTTATTTCATTCTTGGTTTTTGCTTAAGTTTACGTATTCCGAAGTCAGACTTTTGTGAGTAGAGATTGTTCCGGAGCCACACTTTCATTGAAAATTCCATTGAGCATCTCTTTCCTTTATTCTATTCTTTATATCTCTTTCTTTAACTTTGTTAATTGAATGTTTGTGTAAAGATTAGAATCATTTTATGCTTTATACATATTCCGCATGTTTCAACTACTTAACTAAATTTATTGATTGAAAAGTAGATTTTAATTTGGATTGGTTGGATCTGATTGAATGCAATTAAACCCTAGGATTTACGACCCTAGAAAGTCATTTAGGTAGGAATGAACCCGAAATCGATATTGTCTACCAAGCATCACTCAGCAGATTAGTGGTTAGGGAAAGAAGAACTTAAACCCTAGCTTAACGACCCTAGGAAGTCATATAGCTGGAAATTAACCCAAAATTGGTATTGCGTCTCCGTGAAAACCTTACCCTACCACAATCTAAACTATGTCATCGAAAGGTGAGTAGTTCTTATCGAATAGTTAAGTTAGTAGAAGGTTGAGAAGCCCTGCTAGGTTAATTAGTAACCAACTACTTAGAACCCTACATTAATAATTAATCAAGTAAAAACAATTGAATCTAGGCTAAAGGAACTCGCATAGTCAAAATAAGGAATAAGAGAAGCCGATACATGAACTTAAGAGTAGATTTAGGTTTAGTTCAATTCATTTAGTTTATTGTTACTATTATTATCATCTTACATCTATATTAACACTACTAATTCGTGATTCAAGTAACTAGTAGTTTTTTTTTTGTAATTGGCTTAATAGCAGTTTTCCCCAAATTGCAATCCCTTAGGTACGATCCTCAGAGTACTTACTATCCCTTAGGTACGATCCTCGGAGTACTTACTTTGTTGTAACTATATTACAACTTAATTTGTATACTTGTGAAAACCGCCTAACTCTTATATTTGGTTGCAGTATTCATACTCTAGACATTAGTAAGTCCAAAAGCGGTCACCCACACTCGAGGCTATTCGTGGTGTGAGGATAACAAAGACTTTACCTATAGTGTTTGATTGCAGTGACCACTATGGCTTGGCATTGCGAATAACTATGCAAACAATAACCCAAAGAACACCAAGGTTTGTTTATGCAATTTGGTTTCCCTATGTCTACAAAGCCTAGCTCAATGAGTAGTTCCACTATCTTTAATATACAATACAATAAGTTAATCACACTTTATCACTCCAAAAGTATAGAGATCTCACCTTTGTACCTAAAGACTAGAACACTCACCTCTAAATCCTCCCCCTATGAATTTAGGCAGTAAACACTAAAGGTTTACAATTCAGTTTGCACTCTCACACAAAACATGTCACATCCCACATTTTTATTATTAGTGGCACAAAAATAAAAATAAGGAAGTGAAAGGTTCAAGTGGCTAAGTGCTCTTAAGCTATCCTAGAGGTCCTAATTTCAAGTCCCCTTGTTCTCATCTTTTTATTTAATTTTTTAACACATTTTCCCATGTGCATTATATGCTTGCCGTCCACCCGTCTTGCTACCATGCTAGGAGGATTCCTTCCTCCACCATGATCGACCCTATCACCACCAATCACCGCACCTCTAAGCCACCATTTCTCCTCCTCCTCATCTTTCTCTTTCCCGTCGCCGCCCATTGTCGCCATTACCACCACCACGCCCCACCACGAATTTCCCTTCTTCTCCATCACTCTTCCTTTCATCTTATTATTCCACCTTTGTTTGTGCCAAACCCTCATCATTTTTCCTTCACCCTTCACACTTCACCGGGCTGCCGCTCCTCTTGTCGCTGGACCACTGTCGATGGTTGAGTTTTTCCTCTTTTTCTTCTCATTTCTTTGTCATCCTTTTTATTATGGTTAATCTTATACCATATTTGCTTTAATAATTCTTTTAGATCACCCAACTATTCGATCTCATATCTATGTCGACCCACCAACCATCCCGAATTGATTAAGTTGTGTAAGTGTGGGTTATCCGATCATCAACTTCTCCTCTTAGTGTTTTCCTCTCTTGGCCAAATGGTACATTAGCCATGGAATTTATTTTTATTTATTTACGTGTTAATATTATTCCTTATGCTCTTTGATGGTCCAATCGATAACAATAGGAGAAATCCTTAACTTTGGATTAGAGATTATCGATTCGTATGCAAACTGTGGGGTAAATGTATGGTGAGATTTTTAGTGATTAATCCTTAGTAATAAAACATCTTCGATGGATCCTAACCAAAATATGTTATTTGCCCGTTAGATACGTCTTTTGGGTTTAGATCCAAGCGAAATCACTACTGGAGGATTGTAGCATATCGGATCTACGAAAAAGGTGTGGTTGTTCAATACTATTAGATTAAATATAATGTGGTGTTAAATAAGTATATTAGTAATAAAACTATGATCAAATGCAAGTACATTAAGTACTACAAAGGAGAGTTGAAAAATTGATCGAGAAGAAATATCAAGTAAGTAAACCTAACCAAACAATTCTATGAAAGCATGATATATGATGTGATGATAACTGTGATTGTGATATATGAGTAAATCTCATCCTTATGATATGTGATACATGGCATGTGTGATACTTTTGATAATTTAAAGCATATGATATTTAAATATATGTATGTGTAAATTTGAGATCCATGATCTAATGTGAAAAGCGTGTTAAAACATGTTAAAGTGATTATAAGTGATCAATAAGTGATATGTGATTATGAGAGCATGTTTACTTGCCTAAGTGTAAAAGTGAACAATATGTGTTAAAAAGTGAAATTGCCATATTGCATGCATGCGGTGGGTTTTGTGAAAGGTGGAAGTATGTGGCAGTTTATCTATAAATCAGTGGTGGCTTGTCCACAAAGTGTTTCAGTGGCAGTATATCTACATATGTGGTGGCTTGTCCACAAAGTGTTATCAGTTGCAGTTTATCTGCAAATCAGTGGTGGTTTGTCCACAAATTGTGTTTCAAATGGACGAGTTATGGGGAACTCAATATCGGTGTGTAGCGAAGATGGGTAGGAAATTTTATAAAATGTGCATCGTTTTAAAATATGCACCGACATATTCATGCATAAGTATAAGTGTTAGAACTTGTGATTAATATGATGATTGATATTTTGAGATTGATATTTTGATATGTATGCGATTAAATTTGTGTTGATCCCACATTGGGATCTTTAAAGCTCATCCACTTTACTTATGTGTTTTAGATAATCCTCATGGTTAGGACTCAGATATGGTCATTGGTGATGCTCTAAGAAATGGTTTTTAAATAAATTTGGACTCCCATTTATGATTTGGATTTTTATGGACTTTATTGTTATTTGGGACTCTTTATGTTAAATTATGGTACTGTGGCATGGGACTTTTAACTTTGGACATTTGGACATTTTGCATGGATTATACTTATGGATTGAATAAATTGGACTTTTTCTATTAATTAAAGTTTTGAACAATTAAAGAAAAATTGTTTCTTTTGCAAACTCACTTTATCGAATTTGAATTTAAAAATCACTAAAGTTGTTTTCTTTTCAAATAATAACAAAGGATTTCTATCAAAAGTTTTTTAACTTAAACTCATTATTTTTAAAATAAATAATAACACATTTTCAAAGATGAATGAAATCACTCCAACTAATATTTTTGACATATCTATGGCCCATGTAATTGCTTAGATTAGGCTGTAACGTCTAGGCCCGGTTTGAGGGGTTACAAAATAGTTCATTAATGAACAAATTTAAATGCTCTCTATATGTTGTCATACATAACCTAGACAAGCCTCTCAACATTTATCCATTCTGACTTGCTAGCATACAAATTGAATGAATACAAAGCAACTCGTTAAAAATAGTTATTACAAAACATTCAATAAAAGCATAATCTGATGAAGACATGACCTTTCAAAATCAACATCACAATCCTGACCAATTCTTCATAAAACAAGGGTTGTCTTCATTCACTCGAATTCAATCCAATCTTCAATAAACATAGATTGGTTTTCATAGATGGACCCTAGTATCTTCAAAATATCAACACAATAATTAGTCCAAAGATTTTGCTTCATTAAATTGCCAACTCAAATATGGCAAGTAACTTCCCTATCTCAATGGCGGATTGTAGTAGGCACTGTCAAATGCCATTCAACTCATTATGTAATGCCCTCAACCTGACCTGATTCACCGGATCCAGATTTTGGGTGTTACCACATAAAACTTAATCGTTTAATCAAAATTAGTTCAAAATTTATTACTTCTTTAAAACATTTCTTGTGACAATCCAATTGAAATGTTTAATATATGAGGGCAAAGGAAATGCCTTACAATAGTTTATCATGTGAATTTAGATACAAATCTTTACGAAAAGAAGTTTAACGAAATAGACCAAAAAGGGGTATATTCCTAGACCATGCCAAGATCTCCATTTTATCCATAATATCCAACTTCGCCACTATCTTGGCGAACTCCTAGTGTTGTCCCTCCAAGCGCAGGTTTTCCTCAAATACCTTAAATGAAATAACAAACCTTGTAAGTACAAGAGTACTTAGTGAGCTCTATATCCATACCTTTTAATGATACTTTGCAAATCTTTTATGAATTTCTATAAGTCAACTATTACTCTGGATCATTTACTTCAGTTGATACCATTACAGTTTTATCACTCTTATATATGTAAGTCGTCAAACCCTTGATATGCTTAATATTTCATATAATTATTAAAATGAGGAAATCCCTTCCATTATTTCATAAATCTTTCATCCCATAATACTTTCTTAACAGAACATTCCCTCAGAAAACCCTTCCAACTATCCATGTCTTAACCCATGTTCTTATTTCAAATAATTGTTCACTGACATTTATCACGGGCAGATACTCATACATGTTGGTGAATACTTACACAAAAATAATATCGTCGACAACTAATCAATTTATACTTTGGTTCAATACCACACAAACCCATATTGCTATTATGCTACATAGATCCTTTAGATAAATTTCACATCACTCTA
This sequence comes from Gossypium raimondii, assembly GCF_025698545.1. NCBI lineage: Eukaryota > Viridiplantae > Streptophyta > Magnoliopsida > Malvales > Malvaceae > Gossypium > Gossypium raimondii. The sequence goes on along the minus strand of NC_068567.1, from coordinate 52,701,829 downwards.
TTTCAAGACTTAGATACTCAGGATAACCAAAACTTAGATTCAATATGAATTTAGTAGAAATCATTATACAACCAGATATGGCAGATTCCAGGTAAATCTAATTCAACCATTACATAACATAGATGAACTTGCATTGACTACTTCTTAGGTCACACATAACTACGAACACATTCATATTCAACACTAGCAGATTATCATGGCGGATACCTTTCTTAACATAAAGATACACATTTCTTTTCAAGAAATCCCATTTAAGGCTTATTCAATTATAACATGGATGTTATTCAACCCCTGACCTTGGACATATCATAACCTTCTCTCATCAGTAATTATTACAGAACTATCAGAATTTATTCAAAGCTTACCATAAGGGTGGATAAGCACATTTTACCAGAAAGTCTTAGCAGAACACGCCACAAGGGTTACACAGAATCCGCCACATGGGCCATCATATAGAGTACACTGTTAATGCATTCCTTTCAGAGTCTGCCACGAAGGCATTCATTCATATATTGCCACAAAGACATTCCTTCCATATATTGTCACAAAGTCATTCCTTTCATATATTGCCACAAAGGCATTCCTTTCCTAGCGTGTTTATGATATGGATTTTTCTAAACTCATATTTTGTAGGGTTTTCCTATCATCGTCCTGGGACACGCAGGGAACCCCTTTAGGTAATTGTCACTCATAATTCCTTTTCAGAGGGTACCATACATGTAAGGTTACTTGTCCATGCTAAACCTTTAAAACAACAATGGATTACCAGTCTAAGCTAAATTTGTGTCACAAGTATCTTTGAGTCCGCAACAAATGTTGAAGCTCGATTTTTAACTAGAATCGCATCATGCTCTAAAACAAACTAGCACAATCATCTTAGGTTACCAACAAACAAACAACATAGAACACATCTTACATCATACATTTCAGACCAATTGTTACAACTATACTTAAATGTTTTAATACTAATACAACAATTGATGTATACCTAAACTTATTAGATTCACTGTCAGAAACACATAGTATACTCAACAAACATTCATTCATTCATGGATATAATTCATCATCACAATTACTCATAAACTCGGGCTCGTCTAACCTTTCATCAAATTACAAGTCTAATTTTTACCCTTTTTTCTTGATCAGACCTTACCTACATATGCATCATTCTACTTTTCATTCCTGTAATTCTGCACATAGTAACTTAACTTTGCACAATTCTCTTATGTTTTACTCATCTAGTCGATACTCAAGTTTTGTAATTATTTAATCATCTATACCCACAATTTACATGTAAAAGTCAGAGTAGAGACTCACATTCAAGTTGACTAACTCAATTCTTTAATCAAACTATACTTCAATGCATATTTCAACCATATCAACAAGATCACATTTCATAGTATACATTCTGAACAAACACATATGTATTCATGATTAAATATCACAACATTCATGCACAGTTCATCACATACTTAGACTCCACAAATTCTTATCAAATGTTCATGCTATCATCAACGATCATTCATGCACTCATTCATTTCTTCCAAAACTTAGATTATAAAAGACTTATCTAAAAGATTTACAGGAGTCCTCATAAAAGAACTCACATTAGACCAGACTACTTATTCTTTAACTTAATCTTAGCTCAATCCCATTCCTTCACAAATTTGAAATCGCTAGAATTCATATCCCATACACATACTTTCATCCCATTATTCGTATAAGTATGATTTCCATACTATTCATGATTGTAGATTCATAATTTAATTAATTTCATATAGATATATTTCAATATGAACAAAAAATGTATAAAAAGGATTAGTGTAGAAGCTCACCTAATCCTCACTTATTGTCGTTCAAAACTTTAGATTCAACCATCTGACTAGAAATCACTGCTCAAGGAACATAGAAACATCATCAAAACCCATTCACATACCTTTAACCATTTCTCAAACATGGGCAACCTTGTACAAAGCCCATTTTTCTTTAATCTTAGCGTTCAACCAAAATTAACAACTTATTCTTCAGAATTCCTCCTACATAACTAAAATACTCACAGGAATACAAAGTAATCTTCTATTTTAGATTCGATATTTAGTTCCAGCCCAAGGGTAGCAAACCCTAGACGACTTCCAAATAAAGCCACAACAGCATTGTCAAAGGAAAGAAGAAGATAAAACGTCACCATCTCTCTAGCCCATTTAACTAATATTTATTTACAGATAAGAGCCATGTTCCCATAGAAACTTGACACGTGTCACACTCTTTCAAAATATTTTCATTAATGGTCTATAGCTGTAAATACAAATATAAATAAGAATCCAATATGGACAATACCTGGTTACCCTAACCAGAGGGGTCCTAATTACTATACTCATAATACAACTAGCATTGTTACTCTAATAACAAGGCATTCTACGCCTTTGGCAAGCACTCCTTTCAAAATCATCTCTCCATCAGGCTGTTATCTCATTAAAAAATAATTGAATACTAGGACCTCATCGAGTTGGCTGTTACATACTCTTAACCACTTAACACAGACTTCTTCTTAATATATTGCAGAAGATCAGGAAATCAAATTCTTACATACTCTTGTGGCGGTTACTATACATCCACACGTATACGCCAAAAAAACTTTTTATTGCTATGCGCCAAAACTTTAAACCCGCCAAAACTAAGGTGTTACACATTGCAACACTCCTTGTCTCAACAAGAATTATTAAATATCTTTAGGTGGAACGAGTTGAAACCGAGTAATTTTTTTTTTTGGAGGTCAGTTTTGAATTTTAAATTTTTAAATATAATTGAGCCATATCAAGGTCAACATGGAAGGTATAAAAGTTGGATCAATATTAAGACAAGAATCTTTTATTAGAATAGTTGAGATAAAATTATAAATTGTTGGGGCCAAAAGTAAAATTTATGTAAAAATCTTATATTAATTTTAAAGGTAAACTACACACAAGGTCACTAAATTATTAGTAAGTTTATATTTTGATCACTCAACTTCAAAAAAAGTTACAAAATGGTCATTGAACTATTCAAATGTTTTTATTTACTCACTGGATTTTAAGTTTTTTATATAAAAAAAAGTCCAACTAGTGAGTTCCAATTGACGATCAGTATGGTGAATCAGTCCTCATAAATGAGTAGGAGAATCTAATTTAGTTTTAAGTTGATCTAACGATTAATGTCGAAGATCGAAAAAGAAAGTTATTTGAATTTTGGTTCGCAAGTTCATGTCGTTCAAAGCTATTTCATAAAAAAATTTGAACTATAAAAGAGATGTGAAAAAAGAGCTTTTGATTGGTATAGAAGATATGAACAAAGAATGACATACATCAACAATTTAATAATCTAGTGACTTAAACAAAAACTTTTAAATAATTTAGTGACATTTTGTAACTTTTTTAAATTGAGTGAATAAAAAATAAACTTTTTAATAATTTAATAATTTTAAGTGTAATTTGCACAAAAGGAAATAAAAAAAATAGAGTAGGAGCCAAGGCGCATGGATCTCTATCCCCGAGGGATCTATGGATCAGTGCAAGTAAAAACATTTTCTTGTCATCACTAATACCAATATTGTTAAATGATTTTTCAAAATTGCGGATTCAAGAGAGCTTAATTACGTAATATTCAGAGATTAAAGGGTGATTAAAATATCTTAAAGAAAAGGAAAAAACAAAAATCCCAAATCAGACTAAATGACAAAACGGCCCTTGATACTTTTGTCCTCTAATCCTTTCACTTTTTTAGAAGCTTACCTGCCGCACCTTCGCTCCATCCTTCTCTATAACATAGCAAATGTAAAGGGAATTGGAAACTCCAACAGGACTAAAATGGTGTTCACTGCAACAATCATCGGATCAACTTATTAAATATGGGGTTCCGTAATGCCAGAGTTTCTAATTCCTGAGGTAGGTCAACTAAAACCTTGACTCGGTTACAAGTGTTACAAACTTAGAAGAGTACCTGTTGTTGTTCTTGTTCTTGTTACACCAATTACGAGCTAGTTCCCTTTTTTTTTCATTATTACCAAGTCTTCTACCTAAGCAATCCTCTTACTTGTAAATCTTTAGTCTAAGATTAGATTTTTGCCAAACCTAATTGGGTGAACTGAGCTGGGGTTATGTTGTAGGTGCAAGAAATAATGTGCCCATTGCTTGTTCATTTTAGTTTCCTGGGTTCCATATAGGTGACTGTAGTTAGTTTTGGTTCAAGAAAGTTGAAGAAACAGGTGCTTCTAGCATGCCCATTTCCTAAAATGTCTTGGATACAATCTCAAATCAAGCTAAAAGATGGTGGTTTGAGTTACCATCCTCACTCTCTACTTTCTTCTCCGTATTCTTCTTCTTCTTCTTTCTCCTCTCCTCCATTCTCCTACAGTAATGATAACCAAAAGCAGCCAAACTCCCTTTCGTCATCATCTTCAGCTAGTAAAATAAGCCCTGCTGTTTTGTTCATCATTGTTATTCTGGCTGTTATATTTTTCATATCTGGCCTTCTTCACTTGCTTGTCAGATTTCTTATGAAGCATAGGTCTCCCTCATCTGTATCAGAATCCAACAGATACCCAGAAATGTCAGGGTCTGATGCTTTCCAAAGGCAGTTGCAACAACTCTTCCATCTTCATGATTCGGGTCTGGATCAAGCTTTCATAGATGCTCTACCTGTGTTTCTATATAAGGAAATAATGGGGTTGAAAGAGCCATTTGATTGTGCGGTTTGTCTTTGTGAATTCTTGGAACAAGATAAGTTGAGATTGCTTCCTATGTGTAGTCATGCTTTCCATATAGGCTGTATAGACACATGGTTGATGTCTAACTCTACTTGCCCTCTTTGTAGAGGGACCCTTTTCACACCTGGGCTTCCAATTGAAAACCCAGCTTTTGATTTGGAATATCCAAGGGAAGAAAACATGTTATCAAGCAATGGAGGAAGTGGGGTGTCTCTTGGCCCAAAACCTTCAGAGAGTGACATTGGAAAGAGGGTGTTTTCTGTGAGACTAGGCAAATTTAGAAGTTCAAATGATGGAAGTGGAGGGGAAGTAGGAGGTGGAGAAGGTGTATTAAGAGAAGGGGAGACCAGTAGCAGTAATTTGGATGCAAGGAGATGTTACTCAATGGGGTCATTCCAATATGTGGTTGCTGATGAGTTGCAAGTAGCTCTTTGCCCTTCTAGAGGTGGCAATGGTACTGCTAGTATGAAGTTTGTGAAGGGAAGAATTGGACAAACTGGGAATTCATCAAATGATGGTGATGTTAAGGGAAAAAGGATTAACTTGACAAGTAAAGGTGAAAGCTTTTCTGTATCCAAGATCTGGCAATCGTCTAAGAAAGGTAAATTCCTAAGAACTTCAGATACAATAGGCTCTTCCTCAGTTACTGTTGGTTTGCCATGGACTGATAGTAGAGCTCAGGTTACCTAAGGTAGTTACTGTTCCTTTGTACTTCACCATAGTAATATATATTCAACGAATCTTTTTATTTAAAGCCCTTTCCTTTTAGCTTTTAGCTTTTACTTTCGCTTTTCTTTCAAAGAAATTTGATTCTTTAATAGTGCAACTGCAAGTGCAATGCAACTTCTGTGATTTATGCTTCTTTATGTTCTTACTTTATGGCAAATGGGAATTTACTCCGTCTTTGAGGTAAAATTCCATGTGGTGCCTAATATTAAAAACATTTGCTTTCGTCCTGTGAAATGCACACATTCAATTGTTGATAAAGTGATGCCTTTTTCTTCTCCCTCTGCCAGCACTGTATACCAGAAGAGAATAATACAGAAAGAAAAGAATATGAGGTCAAATAATCTGGTGCTCTTTCTATGAGAGGCTTTTTAATTTTTATTTATTTACGATAAATGATGAAGTCCATTAAATTGAAGTTTTAAGAAGAACCTTTTTTGCTTGGTATGAATGATGAGGACGGTGGGATCCCAAAAAAGTGGTTTGAAGGACTCTAGTGAGTGTAACCATTATATGAAAAGTTGACATCAGACATAAGTCAGTGGATGGTGGGGTCTTTAACAGTGTTTTATCTCACTCTAATTTAAGTTCAGATCCCAAGCTTACCCCATTATTAAATTTCATTAAGAGTAGAAACTTCATTTAACCCACACCACATGTTGATGAACTGATAGCACAGGGTTGGGTTGAACCTTTCTTGAAACTTGAAATTGTTTTTTACTCCTCCCTCATACCTTTACAGTAAAGGTTAAAAAGCATGGATTCTTTTTTCTTTTTTTTTTTTGTAACATTTTGGTATTCGGATTGGGTTTTGATTATTTTGACGTTGAATCCGGTGGGATTTTAAAAGAGGGGAAATTTTATCTAGCACTTATTTTCCTTTTCACCCTTCATATGATATGATTAGAGAAGACGAAACTGTATAGGCACAATAGTGATATAATGAGAGAGGACAAAACTGCTGGAGTCCCTGAATGTTGTCTTGTTCATCACAAACATTATTAGATAGGCAAGCGAGAATTGACTTAGAATAGAGGTGAGTTTAGATTGGCGGTGTGTTTACCTACGGTTAGTGTAAAAATAACGGTAGTGATGAGATTAAATATTGTAGCGATACTGTAGCGTGAAACAAAAAGTAAATTAAACACATCATACCACACCTAATCATTCATCTAAATTTATCCTAGATGAAGTGCAGGAGCTGGAGCCAAAGGTGACAGCTATTTGATTGAGCCCAAAGTCAAAACAAAAGTGATGGCATGAGCAATGCTAGAGTGGCAGGCATGACGGGGGATTTGGTAAGCTAAGTGATCATAGTAGTACCAACTACATGAGAGAGAAGCACGTAAGTCAAAAGTACATAGCAATCCAAATCAATCTTTTTACATGCTCAAAGATACAGTTACAAAGACAAACCGACAGCATGCATTATTGAGATATTGATAGAAGAATCCAAGGTCTCTTCTGTCACATTTTTAACCACTCTGCTCACCCTCATTTCAATTTACACTTATTATTTTAACCATCTGGTGAGCCAACCCCATTTGAGACTTGAAGCTCTAGGTAGCGATCTTAAAGAGTAGCAGCATCTGGCACATGCTTTGGGGAGATAAAAGGCATCCCATGTGCATTTAAAAATAACAATATTGCATTGGGGTTTTACATTTTGAAATGCTCATTGCATTCTTCTCTCCCTAATAAATTTTATATTTATAATAAAACACCTCTGTCCCATTTTTTATTTGTACTAGTATTCATTTGAAATCGAGAAAAAATCACAAAACTCTAGGAAAATTAATATGAAGTCAAGTAATTCAAAACAAAAAACTTTTGCCAGCTCGAGAGCTGCCATGTTATATAACTAATTAGGAATACTTTGATATTTACATAAGAAAGTTTATATATTTATATATGGGCAATACACAATAGCTTTCCTATATTCCCTTTTCTCAAGAGGAAGTCCAAGTTGCAATTAGTAAAAATTGCACATACTATAATCTGAAATCAAATATATTGCACTCTACTTTGAAGGTAATTACAAGAATCAAAGATTAAATTCCAGATTTCCTCTTTTTAGAGTTTGATAACCAAGCTCTAAGAATGGAATGAGAAACATCGTATTAGCAATTAAGATTAAAACCTAATGAAACAGATATAAAAGGCACAAAACCAAAATTTAGCACTACGAAATTGGAGTAAAGATAATGTCCCCTCGGATAATAACAAGGTAAGAATGAGTTCCATAAATAATTCCGTGCTCAAATTGCAGGAACAGCATACTTTCACCTTGTAATTCCAAATATAACACATTTCAGTTTCTTGTGTATTTTAAGCCAAAAATTCTATTCCCCACAATTCCGCACCGAAAGGGGTTTAAAGTAATGTACATAAGATCACCTAAAACTGAGAGAATTTGTTAACAAATTATTGCACTAGCATACTACAAATGGTGGGATGAAGCTTCTCAGAGGTAAAACAAGATACAAAAGAAAAGGAAAAACATGACTATATGGTGCACATATCCGTGGATGAACCAACCTCACAAATTTTGGGGGAAATTGTTTATTTGTCTTTCTTCCAAAACATCTTTGTTGTTCGTCTTGTACGCTATCCTTACGCGCATGACCAACGATTTCTGGAAATAAAATACATAAATGACTGATTTAACCTAAAAATAAATAAGCAAAATGGTTGCATACCACACTAAGAATTTCTTTCCAAACACAGGTAGCAAGGCCAAGGGTAAATTAACTGTTAAGAGGTTACAGAAAACCTAAAATCCATGGAAATAAATTGTCACCCAAAGCCTAAAAACCGCCTGACTCCTCCATAAAGACGCAAAAAATAAATTGCACATGCATTTAAATTCTTTGCTATAATGGAACTACTACATGCAAGCATCATTTACCATGATGCAGGAAACAAAATCTGCAGCTGCTACTTAGAAGTTCAAGAATACTTTAAATTATAAAATGGAAGAATAGCAACCCAAAAATCTTTAAGTGAAGGATGGCTGCCTCAGTATGGAAGTTTAGATCAGAGAGCAACATATCAGTTCCCTAGAGCAACTTTAATTAACTAGAACAACTAGATATATTAGATAGTATACTAAAGCTTTCTCTTGCTAAGATCTCAGATTCAGAATCCATAATATAAACATTAAGAAGACTCAGTAAACATACCTTCCCATGTTGGCTATTAGTGACCTTCAAATTTTGTGTGATGGATCCATCACCGCTTGCAGGCAAAGTGTTGCTGCTAGCTGGATCTAAGTGCAACTGAAGAAACTGCATAAAAGCAGCAAAGTACATATTAAAAGGAGAAGCATGCAAAACCCAATGTAATAAATAGAAATTCAATGGTTATTTTTAGTAAACATAGCAGCTTCATATATTTTGTGAAAATAGTGAAGCCTAGATTTTAGGAACCCGCCAAACGCAGTTAAAAAAGTTCAAGTATCCCCAGAAAATAAAGAACTATTAGTGAGGACAGGCTTTAGTTCACAAACTGAAAAGTCTTTTTTTATTTTCACATGAACCTATGATAAATAAAAAGCAGCAGGAGCGAACAATAAAAGAATGCAAATTATACCTCTAACAGATTGCACTGAAACCCAATTATTTTTTTACTAGAAGTATAGAGTGTAAAAGCAAACTCGGTAAGCAAACATCTTGAGTTACCTTTGGAACTGCTGCCTGGAAAAGAAAATCATTGTAAACATTAGATGACAAATTTGTAAAAGTAGCCTGGATCAACGTTGTTTGAGGGCTCCCTGGTTGCTTTGAAAAGTTGAACATCACTCTTAAGGAGCTGCTCTCGTATGCAACTAAAGATGGATAAGCTTGACCATTTTCCTCTGCCACAGAAAAGAAGACTATAACACCTTTGGCAACTAAAAGGCTACCAAATCAGCCGAACAGATCCCGAAACCTATTAAAACTTACCGGGCTTTTGAGGACCAGGGCCATGCCCATCCAATAAATCCATCATTGGAGCAGCGTTTACGGGAGAAGTGGCATTTGCAGAAAGTGAGGAAAGTGATGCAAGCCCATTAAAATTTGCAAATGGGGCTTTGTCATCTTGACTGGAGGATAATATGTCAGATGCAGACGAGCCGGTTTGCACAGGAAGCGACGTTCCGATTGACAAAAGATCCAACAAAACATCTGTACTAGCTTTTGGAGGCTTACCAGCGCCTAACAATTCAAAAATAAATCAAACGTTTTCAACTACAGGAAAGAAGAGATTAGAAACTGAAAATAGTACACTTTTAATCATGAATGAAACATTATAACATTTTTATGCCTATGCCATACAGAGTTCGCTATTGGAGAAGGAAGGCAGTAAAAGCAATGACTAGGAGATACTTATTTTTCTTTAACATTGTTACACTCTAGAAACTGCCAAATTAATTGACTATGCAACATAACCATATCATCACACCCATTATACTTGCAAACCAATCTAGATTTATACTTATGATTAAAGAAATCAAATTTAAAAGCGACTATCATGTACTTCTATCGAACAACTCAAGAAGTTGGTTTGAATCCAAATGTTTAGAAACCACTAATTTCAATCAACAGGTGTTTGCCTGAACTATTGTCCACTATGGTTATTGTCAAATAGAAATAATTAACTCTGAACAAGTAAAGATAAATTAAAGAGATAAAATAAACATTTGGATTCAACTGACTTATTACTGTGAAAATGCTACTGTTAGCATCACACTGCCAAAAAAACTAAGGTGGAATATCAAGGTATTTCAAAAGTGCATGCTTGAAAAACTAATTTCACTCCTCAAATCAACACCAACTAACCTGATGGTGCAAGAGTTGGTGACAAATCAACACCGAGAAGATCCTGTGGAAAATCACCACCAGAAGAGCTAGGTGCAGGGACATCGTCTGAACTCAGGTCAAGTAAATCTGGAATAGGAGCTGTAGCGGGTTTAGCAATTCCATTTGGAAGATTAGAGGGTGCTCCAGAAGAGGTTGAAATAGCTGTTGGCAAGGAGCCAGCCCTCCTTCCACTGAAAGTTGCCTCGTCCAAAACTGGCATCCTTTCAACCAATGCAGATCTGTACAAATTCATTCATCAGCTTTGTAATTCACAACTATGCTATGATGCAGGAAACCCTCTAACGAAAGTAATGAGGTAAAAATACAACACAACTTTTTAATCATATACCTAATCTTTTGATGCTTCTGAAGAATACGATTAAATTCTATAGATCGCTGCTGCAGCTCAAGCACAAGGTTTCCTTTATTTTGGACAATTATACCCTTAATCCTCCTGAGATAGCAATCCATGAAAATTTATTATCTTTTTCATGTCATATAAACAAATAAGAAAATTTTCAATTACTTCAAAGGAACTCCACAATAATTAGGCGTCAAACTAATTTGCCAAGAAATAAATTCAACTGAGATAATGCATATAAAAGGTTCTTTTTAACCCATAGGACGAGGTAAGAAGCAGGTAGAAACATATAATTGTGCGAAGATGAGGGAGATAAACGATAATATGCAGGTTGGCAAGCATCAACATACTCTGAATAAGAAGGAAAACGAGAAGAGAGCTTTAACAGAGCAATCAGGGCCATTGCTTTAGTAGTGAGATCTGAAGTATGACGCTTAATAGCAACCTCTACGGCATCCACAGCATCACACTCTGTTACCTGCTTAGGAAATAAATTTAACTGAAAACTTTCGAAAAGCATTCATTAGTGCAGACACTGAAAAGAGAAAAGGATCCAGACATGGAGAACTTTCAGCTCAGCATATATCATGTTAAGAATCTAATTAGTTTGAGAATTGTAATGAAATTATTTGATTCCAAGGAAAAGACCCAGAGTGACAAAGAACTACATTGCTTAACACCCATTAATACATATGATTAAAAGCAAACTCAAAATATTTCAACAGGAAAAAACATAAAAATACCTAGACAAGATGCTTTGAATAAAATTAGAAGGTACTTTACAATGCCTTGTCAAAAGGGGAATTGAATGATTCCTTGCCTATTTCTACATCTGCAAAATCACATTACCCGTAACCCAAAATCAATGCCATACTTGGTCAAGATTACTTTGATTAATCTGTAAAATAGATTTATAACTAGCTAGCTAAAATTTATTTGATTGTTATAAATTACCACTAAAATTGAAATTCCACAAGAAAAACCTAGAAAATTCACTATTTGATGAAAGCCAAAAAAAAAAGAAAGGGAAAATAGTTGCATGTTCTTTACTACCAGTTAACAAATTACTTGAATTCAGTTTGATAGCACACAGGATAAGCATCGAAGTAATGAAAATCTTCGCAGAAAAGGTCCTAATCAACATTCTTCAATTAGAAGCTTCCCCCAGCCTGGCTGTTTTCCCCTTTTTTCTTGAGATATAGAAGTGCAACATGACTAAAGACTAGCATGTAAACAATTTCATGAATAAGGATACACTTACAGTTATTGGGTCTTCAATATCAAGCATCCCCACATTATTCACCAACATATCACCATATTCACCAATACACCAAACTGCCACTCGAACAAGAGTTTCCTGATAAAATATCAATGTGCATTTGGATAATTAAGTAGATAAACATATTAAATTTAGATATATAAAATCCACCATGAGAAAAACAAAGAATACCTGTTCTGTTGATGTTAGGAATGCTCTGTACAGTGCCCTGACTGTATATCCATGGAGGTCAGAAGCATTAGATATGACAAAAATAAGGGCATGCCAGACTTCATCTTTCACAAAATTTCCAGCCTATTAAGCAAATGATAAATGTTAGTACTCTTGGAACAAAATAACTTGATAGAAACGTTGAAAGAGCCAAGAAGATAAAGAAAAAAAAAAGTGCCATTATACCCAAAAATGGGAAAAAATTAACCTCCCTTTTTCACTACTAAATATTTTGTGATATAAAAAGGAGTACACATCCAGCAGATCAAGGAGATTCATGCACCAGGAAAAGGTAAAAGAACAAGCATTTGATTAGTTGCTTGAATGTTTGTGGCCATTATCCTATTTTTTTATTGAAACTCACCAATAAAATGCAAAAACATTGACACATGGCGAAGTGCGAGTATAGTACACAGTAAGATGAACCATTACTGACTAAACACCTCAATTCCACACTTTTTGGTAAATTGCTGCGTTCATATGGTTTCTTCATGTAGTAAACAGTGACTAAATACCAATTTGTCTCAGGAAAGTGTTAGCTTTTCTATTATGCTTCAGGTCCAAAAACCATTGACCACTTTTCTGGATCCAACAGTAGTCCTTAACAAGTTACTGGCTGTGGTGGCTTGAAGTCTTACAACATTATGTCGTGTACTCACACACAAAACATTGCATGATCATTAATCAAAGATTGAAATGACATGGGTAATGTGATAAAGAAGTTTTTAGAAAACGTAATGTTCAGCAACACCTACTAGGAGCAAAGACTGAGATGGATGAGACTCAAAGAATAAACAATATAGTAGCAAAAGAGAAACTTGGACAGCAATGAATTAAGTGCAATATGACAAATGAAACATCTTTATTCCAATCATATGGTGATTCTATGAAAGACAACACATACCTCAGAAAGAACCTTGAGCATTTGATCAATGTACCAAATCTTCTCTAAGGAAAACCTGAGGGATAAATATAATTGTTAATTGACAACAGAATGTTACAAAGTAATTCCAAATTAGTCTTTCAGCATATCCTCGGTCAACAGAAAAATTCTCTGATATACCAGAAGAACATACCATCCAATATTATGAAATGATAGAAGGAGCATCTATTAATCTAAGCAATTCATTAAAATTTACTATATCAAATGGGTTGTGTGCAATAACTGCTTTCTCCAGTAGAAATAACCAATCATTTTAAACGGTCCTAAAAATTGAGGTTGGACAAAAGAGTATACACAGCATATACAGCGACATACAAGCACACATGCATACATGAAATTACTGAGGCGAGCAGAGAAAGCATAAAGATGACAATTACAGAAGATATAGAATACAAAAGACACGTTGAAGTAGCAATTCTCATGTAACTAACAAATAGTATAACATACTTTTCAACAAGGGAGCAAATCTTGGCAGTAAGATCTCCCTTAAATTCTTGATCGCTTACTTCCAAATATTCAATTAGCTCTTTTATCAAGGGCTTTACATTGTTTTCATTCACCAGCAAGTACAAGAGTTCAAGTGCCCTTTTCCGAATTGAAGCATCTGAATCCTGGACAAGGAAATGTCAAATCAAAAACTTTTCAGTTGCACGTGAGAAAACTCACTTTTTGACAACGGCACTTCAGAATCAGATCAGATTCCACATCAAAAGCAATGAAAAAAATGCTGGAAACTATTTTTATTGCTCAGAGTACCAAGGATATCTACCCAGTTCATCATCCAACCTAACCCTGACCCAAGCCCAAGGGATGGTTGTGAGAATTCTTATATCTCCTAAAATAAAATCACAACGAATCTGTCTAATTATCAAGCAAAAGGCAAGAAGAACAACCAACCACAAAAAATCATAACAGTCACATCACATGTAAGACAACTAGAGGGTTCCCTAAATAAAAAATAAGGAGAAGAGAGAGAGAGACGACAACAGGGTCTTTATCCTTAAGGGAAAAAATAAGAGATCAAGTGATACCAAAAGAGAGAAATTGTTATCGCTGCTTTAGCAAGTGATAAAAGAGTTTTTAATTCCCTCCCGTATGGTGTTAGCCAAGAACAAATAAATACCAGAACCAGATACTTTGGATAGACAAAAGGAAAGCAAAAGCAAACCCCTTGGGTACTGCTTGAGCAAGAACTTCCATCAGAAGCCAATTGAGAATCATCAGAAACAAATTTAAATATCTTCAGATACCTTTACGCAGTCCAAAATTGTTGCCCTGTGCCTCTGCACTGCTTGAGCATCCAACGTTGTAGCCCTCATAAGCATGTTTAATGCAACATATCTGGAATACAGGCGAGGTTCAGTTGCACAATATAGTAGACCAAGAAATATGTAGAAAGGGATATGAAAAAATCAAAATAAGATTTCAAAGAAAATACCTGATATTATTGTCACGATTAGACAAGAATTTCCCCAAGATATTTATAGCAAGCACACGTAAGCCACCATCATCTTCAATGCTCATGATGGTTTCAACACATTCATAAAGAATAGCATTTCCTGCATTTTTATTTGACTCGGTTTTTGTTGCGACCTAAGGAAAGAAAATACAAGAAAAGTAAAATAAAAGAAAGCTTAACCTCATTAAGCAATGAAACATTACCGTAAACCATGAAAGGAGTTATCCAAAACATTTTCAGTTTCTAATTTCACTGGCAGAAATCAGCTTTAGAAGCAATATCCAAAATACCCAATCTCGTATACCATCTTGTCAACTAACATACTTCGAGTAATTTCATTAAGATTTATTAATGAGCAGAAGCAATAATAGAGTGGAATGTCAGATTTATTTTCCAGAAAACATTTTTAGGACTTTGGACATATTAAGAAAAATGATAGGTCACGGAAAAAACATCACAACTGACCTGGGCAAGTATGTCAGTCATACGATCACTGGCATCAGCATCTCCCTGGCCCAATATCCGCAAAAGCTTAAGTAATCTTATATGAAGGTAAGGATCAGTGATGCCAGAAATGTCATACTCAGGTGAATAGGGGCTGTTTACTATATCCCTCAGAGTTCTGACCAAACCTTCTGTGCACTTCTGCAATAATTATAAAATAAGCTACTATCAAAATTACAAAACTGACTGCATTATCCATTTTTGAAAAATTTCTTCCCTCAAAAATTAAAAATATGGTTCAAACCAATATTTACAGGATAAAGGAGCCCTATTTTTGCTCAACTCCAAAGGTCTAACAAGTTCATAAATCCTATTGAAAACAAATTGCAAAATGAGCCTGAAGATCTTAGTATAAATTGAAGGAAATAATAACCAACTGTTTAGAAAAAACACCAGTAAGCTTGATCCTTTCAATCCTTTTTATCATAACTACTCTTCTTCCAGAAACAGAACAAAAGGACTGGTGGTAAAGTAGACAGCTCTGCTCGCATTGGGTGCTCCAAAAAATACCAAAGCAGATACTAAATATTTATAATTTTATATAGGAGCAGACAAGTAAAGCAAATAATTCATGAACTCCATAGAGTGTCTTTCAGATGCTATAGCTATGAGCTGTTGTGCTCATAAGGTCAAGACCAGTATACCTTTCTAAAGTATTCAAGGGCTTCTGAGCTGACTTTACATAGATCTGCACAAAGTTGAACTCCTGTTATCAGGACCCCATGATGCTTTTCTTTAAGTAGGGAAGCGGCACAATTGATAAAGTTTTCAGCCAGGTCTGGAACTTTCTTTATGATCCGTATGGAGCACAATGCTGCCTACAACAAGAGTCAAGAGCTCTTAAAGATTGCAGGCAGATCACTGAAGAAATTGACGTATATATAACCTAAAAATTATCAACAAATGCACATTATGAGAATTCATAACCAAAGCCACTTTGCACACACGGGCAGGAGGGGAGGGATGTGGAAGTGGGAGGCCTGTTTAATTGAATCAATCCTCCAATAGAAAAGTGATATTGCAGTTGAACCAATTCAGAACATTGAAAAATGCCATCATAGAATGGTTGGCAATGATCATTAGATGTCTTTCCCTCCCCATCAAACAAGAAAACTGAAGTTGGCTATCTTGGAGTCACACATCAGACTTAATAGTTTCAATACGTTAGCATTTTTCCCTTGAATGATTGTATGCTGCAAATTCTTCTGGTTAAGAAATGTAGGCAGAAAAAATATCCAGATTTGATAAAAGTAGCTGCCATATGAATGGTGCAGAATATCATTGAACGAATATCACATCATACAGATGGCATCTCAGTTATGCAGTCTCCAGTACTTAATCATCAGTTTACACTTTTAACCTTTTAATTGACAAAATTACAAACGCATTGTTGCAAAGAATAAAGGGCACAAACAGAAATATTTGAAGTGCTCAACAGAATAACCCAAAACTTTCCTACTCCTGCAGAAGAGGACAGAGAAGTTATCATTTAAGAGGGGATACTCAGCATTAAGCATAAGAAATTCAAAAAGTCTAGAGTCCAGTGGCCTCCATTTTCTTCTTTACTTCACATCTATATGTGATGAACATATCTTTGAGTTAAGAATAGGACACACTTACTTTCTTCCTGATATTTGGATCTCGAAACTGCAGCAATCTTTCTACTTCAGGTGCAAGATCACGGGCCATTTCTGCTGAACAAATATTACCCAGTGCACAAAGAGCAAGTCCTACAATGTACTGGTTTGAATGGTTCAGATCTCTGCATATAAGTTAAGGTTCCTGCAAGTAAAGCAAATCTCTCCATTTTCTTGTTTTTACACTTGTAATACAACCCTATCAGGCACAACAATATTAACCCAGAACAGAACTGATTAAAGGGAAAAGGAAATGGGAACAAAATAAGCTTGAGAAGAATCCACGCAAAAGATACTGCTTTAATGAGTTTGTGACCAACATGAGAACTTCTTGTCTTTCATCAAGAAGCAACATAAGACCAAGATATCCTATCCTCTTCTCTGGAAATCCAGCAGATGCAATCAACTTCAAGCACTCCATTTGGCCAAAATGAGTGGGATATCCAAGTATCTGAATGAACATGAGTTTTGCCAGGTTACGGTGCCTATAATCTTGATCATCTTCATTAATTGAAGCACGAATAGCAGCACACTCTTTCCTTACAACAGCACGCTCTTCTGCTGCAGTTTTGCATGCACGTATAGCCCGTATCATGTCCCTGCATTGGAGAAGTAAGTTTAAACCATTTTCAATTAATATGTATATAAACTACATGTGCATTTTCTATGCCTGCCATTTTACAAAAAGTGTGTCTAGGTGCACCAGGCATGCACCTCACCTAAAAGGGTTCGAGGCACTAAGTCGCACGGTGCATGCGCACCTTTGTGGATGCCTTAACGATGCTACATATAATGCAAAACTAGAGACAGTACAACTTGCGTGACCAAACCAGCCAACGTTTTAGTTGTCATCTATGTAATAGTACCTCCTTACAACAATGCTATTTAGTTGTCATCTATGTAATAGTACCTCCTAACAACAATGCTATTTAGTGCATCATTTAATATTATCAACATTTCAAAAAAAGAAGATCAACCTACTTTCAAACCAATTATTAAATGGGTATGACACATTTCTACAATTTCATTAATAGTTGCAAGTTGCAACTAACTCGAGATAATAAAAAGGAAATCAAGAGATAATCGGAAGAACCAAATTATAAAAACCCCAAACAGGCTAACATATTACACTTAGCTCTAAATACATACGCAATCATCTTTTAAGTTGCACGAACCACAACTGAACTCCCGAAATTCTAATCACGGTATTAAAAAAAAAAAAAAACAGCTCTTATAAATTTTAGTCACAACTCCAGTCCACTCAAATAAACAAACTCATGAGTTGTTGATCTGATCTTCAAATTAAAAGGAAAAAGGAGAAATAAAAGAAGAAATGGGTAACAGTAGGAATCGGTGCTCACCTTAGACGAGTACCGGAAGAAAAAGGATTCATGATCGTATTAAGGTAGGAAACTCTAGTAGAGAGGTCGACACAGATGGAATAGAAACTAAACCAAATGCTGCAATTAAATCGATCACCAAAATAGCACTATTCAGAATTAAACCGTACTGTTTTTTTTTTTTCTCTTTACGCAAGCTTAAAGAATGTGAAATTGAAGATCCAAATGCTGGAATTCGGAGATCTAAGAAAGAGGAAGAAACGGAGAATTGGATCTGAGAGACCGAGAAAACGGAGTCTCTTTTTCTACTTGAGAAAAATGGGAGCACAGCGGTCAAATTGGCATTTGTAAGTCCAGTCAGTCGTAAATATTGGGTTAAATTTGCAAGGGGGATATTCGGCTTATTTATTGGTTGGACATGACATGGCAGGATTTCATTGGGCAGTTAGAGAGATTTGTTTGTAGTAATTAGTAACGGCTCTGCAGGCTTCGCTGTTTATTCTTTTAATTTGGTGTATCAACTTCAATTTTTTTCTTAATTTGATAACTAATTTTCTTTGTTTAATTTAGTTTTTTTCTTATTTCATACTTAACTTGTTTTTATCTAATTTAGTACTTAAACTTGTCAAATGATATATAAAATTACATCAATATATTAACAATGTTTTTTATGAAGTAGCAATAATATTCAAAATGTATGATCGATATGTGATCAATGATATGGAATTTTTATATTTTAAATGTTTAATTACTTTTAGTTTATTTTATTTTATTTTAAATTTTACATTTAACCTAATGAATTTCTTTTATTTTCGGTTTTAAAACTTTTATTTTCTTCTTAAGTATTAATTTGTGAAGAACGATTCAAAGCACAATTTGTAACATGAATTACCTCTTATAGTGATGATATTTTTATGGAATTAAGGGCTTTGTAAAGATCAAGCCATGCTTTAAGCATGTAATCCATTTTGAATCATTATTACCAATAACAATCAAAGTAATCTCAACCTCAATAAAAACTAAACTTTGAGCATATTGTTTAATGCAACAAAAGAAACTCCAAATAAATGTAATAACTCTTACCATTAAATTCCTTGTCATCTATCACATGTCAATCATACATTAGCTATTTTTGTTCCCTCATGAAAAACTAACATTATGGTAATTTGTATAACATTTTACAAGTTTAGATACCAAATTAGGAAAAAGTGTTAAGTTCAAGTACTGAATTGGGACAAAAAAGCTAGGTAACCACTTAAGAAAAAGAGTCACGTTTAAGTATCAAATTGGGCCAAAAAACCTTAGGTATCAAATTTAAAAAAAAAAAGTGTCAAGTCCATGTATCAAATGTTATATTTTTAAGGGTTTTTTTTCTTCTTGTTGTTGTTCAAACTATGAAAATTCATTGAAAACAAAGGAATTACAACAAATAAATAAGTTCAGTTGTAATACAAAATACCCAATTTATCCGACAAGAATAAAATATTGTTTCTTAGCAATCCAATCAGCTATTTGATTATTAGGTCAAATCACACGGCTAAAAAGAACATTTGAAACACAAGAAACCATCAAGAGGATATTGGAGATAAATGTTGAAACTTCCAAAGAAGTTGAGATCTTTCCATTAAGCATTTTGATTGTATAAAAGCAATTTTATTTAATGATGATGTGTTGCCATCCATGTAACACCCCGATACCCAACCCGATCGTTGGGTCCAAGCTACAATGTGTCACATTCATTGTCGGAGCAACTACGATCAAACTACATTTTCTTTATACCAATAAATGGTTAAATTTCAAACAATACATACATATGTTACTATATACATTCATTTTTGGGTCGTATATGAGCTTATGGAAGCTTTATTGCAAAACCGAGGTCAAATTATGACCAAATTATAAAAATTTTAAAATATCAGGTTGATGTCACGGTGTTGAGGGTTCTTTGTCGCGACGCAACATACTGACTTGATCTCATCACAACATTAAAGGACTGACATCACGACATGACCCCTGTTTTACAACAAACTCCAATTTGGTACCTATTTAACTGATCAATACAATTCAATATTCTCAAAACCAATCTTCAAAACCATTAATACCATTTCCAGCATACATTCTCAACATATCTCATCATATATATATATATATATATATATACATTTCTTAAACCTATTTGCTAACATCGACACTTGTGCCATTCAACATTCGTTTACACAATTGGCATATGCATTTCCCTTATAAACCATAAGTATGCCAACTTTCATACAATTCATCAAGGTATTATATTCACAATATGTAAATTAACTATTTAGCCATTATTACATTACCATTTTAAGCTTCAAATATAAGCATAATTATCTATTATATCAACAATCTGATTTAGCCTAAGTACATTATGTTTAACAAACAAAAAGACTTTACAAACATTGATGAGTTAGGGACACTTGGCTGGATGCCGGAGTTACTACTCGAGACCTCTAGATATACCTATACCTACATAGGGGAAAAACAAACCATACGCTAAGCAATAATGCTCAATGGTATTTCCATTATTCAAGTAAATATAACATAGGTTACAATCATTTGCATACAATCAATTTGAATTCTAATGTCAACCAATGTATATATACAACTCATGCTAAATATCATTCAATGTAATAGCATATATGTATATATATATAAATATGCTACCAAAGTACCAATGCATCATTTGAACTATCTAAATATTAGTTAAATTAACAAAGCTAAATGAACTTATCATGCCAACATATCAATGTCATTAAAGCTACAAATCTATTCAATGTTCAACATTTGATCATAACACATTTCATTTCCGAACCGAATTCATTCATTCATCATTTATACATATCGGCCCTTGACCTACCGCCAAACGTAATGGTAGTTTTAGTACATTTCGGCACTTAAGGAGCTTTTTTTGTAGTTTTATGTTTAATTATAGCATTTTCAGCTTTCGTAATTTAGATTTAATTATGTGCAAAATAAATATTTTTACGCAAAAATTGATGTTAGTTAACCTATTAGGCTAATTCAGGCCTTAGGTAGTTTTATATGTTTAATTGAGTGTGCAGGATGTGTATTTAGCAGCCCAACAGCCTTATGGACGACAGCCGAGGGTAGGACAAGTTTCCGAGACGCAACACATGAAATTGAAACTCCAAGTGAAAGATAATAGTGTTGTGTCGAGACACAGGTCTGAACGTGGGAGTCAAGAATCGAAAAGGCTAAAATCGTTCATGCAATCAATATTTTTCGAGATTATGCCCTGTAATAGACCTAATTAAGGTTTCTAAACATCCCTATAAATAGAAAGGTTATTGCTAATATGTAAGCAAGCCTTTAGGAGCCATAGTTAGCAGATTTAGGTTTTAGTTCATTTTATTTTCCATTTTGACATATTTTTTTCTTTTCGACTAGGTTCAACCGAACCTAAGTCTTTTCTATTAAAGTATTCAGCAGTTTTCTTTCATTATTCTTTTTCAAACATCAAAATTAGTTAACTATCAAGAGATTTCGCAACTCCGAGCACATCCGCTTCAATCAACTAAGCAATTTCTTACCATTTCTCTTAATTTAATTTATTTGTGTTCTTTTACATGTTAATTTAAATCTAAGAGTTATCGTGTCTAGATCCATGAGAGGCTAAGTCTCTAAAGAGATTAACGAGTGGATGTGGGAGTAGTTAACGGAGGAATGTGGGTTTCCCATAAGGGATTAGCTAGTTTTAAATTATGTCTACTTAAACCCTAGGATTGATGACTCTAAGAAGTAATCTAGGTTAAATGAGGTCGGGAGATAAGTTTGCCAAGTAAATCATAATTTATCCAGGTGGAAAGTGAGGTCAAGAGATAAGCGAGTACCTGTTGATTAGTTAATTAGTAGAGGCGAAGAGGTAATACTAGTTAATTAATAGTTAATTTCATTTAAGCTGAAATTTTAAAGTTAATTACAACCACTGAAACGAGTTAATCTTCTACTTGTTATTCTGATTTAGTTGTTTGGTTATTTTCTGTTTATTTAATTCCTTTGATTTAGTTTACGCTTGTTATCTCTTTTATTCTTTATCATAATATAATTTTTAAGATTTCTTATTTAATTCACCCTCCTTTGGGTACGATCCTTGAAATACTTCCTTGTGTTCCATTGTAAACATCTATATTAAAATTTGACTCGTATACTTGCGTACACCACTTATTTAACTTAATATATTTTTGGTGTGGTATTTTCTAGTAAAACGTTCGCACGTTTGGTGGCGGTTAGCCCTTAGGCTTGTTTAACTGATTCGCATGATCTTTCATGTGCTATCGCTAATCAATTATCACATATATGTACAAGTAGAATAATTCCATATCATTTAACCATTTTTTAGCATAATATAACTAATTCACAATTTACACCCCTATTAACATGACTCAAACTTGAATGGATACACAATTTCCAACCAACACACCAATTTGGCACCCAGTGCCTTATGGAAAATTTGAAGTAAATAGATTGCGCCCAACGCTCGTCCATTTAACCGAAGTAATAGTTGTCCCAACACTGATCGGAACATCCAAAAGAAAATGCGCCCAACGCTCATCAGCATATATACGAAGTAACCCATACTCAATCTATCCTATTCCAAGCCAACTATATCTAACTCTATATGAACAGTTAATAGGGTAACAAATTATCCAATTTATTACATAGCTCAATTCACAATTCATCATTTTCAATTCATCAACCAATTCATCATTTCATCATATAACTTAACATATTTCAACCCAATTCAGTGCCAATATCATATATTCATCAAGTTATGTTATTTTATATTCTATTCAATTTAGCCCTCTATTTCGATAATCAATGACAATTACAGCAAATATATTCAAATATTCATTGGCAACTCACCTTAATTCCATATTATGCAAAATATCACAAATATGCAACAATTAAATTGATCCTGAATCATAGAAATACAAACCAATAGCTCGCATCACTCGTCGTCAACTCTCGTCTTTTCTTTCTCTCTCGACGATCCTGCGTCATCTTTAGCTACAAATAATAATTCAAAAATACACAATATTAAATTTCATATCAAATACATTAAAATAAAAAGGCAAATATACTTCCTTTTCCTATCGAAATTTCATAAAAATTTTACATTTTATTCAATTTTCCCCTAATGTACAAAACTAACAATTAAGCTTTACAATTTAGTCATTTCCATAAACTAAACTTAATTTCTAACGATTTCACACAAACTTCATTCATTTCCAAAAAATGGAAACTTACCAGAATTTTACCAATTGATCCATGGGTTAGCTTAATTAAGCTCCAATGATGAAAAAAATACATAAAACTCAAAAAAAAAGGCTACGGACTTACTTGTAAAGAGACCGAAAGTTCAAACTAGATTTTCAAGCTCTCTTCAATGGTGGACGGTGAGTTTAGGGAAGATGATGAATTTTTGTCATCTTTTCCCACTTATTTCATTTATATAGTATGATTAGTTTAGTTAAACATGATTAAATTTTCTTAATCTTATTTAAGTATGCCTTAATTTTTAATTATTTAAGCTAATGATAATTAACATCCCATCCCACTATCATCTTTTTGAAATAGGTCTATTAACCATTTTAGTGCTAAGGATAATTGTCATTTAAGTCCTCAAACTTTTTCCTAATTAAAAACCTTTAGCGATTAAACTTTTACAATTTAGTCTCTAAGCTTTAATTAACCACAAATTTAACTAAATTGCTTAACCAAATTTTAATTCATCAATATAATAACTCTGTAAATACCCCTATTTAATATTTATGAACTCAGTTTATGGAAAAGAGGTCTCAAAACCACGTTTTCCAACATTATTGAAAACTAGGTCCTTATAATCTATGTCTTTCGATGATAGATTAACCAAGTCTAATTGCTAAGACTTCAACCACAAATGCTTTAGAGGAACACATTTGTAAATTGGTTCCATTAATGGTAAACCCATTATGGTTACGTACAATGGCGGCAATTCCGGGAATGTTATCGTTGTTAAGATACGAGGCTTTACAATTAATTTTGATAACATTAATCGGTGGAAGGGTCCAAGAAATGATTTAGACATTGTTCAGGGTCATGGTATGTGGATTTTTACATTGTTCCATGAATTATCAAAATTCCTCAAAGGTCTTGTTGCAAAATCAGATAAGCTCTTCTCTTGTTCCTTCGAAAACAAAATTATTTCTAACTTTCTGAATTCCAAGAAAATCCATACCATTAAACAAGTTCCATTATGGTTACGTGCAATGGTGGCAATGCCATCAATATTACTATTAGTAAAATAGAAAACATCACAATTAGTTTTAATAACATTAATCTGTGAAAGGGCCCAAGAAACCATTTGGACGTTGTTCAAAGCCATGGCAAGTGGATTCTTTGTTTGTTCCATGAATTCTTGAAATGTTGCAAAGATTTTGCTGTTCCATAATCAGATAAGGTTTTCTCTTGTTCCTTCAAAGATCAAATTATTTCTAACTTTTTAAATTCCCCAAATAATCCATGCTATTAAACAAAGGCCTAAGAAAAAACCAAAATATGAAATTAGCGTTGACTCTCAATCCACCAATCGATAAAAGATCCAAAGCCCATAAGAGAAAGAGAGTAATGAAAAGTCGAGGCTTTCTAAATAGCTTGAGACATTGGGCAAAAGAAGATGTGTTCTAATGATTCCACGTCAACTTTGCATCGTAAACAACTTAATAACTAGGAGTGATGTCTTTTTGCCAAATTTCATTCAAGGTAATGGCATTCTAGAAATCTTTCCAAAAAATAGTCAGATCTTGAGAAGTGTTTTGAGATTCTAAATACTAGACCAGTCTATACTGACGCAATTAGTTTGTTAACTTATACCTATAATGGTGCAGTTATCAATGAAAGAGGGCAATCGATAAGACCCACATTTGCCATTATAAATATTGTTTGAAGAGTGATGCCAACTGAGGTATTCTTTTAGAGGAAAACAATTTATGGGGATTGTTAAGATAACTTCAATATCCCTTTCATTAAAGAGAAAATGAATCAAGTTAGAATCTTACAAGGTTCAGTCATCCGACATGAGATGCTTGATAATAAATGATCCCAACTAGGGGGTCGAGTATTTAATAATTTGAAATTTGACAATGCCAGTATCCATTTTTCATCATAAATGAGAATGTCCTTGTCATTATTGACATTCTTACGTGTGCCTTTGAGAATAAAGCGGAGGCTACTCCATGCCCAGTAACATGATTTACTCCTTAAGGCTTGCAATAGAGAGCAAAAAGGAAAAATAAAGACATTTGAGGATTTGGGCCCACTTTGATTGTGAGTTTTGGATCATCATCCAAGCTTGCATAGTTAGGAGGGTAACGTTAAAAGCTTGAAAATCTCAAAAACCCTTGCCTCTTTTCTTCTTTTGGGTAGATAGTTTTTTCCAAGACATCTAATGAACACTTTTTTAGAGGAGTCAGTTCCTCCCCACCAAAAGTGGTTAAGAATGACGTTAAGTACATTGCAAGATGTAAATGGAACTTTAAAGCGTTGCATGATGTACACTTGCATTTTCGACACAGCAGCTTTGATAAGAATTTTATTTCCTGCAATTTATAGGAAATTCCCTTTCCATCCTTGAATTAAGATTATATCATATCTCAAATAATGGCAGAGCCATTACTTTGCCTCTACCCCAAATAAAAGGAAGAATGAGATACTTTGAAGATAGTCCATGTGATGGATTCGTAAGTTAAAAGCAAACAATTCTTTGTCTTTTTTAACAATTTTAGGGAAGAAAAAGATGGTTGGTTTGTTAAAATTAATAGTTTGTCTAGTAACAAATTAGAACAAATTGAGGTCATCCATAATAGCATTGAAGTTCCTTTGGCATGCCCTTAAAAAGATTAAACATTCTTCAGCATAAATGATATGGGAAAATGTTGGGCACATCTGATTGATCTAATACTCTACCAATTCACTTATTTCTTCAACTTTATCAAAAATGAAGGAAAAAACATTAGTGATAATTTTGAATAAATATGGTAAGAATGGATCACTTTGTTCGAGGCCTTATTCTAATGAAATTGAGCCTATTTGTTCTCTATTAATGAACACAGAGAGTAGAGGGTCTTACATATTTCATTATCTAAGAAATCCAAAAGTCACAAAAACCCATTTTACCAAACTTTTTCAAGGAATTCCCAAGAGACTTTTTTTTTGTAAGCCTTTGCAAGGTCAAGCTTGTTTGATGGCCATTATTCCTTTATTTCCCCATTTATGCCTCTTGAAATAATGTAAAGCCTTGTAATAAATGTCAAAAGTAACATGTTTTAACCTCATTCTTAATACTTTTTTAGATTATTATTCGATTTCAAATGGTGAATTTTATGTTCATAATCTTTTAAATTCATGTTTCTATACTTAGGAGAGCATTAATCGAAAAATCAAAGAAAGTTTCAAGAGCCACACAGTCTGGACCATTCTACACGGGCTGGAGACACGGCTGTGTGGGCTACACGGGCTGCCATATGACCATGTGCCAAACCGTGTAGATTTCACAAATCATACTCCAAACATGTGCGAAAATGTAATTTTAGGTTCTTTAAGCATTCTAAGACCTATGTATGACACAAATAAGAAGATAGGAGGGAGAATATTCAAGAAAACAACTTAGAAAACACCATTGAAGCTGACTCTGAAACATATTTCCATCAAGATTGAATAACTCCTTTTGATTTTTTTAAAGTTTATTGTGAGTTTCTTTATTTCTTGTGGTTATACTATCTTTGGGATGTTTTTATTTGCTATCATGAACTAATTTTATAAATACCTAGGGGAGATGAACCCTATGATGGATTCTGTCGTTTGATTTATATTTTTATGCAATAAATTCTTGGATCTTGTTCTCAGTTATGTGTGCTTAATTCTTGGTTTAATATTTTTAGACTATTAATCCATGTTTGATATGCTTAAATCAGAGGAGGAATAGACCTTATTTAAGAGTAGATCTAGCATAATTGAGTGAAGTTGCATGCAATCCTAGAAATAGGATGATATAAATCTACCAGATAAGAGTCAAATCTAATAGAGGGATCCATAGATCGAATTAATGCAACAATAGGGGTTTTAATTAGAAAAAAATTTTAATTAATCAACCTAGAGTCAGTTGCTCTTAATCTTGAATAGAGGTATTAGCATAATTTAGGAATTTCTACGAATCAAGGTACTAAATCAAGAAATTGCGTAATATAGATTGATAATGACAGATGAATTCTAGGTGGATTATTTCCTGAGTATTGTCTCCTTCTTGGTTGTTAATCGTTTATTTTCCTAATTTTTTCTTTTTCGTGTTCTTTAGTTAATTAATTTAGTTAATTTTAGTTTTAATCAATCACTCTAATTTGTCGGTTAAATAATATAAAGATGGTAATTACTAGTACTTTTAGTCCTCGTGGGAACGATATCTTTGCTCATCGTAGCTATACTATTAATTGATAGGTGCACTTGCCTTAGTCAGATTTTTAGTTGGTTTACGACTTACATCACCTTGTGAGCGATAATAATATTGTCTTGAATTTGTTGTCTCAAACCAAAGGCTGATTGAGTTGGGGAGATGAGATAAGCCATAGGATTTCTTTATTATTGATGTTAGAATGCTTGAAACTCATGGATAGTTCTCAAATTGGGAAATTTTTTAGATAAGAACAAGATTAATATTTTAAATCCTTGAGGCATTCGACCATCCTTGAAGAAATTGCAAACAAGTCTTACCTCAATTTTTATCAAATCCCAAAAACGTTAAAAAATATTCTCGAGAATTCGTCCAGACTCGATGCTATGAACGAGCCTAAATTAAAAATTTTTTCTTTGATCTCTTCACCCATAATATCCATTTTGAATGAGTTGTTCATATCGTATATGACAGCTTTTTTAACAAGATTAAGTGTTTCATCCATTCTGTGGCCTCGAATTCTTGTTCTTAGTGTTAAATAATGAGATTTCTAAGGTTTTAAATTTTTGAACCCATTCACCATTATTGTTCTTAAGTATCCTAATAGCGTTTGATCATTGACGTTGAATGGTGAAAGCATGGAAAAATCTTGTGTTACGATGCCCATAATTGAGCCATTTAACATGGGATCATTGGTGCCAATAGTGTATTTCCATTTTCCATGAATGTCCAGTTTTTTCTTTAAGAGAATAATTTCAACCTTGGAATCCATTGAAAGTGGGGATTGTTCTAAAGTAGCAATGCATTTGGGTAGTTCTTCAATCTCCCTCTTCAAGTCACTAAACTTAAAACTATCACTGTAACAGCTCGCCCAGCGAAGTCTCTGTATCTAGTTACTGTTTGATATGTTTTTGGTAAAATAAAGATTGATGTGAGTAAGTAACGTGTTTTTTTTGGATTAAGTATAGGATTCTGTGTGTATGCACCATTTGGCGAACTATTTATTTTGGCGTGTTTTGTAGTTTGGCGGACTCTTTTGTTTAGTATCCTCCCAACTCAGATGCTTTTGGTGAACTGAATAAGTTCTCAATTGTTTAGATTTGTTTATTATTTAAGTATGATAATTTGGTTATTTGAATTGAGATTTAGTTAGAATGAAACTGGACTATTATAGATGATAACACCTAAATTAAATTAAGAGTACTTGATCACGGGAATTAAGAAAGTTAGTGCAATTATCTGATTTTTTTCACTAATCATTGTTTTCAAGCTTAAGTATATAAGGTTAACGGTGATTGCTCTAAACATCTTTACGTTTTCTTCTTCTTTCTCGATTTTTCTCTACAACTCTTTGAAAACAAGTTAAGAAAATCTCTTTGAAAGTTCGCAGTATCCACGTAACTTATACATTAGAACTAGCTTACTGGTAATTATTAATAAACCCTAGGTTATTCTTTATGTCATTTACATATTTTCGTTCTGCACGCATAAATGTTAAAATGGTGTGTGATGAGGGAAACTTTCTGATTCTAGTATAAGTGTTGTGACTTTTGCATGCATGATCAGATTTGATAGATTGATGATCTGATATGTTTAATTATTTATATTTTAGCCTAAGAAGATAATGAAGGTTCAAGTGATAAGGGTAAAGGACCTATTTTATAGATTTGTGTTAGAGTTCCTTCTTACTCCCATGTGTTGTAGTTTCTTTATTTTATATTTCATGTAAGGTAAGTATTATTACTTTGTAAAGGATGAAAGGTGTATGAGTGAGAAATGGATGAAAAATATTTGTATGAGTAATGATTGTCTAAAGTCATCAGTCTAAATGCAGTCTGTCTGAGATATGAAGTAAGCGTCATTTTTTCATGTTTAAGCCACTAACATCTGCTTCTAATATGATATGATATGATATGATATGATATGATATGATATGATATGATATGATATGATATGATATGATATGATATGATATGATATGATATGATATGATATGACATGACATGACATGACATGATATGATATGATATGATATGATATGATATGATATGATATGATATGATATGATATGATATGATATGTGATGAAGGAGAAGTGGAAATATGTTTGTGTAGCCTCTGGTAGGGCAGATATATTGCAAATCGGATAGGCAAATCATGATAAAACATATTATTCTGAATGAAACTGATATGAGGAGTTAAGGGGAGAATGAATGTGAACAAGTTTGAAAGATATGTTTTTGATTTTGTATTCTAGGTACGTGGCTGGCAATAAGATGAATTTGTGTGAGTTATGTTAAGTTGGCATCCAGTATACGCCAAAGTAAAATGAGTTGGCATACTGAGTCTATCTTTGTTCTGTATACTCCAATGGGCATACTCTATGTAATACGTGTGTGATCTTAAGAAAAGCTCAGTTAATGTTCGAAGTATTGTATTGTATGATTTCTCTTTGAAACTCACTAAATTTAAATGAACTTACTTTATTATTCCTTTTTCCTTATCAGGTTTTGCTGATAGAAGGAAGACTTTTTTCAGGATTACGCTAAAAAACTATTAAGATTGTGAGATGGTTGTTTTGTGTCTATATCATGCATGGCTAATGGGGGTGGCGGTTAAATGTATTTTGAAAATGATGTATATAAAGAACTTTTGTTTATTAAGACTCTGTTAAATGAGAATTTTATGAAGTACTAAAATTTGGGTTTAAGACAATACAATATGTTTATAAATTTACCGTATTTGAGTTAATATACCATTTTATTTGTATATTCATTTCGAAGTGACGATATTTCTTTCACCTTAGGAAAATAGTAGTAAAAATATGTTTTACATTTATAAATTGTAAGAATTATTTTCAAAGCTTCCGCCGAAATGTTTTTAAGTTAATTTGTTTATAAGTAGTGACACACCATTCTCGGGCCCTAATATAGGGTCGGGTTTAGCGTGTTACAATTCCACTATTTTAAAGTATTTTTGTGGTTTTCAAATGGTCCGTAAGGTTTGGATGTTGAAGAGTTGAGCCAATTTGATTCTAAATCTCATTAATGATGTTTTATCATTCGAAGTGTGGCTTTGGATGACCGGTACAGTGCATTTAGCTTACTTTTTGTCACACGTTACTGCATCTAATCCTACTGCCTTCGTTATTTTTACACTAACCGCAGGTAAACACACCACTCATCCAAACCCACCCTAAATCAAGTAACATTTTAGCTTCAAACATGAAAGAAAAAATTTTTCTTCAGGCATCGGCAATGAAAGAGGATGACAATAGGAAAAAGATGTGAATGAATGGTCAATTTCGCTATTCCATGAGCACTTAGGAAAAGGTTGTTTCACTTGATATTGGAGAAGCATCGATCAAGTTTCTCTTGAATGATGGTATTTATAGGAACTTGTCATTATAATAAATTCTTTATATACAATAGATGGTCATTGTTATGGTGATGGAAATATCTATAAAGGCTAAAGATCAAATGGTATTACCTTCGAGTGGTCTTTTCAAGGTAAGATGAATTAGTGAAAACGAGGGAGAAAAGTGTACGATGCAGTAACACCTTTGGGGAGTGTCACTACCTTTGGCTACATAATACCAACCTCAAAAGAGGCTTTTTTCTGTAACACTCTAGTTATGGCGTGTGCAAGGTTTTGGTGAGTAGACTCAAATTAATATGTTTGGCGAGATAGTATCCGCCCAAGAGTTTCCTTTGACTTACCAAATAGGCGCATTCCTAAAAGTGTTTAAGTTGAGGGTGGTTTAATGAATGATCATATGTTGGTTGGAATGAGATAACAACCAAGAGAATAGATGACTATTGAATGAGTTCTCGCTTAAGGCGTAGTGCGCCATGTTATTTAAGTTATTGTGCTAGTTGCATTGTAAGTGTAGTTAGGGACCCTTTGGTTGGGGTAACCAAATATTATCTATATTGGATTCTTATTTATAATCGCATTTATAGCTATAGACCATTAATGAAGATATTTTTTAAATAGCATGACACGTGTCAAGTTTCACTACGGGAACATATGTCTTATCTGTAAATATATATTAGTTAAATGGGTTTGAGAAAAAGGATTTTTTTCATCTTCCTCCCATTAGGATCTTATTGTAGGCTTCCTTTAGAAGTTGAATACAATTTGCTATGTTTGAGCTGGAGTTGAAGATCAGATCTGAAGTAGGAGATTTTATCATATCCTGGGTGAGTATTTCAATTATGCATGTGGAATCCTGAAAAGTAAGTCTGTTAACTTTGGTGAATAGTAAGATTAAAGGAAAAGGGGCCTTATATTGGGGTTGTCAATGTTTGAGAAGAGGGTAAAATGTATATAAATGGGTTTTGATGATGTTTCTATGTTTTTTTAGCAATGATGGTTGCTGATTTCAAGTCAAATGTTTGGATCTGACATTCAAGCTGATGTAAGTGGGTGTCAGGTGAATCTCCACTCTGGCTCCTATTTGTGAATCGTATGCGTAAGATTTACTAAACAATGATAGATCTGGAGTGATTACTGGACGAGTAAAACTTAGGAAAAATGATACAAGAGCAATGATAGTATATGTAAAACGTTCATGACTTAAAAGCGGATTGATGAGTATGCAGGTAAAGTCTAAGTGCAGAAATATATAAACTTTCCAAGCGAATCCTTAATACGAACGTCTATAATTCTTCTAGGTAAGTGTGTTATTGTAATGACCCAAAATTCACAAGCATGGGAAAAGTACATTATCGGGCCTCCGTCTTAGTAAACTGAGTCATAAAAAATTTATTATTTGAAGTAATTATGAGTTTAGTTGAGTGCTTAATTAGGTATTAATTGGGTGGATTTAGTTTAATTAAGAGAAATTAGGAAAAAGGATTAAATTGAATTAGGGGTAAAAGTTGAATTATAGATTAATAGAAAATAAAATGGATTAAAATGGCAATTAAGCCATTAACAAGAAATGAGGCAACATAAGTGATAAAAATCTTAGATTTTATGTTTTATATATATTGTTTTATTATATATTATATTATATTATTATATATTAAATAAACTAAATAGATGACAAATGTATGGTAAAGATTAAAGACAAGTGTAATAGTAATAATTATATAGGTACACTTGTAATAAAAATAAATATATGCTTAAATAATAAGTAAAAGAGTTTTTTATAATAATATATTATTAATATTATTAGTTAAAATAAAAGATATAAAGTAAAGTAAGTAAAACAAAAGAAAGAACAGAAAAGAAACAGAGAAAGAGACGAAAACAGGGGAAGAAAAAGGGAAAGAAAAGAAAATGGGAAAATTGAGATTTTAAAGCTTCAAGTTTAATTGGTAAGCTAAATTTAGCCCTTTTTCTCTTAATTTTGATGTTTTAGAAGCTTTAAAACAAAGTTTTGTTGAAATTAAGTGGAGGTTATGGAAGTTCATAGGTTTTTGAACATGATTCATTTTGAACAAGTTGTTAAATTAGGGGTTTAGTTGATAGAATTTCTAGTTAGAATAGATAAAAGATTGAATTGTAAACTAAGTTATAAGTTTTACATAGTTGGGATTAAGTTATAAAAGCCTTAAATTAGGGTTTAATTATGAATATTGAATAGTTGAGTTAAATATGGCAAGAAATTAAGTATAAAATAAGTATGAATTAAGTTAGAAAAGTAAGTAAGCTTAGTTAGAATTAAATTGGGAATAAGTAGGAATTGAATAAAATTTAATTATTATTTTTTCAATGTTGTAATTAATAGTGAAATTAGTTATTATTTTCGTAGCTAACAAGGAAAACGAGGCATCGGCATCCAAAGGAAAAGAAAAGATCGTTGAGGAGTAAACGCGTATTCCGGATTTGTATTACTATAACTTAAACTATTTACTAAATGCTATATTGAAATTGTAATCATGGGACATTTAAAGTAAGGTAAGTAATAACATTTGAAATTAAGTTAGAATATGTGTGAATATTGAATTATATGTGAATTGAAATAATAGATGTTTTGAATTGTTGGAATATTTGAAATTGTTGTGGAAATGAATTCGAAATTGGAAAAGTAAAATAATACCCTATTAACTTATCGGACTAGATTGGATACAAATGGCGTGCCATAGGATTTGTGATGTGATGAGGAGATTTGTAGTTCGGCCGAGAAGATGGTTCTGTTATTATATGCTTCGGTTTATCTCAAGAGGCATCTAATGCCTTATTGGTGTGTTTGGGAGGATATGATATATTGGTGTGTTAAGGAGGATTTATATTATTCCGGGTGTGTTTAGGTTGGATATTCTGGTGTGTTTGGGTGGAATCCACGTATCTGTCAGAGTCCGAGCCTTGTTAATAGGGTAAATAATTGAAATGAAATTTTGAAAATGAAATTGATTGATTTGGCACTTTTGAAAAGTACGAGAAAGAATGAATGAGTTAAATTACGAATTGAATTAGTATATAAAATATACATATATGAATTTAAGATTTGTAAAGTGATATATAAATATGTATATTTAGTTTAAGTGATTTATAAAGATTATGGTCGATGTTTGAAATTTTATTATCATTAAATAGTTTAATTTATAGTAATACCACTGAGTATGAAATACTTAGCGTACGGTTGTTTCCGTGCACAGGTCATTAGAGTTCAAAGTCTAGTTCAGCATCCAGAAAGATCTCGACTCCAACAAGAAAATTTTGGTGATGTATTTCTTCCTTTTGTTTAAGTGGCATGTACTAGGTGATTGTACACGAGTCGTATATATAAATGTAAATATAAATGTTAAATGATCTTGGTTGTAAGTAAATGGTTACTACATTTTTTGATGATAAATATAGTTTAAATTTATAAATTAGTAAACTTAGTATTAAATCTTGAAATAGAATGAAAGATATGAATTAGTTTGTTTTTTTTATATATTAACTTAAACCTTTATAATTAAAGTAGTAAATCAATTTATTTAGCATGATTTAGTAGTGTTCTAAGGAATAAAAAAAATTTAGAATATTCGAACAAGTTCCGTTTTTTTATATATGTTTTGGGCTTTGTGAGTCCTTTATATGGATTTTGTTATTAAATTATACTATGAATGTTATTTTAATTGTGAATTATTCGTAAGTTGTCTAATAGGTCCGGTAATGCCTCGTAACTTTGTTCCGGTGACGGTTTGGGGTTAGGAGGTGTTACAGTTATGAGTTATGATATGGTATTCTAAATGAGGTATATAGATGATTAGTGATAAAGATTTTTTGTGCATTTGACAAAGGATTAGATGAGTCTGAATGCATGATGATTGGTGCATGGGTAATTGTTATATTGAGTTTTATATACATAAATGTGAAATGGATGGTGTATGAGTACTGATGTCAAAGTATGGTTGTATGTTTATGCCTGAATTGTGTGCTATGAGTTGAGTGTTAGTTTAGGTGAATGTTAGTGAATTAAAGTGTTAAGTCTTAAATGATGCCAATGCATGAAGAGTCTGTGAAGTGAGTCTGTGTTTGTTTACCGTGGTGGGGTCTAAAGGGGTTCATCGAGACTAAAAACACGAACATTGATATGAACCTTTGAAGGAAAAGCCCATGACCATGGCACCTTCTGAAAGGAATTAAAGGATGGTGATTACCCAATGGGGTTCATTGCATGTCCCAGGCTGATGATGGGCAAACTTCACGTACTATGAGTTTAGGCAAATTCATATCGTAAACACGACAGGAAAAAATAGCCTTTGTGGTGAATTATGAAAGAATAGTCTTTATGGCGATCTCTAAAAGGAGAACCCTTGTAGCGATAAACTAAAAGAAATGCCTCTGTGGTGCACTCTAAAGGAATGTCTTTCGTGGCGTACCCTAAAGAAATGTTCCTTGTGATGGGTTCTGTAGTAAGTTGATTGACATAATTAGTATGGTTCTTAAGTATAATCAATAAGACTAGCAAGGTATAATGTCTCTATGGTTCACACGGTAAAGTATTATATAAGACGATGACTTGATTAGAAATAATGAATTGAATAAAATTAGAGGAAGCACTCGCCAGATACAAAATTAAAGGTTAAGAGCGATATGATTCGTCAGTTACAATGTGCAAGTATTACTCAAGTAAATGATATTTCCCTCACTAAGTTCTTATGAGCTTATCTTGTGTGTATTGTGTTTCAGGTGAGACAATGTGAGTCCGCACTAGGAGGGACGATGCCAAGGTTTTGCCAAATGAAATGGCGTACCAGGTTATTATGCATACAAAGCAAGTTTGGTGGCGTGTTCAAAGCCAAAAATGTTACTTAGAAATTTAAACTTTGGGATAACTATAACAGATGAGGATTTCAATTCAAATTTCTTGTAATTAAATTACCATGTGCCGCAGTTGTATTTACCTATTGCGTATGCATATGTAAATTACTTTGAGTCGGTGTGTAGTTAAGTTGTAATTAATTGTATATTGTATAAGTATATTAAATTTTTGTCTGTATTCATGTAGTAATACCCAAGACCCAGATTCGACAAATCGAATCGGATTGGAGTATTGCATTTCTAATTCGAAAAACACTATTTAATTCATCTTTCAACCTCTTCTTTATGACTTTTTAATACATATTTAAATTTTAAAGCCATAAATTTGAAATTAATAACAGATAAGCTTTCAACAATAATAAAGAGAATTTGAATATTTCATCTTGACACATTTGTTTTCTCTTAGATTTTCTTTATTTTTCTTGTACTCTTGATGATTGTGGAACCCAATTCCAATATCAATAGTTAAATATTTAGTTCTTTTAGGATTATATTTTGTTTATTAATTTGGTGTAATGAATTAATTGGATATAAATTTAATTTAAAATTTTAAAAATATTTTTTAAAAAGAACAAATTATTTAGTGCATACTTATATATTTTAAAATTTAATATAAAATCATTTTCTTAAAAATACCTCTAAAACTTAATTGAAAACTATCCTCCTTTAAAAGAAAAAACAATCCTTCCTTTTTCAAAATATTATCTTAAATTTTAAAAATAAAATATATATATATATATATATGTTTTTCGTAATCCAAACATCCTTGAAATCATTCAAAATATTCCTAGTGAAAAAATATAAATTGAAAGCACAAAATAAATAAAAATATTTTCTAAATTAATTTATTCATATGCGAAGATATTCAAGGATGAGTCTATCCTAAATAAAGTTAACTTGATATCTTTAAAATTTTGATCGTGGTCGAACTTGCATATACTTGTTTAAATTCATTATCTAAATGTTTAATGTTTTGGTAATATAGATAAGGTTTAAAATTTAAATTATATAAAACTATTTAATATTAAAATATTATTGCTTTTAATTTCACGAAACATCTTCAAACTACTATTCGTACTTTAAAATAGTTCTTAAGGTTCAAAATATTTTAATTAAGTTTTTAAAGTATCAAGATATTATCAATCAGGCCATTTCATTAGTCCAATCGTCGATTTGGGTATTAAATGCTAGTTCAAATCTAATGTAGAGTATATACAAAATACGTGAATCAAATTATAAATACATGTGTACCTATTGTATTGATAGTTTGATCTAACGTGTTGAAAAAATAGACAGTACCAAAAAATGTCTAAGAAGGTTCTTTCATTCTTTCTTTTTAGCGTGTGAGATCTTAACTTTTCTTGCAATAGGTACAAATATATTTACAATTTAATTCACGTGTTTTATATATGCTCTACGAAAGACTTGAGCTGACATCTAACATACAAGCAAATGGCTAGATTGATGGAAGGGCTGATTGATACAATAATAATGCAATACTCAATAGTTAACTATATTAATAATTCCAATCATAATCAATAAATATAAGCACTAATAATCAATAATCGACTCAACTTAAATTACTAATTAATTAATCCATAATTAATTTGCATATAATGAAACTTAAAACATGAATGAAGGAAGTCACACTAATATTATAAATTTAAGGCTTAATGGTGTAAAAAGCACTCAAACTTTTTCAAAAAAAAACAATTAAGCGTTGCTTTTTTTGCACTTAATTAGGTACTTGAAATTTCAAAATGCATTAAAAAGGCCTTCTGTAACACCTCACACCCGGCCCGGTCGCTGGACCCGAGTAACAAGATGTCACATCAACCATCGTAACTTACACATATACACATAACATTCAAACAATGCCAAACTTTTAATAACTTAATCAATTATAGAGAAGTTCACGACCTAACAATCATTAATCAACATTAGAAACAATTTAAGACATGCTTAATGACCATTTAATAAATTTCCCAAGAAAACCACATAGGTATTGATACACAACAACAGGTATCGATATTTTAGTATGACAAGTATTGATACTAATAAGAAAACTGATACCATTCTAGCATTATGTTTTTCCAACTCATTTTCGAACCAAAAATATTTTATCGATACATAATCAAAGGTCTCGGTATTTTTACCCCGAGTATTGATACTCGTGAAAGGGTATTGATACCAAATTAAGCTATCGTTTTCCTGCTCATTTGTTCCAACACTGAGGTATCATTACTTATGCTTCAAATATTGATACCCTTGTACAATTTGACAAAAAGACAGCAAAACAAGGTATATTTTATGCTCAACATATTTCTTTTCCAACAGGCAATATCCACCACAACATTAAACATCAAAATTTCCCAAAACATATTCCAACATAACATTAATACCTTTTCAGTCCAAATCTATTTTAAAAAAATTAGGAGTAATAACAATAACGATAGTAATAATAACCAAAAAAAAATTCTAAACCCACATTGTCTTTGTTCAAAGAGTTCAAAAATAATTATAAAACCACCTACTTAAAAGTTTGTTGCCTTTCACGATCACTTCCTTAGTCACATCACTCACACTGAAAACACTACTTATCTGCAAGATGTTAATGTGGAGTGTGAGCTTAAATAAGTTCAGTGAATGTTCGAAATTAACGCAAATATACACAATATCACATGTTAAGCAATAGCATACTACGGCTCACTCATAACTACATTTTCAATAAGTCAAAATAACATATTCATGATTCATTAAATCATAAAACTATAACATACTCTCATATGCAATTACACTTAACTCGTATATATATAATTCATTTAACGATAATTCATCAACACAAAACAATATATCATGCTTTAATGACTAACAAGTCTAGATCATATATTCACATGCATTTATACACGACATATTCATATTTTAATCAATTTATGATAATTTGGCAACTTGGAAACCTGAAACATAAAAGTAGATTCTATCACTACACATTGGATACACGGATCTCGATCGCACCAATGACTCAAAGAGTCTAACATAACTCATAAGTGTAGCATAAAGCTAAACACTCTCCATCACATCAACATATCCCGGTGAATGGAGCTTAGCTCGACATTCCCTTATCCCTCCAATCTGTCCTGAGGCCTCCTTGCCCAAATCACAAAACACAAGGGTGAGTACTCACAATCCTATGGCATGACAGCCATATCCAATGGTTTCACGAGATCACAAGGCCAAAGTATCCACAAATACACACATTAATTATTCATCTAAGAACAATTCTCAACTTTTAAAACACCTAAAAATGCTCAGATCCATGGTTCCAAAAATTTCAACATTCATGGCCTTTCTTAACAAAAACTCAACAAAACCTTCAAATCTTTTAACGAAACTTTAAAGAAAGTTTAAAAACCTTCTAATTACATCAAAACAATTTGAAAATTACATAGAAACAGTAGTTTCGTTTATAAATATAAAATATTCCATTACAACCCCAATTTTGGCTAACATGGAAAGTATTTGATTTAAATGATTAAAACTTAATTTAAATGGCTAAACTACATTAAAAACTATTAAAAATACAAAACCTTACCCCGATTGAAGAAAACGACGAATGGTTGATTAAAATTTGAGAAAACCATCTTGGAGAATATCAATGCAATTGATGGTATTTTTGGTGTTTTTCTTGTATTTAAAAGAGGTTTGATGTTTGGAGGATGATAGAAAACAAGGGTTTGGAGTGGTGAAGACCAAATATTGAAGAATGGTGTTTAGGGATTTCTCTCTAATGGATGCCACAAAGAAAAGGGTGAAGGGGTGTTTCTCTTTTTCTTTTCTTTCACATCAAAAAAATAGGGTGAAAAGGGGGAAAATATTAGCTCATTTTAAAAATTGATATAATTGCTTTAAAGCTACTCCTAAATTAAAACCTTTTACAAAACAGCCCTATTTTTAAAATTTAAATCCCATTTCACACTATTTTCATAAATTAATTTAAATTTTCTAAAGCCATAAACGAAGATATTTTTAGGTTAAACCATTCCAAATTTTCGAACTCATTTCGTCCATGATTCCAAAATTACCCTCGAAACTTCTAGACCCAATTTCAGGATGTGACAATTCTCCCCCTCTAAAAAGAATTTCGTTCTCGAGATTTTCCTGCTAACACATCATCTGCTTAATCACAAAATTTGTTATTTCTTGTTTTAAACCAACCACCACACTTTTGTTGCGCAACTCTGATTCCTATTCTCTTTAACTTCCTATAACTCT
This sequence comes from Gossypium raimondii, assembly GCF_025698545.1. Lineage (NCBI taxonomy): Eukaryota > Viridiplantae > Streptophyta > Magnoliopsida > Malvales > Malvaceae > Gossypium > Gossypium raimondii. The sequence continues at coordinate 52,661,780 of NC_068567.1, read as the reverse complement.
TCTTGAAGATCCTATTCACTACCACAGACTGTCCTTCGATAAATTCACTAACAATTTCCTCTATTCCCTACAACACTCTAGTCTGAAGAACTCTTAACCATTGTTTCTATTTTAATAGTCCCTATCGGAATTATCAACTTATTAGCTAAGTCATCCAAAACTTACAAAGGGGTAGAACCTAAATCTACCAACTAGAATAAAAGAATGATTACAAGGAAAAAATCTTCGGAATCTCAACAATCAAATCTTGATTCTATGGCTCCTTAACAGTATATACGCGAGCTACTCCACCAGTCTCAACCTGAGTAGCAACAATATGAGCAACAACCCGCTGCCCAATCTGTCTCTCATTACCACCTCTACCTTGGCCACAACCTCTAGCAGACACAGGCCCAGGTGCAGAACTCTGAGCCTGTGAAACCTCAATTCTATTCGAACAGTTCCTCAACAAGTGTTCTTTAGAGCCACACTTGAAACATCCACCCGTCGGTTTATGGCACTCTCTAGGATGCTTACGCTCACAATACACACAAAGCGGCTGTCTAAAACCTCCCGACGATCTACCAGTACTAACTACAACACTGTTCTACTAGCTAGACTGACTTGCTTGAAACTCGTGTCGTGCACTCCTATCAGAACCCTGAGTATCACACCCTCTCTTAGACAGTCGTTTAGATACACCAAAACTATCAGAAGTTCTCTTTCCCGATTTAGTCACCACAGAGTGCTGCGAGTCAGCCCAAGTTTCCTCAACAGCTTTGGCTTTCTCAACCAACTCATCAAACAACTCACCAAATCGGAACCTCTTACAACGATCCTTCTCAGTAAGAACCATCTCAGGAGCATACTAACTAAGTTGTACAAACTTCGACTCATAATCAGTTACAGACAAACAACCTTGAACTAGGTCCAGAAACTCTCGTTTACAGGCTTCTATGTACTGCTCACCCATAAACTTCCTTTTAAACACTTCTAGAAAATATTCCCAAGTCAAACGGTCTACAATAGCACCTCTCTTCACAGTATTCCACCAACGATGGGCTTCTCCGTTGAGTAAGGACCTGGTACAACCTAACTTCTCCTCATCAATACAGGATATTTGATCCAAGATACTCTCAACACTTTCAAGCAAGTATTCTGCTACAGTCGAATCAACTCCTTTTACTCTAGTAAACTCTTTACCGCCCAACACCCGCAAGCGTTCAAGTGGCAATCCCCGATTGGTAAAGGCTGGGTTGGTACCAACAATCCTCTAAAATGCCACAATCATCGCTTGTATTAGAAGGCTAACACTCTCATCCGGTATATTTTCTCTACGAGGTGAAACAAGAGGTGTAGAGAATGTATCATCCTTTTGAGCATTCGCATTCACATTAACACGTCTACGAGGAATATCGTATCTAATCTAACACATACAAACAATCTAATAATGTGAGTGGCGGGAAAATGATCCCAAGGCATGTTCCTGTAAGAATACATTTAAATAAAGGCAATGCGATCCCGATCCTACCTCAAAATCAAACAAATTCATGCTATTTCAAACAGAGATCTCAATCAAACAGTTCAAATATTAGGAAAATTTAAACACTTGGGTTCTGGATACATGGGTTAGGTAACCCTAATCCATACATCGATAACTTAGGTCAGAGCATTAGAGAATCTAGGCTCTGATACCACTAAATGTAACACCACACACTCGACCCAATCGTCGAACTCGAGTAACAGGATGCCACATCAACCACCGTAACTTATACATACACACATAACATACAAAAAATGTCAAATTTTAATAACTTAATCAATTACAGAGAAGTTCACGACCAAAAAATCATTAATAGAGATTAGAAACAATTTAAAAATATGCTTAAGGACCATTTAATAAATTTCTCAATAAAACCACGTAGGTATCGATACACAACAGTATGTATTTATATTTTAGTATGACAGTTATCAATACTAATAAGAAAATCGATACCCTTCTAGCATTCTGTTTTTCAGGCTCATTTTTGAACCAAAAATATTTTATCGATACATAATCAAAGGTATCGGTATTTTTACCCCGAGTATTGATACTCGTGAAAGGGTATTGATACTAAGTTAAGCTATTGCTTTCCTACTTACTCGTTCCTACACTGAGGTATCGATACTTATGCCCCGAGTATCGATACCCCTGTACAATTTGACAAAAATATTGTAAAATAAGGTATATTTCATGCTCAACATATTCCCTTTCCAACATTAAACATCAAATTTGCCCAAAACATAGTCTAACATAACATTAATACCTTATCGGTCCAAATCCATTTTAAAACAATTAGAAGTAATAACAATAACGATAGTAATAATAACCAACAAAAAGTTTTAAACCTACATTGCCTTTATTGAAAGAGTTCAAAAATAATTATAAAACCACCTACTCAAAAGTTTATTCCCGTTCATAGATCTCTTCCTTGGTCGCATCACTCACATCGAAAACACTACTTATCTACAAGATGTTAATGTGGAGTGTGAACTTAAATAAGCTTAAATATTCGGAAATAACTCAAATAGACACAATATCACATGTTAAGCAATAGCATACTACGACTCACTCATAACTACATTTTCAATAAGTCAAAATAACTTATTCACGCTTCATTAAATCATAAAACTATCACATACTCTCATATGCAATTACACTTAACTCGTACATATATAATTCATTAACGATAATTCATCAAGACAAAACAATGTATTCATGCTTTAATAACTCACAAGTCTAGCTTATATATTCACATGCATTTACACACAACATATTCATATTTTAATCAACTTATGATAATTTGGCAACTTTGAAACATGAAACATAAAAGTGGACTCTATCACCACACATTGGATACACGGATCTCCATCGCACCAATGACTCAAAGAGTCTAACATATCTAATAAGTTTAGCATAAAGCTAAACACTCTCCAACACACCAACATATCCCAGTGAATAGAGCTTAGCTCGACATTCCCTTATCCCTCCAATCTGTCTCGGGGCCTCCATGCCCAAATCACAAAACATAAGGGTGAGTACTCATAGTCCTATGGCATGCCAACTATATCCAACGATTTCACGAGATCACAAGGCCAAAGTATCCGCAAATACACACATTAATTATTCATCTAAGAACAATTCTCAGCCTTTAAAACACCCAAAACTGCTCAGATTCATGGTTTCGAAAATTTCGACATTCGTGACTTTTCTTAACAAAAACTCAACAAAACCTTCAAATCTTTTAACGAAACTTTAAAACAAGTTTAAAAACCTTCTAATCACATCAAAACAAGTTGAAAATTACATAGAAATAGTTAAATATAAAATATACCATTAACAACCCCAATTTCAACTAACATAGAAAATCTTTGATTTAATTTATTAAAACTTGATTTAAATGGCTAGACTACATTAAAAACTATTAAAAATACAAAATCTTATCCTGATTGAAGAAAACGATGAATGATTGATTGAAATTCAAGAAAACCCACTTGGAGAATATCAATGCAATTGATGGTGTTTTTGGTGTTTTTCTTGTATTTAAAAGAGGTTTGATGTTTGGAGGATGATAGAAAACAAAGGTTTGGAATGGTGAAGACCAAAGGTTGAAGAATGGTGTTTAGGGATTTTTCTCTCTAATGGGCGACACAAAGAAAAGGGTGAAGGGGTGTTTCTCTTTTTTTTCATTCAGGCGAAAAAATAGGGTGAAAGGCAGAAAATATAGGGTGATTTTAAAACTTGGTAGAATTGTTTTACAGCTACTCCTAAATTAAACTGGTTTACAAAATAGTCTTCTTTTTAAAATTTAAAGCCTATTTCACACCATTTTCATAAATTACTTAAAATTTTCTAAAGCCATAAACGAAGATATTTTTGGGTTACCACATTCTGAATTTCTGAACTCATTTCGTGCCATAATTCTAAAATTACCATCGAAACTTCTAAACTCAATTTTGGGATGTGACACCCTCAAACTTTTTCAAAAAAAAATTAAGCTCTTACTTCTTCTTTTTTTGCACTCAATTAGATACTTAAACTTTCAAAATGCATCAAAAAAGCCCTCAAACTTTTTAAAAATAAAAAATAAAACCCTTGTTTTTTTTCCACTCAATTGGGTACTTAAACTTTCAAAATGCATCAAAAAGACCCTCAAACTTTAAAAAAAAACAATTAAGCCCCTACTCTTTTTTTTGTGTGTGTGTGCATTTAGGTAATTGAACTAATGCATCAAAAAGACTTTTTAACTGTTAACTTTAATAGTTGATCATTAAAGTTAACTTCCTTAATTTTTTTAGTTAAAGTCACCTAGTGTCACAACCACGGCGTTACATGTAGCAAAAAAATTATAAAAATTATTAAATTTTAATGAAATAATAAAATTTATGAAAAATTATAAAGTTTATAAAAAATTATAAAAAATTATAAAATTTTATAAAAAATCATAAATAATTATAAAATGCATCAAAAAGGCATTTAACCATTAATTTTAATCGTTGACCGTTCAAGTTAATGACCCCCAATTTTTTTCAGTTAAAGCTATCACATGTCGCAACAAGCGTGACATGTGGTGCAAAATGATAAAAAAAATAAAAATTATAGAAAAATTATAAAATGATTCTTTTTATACGATAATTCTTTTATGAATTTTATATTTCTTTATATTTTTTATAATTTTCTTTATAAAATTTTAGAATTTTTTAGAATTTTATAAAATTTTACCATTTTTATATTTTTTTTATTTTTAATAAAATTTAATAATTTTATAACTTTCATTTATTTTTATTTTTATCATTTTATTTGTCCATGGCTGTAGCACGAGGCAGCTGAAAATATTAAGGGTAAAATTAACCGTTTTAGGTGTAAAAGAAGTATAAGTGCTTATTCATATGAAGTAGTATAGTTTAGGTTTTTGTTTTTGTCAAATTATAAGATAAATAATATACATTTATAAGGATATACTTGTAAATTTATATCCATTATTTATCTTCGCCTATTTCTTTTCATTACTTTTATTTTTATAATTATTAATTCATTTTTTTCATTACTTAAAACCATTTATAATAATACTAAGGCCCAAGTAATGCCGCACCAAAATGTAAGATCTTTTCTTCACCCAAACAGCCCATTTATTCTTCCTTGCCTTGCACTAAAATTTGACCAAGTCCACTCCACCTCCGTTATAAAACGGTTATACCAACTGTCAAGTGCCTTTTTTCTTTTGCTAATCTCCAAACAATGAACCACTTAACCAAAAATAATAGCGAAATTTTCTTGAAAATCAAATTGGCGATTTGTATTGGAAAGCAATGTATCTATACAAGTCAAAGGTGCCTCTAATCAGTAATACCGTTATAAACAAAGTGAGAACTACGAACTCATCCCCCCATTTAGTTTTTGCCAGCACCAGAAAAATGCATAATTCCCCTATCGTCATTTACAATAATAATATCAATTCCTCTCTCTCTCGCAGTTAATCTTAGCATTTCGGCTCCTGCCCACCATCTCTATGCTAGCAAGTGCCAATCACGATTCGGATGAGTTATGATCAAAGTTTTTCTCATTCAAGGGAATCCCTTGAAGCAAATCAGACACTCCCAACGTATAGAACTGGTAAATTTACGCCGGCTACCCTGTTTTTGTCAAGCATTACTCTCGAAAGATACCTTAATCTCAGGCAGGCACCTAGGCTTTGAAATTGTAGCAGTTGCAAGGCCTTTAAGTAACTTTAAAACATCTGCAGTGTCATCGAGGTAATACCTAGCTTTGCTAGGCTTTCGCCCAACTGTGCATGCAAAGATTTCCGGAGCCACAGGCAAGGATGGATTAGAAACTGAGGTTAATATGCTCTGAAACATATCTTCATCGGATTTATCATCACCAACACACATCACGAAATCAGGTGGCTTCCCACCATTGACCATTCTCGACAAAACTTTTTCTGCTACTAGCCCTTTGCTTACTCCCTGAACCATAAAGAATGATGAGAAAACTTGGTTCAACTATATTACACATATTTATTATGAGAAAGGAGGAATCACTTTTGTCATACCTGCGGCTTAACTTCAACAATATGCTGGCCTCTATGGACAACCGCTGGTTCATTTGCGAGAACACTTTCCAAATGATCCAACAATTCCTTGGCTTGGCATGATCCGAAGTCAGGGTCTGCATCTAGATGGTGCCACACCAAACCACCCTCCTTGGTCTCTATGCTGGAGCCATCAGTTGCCTCTCTATACAAGCTCATAACAGGTTCCACAATCTTTTTCCATTCAAGGTCAGCACCAACAGGGCTGGTTTCCCATTCAGAGTCTTTACTCCATCTGCAGAAGGAGAAAGGAAAATGACCTCAGCTTATTTTATAATATTTAGAATCACTACTAACCATATATCAAACACATTAGATTACACCTACCTTATGAAGTACCCGTGTTCAGCGGCTATCCCCAGCTTCTCACATGGAGCAAGCCAATCACTAAGCGAAGCTCTTCCTCTCCCACTAACAATAAACACAGTGTTCTTAGGATCATCACAGAGGGTCTTAATGATAGAGATAACCTCAGGGCTAGGAGTTTTGATAATGGAAGCTTCAGGAACAAGAGTGCCATCATAGTCCAGGAATATTGCTCTTCTATTTGTTCGTCTATATGCCGAACAAATGTGATCGATAGCTAGCCTCCTAAAACTAGGTGAAAGAGACACAACTCTGAAACTGAGGCCCAAACCAATGCCCCAGCAACGTTTACTATAGTGATCCTGGCATGCTCTATCCAAGTCCATCACAAAGCTGCGAGCCCAATATGCCACATCATGAGTACTGACATACCGGTAGTGTTTCTCATGTCGCAATTGCTTCTCTGACTCGGGCATGGTAATAGCTGTATTTAAAGCCTCAGCCACAGCATCGATATCCCATGGATTTACCCTAATTGCTCCACTTAAAGACGGTGAGCAACCGATGAACTCAGAAACAACAAGCATGCTTGTTCGTGGATATTCTGGCTTTACACCCAGTGCCTCGTCCATGCCAGGAGTTCCCTGCCGACAAACAATATACTTGTAAGGAACCAGGTTCATCCCATCCCTCACGGCATTTACTATGCAACATTCTGCTAGCGCATAATAGGCCGATTTCTCATAACGGGGAACAGGGCGATCAATCAAAATCACTGGCTGATAATTGGGGGAACCATAAACCTCATTGATCTTTTTAGCAGTCATATAAGTCTCCTTCTTAGCCTCCTGGACATCCTTTCCAAAGCCCCTTGCAGGATTCACAATCTGAACCAGGACTATTTTACCCTGCAGGTCTGGGTGCTGCTGTAAGAGCTGTTCCACAGCCAGTAATTTAAGACTGATGCCTTTGAAAATATCCATATCATCTATGCCAAGAATCAATTTTTTCCCTTCAAACTGTTTCTGAATCTCTTTGACCCTGGCAGCAGTAGAGGAAAGATTCAAGACTGATTCAAGTCTACCCATATGAACTCCTACAGGTAGAATCTTAATAAAAACCGTGCGACCAAAGTAATCAAGACCAATATGCCCTCTTTTAGATTCATAATCAAGACCCAGCATTCTACTGCAGCAAGACAAGAAATGTCGTGCATAATCGAACGTATGAAAACCAATTAGATCGCAATTCAGTAGTCCCCTCAGAATTTCATCCCGAACAGGCAATGTTCGATATATTTCTGATGAAGGGAACGGGCTGTGGAGGAAAAAACCAAGCTTGATTCTATTCAGGTGCTTCCTCAAAAATGTGGGAAGAACCATCAAATGATAATCATGAATCCAGACATAATCATCATCTGGATTAATTACTTCCATAACCTTGTCGGCAAATATTTTATTAGCAGAAACATATGCCTGCCATAAAATACGGTCAAACCGATCGCCATGGTCAGGACACATGGGCAGCATGTAGTGAAAAAGGGGCCACAAATGCTGTTTGCAGAAGCCAAGATAAAACTTCTTCTGCAAATCATGAGGTAAAAATGTAGGGACGCAATTGAAATCTTCTAACAGCTTTTGGGCAACTTCTTCCTGTTCATTCACATCTATATCAACCTTGAGAGATCCTACGAATACAACCTCCGTTTCAGGAGAAAACCCATCCTTTAGATGTAGTAAAAGTGAATCCTCATCCCAGCTGAAGTGCCATTTCGAAGTTTCACCATCTCTTTTAGCATGCAAAGGTAACATATTTGCCACTATAATTTTGCGTTCTCTACACCCAGATGAAGCAACATCTGAATCCCCGTCATTACTGCTACAAGAGTCCATGTCAGAGATAATCCCAGGAACAGTCATTACCCGAGGAAGACCTCTCGGAGTTTGAGGAATATCAAGTAGATTCCCAGAGGCTAAGTGTAAAAAATTTGCACATGATCTTGATGCCATGAAAGCATACAAACAAAACCCTCACTACAAGAAATTGTTTCGATTAAAATGTTCACAGATCTGCAGACATAGCGATATTTATAAATCAGTTGAGCTCGTTCACCAAATTTATCAATGAAAAAATGTAGAGAGGATTAAACACCAAGATTCTTGCAACTATTTGGACCTCAAATAAGAGTAATTATTATTTTTTCTATAGTTTTCACTTGTCAAATATTTTTCAAACGTTCTCTCACTGGTTTGCATTATCATCTAGAACTATTATTCAGTGTTGACGAATATAGCAAAAAATAGTAATAATAAAAATAATGTAACAATTAGTACAAAAGAAGCCTCAAGAATATTTAATTTGTACTCTCAGGAAAAAAAAGAATAATTATTTTGTAGTCTTTCTTATTCTTAGCAAAAACAAGATCCGAAACCTTGCTTTTATCACAGGTAATTTTGCCGCAAAAATATATATTATTCTTTTAAAAAACGAAATCAAACAACAAAAATGAAAATCTGGAGTCACAACCCGCACTAAAAGAAAATTATTATAGTAAAACAATATATCCAAAAAAGTAATAACAAAGTTCATGGAAAAAGTTACACGCCAAGAATCTCAGCAGGACAATTGTTTTTTAATAACTCATATAATTTCATTTTATCTTATTATGAATTGAAATTTTTTAAGTATCGAAAAAAATCAAGGCTATCCGATTCCTCAGTTCAACATAACCAAAATAAACGATTTAAAGAAGAAGAAGAAGAAGAAGAAGAAGAAGAAACATTGATTTGGTTTATTTCTCCCGCATTTTCTATGCGACCAAACAAGAGATAAACAAAAGCCGAAGAAACTAATTGTGACTGAACTTAACAGTAGATCAAACAACAATAGAAGGCGTAAAACAAAAAGACGGAGCAAAAACAATAGAATTCGAGAAGGAGATACTTACTTGCAGGTCACGGCGGTTGAAAAAAATCTACGGCGGAGGAGAGGCGGATTTGTGGGTTTCGAAGGGAAATGGGAAAGTTCGTTAAAGTTGAAGAAGATAAAGTAGAAAGAGAAGGGGAAGGCGTGAGGAAAGAAGGAAGAAGAAGAAAATGGAAGATGTGCTGGAATGAATGAATGAATGAATCAAAGCGTGAATAATAAAAATTTGGAGAAAAAGAAAATATATACAGTTTTGTTATTTATTTATTTATTGCCATTTGCGAATAGGATAATATCGAAGTTGCCGTCTCTACCTGGGTTACTTTTTTAACCATGGCTTTCACTGCTCCTGCGTTTTTACATAAATGCCCTTTATCCATTACTTTTCTTAAGGAATTCCTAAACTTCATGAAATAAATTTACAATTACTACAACTGAATTGATTCCTTTTAATATATCAACATAGATATTGAATGCACCGAAAAGCAAATATTATAAATGTTGATAGCTAAGCTCTTGGGAAACGAATTTTGAGATTAATTTATCATTTCACATTTCTTTAATCTTGTATTTCTTCTCTTTTCTAATATACTACTTATATTTGGCAAAACGGTAAAACAATAATTAGTACATCAGTAGTTGAAGCTCCTCAATTGCACTCTTCGATTTTTAGCGGAAGGTTAGGATTGGAGTAATTACGTCGGTAACTGTAACAAGTACATTCAAATCTAGTTACCCTATAGGCTATAGCTTTTTAAATATACTCATAAGTAATTTATGTTTAAAAAGTTATTTTTATAATTTTAAGATATATATTGTTTTTAATATTTTATTTTATTTTATTTTACTCATATCATTTAAAATTTTTATAATTTTATTGATGAGTGATAATTTCTTATACATTTTAACCGACTAAATTTTATAATATTTATGCTAAATTTAACTAAATTACTAGTAATTATTTATATTTGGTCAAAGATTAATCGATGATAACAATGAGCATATGTTGAATGCTAGAGAGAGTATCCCAATTAATATGGAATACAAGAATAATTAGATAATAGTACATATTATGTTTTTTTGTTATTTTATTAGTAATTGTATTATATATGATGTTTTAATTTTAGTTTCATTACTTATTTAGAGAATTTTTGTCAAGTATTATTGATAATATTTATAACAATTATTTTTAGAATTTAAAATTATATAATTGTATAATTGCAATTTATAATACTAAATATGACATAGTAAATTAAGTTATAATTACACTCTACAAGTCAAACACGTGTAGAGAATTAAAATTCCTTACAATTACAAGATGGTGTAGTTACTACCTTAGTAATTATATTTTTATCCAATTGTAGTGTCCAAACACGCCAATGTTTAATTGAGTATTAGAGTTGGTTTGATGAAAGTTCATAATTGGTCAATTATATTAGTAATTAACTTTCATCAAATCAACTTTAAAACTAAGAAGAAAAAACACAGCCTTGTTTTAACAAATTAAACAAAATTACAATTAACACTAAATTTATTTTTCTTAAATCATGAAAATTCAAACCTAATAATATTAACAGTTAACTTTATCACACCAACCTTAATATTGAATTAAAGGTTAAAAATTAACATCATTATCTTACATATTCGACCCAAAAATATAAACTCTATATTTAAAAATTCAAATTTAAAAACTAAATAATATATTAAACCATTTATTTATGATAACTCTTTCTAGTATAACATTGATATCCATCTATATTTAATAAAATCTTGACTAAAGTTGTAAGAGAGTCAAGTATTAGATTATGATAGAAATAAATAAAAGACATTTAAAATTTTCAATTAAAAATAATTATCCAGTAAAATTAATTGTCCTTATATCAGTATTTCAATATAGAAAATCACAAATTAGAGGAAATTTTAAGCATACTTCTAATTATGTAAGCAACTAAGTATCGTACTATTTATGGTTTTAATATTTATGGTTCTCAAGATTTTATATTTTTAATAGTAATGTAGGAATTCAAAATTACATTATGAAGATAACATTGGGTATGTAATTTTATATTTTTAATAGCACTAAAATTTGGTAATATAGAAAGTAATCTCCATATCATTTCCTTTTTCTAATTTTGCCATATTACAACTTATTATCCAAATTTTATTTTTGCTTTTTTTTCAATGTATCTATCGAAGCAAGCTCAGTAATTAATCATTCGAATTTTATAGACCTATTAAGGGGTAGATGCTGACCACGAGTTTTAGAACTGCCTCGTATCCAGCACAAAAATCAAACCCTTGACACTGATTAATGTAAGAGAGACATTTGTCATCTCACTTAACTCCCGTAATTTTTTTCTTGCCTTATTTTTTATACACGACAATTAACCATTTTCACATTAGACGAAATTAAGTACATGTTTAGTTAAATTGAATAAGGTTTTTCTTATAAAATGGGTCACTTCGATTATATCAATGTTTATTTTTTTTAGATTAAACCGACATTAATTATACAAAACTGAAATTTAAATTTTGAGATATATATTATTTTATTAATTTTATTGTAAAATTTAAAAATTAACGTCGGTGAAAAAGCAATTTCGACCTGTTTACTAACATATGCTAAAAAATTGATTTTATGACACCTATCAAACAATTAAATATTACTTTCCAAGTTCCAACCAAATGAACAAAATAGAATAATATAACAAATAAGGTAATGCGGTAAAAATATAAATGTAATAAATGTGTATTTGATTATAGTTAATGTATATAATTAATATTTTAAGCATTCAAATTAAAAAAAAATTATATATAAAATGGGTAGATTGAGGAGTGAGAAATAGTAGTGGAGCATTTGAATTTCTTTTTCCCCTTTTGTGTAGTAGTGGAGAATTGATTTATGAAATTATTTGAGTGGCCAAAACTCATTTTGCTTATTGACTTTCAATTCTAATCATATTTCTTTTTGGGGAAAGATAAGAGTAGAATTTTCTTTTAAAGTAAAGAGTGAGTGGGTGGAGCTTGGGGCTTCCTGCTACCTTTTCAACCTCTTATTTTACCCCTTCAAATATTTTATATTTTTACTCTATATAATTATCCCTCCACTAATATTCTATATCTCTAAAAGCATGAGCCCATCAAAATATCTTCATTTTACTAAATAATTAATTTAAAAATAATAGTTTAAAAGTTGACGTAAAATACAATATCCGATAATTATACATTTTAAAATTTTGTGATAATTTTACATTCAAAAAGAGTTTGATATAAACAAAGTTTTACTAATTTTAAAAGGGTAATTATGTGATATGCTGAAAATTATAGATTGCAAATTAATTATTCATGATCACTATTCAAATTAAAAGTGATGATTTATCATCCAATAGATACATTTTTATGGGACATGTTTTTCTCAAAAAGTATGTCCAATATGAAAGGCTGTGGCTCTTCAAAATTGTATTCATTGAGTGTATATAAATAGAGGCATTATGGTGCTCACAAATCACACAATTACAATCAATCCTATCTTCAGAAACTAGAGTAAGAGTTGGGGAATTCCTCGATTTTACTAATCAAAGGAAATTCAAAACTTCGTTGTATCCCGGGAGGACCTTTGTCTTAACCCTCTAGCAACTTTGTGTGTGGGGGCAAATAGTCCTCTTTAGAAAGCGTCATCCGCGTTTCGAAGTCTACTGTTTATTTCTATATAAGTCTCCGATTCTATCATCTCCTCTCAAATATCCAACATGATATACAAGCAGAGGAAAGTTTTTATTTCACAAGTGGGGTTGAGATTTTGTCACATATATTCTTCTTCCTCTTTTTTAATTTTTAAAATATAACTTAAGGACACATGGTAAAATCTTAACTTGATTGCGGAGTTAAAACTTTCCACTACCAATATATCAAATAATTATCTATTTTAAAATAGAGTTATTACTTTAATAGAAATTTATGTATAAAATATAAGAAAAATTGTGATAATTATAATTATTTTAATTTACAATTATTAGTTAAAAATAAATATACATTATTATAAAATAACTTTTTAATTTTTAAAAGTTGTGATAATTTTATTTATGTAAAATAAAGTTATTAATTTAATATAACTCTAAACATTTTAATTATCACTTAATTAGTATTAGATTTATATACCAATTAAAATTTAACTATAAATTTATAAATAACATTCAAGTACATTAGATATATTCAATCAAGTAGCATGTAAGAAAAATAACCTGTAAAAAATAGAGATTCTAAGCAAAAATAAGTTAGAATCATTTAAGTAGCACAAATATATATTTTAATATTATAAAATATATTACTTAATCAATTAAAAGAATGTATAAAACGTATTAAAAGAATGTAACATCCATTAGAAGCTAATATTAAAAATTGTATAGCTAAAATTATGTTTATTACAATATAAAGTTAAAAACAATTTTAAAGAATCAATATTTAAGATAAATTTTGATATTTATTATAATATTCGTGAATTAGTTAAATCATAAAAAATTAGTGATTATAAATAATTATAACACTAAAGTTATACAAGATGTTTGATGATACACCAAGGGCAATTCATATTGTGAGGGAGAGTAGAGAGTCATTAGGGTAAAGACAGTTCATACAATGAATGCTGTAGAAAGATGTTAATATTGGTCATTTGAAATAGTTTAGGGTTAGCTCTTACAGAGCATATGTTGTATGGTTGGCCTTTTTTTACCTTGGTGTTGAAGGGGTATCTATAGAGGGAAGATGGCTAAATGTGGGTTCCGGCCAATGAATTCCTTACTCCACAAGTATCATGATAAGGTGACGAATGTCAAACTATGGTACTATTAGGTTGAATCAGAAGGACTTAGACGAGGTGTTTGCCAAGCTCAGAATGTCATTAAAAACCCTTCTCGATATATCTTTTGCAGATTGTGTGGGTCTACTTAGTGTTACATGATATTCATGTGAAATTAGGTTGCTCTTCTAGCGAGGCCATGGAGTCAAGCTTCTCCATGCATGAGGTTATCTGTCAAAAGGTTTCTATAATAAAATAATATGGTGACGAGATTTAAGGTGAGGATATAACAATTACCCCTAAACAAAAGCCAGGTTATAAAGTGGTTTGGTTGAGTTAATTTTGTAGGTGAGACTTATGAAAGTTACTTGGTGAAGCTTTTGTAGGATTTTGAAGCATCATCATTATTGATGAGATTGTTGTGTCTTTATATTAATTGTTTTCAGATGCATAGTTGCCTTTTATTGGAGGTTTTGAGAATGCAACGTTTCTTTTCGTCATCTTCGTTTGGATTACAACTTCATTTTCCCGCCCAAAAACCTATAAATAGGTCAGTTTTTGGATTTTGAGATCAGTGCCTTTTCACTTTCTTTCTACTTTTAATTTTTTTTCTTGTTTTTTTTTTTGCCACAAGGTCATCTCGTCCTTCTCAATGTATTCTCCATTTGTTGTTTCTTTTTCTAAAATGGTCACCAAACCCTTAATAGTCGAATTTTCGATGAATGGTAAAGAATTGTTATACACCACTACTGCAAAGAAAATTGTAGCCATGCTGCAATTATGGTGTTTGAAGCCTATTCATATAGGGATGAATTTTTTATTTCGATGAGGCTTTCATTTAATGAGTGAAATCACAACTGTTGGGAAGACCATTTTCCTCCCCTTGCATTTGCCCGAAGCAGGCTTTCGTCTACCTTTCATCCTTGGCTTATAAAGATCCTCTGATTATATCATGTTGCCCTTGGGAAATTATGAGTGACATCTTGGCATTTTTTGGTGTGGTATTCTTAGATTGTAGAAAACATCGGGAACTCCTTCTACTGCTAGCTTCAGAAACTTGTTCACACTTTCATTTGGAGGTACCCCTAGAGTAGGCTAGTTTCAACTATGGAATGAAAAAATGTCTAAAGTGTATCAATTTTTTTAAAACATAACCTTTTGTCCCCAAAATACATTCTAATAACGAACGAGTAAGAGGGCTTTCCTTCCATTTAAGGTAGATCATTCATGAGTTGACGAGGACTATTGTTCCTCCATTTAATGAATCCTTCGCTTAAGATCAAGGAGGATACATTTGTTGATGTTAATTTGGACTTTGAACAACTTTTAATGATCTTGTTTCAATGAAACCTAGTGGGCAACCTTGGAAGAGCGAGTCTGTTGACTTTGTGTTTTGGTATATGCGTGAGCATTTGCATGTTGAGCATTTGTATCAATTTGAAGTGATCTAAAGAAATCCTATGTTTGTATAAAAAATGTAAAAAAATAAATCAAGACATATTTTTAGAATTCAAAATTCGAAATACTTTTTTGAAGTACGGTACAATTATGACAGGAATCGAAACGCTTTTTATATAACGTAACGGGTACAACTCAATATCTAGTTGGTTTGATAAATCCTTAAAACAAACGCAAAATGCTAACGATTAATACAAAAATTACCTAAATCTTTTGAAATTGTTGGGGGTGGTGCTGAAATTATGATCTCTAAAAATCATATTTTTTTTCATTCATTTATTCAATCAATTAATAAGTATTTTTTTATAGATTCATAAAAATCATACAAAAGAATGAGAAATGAATCATTAAAAATGAAAATGATAAAGAACCCTTTTTGTTTTGTTGAATTTTATCTATGAATTGAAGTTACAACTAGTTAGTTTAGTTACAATAAAGGAGTTCTCTTTTAGGAAAACACAAATTAAAAATCTCTATTGACGACCTAATTAAATAGAAAGGATAATTAAATAAATAAAATGATACAATAAATACTAAAGATTCCTTTTGAACCTTCAAATTGCTATTTCAACGAGTTGTTATTTATCAATAAAATTAAATGCTTCCTAACAAATTTGACATTTTACATTGAATTGACCCTTCACCTTCAATCTCGACGATTGACTAAAAATGGGTTATTATGATTTAGAGCAAGCCGCTATGGTGAAATCGGTGAGACCTTTGCTCTTAGGAAGCGATGCTAGAGCATCTCGGTTCGAGTACAAGTGGCGGCATAGTATCTTCTAAAAGAGATAGAATAAGTCCTATAATGAAAATAAATTTCATTCGATTTCCATTCCATAAAATCGAGAAACCCGTGCTTTTTTCGTAATTTTATGATTTTTCAACTTTAGAGCATATATTAACTTATATATCTTTTTCAGTTGTTTCAATTGTAATTACAATTCATTTTTAACCTTATTCTTATTAGTAGATGAAGTCGCAGGACTATATGATTCATTAGAAAAGAGCATGATAATCACCTTTTACGTATATAACAGATTATTAGTCACTAGTTGGATTTATTCTAATTCATAAAAAAATTTTCAATAATATCAAATATAACTTCACATACTCAATAATTTAAAAATAAAAACAAATTAAGAGAAATTTGAATAAAAATAATTTCAGGAAATTTAAATAACTTCACATTCTTCAGCCTAGCACATTTATATTAATTTATTTCTTTTTTACCCTACAAAATTTCTTTTAAAGTAAACTAAAATCAATACAAAATAATCATAATATAGATATAATTAAATCCAAATTGTAGTTATAACTATAATAAATTATTAGAAAGTACAATTCCAACGTATAACTGGTATCAATCATTGTAAGCTAGAATTTTTTTCTTAAATGTTTCTATATATAATATATCTTTAAGCCTAAAATTGGAAATTTTAATTCCAAATTATGAAATTTTATTTGATTATAAGATTTATTAGTATTTGTTATTATTTATTTTGAATATCTAAAATAAAAGTAATATTTGTATTACTATGTAAAGATTGTTTCATTCAAATTACTATAAAATTATTATTTTAATGTTAATGCAACTAAATATTATTATAAATTTATATTTTTATTTATTAACAAAAATATTTATAATAATAATTGAAACAACATGATGAGTTATACTTACCATTACATTAGCTCAAGAGATTTATCTTGTTCATATTTTTTATATATTATAGATAAATTACAGATTATAAATAATAATATAATTTTTATTATATTATTTGTTTTATTAAAAGGGTCTTAGCCCACCAATAAGTAAATTTGTATTGATTTTTATGATTAAGAAAGGCAATTGAATATTACGAGACGAAAAAAAGGCAATTCAAGCTCTTTCTTCCCCTTCCTCTTCGAGGTGGGCGAAGAGCGCTTGCATCAGTTTTTGTACCTGCCATAATCAAAGCATAGGATTTGTTAAAAGAACCTATGCTATTGGTAAACAATTGACTAAAATTTATAAGCATATTGAAAATTGAAAGACACTACAAGCACAAAATGAAATATCATGATATCGCATCATTATTTGTATATCCACTAAATTAGAAAAGGAGTTTTCTCCATTGGATTGAAAACAGAGGAAGAAGATATAATAATTCAGAGAAATAATGATTCATAAAGTTACAAAATTGAAACTTAATGGGTTAGTTTCGACAATCCAGTTAAAGCTCTTATATATATATGTGCTCCGCGATCCGCTATAGTATATATAGCAAAAAAACTTATTATTCTATTATTTAATTATTTATTATTATAAATTGAATATTATAAAAATAACAAATTATTATAACACTAACATAACAAATACAAATGGGCAATGGGGAAAATAAGAATCCCCCCGGAAATGAAAAAAAAAGATATTTAAAAATTCAAAAAAGTAAAACATTTGTATATTATTCGAGTTAAACCAATTCAGATTACTCTAAATTTATTTGGCGTACAAAAAAACTTTTTGAATTCCCCGTAGAAAGAGATTTGGCTAATGAAAAAGCTTTCAAGGCCACCCAATATCCTTTCTTTTTCCAAACATTTTTTTGAATACGCTTTTTTGATGTAGAAGTACGTTTTTTTGGAACTGCCACTTAAAAAAAAAGTTATTTAGTGCTATAGTTGGATGTCAAGGACATCTATTTTTAAAACAAAACGATCGGTCTTTTGATGTCATTATTTATCTATTCCTATAGATTTTATAAATTATAATTATATATATACTACAATACAAATTGCATAAAAAATTAATAGAGATGGGAAAATCGCATAAAATG